>NC_143400.1:19978538-20620017 GCF_052110815.1 Crocodylus siamensis | reverse complement strand
AACATGAGGTGCAATCATACGAGTTCACCCTCCTTCCTAGATCCCCGGTGCTCCAACATTTCTTTGAATAACTCACTTCAATCCCATTCTTCTTCACCCCCAATGTATCACACTGAAAAGGCTCACCCAGCACAAAAAGGGACCCTTTCAGGAGAAGACCGTGCTGAAGTGATCTTTCCTACTCGGATTATCCAACACAGGGATCCTGACATTTCTCTGTCCACACTCCCAGAGAAAAACAAAGCTTCCCAGGCTGCTCCATCACTCCAGACAACCTTTCTATCTGCCCCTGGCTTTGAGGCCTGGTGTTTTCTTTATGGCTATCTTTGGAAAAAGGGCCTCTGTTTGCTGCCTTAACACTTACACAGCAAGGAAAGCAAGAGTCCTCCAGGAGCTCAGAAACCACCTGACTGCAGAGGAAGTTGACCCCAGCAAGATTTGAACACAACATTCTGATCTGGAGTCAGACATGCTGCCATTGCACCATGGGGCCACCTGCCCCCATCCGTTTTCTCTCTCTCTTTTATAACCTGCTGACCGAAGGCCTCCTACTTGGTTCACATAGGGCTTTTGCACACACACCCCCCATTCCATGTGCCCATTCCAATGACTTCTCCAGACTTTCCTTACGGTGCCTGTGACACTCACAGAAATCCAAAAAGCGCAGCCCAAACTCAGCATGATTTTAATGCACAACTTAAGCTTCTACCAAGAAATATAGCTTGTATCTGTCAAAGAGCTGCCAAGCTACCCTACAGCAACCAAGTGCAAAGGCAACAAACCGCCCACTGATTTGACAGTCGCAGTTGTCACCTGCCATCTCATACTTGAACCACTAGAAATGATCATGAAACAATGGCAGCATGTGCTCAAGTAGGAGCATACCTGAGGGTAATATTCCCCGCTCCCTGCTCCTGGCCCTCAGGCAGCCTCTTCACTTTCCCAACACATCATCAGAGGCCCATTCGCTGCTGGGCAAGAAACCTTGCTTAGTTCATCCTAGCAGGTCTGTATGTCTGTAGTATTGGTGCCCAGCTCCTCATACAGAGAATGGAGCTGGAGGATAAGATTAGGTTTATTGGGAAGGTTTCTGGCACAGAGCAAGGGGGAAAATGTTCAGCAGGGTTGGAACTGAAACTACTTCAAGGTGATATCTTTAATGGGAGGGAGGAGAAGACTAACAGTACAAGGTATGGGCATCTAGTTTCATAGTTTCTAGGGTCGGAAGGGACCTGAGCAGATCATTGAGTCTGACCCCCTGCCCTGGCAGGAAAGAGTACTGGGGTCAAACGACCCCAGCAAGGTGTTCATCCAGCCTCCTCTTAAACACCCCCGGGGTAGGAGCCAGCACCACTTCACTTGGAAGTTGGTTCCAGATCCTAGCCGCCCTGACCATGAAGTCGCGCCTCCTGATATCTAACCTAAACCTACCCTCTGCCAGCTTGTGACCGTTATTCCTGGTCACTCCTGGCAGTGCTCGGGAGAACAGGGACTCCCCCAATGCCTGCTGGTCCCCCCCTGACTAGTCTGTAACAGGCCACTAGATCCCCCTCAGCCTTCTCTTGCGGAGGCTGAACAGGTTCAGGTCCCGTAGCCTCTCCTCATAGGGCCTGACCTGCTGCCCCCTGATCATGCAAGTGGCCTCCTCTGGACCCTCTCCATGATGTCCACATCCCCCCTGAAGTGCGGCGCCCAGACCTGGACGCAGCACTCCAGCTGCGGCCTGACCAGTGCCGCAAAGAGGGGGAGGATCACCCCCTTGGACCTACTCAAGATGCATCTGTGGATGCACGACAAGGTGTCGTTGGCCTTCCTGACTGCACCCCCACACTGCCGACCCATGTTCATCTTGACATCAATGATGACTCCAAGACCAGTTTCTGCTTCTGCACTGACGAGAAGGGAGTTCCCCAGCCTGTAGGTATGGTGCCAGTTGTTCCTCCCCAAGTGCAGCACCTTGCACTTGTCAGTGTTGAATCCCATCCTATTTTCCTCCACCCACCCCTGTAACCTGTCTAGGTCTGATTGCAACCTATTCCTCCCTTCTAGTGTGCCCACATCCCCCCACATCTTGGTGTCATCAGCAAATTTGAACAGGGTGCTTTTTACCCCCTCATCCAAGTCACTGATGAAGATGTTGAACAGTGCAGGCCCGAGGACCAAGCCCTGAGGGACCCCACTGCCCACATCCCTCCAAGTCAAAAATGACCCCTCCACCACCATCTAAAAGGATCAGGTGGGTCCAAATTGAAGAATCCAGTGAAGACTGAAAAGTTGAAACCAGGGTCTGAATCTGCCCTCTACCGGGTACAAAATGAGAGCACATACACCAGATGTAAAACAAGGAGAGAAGAGGGAAAGAAAAGGGAATATCTCACTGCTGTACTGAGGCCAGAGCTGCCGGGGAGTCAGGGTGGAAGAAAAATTCTTTCCTCTTGTCAAGAAAAGGGAGAGAGAATGGGTGGGACTGAGGCCTCAAGTGAACTGCTCTGCTAGAGGCTTCCTGGGGTTTTACCCCTGCACATTGGGTGTGCCTACACATGTTATTAGTGCACATGAAAAAACACTGGTGCTTATTGCTCCCGAAGTTTTGCTCCTGGGCATATTGTTGGAACATTTGCCTGGGAGCAATTAACACTGGCTCCAAACTTTATTCATGTGCAGTCTGTGGAGCCTGGGCAGAGCAGCCCCAGCCAGCAGGGGCCCCAAGGGTAAGCCTGACAGCTGAGGGATGCTTCGACCGGGATCAGTGCGCTCTGGAGGTGTTGGGTGGGGCATGAGAGTGCTTCAGTCTGGGGCTAGCCAGCATCATCCCCTGTACCTAAGCATCAGTGTGTCCCAGCCAGCAAAGTCTGGGGAACTGCTGTCTCAACCATCTCACAGTCCAATGACTGGGGAACAGGGTCCATGGTTGGACCCCATGAGTACTAGTTAATGGGAGCAAGTCAACTTGATGCAAGGTGACCAGTGGGGATCCTCAGGGCTCAGTACTTGGGCTAGTACTCTTCCACATCATTAATGATCTGGATTCAGGCATCAGATGCAGACTGGCAAATTCATGGATGACACTAATCTATGGGGGAAGGCGGCCACACTGGAAGACAGGCTGGGGATACAGGATGAGGTGGATGCATTCAAAAGGTGGGCGGACCAAAACCTGGTGGCATTCAACATCAAGAAATCCAGTGTCCTTCACCATGGGAGAAAAAAGCAGCATCATACTTACAGCCTAGGGCAGCGCTACAGTCACTAGCACCACGACCAAAACAGACTTGGCTGTCTTGACTGACCACAAGTTGAACATGAGCCACCAATTAGATACCATGGCTGCCAACATAAATCAAAGTCTGGCACATATCTATCGATGCATTTCAAACAAAACCAGGAACGCCATCCTCCTGCTTTACTCGGCCTTAATGAGGCCAGAGCTGGAATAGTGTGTCCAGTTTTGGGCCCACCACTTCAGGAGGAACAAAAGAGAGTAACCTACACAGTCAAAGGCCAAGAGAGCAAGCCTTATGAGTAGAGGCTGAGGGACTTGAGACTCTTCAGCCTGCAGAAGAGAAGATTCAAGAGAGACTTGGTGGCAGTCTATGAGTATATAAGCGGGGTGCACCAGGATCTTGGAGAACAGTTGTTCACCGGGGCCCCACAAGTGATAACGAGATCTAATGACCACATATGCCTGGAAGGCCAATTTAGACATGAGGAAAAACTTTGTCACAGTCTGAGTATCCAAGGTCTGGAACAGACTCCCTGCTGAGATGGTGCAAGCACCTACTCTGGACTCATCGAAATGGTGTTTGGATGTTTATCTCTCTGGGAATATTTGTTCCCAGCAGACCTCCTGCCTATGGCAGGGGGCTGGTCTCAATGACCTTGTGTTGTCCCTTCCAGCCACTAATTTCTACGAAATCTATGAAGTCTGTGTGTACACAGGCACTGGTGTCCACACACACACTGTAACTACTCCAGAACACAGTAGTATTATATTTATGAATACTCTCCTACTGTGGAGTTAATCAGCTTCCTGTGCTCTAATAGGGGTGCATGTATACATGTTGAGATGTTTACTAAGATGTAAGCTAATTAGCCCACTCTGCAGTAAGCATCATGTGTAGATGCACCCGGGGTGAACACATTACAAGATGGTTTGCAGTTAAGCACTACTTGGCTCCCATGCAGTCTGTGGACTCCTGGTGAGAACCCCTCAACACAGCAGGTGGTAAATACCAGGGCTGTGCCAAACGGCACGATTCCACTTCGACTTCCTTTTCCACATTTCGACACCAGTAGGATGGTGTACTGGGAATTAGGCAAACAACAATTTGGAGAACACATTTGCTCTTTCGGTAATAGGGAGCACAGACATGCACACTGGCCCGCCTTGTATTTCAAACTTGAAAGAGATCATATTGCTTCTACTTGATTTCCTACCTTGGACGTTCTTCTCCCCCACAGGGAGAGCACTAGGATCTTCCCCTTCCCAGGAACCTGTCTTCTGGATCCCTGGCTTTGACGGACCATTGCCAGTGGTTTCACTGCCTGGGTGAGGTGAAGACTAGGTGTTTTCAGTGGAAATAACACTATACTTTGAGGGGAAAACAGTCACCAGGAGCAGGATACAAACTTGCACAGGGAATGCGTAGAGGTTTCCGAGGCAGGGACCTTAACTTCCCAGGATTCCCAGTCAGCTGCTAAGTTGTAATAAACCTGTCCTAGTCAGAGAAAAGGAAAGGAAGAGGACGAAGAAGGTAGCAGTAATGAAGACGAGCCCAGGCTCCCCAAGTGTAAATACGGAGTATCAAGTTCAGCATGCCCACCTGGAAGGGTCTGGGGATCCACTTGGATACTGGAGGCAGGAGCCTTGCTGTCCCCGCCCGGGAACTCGGCTTGTGACTGTTGAAATGACAGCGAAGTCACAGCTTCTTGTGCAGCCCATTTCTCCCCCTTTGAGACAAGCCTGCCATGAATCCAGGAGCTCCCTTTTCAAGGAGTTTCCCCCTGACATTTGTCTGCCTCCAACCGCAACATAGCATGCGGCAGCTCTCCCTGCTGCACACGAGGCACCTGCTGCTGAGAGGAGCAGAGACCCCCGAGAAAACCCCCGGGGAGGTCTGCCAGAGACCCGGGCACCACCTGCCTGCGGGGCAGAGCAGCTTTGGGCTAGAACGGTTGGGACGGGAGAGTGTCCCTAGGCCCGTGATTCTCAGCGCTGGGGGGCTGTGGGATCCTGTCAATGGTGTTGTGTTGCCCCCACTGCCTGGTGGAGCTGCTCCACCAGCCCCTGCCCTCTTCTGCCAAGGGCTGCCCAGCAACGCCACTGTTTCTCCCTCTCCCCGCCCTGCTAGGGACTATTTAATCCCCTCAGAGCTAAAACAGGGACCCAATCAGGGCATTTCCAGGAGCCTCGACAGCTGCTGGGGCTCTGGCACTGATTCTTCCTGGCTCAAGGAAGCTCTGATTGAGCTTCAAGGGCCCTAATATTTTTTCTTAGAACTTGTCCCCTGCCCCATCTCTGGCTGGGCTGCCAAGTGGCTGGCTGCCACCTGAATTTTGAGGGGCCCGAGTGCCGTCAGACCCACAGCAGGGCCAGTTCTGCTAACCCAGATTTTACACCCCTAGTTTCATTGGGAGTAGGCATTTAAGACCAGGTCTGGTGCCTTGTGAGAGAAGGGAAAACTGGAGTCTGGTTAGACGGTGCAAGTTTGCCCTGCCTGAGACTCCAACACACAAGCTGTGGGTGGCGGGACTGTGGCTGCATGGGGCATGTGGTCACCCCAAGGCACAGGACAAGGAACCAGACAGAGGCAGTTGCAAGTGGTAGAGGGTGTTTTATTCCTGGGAAGTGTTGGGATTTGGGGGGGAACCATTGTTGGGGAGGGAGGGCAGCAGGGAGTGTGCTGTGGAGGAGGGAAATTGAGGATTGGATCCTGTCCAAAGTGTGTCTGGTCTTGGGGGGGTGCTGTGGACCTGGGGCCTGTGGTCAGCCACTCAGGTGCCCTACTGTTGGGGGTGGGGAGGAGATGGTTCATGGGTGCCTCACAGGGAAAGTGCCCAGTCCGTGGCTGCTGGAGGTGAGAACAGGGGACATCCATTATGCACTCCCCACAGACTCCCGGGACAGCATCCCTTGCCAGGCTGAGCCTGCCCCCTTTAGACCCCATGCCAGGCTGAGCCTCTCCCCTCTCCCCAAGGCTCCTGCCAGAATGAGCCTGCCCGCCTGGAGATCCGTGCCAGCCTGTCCCCCCAAATCCGCCACAGAAACCCCTGGGAGGGCAGAAGGCTCCCCTTGACTGCTGCAGGAGTTCAGAGCAGGGCAGGAGCAGGCCTGGATCTGCTTTGTCCTAAAAGGAGCAAATCTGCTTCCAACAGGGTGCACATGTAGATGCCTTCCCAGAGCTGTCTTACCGTGCAGTGAATCTCTGTGCAATAAAACTAAGTAGCATTAACTGAACAAGAAGACACACACCCCGGGGTTTTCCGTTTGTCTCCAGATCATTTTCTGTGAGCGCCCCTAGAAATATTTCCAAGTGGGGCCTGAGAACATTTATAAATAATCTAACATAGATGATGGCAGAGTGCGCTGGTGAAATAGGCTTATGGGTTACATGGTACAGGGATGAGGAGGATTTTGGAGAAGTAGCACCAGTTGGAGGACCAAAGTCAATGGTTGAATCCAGCTGGAAGCAGGCTGAGTAAAGAGCAAGACATTGGTCCCTCAGGGGCTGAAGTGGGACACACATGACAAGAGCCTCTCTCTCAGGCAAAGAATGCTGCTCTAGATTGCAGTCTTAGATTTTTCTTGGCTGGTAGGAAAAGTGGGATTGGGTGACAGCCAACACCCCCTGCCAACACCACTGACCCCTCTGAAAACTCCTCATTCCCTCTCCTTTAAAAAAATCCAAAAGCATATTTCCTAACCGTGGAAAAGCAAGCCCAACCCTTTGTAGCCCATCCAGAAATACTGCCATGGATAGAAGGAAGAGTGGACCTCACAGAGAGGACCTGCTGATAGTGGAGTGATTGTGTAATCTAAAAACAGCAACTTCATTGTTGACAGCCTGCGATCCTCTGCAGGGAAACCCCGATGGATTTCTAGTGCATCACCTTAACCACTCTTCCTCAACTAAACTTTTTCTCAAGGGTTATGTCATGTAGTAGCTCAAGGGACGACATGAAGAGATATTCATCTGGTCTCCTTCAAGGTGTGTCCTACCTCCACGATATTCACAGGAAGCAGCTAAAACCTCACCTGAGAAAGAAGGCAAGAAAGTGTCTAGCTCTTCCCTACACACATGAACCGATGAGTGCAGGTCTAAGCACCTAAAAAATAGCCTAAGTCAGGGGTTGGAGACATTTTTGGGGCACAGTACCAAAAAAAATCTGCAACCTCAAATTGTGAGATGTTGGTGCGCCAGGGGCAGGCAGTGGGGGATCCATGAGTGGGCCAGGCCGTGCTAGGGCAGCACAGCCCCAGCCCCTTCCCTGGGGTCTGCCCCAAAGCATGTGTGCCATGCAAAGTAC
Organism: Crocodylus siamensis; assembly: GCF_052110815.1. Taxonomy (NCBI): domain Eukaryota; kingdom Metazoa; phylum Chordata; order Crocodylia; family Crocodylidae; genus Crocodylus; species Crocodylus siamensis. Next base: position 20,612,490 of record NC_143400.1, on the reverse strand, counting down.
CTTTCTCATGCCAGACTCTCATATCAATCCCAGCAGTTGCCTACCCCTGCTCTAGGTGTCCCCTGTGTCTGCTTAGGAGGCTAGATCCTTATCCATTAGCCCACTCTGGTGCCCAAAGCAAGCTAAGAACAAGAAAAAAGCAGCTGACGGGGAGGGATTATGTGTCGTACAGGCATCTGTCCTCGGTTTGACCTAATAACCTTCCCCCCACACACACCTTAGAGCAATGAATCAGAAAATGAGAGTTGCAAGGCACCTCAGGAGGTCACATCTACTCCAACCTGCTTTTTAAAGAAGAGCCAGCTCCACTTAGATCATCCCAGTCGAGGCTTTATCCCCTTCAAAGCCTCCAAGGCTGCAGATTCTACAACCTCTATGGACAGCCTGTTCCAGTGCTTTAATACTCTCCTCAGGAGAAGGTTTTGCCTAATACCTAACCTCAGCTTCCCTTCCCGCAACTTGAAACCATTGTTTCTTTGTCTGTCATCTGCCATCACTGAGAAGAGAAATGATCCTGAAGGCTGTAGTGAGAATTGAGCTCAACCTCCCTAAACAAATTCTCTTTAGCCCTGAGGCATGAAGCCAGCCCTCATGGCCCTAAACCTCCTGGCGACAAAAATTAAAGGCAACAAAAAGTCCTTCTACACATATATAGGTGACAGGTAAGAGGGAGGAAGCTGATCTCTTCAATGAGTTTCTTGCTTCTGTATTCCTGAACATGGATCAAGACAAATGTTCCAGTTGGACTAAATATGCAGGCACAGGAGGGACACCAATCCACTAACTGTTAGCACCAACCTAGTGCGGGGACATTTAGAGGGCCTTGATGTGTTCAAGTCAGCAGGCCCAGATGATCTTCATCCAGGGGTGCTGAAGGAATTGGCCAGTGTCATAGCAGAACCACTGGCAGGACTGTTTAAGCATTCATGGCACGCCAGACAGGTCCCAGAGGACTGGAAAAGGGCCAGCGTAGTCCCTATTTTCAAGAAGAGGAGGAAGGAGGATCTGGTAACTATAGGCCAATTAGTCTCACCTCTAACCTTGGGAAAACCTTTGAAAATATTATTAAGGACTACATTTGTGGGAGTCCAGCAGGGAAAAGGATGCTAAAGGGTAACCATCATGGGTTCATAGCAGGTAGATCCTGCCTGACTAATCTTGTACCTTTTTACGATCAGGTCACAAAATGCTTAGGCGCAGGAGGAGACGTTGATGTCATTTACTTGGATTCTAAAAAGACCTCAGACACGGTGTCTCACCCTATTCTCATATATATATTAAGCAGCTGTAATGTACATAATTACACGGTTAGGTGGGTGGTGAATTGGTTTAAGGAACACATCCAGAGCCTGGTGGTGGATGGATCTGGAATGATGTGGGCATTGGGTCAGGTGCTGCTCAATGTCTTCACCAGTGACCTGGATGAGGGCATGGATAGCACTCTGTCCAAATACACAGCCACACCAAATTATGGGGCAAAGTAAAAATAGTAGTCAGCAAGAAACAGATTCAGGCAGATTTTAAAAGGTTAGAAAAGTGGGAAGAGCAGAATAGGATGCAGTTTAACAGTGATAAGTGCAAGGTACTGCACCTAGGGAGAAGGAATCTCCAACACACTACAGACTGGGAGATGACTTCCTAAGCAGCACAGCAGCTGAGAGGGATCTTGGAGCCATAGTGGACTCCAACATGAGTCATCAATGCAATGAAATGACCAGTAAAGCTAACCGCACTCTACCATGCATAAGCAGGTGCATCACAAAAAGGTCTAGGGAGGTGATACTTCCTTTCTGTGTGGCATTGGTAAGGCTACAGCTGGAGAAATGCATTCAGTTTTAGGTGCCGCACCTCAAGAGGGATGTGGAAAACCTTGAGAGGGTCCTGAGGAGGGCCACTCAGATACTTAGGGGTATCCTTCCTGCCCAGGGCAGGGGGTCGAACTCAGTGATCTACTAAGGTCCTTTCCAACCCTAAGATCTATGAAATCTACTAAATCTATGACAGCATAGGGTGCAGACACACATATAAAAGTTCTGACAGTTTCCGGGTGATATCTCTAATGGGAGAGAGGAGAAGACTAACAGTACAGGGTATGCGTATATAAAAGGATCAGGAGGGTCCCAGTGAAGACTCCAGTGAAGACTGAAATTTTGAAACCAGGGTCTGAATCTGCCCTCTACTGGGTACAGAATGAGACAGCATGTACACCAGATGTAAAACAAGGAAAGAAGAGGGAATGAATAGGGGCCTCCAGGTAAGGTCCTAAGAGGAGAGATTGAGGCACCTGGATCTCATCAGCCTCGGCAAGAGAAGGCTGAGAGGGGATCTAGTGGCCATCTACAAATTTTGGGGGGAGGGGGGCAGCAAGGAATCGGAGATGCCATGTTTACCAGGGCACCCCTTAATGTTACTCAGAACAACGGCCACAAACTAACAGAGAACAGGTTTCGATTAGACATCAGAAAGAACTTCTTAATGGTAAGGGTTACCAGAATCTGGAACGGGCTTCCAAGGGAGGTGGTGCTCCCCACTACCTTGGAAGTGTTTAATAGGAGACTGGACAAGCACCTGGCTGGGGAACCTCATGTGCTTCTGTCCACTCTCCCAGAAAAAGAAAGCTTCCTAGGCTCCTCCATCACACCAGACAACTTTTCCATCTGCCGCAGGCTCTGAGGCCTGGTGTTTTACTTTATGGCCAGCTTTGCCAAAAAGGCCTCCTTTGGCATCTGCTCACGGCCTCAACACTAACACAGTGAGTGAAGCACCGCAAGTGGTGAGAGTCTGCCAGGAGCTCAGAAACTGCTCAAAAGGAAGGCGCTGACCCCAGGGTGATTTGAACACAAAACCTTCTGATCTGGAGTCAGACAGGCTACCATTACACCATGGGGCCATCTGCCAGAAGCCTTGTTCTCTCTCTCTTTTATAACCTGCTGCCCAAAGGCCTCCTACTCAGTACAAACAGGGGTTTTGCACACCCCCCCCTATTTCATGTGCCCATTCCAGTGACTTCTCCAGACTTTCCTTACGGTGCCTGTGACTTTCACAGAAATCCAAAAAGCGCAGCCCAAACTCAGCATGATTTTAATGCACAACTTACTTAAGCTTCTACCAAGAAATATAGCTTGTATCTGTCAAAGAGCTGCCAAGCTACCCTACAGCAACCAAGTGCAAAGGCAACGAACCACCCACTGATTTGACAGTCGCAGTTGTCACCTGCCATCTCATACTTGAACCACTAGAAATGATCATCAAACAATGGCAGCAGATGCTCAAGACGGAGCAAACCTGAGAGAAATCTTGCCCCCCACACCGCTCCGCCGGCCTTTAGGCATTCTCCTCACCTCCCCAGCACATCATCAGAGGCCCATTCGCTGCTGGGCAAGAAGCCTTGCTTAGTTCATCCTAGCAGGTCCGTATGTCCGTAGTACTGGTGCCCAGCCCCTCATACAGAGAATAGAGCTGCAGAATAAGATCAGGTTTACTGGGAAGATTCCTGGCACAGAGCAAGGGGGAAAATGTTCAGAAGGGTTGGAAATGAAACCATTGCAAAGTGATATCGCTAATGGGAGGTAAGACAAGACTAACAGTACAGGGTATGGGCATCCAAAAGGATCAGGAGAGTCCAACTGAAGAATCCAGTGAAGACTGAAAGGTTGAAACCAGGGTCTGAATCTGCCCTCTACCTGGTGCAGAATGAGAGCACATACACTAGACGTAAAACAAGGAGAGAAGGGGGAAAGAAAAGGGAATACCTCACTGCTGTACTGAGGCCAGAGCTGCAGGGGAGTCAGGGTGGAAGGAAAATTTTTTCATCTTGTCAAGAAAAGGGAGAGAGAATGGGTGGGACTGAGGCCTCAAGTGAACTGCTCTGCTAGAGGCTCCCTGGGGTTTTACCCCTGCAAACCTGGGTCTAAATTATGGGATGAAACTTCACAGTGGGTGTGCCTACACATGTTATTCGTGCACGTGAAAATTCTCTGCAGCTTATTGCTCCCAAAATTTTACTCCTGGGCATGTTGTTGGTACATTTGCCTGGGAGCAAATTAACACTGGAGCAATCAGCTCCAAACTTTATTCATGTGCAGTGTGTGGAGCCTGGGCAGAGCAGCCCCAGCCAGCAGGGGCCCCAAGGGTAAGCCTGACAGCTGAGGGATGCTTCGATCGGGATCAGTGCGCTCCGGAGGTGTTGGGTGGGGCATGAGAGTGCTTCAGTCTGGGGCTAGCCAGCATCATCCCCTGTACCTAAGCATCAGTGTGTCCCAGCCTGCAAAGTCTGGGGAACCGTGGCCTCAACCATCTCACGGTCCAATGACTGGGGAACTGGGTCCATGGTTGGACCCCATGAGTACTAGTTAATGGGAGCAAGTCAACTTGGTGCAAGGCGACCAGTGGGGGTCCTCAGGGCTCAGTACTCGGGCTAGTACTCTTCAACATCATGAATGATCTGAATCCAGGCATCAGATGTAGACTGGCAAAGTTTGTGGACGACACTAAACTATGGTAGAAGGCGGCCACGCTGAAGACAGGCTGGGGATACAGGCTGACGTAGACACGTTCACAAGCTGGGCAGACTAAAACCTGGTGGCATTCAATCTCAAGAAATCCAGGGTGCTCCACTGTGGGAGTAAAAAGCAGCATCATACTTACAGGCTTGGCAGTGCTACAGTCGATAGCACCATGACCGAAAGAGATTTGGCAATCTTGATTGACCACAAGATAAACATGAGCCACCAATTAGATGCTGCGTCTGCTAAAGGAAATCAAACTCTAGCACACATCTGCCAATGCATCTCAAAGAAAATCAGGGACATCATCCTCCTGCTGAGGGACTTGAGACTCTTCAGACTGGAGGAGAGAAGACTCAGGAGAGACTTGGTGGCAGCTGATAAGTATATAAGCGGGGTGCAGCAGGACCTTGGAGAACAGTTGTTCACCAGGGCCCCGCAAGGGATAACAAGGTCTAATGACCACAAACTCCTTGAAGGCTGATTTAGACTGGACATAAGGGAAAACTTCTTCACAGTCCAAGTGTCCAGGGTCTGGAACAGACTCCCCACCCCACCCCCCACCCTCAACCCCTGAGGTGGTGTTTGTCTTGCTGGGAACATTTGTTCCCAGCAGACTTCCTGCCTACAGCAAGGGGGCGGGTCTCAATGACCTTGCGTGGTCCCTTCGAACCACTAATATCTGTGAAATCTATGAAGTCTGTGTGTACACAGGCACTGCTGCACACACACAGGCACAGAACATAACTACTCCAGGGCAAGGTAGTATTATATTTACTAATACTACCCTGCTGTGGAGTTAATTAGCTTCCTGTGCTCTAATAGGGATACATTTGTACATCTTGAGATGTTTGCTACTGAGCTAATTAGCAAGCTCTGCAGTGGGCATTGTCTGTAGATACACCCAGGGTGAACACATAATAAGATGGCTCGCAGTTAAGCACTACTTGGCTCCCATGCAGTCATAGATTTCATAGATTTCATAGACACTAGGGCTGGAAGGGACCCTGGAAGATCATCGAGTCCAGGCCCCTGCCCAAAGGGCAGAAAGTCAGCTGGGGTCAGAGGACCCCAGCAAGATAAGCATCCAATTTGCTCTTAAAGGTGTTTAGTGTAGGTGCTTGAACCACCTCCGATGGCAGGCTGTTCCAGACCTCAGGGGCTCGGACAGTAAAGAAATTCTTCTTTATGTCCAGCCTGAAACAGTCATGGCAGACTTTGTGACCATTCGATCTAGTCATCCCTTGGGGTGCTGTGGTGAACAGATGTTCCCCAGGTACTGGTGGTACCCTGATAAATTTATAGGTGGCCACCAGATCACCCCCAAGCCTACGCTTTTCCAGGCTAAAGAGCCCCATGGCTCTCAGCCTGTCATCGTAAGATCTGTTTTCCTGACCTCTGATCATGCACGTGGCTGTCCTCTGGACTCTCTCAAGCTTCTCCACATCCTTTTTGAATTGTGGAGCCCAAAACTGGATGCAGTACTCCATCTGCGGCCTCACCAAGGCCGAGTACAAGGGGAGAATGATGTCCCGGGATTTGCTTGAGAAGCATCTATGGATGCAAGCCAGCGTTTTGCTCACTTTACTAGCCACAGCATCACATTGCAGGGTCATGTTCATCTTGTGGTCAATGATGACCCCCCAAGTCTCTTTCTTCCATAGTGCTAGCCAGCGTAGCACTGCCAAACCTGTAAGGGTGCTGCAGGTTTTTCCTCCCAAGGTGGAGAGCCTTGCATTTTTCGGTGTTAAACACCATCAGGTTCTCATCTGCCCATTTGCTGAGCCTGTGAAGATCTGCCTGGATCACCCTCCTGTTCTCAGGTGTGGATGCTTTATCCCAGAGTTTGGTATCATCGACAAACTTGACCACTCCACTTCTGACACCAATGTCCACATCCTTGATGACGATGTTGAACAATATGCGTCCAAGGACAGAGCCTTGGGGGACCCCACCAGTCACAGGACACCATGATGAGTGACTTCCATCAATTACCACCCTCTGGGTCCGACCACGGAGCCAATTTTCCAGCCAGTGGATTGTGGTGGACCCAAGGCCACAATTGGCCAGTTTTGCCAAGAGGTGATCATGGGATACCAGACTGAAGGCTTTTTTGAAGTCAAGATATATGACATCAATTTCTTCTCCCTTATCCAGGTCACCTGGTCATAGAAGGAAATGAGGTTGGTCAAGCTAGACCTACCTGCAACAAACCCGTGCTGGCTATCCCTTAGGTTGTTGGCATCGGCCGGTCCATCAAGGATGGCCTCTTTAATAAACTTTTCTAAGAACTTCCCCAGGATAGAAGTCAGGCTGATAGGCCTATAGTTAGCCGGATCCACTTTCCTCCCTTTCTTGAAGATTGGCACCACGTTGCTCTTCTTCCAGTTTTTGGGCACTACACCAGAGCACCACAAGCTCTTGGAGATCAATGCCAGAGGCTGAGCTATGATGTTCGCCAGCTCCTGGAGTACCCTGGGGTGTAGATTGTCAGGGCCGGCTGACTTGAAGGTATCCAGCTTCTCAAGATGTTCCTTCACAAGGTCAGCATTAATGGAGGGCAGGGGATCTCCATCACCCAGACCTCACTGTCCCGATGCGGCCATGGGCGTCCCATGGGACAGATGAAAGACCGACGCAAAGTACCCATTTAATAGGTTGGCTTTTTCCTGGGCATCAGTTGTCAGTTGTCCCATCTGGTTCAGCGGGGGTCCAATGTTGCCCTTGCTTTTCCTCCGGCTCCTCACTTATCTGAAAAGGGACTTTTTATTGTCCTTGATTTTTGAAGCTAGTTGGAGTTCAGTTGCAGCCTTGGCTTTCCTGGTTTGCTCCCTGCAGGGCCAGACCAGTGCAGAATAATCCTCCTTGGAGGTGACTCCCATCCTCCATCCTTTGTAGGCCTTTCTTTTTAGTCTCAGGAGGTCTGCTAGGTCCCTGGAGAGCCAGGGGGGATGCTGTGCCCTCTTGCTGTCTTTCCTCCAAGATGGAATAGACTTAGCTTGTGCATTGAGTCCACGGACTCCGGGTGAGAACCCCTCAATGCAGCAGGTGGTAAATACTAGAGCTGTGTCATCGGGAAGGCTTTGGCTTCCCTGACTACAGCCCACTCTTTGGTGAGACAGGCAGTGAGCTGCTGGGAAGAGACAGCCTCCACCTCTCTCGGCTGGGGGAGGCTCTTCTCAGCCAGACTGGTTGACCTTCTCCACCAGGCTTTAAACTAAGTCCATCGGGGGATGTGGGGGACTACCGCCACTGCTGGCCCAGTGAGCAACCCTTGCAAAGCCAGCAAGCCAGCAGGCCAAGGCACTTAAGGAAGTCCACCCCTGTCCCAGCCCTGGAACAATTTGTGGGCAAGGCATAAGCCCTCAAGGGGACACTTGACTGCCTGTACATGAATGCCAGGAGCTTGGGGAATAAACAGGAGAAATTTGTCCTCCTGCTTAACACAAATAATTACAATGTCATAGGGATAATGGAGACCTGGTGGGACTCCACCCATGACTGAACGACAGGTATAAATGGCTATACCCTGTACTGGAAAGATCGAGGGGACAAAAGGGGCAGGAGCATAGTTCTCTATGTCAAGGAGAGCAAAACGTCCCTGCAAGCTGAACAGTGGCACCCAGGGTGGATGGCTGGAGACCCTCTGAGTTAAAATCCATGGGGAACATTGCACAGGAGACATGATGGTGGGGAGTCTACTACAGATCTTTCACCCAAAGTCAAGAGTTTGACAAGGAGTTCACCAGGGAATTGGCTGATGCCGCATGCTCCAGGTCCATGGTTGTCATGGGAGACTTCAACTACACAGACATCGCATGCAAAGAGCACTCATCTAAATCTGAGGGGTCGCAAAGCTTCCTTTCATGCGTGGATACCTTTATCTGACACAAGAGGTCAACAGGCCAAAAAGAGGTAAAGCACTTCTCTAGCTGGTACTGGCAACTGGGGATGACCTAATCAGTGACCTGATGATCAGTGGGAAGCTGGGTGACAGAGACCATGAGCTGATCACCTTCACCATCCGCCATGAATCTGACAAGTCGGTCAGCAATACAGAAGTCCTTGACTTCAGGAAAGCCGACTTTGACAAGCTCATAAGGCTTGTCAGCGAGGCCCTAAGGGACCATGACCCCAAGGGGAGGGGAGTTCAGGAAGAGTAGTTGCTCCTCAAAGGAGTGATCCTCCATGCACAAGCTAATGATATTCCATCTTAAAGCTTACCCAGGATTGAGGTAAGACTAACAGGTCTATAGCTTCCCGGGTCCTCCTTCCTCCCTTTTTTGAAGATGGGAACCACACTGGCCCTCTTCCAGTCCTCTGGCACCACACCAGAGCACCATGAGTGCTCGTACAGCCGTGCCAGGGGTCCCACAATCACCTCAGCTAATTCCCTCACCACTCTGTCAGCCCCACTATGTCTGGGTTGGTGTTAGCTAGCAGGTCGGTAAGTTCCTCCTCCTTGTTCCCCATACTACGAGCATTTGTGTAAAGGCATTTGAGGCCTCCTGTGGATATGTGCACTGGCCCCCTAATCTCAGCATTGCCCTGGCCCCTGTTGCTTACCTGGGTATGTGTTCTGCTCATCAGTCTAGGCTGGGCGGTACTTGCGGGTGCTGGTTGGTTTAGTGGTCCAAGGCTTCCTCCACCCTCATCTTCCCCTTCCCCCGATGAGCCTAGTTTAAAGCCCACCGGAGGAGATCCGCTGACCTAAAAGAGAACACATGCTTACCTTTGAGGGAAAGGTAGAGCCCATCCCATCTGAGCATGTCTCTCATCGTGATGTGCGGGTCATTGTCTAGAAAGCCAAAGCCCGCCTGTATTTTATAAGCATCCAGTTTAATGTTCCTCTCTCGGCATCTGTTACGGAGTTGTTGCAGTTTGGTGTCATAATCACAGATCGCCTCTTCCTTATCATCCCCTTCTCCTATGACAACAATATCATCAGTCACTGGTGACTCTGAAACTCATGCTAAGCTCAGGCTTACTCACAAAAGTTAAAATATAGAATTCTGGTGCTAACTGCATAATGCATGAGGATGTGAGTTCACAGCTAGGCCATCTGAGAAGAAATAATGAAGTATCTCTTCCAAGCTTATCTTGCTATATTCAGGATGATTTCAGGCAGGCTCCTAGTTGTCTGGTTTGTACCCATGTGAAATGTCTATCCTTGATTAATTAGTCTTCTGCGATTAACTCATGTTTATGTGCAGGAGGAGACATTCTCCATATGTGATGGATGTCTCCTCCTGATTTAGTCCAAGGACACGTATATTTTTCCTGGTTGTGAATCAGTTTCTTGATATGTTCCAAACTGGATAAGCTCTTGTTCCTGAAGAAGGTAACTCATTCAAATTAGAAATTTCTGATAACCAGTACTGAGCAGGTTGATTAACAGGGTTTTCCTGTCAATTACTGTTTGGGATTCTCTCTTGATTTATACAACTACAAGAATGCTTTGAAGATGCCAAGCTAAGGTTATAACCAGGCAGTAAAACAGCAAATAGGCATACACTTCAAGAGTGAGAAACCTCTCTGACACCAGCTGCTGATGTTCCCGACTTACTTGAGAAGTTGAAGAGAAACAGACCGCCCCTTCGCCACGTGTTTGGTGAGAAATCATCACCTTGTAGCTAATTACTGGACATTGATTTGGTCTGGGCTCACTTGACTTGATAAGGCCTTTCTGTCACTCATCCCTACTTCCACATAGGAGCCTTGATCTTCAGAGAGAAGGAGCTTGGCTCTTCTGAAAAATCAGAACTCTTAAAAGGGTCTCCACTGAACCCTGCAAACCCTGAAGCTACTACAACAATACTCGCCACTTGGTCGACCACAACCCCCATCATCACATCTCCCTTTTGTGGGGGAAAGCTGTTTTCTCTACCTGCATCTTCAGAAATAGCCTTGAAACTCGAATAGGATCTCTGTGTTGGACCTACATCCAGAACGCAGGGGTCAAAACAGTGACTGCGTTTAAAGATTAATCCTACAGGTGCCTTTGTCTTAGTTCCCCAAATTAACTTGATCCTAAAGAAGGTATCACAAAGGAAGTCTTTCTCAATTCAGTTTTCACACCATTGGATGAGAGAAGGAAACATGGCACTGTTTGGTTGGGTTTTAGTTCCAAGTTGTGGATCCCAGCTAGTGTTTTCCTTAAGGTTGCATATTTTTCACCTCCCCTGTAATAAGCCTTGTTTTATTGCAATGTTGTTTCTCAGTGGGGGAATTTGTTCATGGTAAAAGCGGATGAAAAAGGTAATTTCCCACATTTCTGTGATGAGGCTGGAGCCAGATTGAGAAAGTTAATGTTTAATCCAAAAATGGGGGCCCAGCCCCTGTGAGTGCCTGGTCAAAGGTTTATATGTGCCTACTGAATATGGCAACACAAGGTCCTGTTCTTGTCAGGAGACCACCCCAAACAGCTGGGTGCAGTGGCTTGTGTCTGTAATCCAAATGTCGGGGAGGCTGAGCCTGGTGGACTGCTTCAGCCCAGGAGTTCGAGGCTGCAGCGGGGCACGATGAGCAGGTGTCTGCGCTGGGGTCAGCCCCAGCATGAGGACCCTGAAACAGCTTTCAGTCTCCAGGTTGCTGAAGGAGGGTTGAACCACCTGAGGCTGGGAACAGAGCAGGTCAAAGCTCCCCTGTTGACTGGTGGTAGCACAGCACCTGTGACTGGCTCCTGTGGTCTAACCTGGGCAAGAAAGGGGGACCCAGCATCTTGCCAGGTCCTTATTCCTGAGAAGCTGCCCCATTGTCCCCATGGGTTTGGGCTCCTGAGAGATGAAGAAAGGAAGCCATAATCCTGGCCTACTGGAGGGTAACCTTCAGAGCTTAAAAGTCAGTGCTGCAGGGTATGGGAGAGATATACACCACAGTAGGACCCCATGGGGAAGCCCAGGGCTCTTTGCATGGGTACAAGAGATTTTATAGATACTAGGGCTAGAAGGGACCTCAGAAGATCATCAAGTCAGCTGGGGTCATAGGATCCCAGCAAGATAAACATCCAACTTTCTCTTGAAGGCATTCAAAATAGGTGCTTAAACCACCTCCGATGGCAGGCTATTCCAGACCCCGGGGGCTTGGACAGTAAAGAAGTTCTTCCTTATGTCCAGCCTGAATCAGTCATGGCAGACTTTGTGACCATTCGATCTAGTCATCCCTTGGAGCACTCTGGTGAACAGTTGTTACCCCAGATCCTGGTGAACACCCCTGATAATCTTATAGGTGGCCACCGGATAGCCCCTGAGCCTCTGCTTTTCCAGGCTAAAGAGTCCCATGGCTCTCAACCTCTCATCATAAGGTTTGTTTTCCTGACCTCTAATCTTGCACATAGCTCTCCTCTGCACTCTCTCAAGCTTCTCCACATCCTTTTTGAATTGTGGAGCCCAAAACTGGGTGCAGTACTCCAGCTGCAGCCCCATCAAGGCCAAGGGAGAATGACATCCTGGGATTTGCTTGAGAAGCATCTATGGATGCAAACCAGCATTTTGCTCACTTTACTAGCCACAGCATCACATTGAAGGCTCATGTTCATCTTGTGGTCAGTCATGACCCCCAAGTCCCTTTCAACTGTAGTGCTAACCAGCGTAGCACTGCCAAGCCTATAAGGATGCTGCAGGTTTTTCCTCCCAAGGTGAAGAGCCTTGCATTTTTTGGTGTTAAACACCATCAGGTTCTTCTCCACCCATTTGCTGAGCCTGTCAAGATCTGCCTGGATCACCTTCCTGTGATGCTTTACCCCAGAATTTGCTATCATCAGCGAACTTCACCAGCCCACTTCTGACACCAGTGTCTACATCGCTGATGAAGATGTTAAAAAGTATAGGCCCTAGAACAGAGCCTTGATGGACCCCACTGGTCACAGGGCACCACGATGATTGACTTCCATCAACCACCACCCTCTGGGTCCTACTGCGGAGCCAATTCCCCAGCCAGCGGATCATGGTGAGGTCGAGGCCACAGTTAGCTAGTTTCACCAAGAGGTGATCAGGGGATACCAGATGGAAAGCTTTTTTAAAGTCAAGATATATGACATCAATCTCTCCCCCCTGTCCAGGTGATAGGTCACCTCATCATAAAAGGAAATGTGATTGGTCAAACAAGACCAACCCGCAACAAACCCGTGCTGGGTTTATGATGATGGTGCTGCATCAGTGGCTAGAAGATCTTCCATCCCGGAGCAGAGAATACCTCATGAGAAGGTGAGGGTTCAAAACTGAGACGCAAGTACCCTCAGTATGTCCTGGGCATTGCACTCCTTCCTCTGGTATTTCTTCTGCTCTCCCATGGATGTCATAGATCCCAAAGGAAAGGGCAAGTAATGTAAAGCATTATGGGTGAGTCGTGTCTCCTGAGTCAGAGGGATACATGCCCCAACAGCAGCCATTCAGCAACCAGGAAGTTCGCCCTCCCATAGCCAATCTCACCAACAGGGGGGAGTCCCTACACCACCAATCTCATAGCCCCAATGTCTTTTTAGCCTCAGCATTTTCATTTTCATACTTTGATACAGATGAGGGACACCTACTTAAGTCACACTTGTCTGGGGTAAGGGGAGATGGAATGGGGAGCACATTGAAGCAGGGTGAAATATGAATGCTGTGTTTTTTCTTCATGATGCAACCTTTGGTTTGCATATTATTCTCATGTTTTATTTTCATAAACTAAGCAGATTATAAAAAAAACCACATGTAAGACAGGAATAAAGGTAGAGGGACAGAAACATGGTAGGTAAAACCAAGGAAAGGAAGGTGTTTAACAATGGAGAAGCAGGTTTTACTGAGATTTGAACTCAGATTTTTGGATTCAAAGTCTAGGGTGCTAACCATTACACCACGGAACCAGCACAGCAGCTGCTGGTGCAGCCTAACTCAGGAGTGTCTACCATAAGATGTCTCCACCTCCCCAGGTTGAGAAGCTTCCCTAACCAGGGCAGTCAGTCTGGAGGAGTATCTCGTGTGAATGAAGCACTTTGTGGAAAAATACCAGCTTGGAGAAAGCTAGGTTTAAGGCCAGGTGGTCTGGGATAGAATCATAGAACTAGAAGCAACCTCCAAAATCCTGAAGTCCAGGCCCCTGCCATAGGCAGGAAGTTATTGGGCTCAAGCAAGTTCAACAAGGTGCTTATCCAGCCTTATCTCAAACACCTCCAAGGATGGCAACTGCACCACCTCTGCTAGAACAGTGTTCCAGATTCTAGTTACCCTTATGGAAAAGTAGTTTTCTCTTATGTCCTAAATAGTAGACTTTCACATGGTTGGATAACTGAAACCTGGTAGAACCCTACACACAATTGGTCAGTAGTCTTTGAGGGCTATCGACTGTACAGAAGCCACAGAGTGGGGAAAAGGGTGAGAGCGTTGTGATCTGTTAAGGATCAATACACTTTCTCCATAATCAAGATGGGATCAAAAGAGGGGCAATTTGAGGTACTGTGGGTCAGAATACAAGGGGGCTGGGGGAAAGGGACTTGGTCGTGGGGGTCTATTACAGACTGCCACACCAAGAGGATGAGCTAGATCTGGAATTCCCAAGGCAGCTCTCAGACACAGTACACTAACAGGACAAAGTTGTCATGGGTGACCTAGACTACCCTGACATCTACTGGGAGGAGCAGTCAGCTAGATATGACTGTTCATGTAGGTTCTTAACCTGCATACAGGACCTTCTCCTAATGCAGGATAGGAGAAATGCCTTACTGGACTTGGTGTATGCTACAGGGGATGACCTGCTGCAAGATCTGCAGATACAGGGTAACCTAGGGGATAGTGACCACCATTTGTTAGAATTCACTATCTGGTGAAAGGGGGGAAGGATAACCAGTAAGGGAAGAAGTGCTGGACTTCAGAAAGGCTAACTTCAATGAGCTCAGGAAGTTAGTAACCAAGGCACTGAAGGACAAGAGCATTGGTGAGACAGGAGTCCAGGAAAGGTGGTTGTTCTGCAAGGGCATATTCCTTCAGCCATCAGGGGCCCCAAAGGTAAGCCTGCCAGCTGAAGGATGATCCAACTAGGATCAGTGTGCTCTGGAGGTGTTGGGGGGGCATGAGAGTGCTTCAGTGCGGTGCTAGCCAGCAGGCATCCCCTGTACTGAAGCTTCCTTGTGTCCAAGTCTGCCAAGCCTGTGGAACTACCACCTCAATTGAGTCGTTGTCCAATGAGTAGGTAACTGGCTGTATGGTGGAACCCAAAAAGTACTAGTGGATGGGAGCAAGTCAAAATTGCACAAGGTGACCAGTGGGGTCCCTCAGGCCTCTGTACTCATGCTAGTACTCCTCAACATCTTCATTAATGATCTGGATTCAGGCCTCTGATGCACACTGGCAAAGTTCATGAATGACACTGAACTATGGGGAAAGGCGGCCACACTGGAAGACATGCTGGGGATACAGAATGACCTGGACATTCTCGCAAGGTGGGAAGACCAAAACCTGGTGGCTTTCAACATAGAGAAATGCAGGGTGCTCCACCTTGGGAGAAGAAAACAGCGTCATACTTATAGGCTTGGCAGTGCTACAGTTGCTAGCACCATGACCGAAAGAGACTTGGCCATCTTAATTGACCACAAGATGAACATGAGCCATCAATGCAATGCTGTGGCTGCCAGGCGAGTGACAGAATCTTGCCCTTGGGGCACTTGGAGACAGAGAGGAATATGTGGTGGCAACAAGCAGAACAGGAACACATGAGCACAATAGACTACGGGCCAATGGCTGACCGATGAGCAGTGGGGTTGGATGTGGTGGCCAGAACCAGAGCAGTTACTATCATGAGCAATAAACATATGCTCTTGGAGACATCCAGGTAATTGTCTAGCAGTTATGATTAGCTAATGCAGAGCTTGCAAGTTTGCAACCTGCAAGTGGAATTTGTCTTTTCACAATTTAACCAAAGTGTTTAATCTAACTGTTTGCAATGATCACGGGACTGACTGAGCCCAAAAATAAACAAACTACAAGATTAGTTGATCTAACAGGTTTTTAGAGGTCAGCCATAACAAGATCTGACTACCTAATATAATTGGCACATTCCAAGGAATCGAAGGAATAAGAAACCAAGAGGTTGAGCTTGGGCAGAGTAATGCTAATTTCAAACCTCAAAGTAATGTGGTGAAATTTGCTTATTGGGTGAACCTGAGTTTGGGCAGTAACTTCTCATGATTTCTAACAACTTTTAATCCCATAGAGTAACAGCTATAGGGCAAGATTGTGAGTGGCTCTAAAGCCAACAGATTAGCATAAGATAAGGCATAAAGGAATGCACACGTCAAGTAACCAGGTTGAAGGACAGGACAGAAGCTTGGACCCCAGACTCCCAGTGTGAGCAAGGACCGGATCCTGACCAAGGGACCTTCCTGGTGACCCCTCAGACAGTGTTGATCGGGGACGCCTGACTTCAATGGAACAACCTGGTGCGCATCTGGCACTCTTTGTCATTCTATCTGTTGTTATTATTCACTATTAGCTCTTTATTACTCTACTATCTGTATGTCACATTAACCTTTCTGTTAACTGTTGTATGCTAAGCTATAAGTAAATTTGCCTTTACTTCACTCCCTACTCACCTCCTCGATCCCAAACCCAGCAGCCTAATGGCTGATACTCTCACAGTGCCTAGCCGGCCTGTGACAGTCGCAGATGATGAGGGCAGCCAAAGAAAGGTCCAGGGAGCCTGGAGGACAAAGTTGGAAAAGGGAATCAGGGGGAGGAAGCCACGAGAGGATCAGCAACGCAGTGATGGAACCACAGCCTGGTTAAAGAGAAAAAGTACCACTCAGCAGGACAGTGAAGAAACCCTTTCCCTGCTAATGAGGAATAAGCACGGCCAATTAAAACTTTGTAACCAGCACTCAATAAATTTAACAACTTGCTAAACTACTATCTGGGTGGTTGATGTATCTCACCTCATTTGGGGAATAATTCTTATAATTTCTCCCATCTGAAGTCGTGGCAGATGAGCTCTGAGTGGGGCAGAGGAGACACATTCACCCTCCCACACTGGGGTCATCTGGACAGGGAGAAATTGAGCAAGAGCAGGTAGGGAAGGAAGGCAGGGAACTTTGCACCTTGCCACCAATCACTGAAAAATTAAATAGCGCAGGCAGACCAGACCATCCCTACTTGTACATAGGAGCCTTGATCTTCCAAGAGCAGAAGCTCAGCAGTTCTGCAAAATGAGAACCTTGCAAACCCTGAAGCTTCTACAACAGTGACTCGCAACTTGGCTGACCATGCCCCTCATCATCACATCTCCCTTTTGTGGGGCAAAGCATCTTTTTTCTTTGCCTGCATCTTCAGAAAGAGCCTTGAAACTCATAAAAGAGATGGCAGGGCATGGAGTCTATAAAGGTTGAGAGCTGCTGTACTGAAAAGCCTTTCTCTTCACTGCTGAGGCTGAGATGTTGCAATACAGGGCACAGTCCCACAGGCAGCTTCCAGGATGATTCTAGAAATCTCAAATACTGTTTGGGGTTTTTTCCCCAGGTAGTGGACCCTGGCTAGTGTTTTCCTTAAGGTTGCATATTTTTCACCTTCTCCCCTATAATAAGCCTTGCTTCTAAGTGGGAAAATTTGTTTAGGGCAAAAGTAGGTGGAAAGGGTATTTTCCTACGTTCCTGTGATGAAGCTGGAGCCAAATTGAGAAAGATAATGTTTAATCCACAAATGGGCCCCAGCCTCTGTTAGTGCCTGGCCAAAAGTTTACACATGCCTACTGAATATGGCAACACAGGGCCATGTTGTTGTCAGGAGCCCCCGCTGAGCAGCTGGGCACAGTGGCTTGTATCTGTAATCCAGGTGTCTGGGAGGCTGAGGCTGGGAAACTGCTGGAACCCAGGAGTTTAAGGCTGTAGTGTGCAGGTCCACCACAACTCTTCTATCCTGGAGCAGAGGGTGCAAAACTGAGACACATGTACCCTCAGTCTGTCCTGGGCATCGCACTCCTTCCTCGGGTGTTCATTCTGCTCCCCCATGGGTCTCACTGGTCCCAAAGGAAAGGGCCAGGAATGTAAGGCATCATGGGTGACTGGTGCCTCCTAAACCTGAGGGACACACATGCCCCCACAGTGGCCAGTCAAAAACTGGGATGGGGAGGTCTCCCCACAGCCAGTCTCACTGACCAGGGAGGAGTCCCCCAACCACCGATCTCACCACAGACCCAGAAGTGCCAGTGGCACTCCCAGAAGTGCTAGCAGTGCTTCTCCTGGCACCCCTACTCCCCAGCTGGCGCTCACAGGGGGTCAACCTTCAAGGCATCCTTCAAGCATCTATTCCTGCTTTCATAATCTTTCTCAGGGACTTGCCAAAGGACTATTTAATTCCCTCCTTTGAATGATATGGGGTTAAAGATCCCCTCACCCTGCACTGGCCCTGCTTCCTGCAGAAGGCTGAGTCCTCTGCTGCACACACAGCTGGCACTGAGACCAGGTTACCTGAGAGGAGGAAGAGGCTCATTCCAAGAAGTAGGTGGGGCCATCACCTTAACTGGCTGATTTACAGAATCTTTGTTGCTCAAATTATCCCTGACAGGATGGCTAGGGCTTGCCTTGGCCATGCCGTGGGTGGGCCTGGCATCAGCAGGTTACAAGCCAAGGGGCCACATTGGAGTCTGGGTTCATTTGTGTCACCCTGGTGTGGTCCCTGTCAATGTCCACAGCAGCAGAGGGAGAAACTGGTGTTGAAAGGGAGCCTGAGGAACTGGCAACAGTGGCTCCTGCCTATAATTTGAAGACGGGGGAGGCTGAGGCTGGTGGTTCACTTAATTGCAGGAGTTTTGGGATGCAGAGTGTCATTGTGAGTGGGAATTCACATTCAGGTCAGCACCCACCTATGGCCCCCACAGCACCTTGAAGTTCTCAGGTTGCTTCAGGAAGGTTTGAACTGGCCCAGGTCAAGAACAGAGCTGGTGAAACCAATCATGTTGACCAGTAGTGGGACAGCACCTGTGAATGGCCGCTGTGGCACAGCTCGAGCAACACAGGAGAACCCAAATAATCAGCAAGGATTAACTGGGTCACAAGTGACTGTAGGGCAGGCCAGAGGGGACACTGAATCCTGCCATCCCCAGTTGCTGTGGGCAGGGCACCAGTTCTCTCCATCTCCAGCTTCATTCCTTGCAGCAGCAGGATGAATCCAGGTCTGAAGCACCCTGATAAGGCCCTCAGATGGATCAGGTGAGAGGGGACAATCACTACACTGGAAATGCCCACTGCTGCGCACAGAGGGTGTGAACTCTCTATTCTCTTAGGTTCCTGTTAGGGCAGGGAGCTTGGCAGGGCCCCACCTGGCAGCCCTAGTCCCTAGACTTAGCCCACTCCTGCCCTGGAATCATGGCCAGGCAGGAAACCTATCATTTCCTGCATGCCCCCCCACCCTGCCCCTACCTCTCCAATTTTGCCTCGTCATTCATTTCAGACCACTGGAAAAAGTTGTTGCCATATCTATTTTCACGGGAGTCAAAACTTGACCTACATAGCCCGAGTCTCTTTTTATTTCATAGGTTTCATACATTTCATAGACACTAGAGCTGGAAGGGACCTTGGGAGATCATCCAGTCCAGCCCCCAGCCCCAGGGGCAAGAAATCAGCTGGGATCAAAGGATCCCAGCAAGATAAACATCCAAATATCTCTTAAAGGATTCCAGAGCCCATCAGGATCCTGGCTGTAATAGCTAAGCAGGGAAGGTCTTGGACTTGAAATGTACCAGGGTTTCCTCACATAGGTTTGAATCCTGCTAGCAGTGGTATTTTGTTTTCTTGTCGATCCTCCCAGTCAGTGGTCGCAGTAGGCATCACGTCACCTGTGTCAGGGAAGGCAACCCATGGCTCCAAAATTGGTACCATCGTGCATGTTTTGGCTTTCCATGCAAGGGACCTCCTGGGATGCGATGGACTTCATCTCTCCACAAAGGTAAGAGTCTCTTTTCTACAGGTTGGCTGACCTCCTACATTGGGCTTGAATCTAAGTATGATGGGGGACGAGGAGGCAGGAGATGGAGAGAGTCTAGAACCTACAAACTGTGAGAGAGTGTTTTATTCCTGGGAAGTGTTGGGATTTGGGGGGGAACCATTGTTGGGGAGGGAGGGCAACAGGGAGTGTGCTGTGGAGGAGGGAAATTGAGAATTGGATCCTGTCCAAAGTGTGTCTGGTCTTGGGGGGGTGCTGTGGACCTGGGGCCTGTGGTCAGCCACTCAGGTGCCCTACTGTTGGGGGTGGGGAGGAGATGGTTCATGGGTGCCTCACAGGGAAAGTGCCCAGTCCGTGGCTGCTGGAGGTGAGAACAGGGGACATTCATTATGCACTCCCCACAGACTCCCGGGACAGCATCCCTTGCCAGGCTGAGCCTGCCCCCTTTAGACCCCATGCCAGGCTGAGCCTCTCCCCTCTCCCCAAGGCTCCTGCCAGAATGAGCCTGCCCGCCTGGAGATCCGTGCCAGCCTGTCCCCCCAAACCCGCCACAGAAACCCCTGGGAGGGCAGAAGGCTCCCCTTGACTGCTGCAGGAGTTCAGAGCAGGGCAGGAGCAGGCCTGGATCTGCTTTGTCCTAAAAGGAGCAAATCTGCTTCCAACAGGGTGCACATGTAGATGCCTTCCCAGAGCTGTCTTACCGTGCAGTGAATCTCTGTGCAATAAAACTAAGTAGCATTAACTGAACAAGAAGACACACACCCCGGGGTTTTCCGTTTGTCTCCAGATCATTTTCTGTGAGCGCCCCTAGAAATATTTCCAAGTGGGGCCTGAGAACATTTATAAATAATCTAACATAGATGATGGCAGAGTGCGCTGGTGAAATAGGCTTATGGGTTACATGGTACAGGGATGAGGAGGATTTTGGAGAAGTAGCACCAGTTGGAGGACCAAAGTCAATGGTTGAATCCAGCTGGAAGCAGGCTGAGTAAAGAGCAAGACATTGGTCCCTCAGGGGCTGAAGTGGGACACACATGACAAGAGCCTCTCTCTCAGGCAAAGAATGCTGCTCTAGATTGCAGTCTTAGATTTTTCTTGGCTGGTAGGAAAAGTGGGATTGGGTGACAGCCAACACCCCCTGCCAACACCACTGACCCCTCTGAAAACTCCTCATTCCCTCTCCTTTAAAAAAATCCAAAAGCATATTTCCTAACCGTGGAAAAGCAAGCCCAACCCTTTGTAGCCCATCCAGAAATACTGCCATGGATAGAAGGAAGAGTGGACCTCACAGAGAGGACCTGCTGATAGTGGAGTGATTGTGTAATCTAAAAACAGCAACTTCATTGTTGACAGCCTGCGATCCTCTGCAGGGAAACCCCGATGGATTTCTAGTGCATCACCTTAACCACTCTTCCTCAACTAAACTTTTTCTCAAGGGTTATGTCATGTAGTAGCTCAAGGGATGACATGAAGAGATATTCATCTGGTCTCCTTCAAGGTGTGTCCTACCTCCACGATATTCACAGGAAGCAGCTAAAACTTCACCTGAGAAAGAAGTCAAGAAAGTGTCTAGCTCTTCCCTCCACAGATTAATGAATGGGTGCAGGTCTAAGCACCTAAAAAATAGCCTATCTCAGGGGTTGGAGATGTTTTTGGGCAGACTGCTCAACTTCTATGATAGGGGTGTGTCAGGAGGTCACATCTACTCCAACCTGCTGCTTAAAGAAGAACCAGCTCCACTTAGGTCATCCCAGTCGAGGCTTTATCCCCTTCAAAGCCTCCAAGGCTGCAGATTCTACAACCTCTATGGACAACCTGTTCCAGTGCTTTAATACCCTCCTCAGGAGAAGGTTTTGCCTAATACCTAACCTCAGCTTCCCTTCCCGCAACTTGAAACCATTGTTTCTTTGTTTGTCATCTGCCATCACTGAGAAGAGAAATGATCCTGAAGGCTGCAGTGAGAATTGAGCTCATCCTCCCTAAGCAAATACTCTTACCCCAAGCTGCTGGAGCAACAGCACATCACACAGCTGTGAACCAGTTCCCAACCAGTAACCCTGTGGATTGGTTCCATTATTATATGTTCTTGTACCCACAAAACCGAACAAAAACTTCTTAGAGGTAGACACCAGGGTGAGGTGTTTCTGTTTCTTTTTGCAAGCTCAGATCTAGACTGACAACTCCTTGTTCTCTTGTGTTCTTTCTGTCTCCTATAAGAAACCTTGTTTTTGTTTCATACCCTACCAACTTGTGGTAAGCATCATTACCAGGGCCTGGGCAGCCAAAGGAAGGTTACCTGGTAAATCTGACAATGTCCAACAACTGGGTTTGCAGACAGCCAGGCATCAAAACCACAGCTGCAGAAGCCTAGAGTCAAGACCTGTGTTTGAGGTAAGTTGGGAGCCTACGCCAAACCCAGCGCAGGCCAGGAGTGAGTTAGAGCTAGAATTGCAGGTAAGTTAAAGCCGAAGACCTTCAAAAGGTCAAGTGCCTTTATCCCACCACTCTACTGCCATCTGGGACTTGCCTTTAAAGGCTGGAGCTGTTTTGTGCCTTCACCAGGCATTTGATGCCCTGATTACTCAAATAGGACCTGCTAGGCCCAGAGCTGCTATCTGAGCCTGTTACAGGTGGGGCCTGCTTTCCTGCAGCCTCAAGGGACTGATGGTCTGGAGTCTTTGATCGGGTTGGGCTTATTCTGAGTGCATTACAACAGTGATTTCAGGGCAGCTGGCAACCACCAGCATTGCCTTTTCCTGGAGACAGTGGATCTCCATTATCTTGCTAACCAGGTGATTACTATGAACTTCCAAGGCTTTGTCCACTGGACATGCATGGACTCGTCTCGGGCCGGAAAGAAAGGCTTCCTAAGGATCAGAAGTCAGCCCAGGAACACAATCTAGCTTATACCCCCAAAACACACAGCAGGGTAGTATGGGAGAGACTTGAGTGTTTGTCACCCTGAGCAAGTGTTCACATGTGGCCGTTGTACGGAAGGTGGGTAGTGTTGTGCTCAGTTTGTGTGGTTCATGTCATTTTTGCACCAAGTTGGAGTATTGCCTGTGCTGTTGTAGTTACTGTATGATCTTCCTAACTACCTCTCTAACTAGGCTTGGCAGATTATGATTTTTTTTTTCATATCAGCCATTAAAATTGGTGTTTATTTTTAAGCATTTATTTTTATTTGTATTGATTAATGTTTTCAAGATTCCATGAAATTAACAGTGGTCTTTTTTACTTTTATCAATTTAACACACATGTGCACACACTTTTTCACCAGATAATCTCAAAGCACCTTGCTGAAGAGATAGCTATCATCAACACTATTCAATAAAGGAGGGAACTGAGACCCACAGGAGTGAAGAGATGTAACTGAAGTCGGAAGCCTGGGGAAAGAGAGTGCAGTTAAATCCCATTTTTCTGAAGTCCAGGCCAGAGTTTCAGCCAATAAATAACGCAAAGGGAAGAGCTTTGTAAAAGCAGCTGGGCATGTGGGCTGCCTCCATTTTCAGGCATTCAGACACAGAGGCTCTGGGTTGAATGGTAGACTTTGACATGGCTGGATTAAGTGAAACCTTGTAGGACCCTACTCATTATTGGGCAGTAGGCATTGAGGGCTGTAGACTGTACAGAAGCAACAGAGTGAGAAAAAGTGTTGGGGGGGGTTTGCACTCTGTGAAGGATCAATACACATCCTGTATCATCAAGATGGGATCAAAAGAGGGGCAGATGGGGGTACTGTGGGTTGGAACACAAGGGGGTTGTGGGAAAGGGACTTGGTCATGGGGGCTATTACAGACTGCCACACCAGGAGGGTGCGCTAGACCTGGAATTCTCAAGGCTGCTCTCAGAGGCAGTACACTAACGGGACATGGTAGTCGTGGGTGACCTAAGCCACCCTGACATCTACTGGGAGAAGCATGAGCTAGATATGACCATTCACATAGGTTCTTAACTGCATACAGGGCCTTCACTTAACGCGGGAGGTATGTGGTTCCAGTAGGAGAAATGCCTTACTGAACTTGGTGGTTGCTACAGAGGAAGTTCTGGTGTGAGATCTGTGGACACAGGGTAACCTAGAGGATAGCAAACACCAATTGTTAGAATTCACTATCCAGTGAAACGTGGGAAGAATAACCAGTAGGGCAGAGGTGCTAGACTTCAGGAAGGCTAATTTCAATGAGCTCAGGCAATTAGTAAGTAAAGCACTGAAGGACAAGAGCATTGGTGAGATAGGAGTCCAGGAACAGTGGTCATTCCTCAAGGGAACAATCCTTCAGGCACAGAAGGGGACATAAAGGGGGGCCAAAGGTCCAATAAACCCACTTGGGTGAACAGAGAAATCCAGGAAAGCCTAGTGGTGAAAAAAGAGGCATACAGACTATGGAATGAAGAGGTAGCCATCAAGGAAGAGTATATCTACTTGGCTCGCACTTGCAGGGAGTTGGTTAGGAAGGCCAAAGTAGCAATGGAGCACAGGCTGGCAACAAAAATTAAAGACAACAAAAAGTCCATCAACTTGTATATAGCTGACAGATAAGAGGAATGAAGCTGTTCTCTTCAATGAATTTTTTGCTTCTGTATTCCTGAACATGGATCAAGACAAATGTTGCAATTGGCCTATATATGCAGGCACAGGAGGGACACCAACCCATCAGCAGTTAGCACCAACCTAGTGAAGGGACATTTGGAGGGGCTGGATGTGTTCAAGTTCACAGGCCAAGATGATCTTCATCCAAAGATGCTGAAGGAATTGACCAATGCCACAGCAGAACCACTGGCAGGCCTGTTTGTGCACTCGTGGCAGTGCTGCACATTGCCTTCATCAGTGACCTGGATGGCATGGATAGCACTCTGTCCAAATTCACAGACAACACCAAATTATGGGGCACAGTAAACACATGAGTGGGCAAGGAACAGATTCAGGCAGATTTGGACAGGTTAGTAAAGTCGGCAGAGCAGCCTAGGATACAGTTTAACAGAGATAAGTGCAAGGTACTGCACTTAGGGAGAAGGAATCTCCAACACACTTACAAACTGGGAGATGACTTCCTAAGCAGCACAGCAGCCAAACAGGATCTCAAAGTCATACTTGGCCGACATCATTGCAGAGCCACTGGCGGGAATATTTGAACGCTCGTGGTGCACGGGTCAAGTCCCGGAGGACTGGAAAAGGGCCAATGTGGTTCCCATTTTCAAGAAGGGGAGGAAGGAGGACCCGGGTAACTATAGGCCAGTCAGTCTCACCTCCATCCTTGGCAAAATCTTTGAGAAAATCATCAAGGCTCACATTTGTGAGAGCCCGGCAGGACAAATTATGCTGAGGGGAAACCAGCACGGGTTCGTGGCAGGTAGATTGTGCCTGACCAATCTAGTCTCTTTTTATGACCAGGTCACAAAACGCCTCGACGCAGGAGGAGGGGTAGATGTCGTATACTTGGACTTCAGGAAGGCCTTTGACACGGTATCCCACCCCATACTGGTGAACAAGTTAAGGGGCTGTGACTTGGATGACTGCACAGTCCGGTGGGTGGAGAATTGGCTGGAGGGTCGCACCCAGAGAGTCGTGGTGGATGGGTCGGTTTCGACCTGGAAGAGTGTGGGCAGTGGGGTCCCGCAGGGCTCGGTGCTTGGACCGATACTCTTTAATGTCTTCATCAGCGACTTGGACGAGGGGGTGAAATGTACTCTGTCCAAGTTTGCAGATGACACTAAGCTATGGGGCGAAGTGGACACGCCGGAGGGCAGGGAACAGCTGCAAGCAGACCTGGACAGGTTAGACAAGTGGGCAGAAAACAACAGAATGCAGTTCAACAAGGAGAAATGCAAAGTGCTGCATCTAGGGAGGAAAAATGTCCAGCACACCTACAGCCTAGGAAATGACCTGCTGGGTGGCACGGAAGTGGAAAGGGATCTTGGAGTCCTAGTGGACTCCAAGATGAACATGAGTCGGCAGTGTGACGAAACCATCAGAAAAGCCAATGGCACTTTATCGTGCATCAGCAGATGCATGACAAATAGGTCCAAGGAGGTGATACTTCCCCTCTATCAGGCGCTGGTCAGACCGCAGCTGGAGTACTGCGTGCAATTCTGGGCGCCGCACTTCAAGAAGGATGCGGATAACCTGGAGAGGGTCCAGAGAAGGGCCACTCGTATGGTTAAGGGCCTGCAGGCCAAGCCCTACGAGGAGAGATTAGAGAAACTGGACCTTTTCAGCCTCCGCAAGAGAAGGTTGAGAGGCGACCTGGTGGCTGCCTATAAGTTCGTCAGGGGGGCACAGAAGGGAATTGGTGAGTATTTATTCACCAAGGCGCCCCCGGGGGTTACAAGAAATAATGGCCACAAGCTAGAAGAGAGCAGATTTAGATTGGATATTAGGAGGAACTTCTTCACAGTTCGAGTGGCCAAGGTCTGGAACGGGCTCCCAAGGGAGGTGGTGCTCTCCCCTACCCTGGGGGTATTCAAGAGAAGGTTGGATGTGTATCTAGCTGGGGTAATGTAGACCCAGCACTCTTTCCTGCTTATGCAGGGGGTCGGACTCGATGATCTATTGAGGTCCCTTCCGACCCTAGCATCTATGAATCTATGAATCTATGAATCTAAGATGAACATGAGTCATCAAAGCAATGAAGTGATCAGTAAAGCTAACCGCACCCTATCATGCATAAGCAGGTACGTCACAAATTGTTTGGGAGGTGATACTTCCCCTCTATTTAGCATTGGTAAGGCCGCAGCTGGAGTACTGCATTCAGTTTTGGGCGCCACACTTCAAGAGGGATGTGGAAAACCTTGAGAGGGTCCAGAGGAGGGCCACTCGGATGGTTAGGGACCTGCAGGGTCCTACAAGGAGAGATCTCATAGATTTGATAGACATCAGGGCTGGAAGGGACCTCGGGAGATCATCAAGTCCAGCCCCCAAAGGGCAGGAAGTCAGCTGGGGTCATAGGATCCCAGCAAGATAAGCATCCAATTTACTCTTGAAGGTGTTCAATGTAGGTGCTTGAACCACCTCCGATGGCAGACTGTTCCAGACCTTGGGGGCTCGGACAGTAAAGAAATTCTTCCTTATGTCCAGCCTGAAACGGTCTTGCAGGAGTTTGTGACCGTTCGACCTTGTCATCCCTTGGGGTGCTCTGGTGAACAGATGTTCCCCCAGATCCTCGTGGTCACCCTTGATAAACTTATATGTGGCCATCAGATCACCCCTGAGCCTGCGCTTTTCCAGGCTAAAGAGTCCCGTGGCTCTCAGCCTATCATCGTAAGATCTGTTTTCCTGACCTCTGATCATGTGCGTGGCTCTCCTCTGGACTCTCTCAAGCTTCTCCACATCGTTTTTGAATTGTGGAGCCCAAAACTGGACGCAGTACTCCAAGGCCGAGTACAAGGGGAGAATGACGTCCCGGGATTTGCTCGAGAAGCATCTATGGATGCAAGCCAGCGTTTTGGTCACTTTACTAGCCGCAGCATCGCATTGCAGGCTCATGTTCAACTTGTGGTCAATCATGACCCCCAAGTCTCTTTCTTCTGTAGTGCTATCCAACGTAGCACTGCCGAGCCTATAAGGAAGCTGCAGGTTTTTCCTCCCAAGGTGGAGAACCTTGCATTTTTCGGTGTTAAACACCATGAGGTTCTCGTCTGCCCATTTGCTGAGCTTGTCCAGGTCAGCCTGGATCACCCGCCTATCTTCTGGCGTGGATGCTTTGCCCCAAAGTTTGGTGTCATCGGCGAACTTGGCCAGTCCACTCCTGACTCCAATGTCCACATCATTAATGTTGAACAATATGGGTCCCAGGACAGAGCCTTGAGGGACCCCACTGGTCACAGGGCACCACGATGAGTGTCTACCATCAATTACAACCCTCTGGGTCCGACCACGGAGCCAATTTCCCAGCCAGCGGATCGTGGTGAAGCCAAGGCCACAATTGGCCAGTTTTGCCAAGAGGTGATCATGGGATACCAGACTGAAGGCTTTTTTGAAGTCAAGATATATGACATCAATCTATTCTCCCTCATCCAGCTGATTGGTCACCCGGTCATAGAAGGAAATGAGATTGGTCATACAAGACCTACCCGCAACAAACCCGTGCTGGCTATCCCTTAGGATGTTAGCCTGGGCCAGTCCATCAAGGATGGCTTCCTTAATAAACTTTTCTAAGATCTTCCCCAGGATAAAACTCAGGCTAATGGTCCTGTAGTTAGCCGGATCCACTCTCCTCCCTTTCTTGAAGATCGGCACCACATTGGCCTTCCTCCAATCTTCGGGCACTACACCAGAGCGCCAGGAGTTTTCAAAGATCCATGCCAGGGGCTGGGCTATGACGCTCGCCAGCTCCTTGACTACCCTGGGGTGCAGATTGTCAGGGCCGGCTGACTTGAAGGTATCCAGCTTCTCAAGATGTTCCTTCACGCGGTCAGCATTTATGGAGGGTAGGGGATCCCCATCACCCGGATCTCCCTGTCCCATAGCAGGCATGGGCATCCCATGGGACTGATAAAAGACTGATGCATAGTACCTATTTAATAGGTTGGCTTTTTCCTGGGCATCAGTTGTCAGTTGCCCCATCTGGTTTAGCAGGGGTCCAACGTTGCCCTTGCTTTTCCTCTGGCTCCCTACATATCTGAAAAAGGACTTTTTGTTGTCCTTATTGAGAGAGCTGGATCTTTTCAGCCTCTGTAAGAGAAGACTGAGAGGGGATGTAGTGGCTGTCTACAAATTTGTCAGGGGCAGGCAACAAGGAATAGGAGATGCTCTGTTTACCAGGGCACCCCATGGCATTACTTGGAACAATGTCCACAAACTGACAGAGAGCAGATTTAGATTAGACATCAGGAAGAACTTCTTTATGGTAAGGGTTTCCATGATCTGGAATGGGCTTCCAAGGGAGGTGGTGCTCCCTAACTTGGAAGTCTTTAAGAGGTGATGGGACAAGCACCTGGCTGGGGTCACCTTACCCCAGCACTCTTTTCTGCCCAGGGCAGGGGGTTGGACTCAATGATCTACCAAGATTCCTTCTGACCCTAAACATCTATGACATCTCCTAAACCTATGGTAGCTTTGGGTGCATACACACATATTAATGTTCTGACAGTTAAGCCAACTTCACTTTTTTAAATCAGTTTAACTGTCAGAGCATACACACATATGTGGAGCAAAGTCAACTTAAATGTGGCACAAGATAATATACCTCCAAAGTGTATTATCCTGTATCACAATAGTGAGATCGACTTAGCTCACAAGATGGCTGCCACCATGTCAAGGAGCTATATGTGTGTATGCTCCAATGTTGCTTAACTTAAGTCAACTTAGTTAAGTTACCTTATTTTATGTCAACTTAATATGTGTGTATGCACCCTTAGTGACTCCAATGAAAAAAGAAATCAAGCTCTACGCCTCCCTGCTCCACCCAACAACCTACACCCCTGTGGTAGGTTGCCTTAGGTCAGAGGTTGGTTCTGCACATGTCAGCTGGGATCTCCTGACCATAGACCTCCTAGGAGGATACACAGAGGATGAGGAATCTGCAACAGAAACGAAGTCACCCTAGGGAAAAATAACAGAGCAGACAAAGCAAGACCACTTGCAGGACGGTCTGGGGCAGGGCAATATGTGGAACTGATGAAAAAGGTGAGATAACAAGGTGGGGAGGAAGCATAGGACTCATCCAAGTGTTTGCCCTGGAGTGTGGGGGGTACTTTGCAGGGAAGCAACCCTGACAGTCAGCCATGGGGGAATAGCAGCAACAGCATATGGAGGGGTCAGATGGCAGCGCTGTTCTCGATATTGGGTGGGTCCAGGTATGTGTATGGAAGATCCAGGCCCTTGTTCCTCTCTGCAATCTCCTGAGAAAGCTTGGCCAAGCGCCACTGGAACTCCATGATCAGCCGCTTTGGCTCCTGCTCTGTGAAGTGCTCATCGGGGTACATGCCCAGGGTTCTCTGGAAGGGAATGGGACAACAAGTGAATGAATGCAGAGGTGGCAGACTCACTGAGCATGGGGTTAGCTCAAGGAGGGCATTCTCATCAAGACTGATAGATTTACACCTGCTGGAGACTTGGCTCCACTGACTCCAGAAGAGTGGTGCCTAAGTCACATCAGCTGGCCCTTGATCCTTGATACCAGCTGAGTATTTGAGCTACTCTTTATGTCTGGATGGCCCCTGAAATGAATTGCAGAGGGAATTTTCTCTCCCCTGCCCCCCAACACAGCACTGTGGGATTGAGGGCCAGAAATCTTGGTGACCCAGTCCCATGATCCCAGATCTCACCATATCCAAGCTCTCATTGCGCAGGGCCCACAGAACAGACAGGACGAGGCTGGTGCTGTTCATTGCTGGAATGGTGTCGAGAAACTCCTGCAAGGTCACTGGGTCTTTGGTTCGAGGTGGTGGCTTCCTCATGGTGGATGGGAAGTTGGGCATGAAAGCACCCATTTCAAACTGCAGTGCCAGAGAGAGAAGGCCAGGCAGTTATCCCACCACCACACCAGCAAGCTGGCAAGGGAGGATTCAGGAGTCCTGGGAGAGAGCTATGAACCAAGGTCACCTCTCTCCTACCTCTGGAAGCCCTCTTCTTGCCACCTGCTTCACCCCTGATCCATTAGGCATCATAGAGGATTCCTCCTAGGAGGTTGGGACTTAGGGAGACCTTCCTTCTCTCAGATCCTGCACTGTCCTCTTCATTAACTTTCCTTGCATCTGTCTGTAACTGAGCTTTCCTGGTCTGTGAAATGGGAGCTAATATATTTCCCTGCCACGGGCTTTGTTGATTTAAATTGTGAGACCTCTGAAATGGGGGAAGGTACCTTTCAGTGTCTGGGTATACTGGGATCTGATCTCAGGCAGGGTGTGTTGAATCAGGTGTAGTGGGGGCCTAGATCTTGGCTGGGACTAAAGACATCTAAAAGAAAAGGGGCATTTCCCTTTGCACACAAATACTGTCTTGCTTTCTTTATCTAGATCTGTAACTCAAGACCCCAGGCTCTGCTCTAAACACCAGGCTCCAGGAGGTTGACTAGAACCCAGGAATCCTGCCTCCTCAACCTCTGGCTGTATCAGGTTGGGTTTTGCACATGTTGTGCCAGCATAAAACTGCCCCTCCCAGCACCACACCTTTCAGACCCCAACCCCAATGCCAAAACCCAATGCAGCACTGCACCAAGACAGTGGACTTGCACAATGGGGCAGCGGAAGGAGCAGCAGACAACAAGAAAGGGAAGGAAGAGTGAAGAACACAGCCCACGCACCCCCAGCCTCTTGCTCAGCACAAGGCTGACCTCACTCACCTGCCCACTGTTGACTGCGGCATGGTAGGCAGAGCAAGTGTAGATGACCATGGTCATGAACTTTGTCAACTCTGCCTTTGTCTTCAGGGAGGAGGGGACGCCTGCCAGGAACACAGGTTTAGGGCTGGACACAGAGGAGATCCCCTTCCACCAGTCTGCTTGGGAAACACTCCCACCAGGAGGAGGTCCCCCTCCATGCCATCAAGCCCTCTCCATCTTACCACTCCTCTTGCAAACTTTCCTACCAGAAGTGCTTTCCCAAACAACGCGATCAGGGAGGGAGTCACTCATATTTGCACACAGCGATTATGATGGAGTGACAGCAAAATCATTGAAATAAGTGGGGTTGCCAGTGTTACCCTGGAGTCACTAGGATCACTTCAGGGGGTGCCAGGATACGTTCCACCACAGCTGATCCCCTTCACTAGGCAACACACATGTTGCCTATTGTCCTGTTGGGGAGTCTGGGACACCCCTCACCCCTTGTTGCTGTGCTGTGTGTGTCCCTATATTCCTCCTTACAGGCACTCTGATCCCAGGAGCAGGTCAGTCTGAATCATAATGATGAGTGTATGAGAGATGGTGGATGGTGGGGCTGGACTCAATGATCTGTAAGGTCCCTTCCAGCCCCTAGCAACTAGGAAACTATGTCTGTGTATTTTCTGCTGGATGGAGCTTCTCAGGGTCAAGTTGCATGATATCCCAACTAACAGGTCAATAGTTTGGAGGCACATGCTTTAGCGTCTCATATATTTCTCTAAGTAAAATAAAAGCCCCAAAAGCCACCCTGGGTGTACTAGTCATATCTGGGAATCTTTGGGGCATGTCTCTGTAGTGGAGAAAGCTAGGTAGGTTCTCCTAGACCTGATTCTGCCTGGGACTTCTCAGACCACACAGGTCTGGGCTCCTCAAGACTCAGGAACACCTTCCTGGGCCAGCTGGGTAGTGTGGGATGCTCCAGGCCGCCCACACTCTCCTGCCATAAAGCAAATAAATGTGAAAGCAGCACATATTATTGCTAC
Source organism: Crocodylus siamensis (assembly GCF_052110815.1). Classification (NCBI taxonomy): domain Eukaryota; kingdom Metazoa; phylum Chordata; order Crocodylia; family Crocodylidae; genus Crocodylus; species Crocodylus siamensis. The sequence goes on along the minus strand of NC_143400.1, from coordinate 20,580,775 downwards.
TTTTTGTCTTGGCCACAAACAAAGGTATTCATGACATGGCAAAGGGCACAGACATCTCTTTGCTTTTGCTTTGTGTTGCCATAAAAATTGTTACAGTGGCACAAAGACAACACCTGTTTCCAGCCTATGACCCTGGAAGGTCCATCGCTGGGGTCACATACACCTTCTGGCCCACACGTCCCCAAATGCCTAGTCATCTGAGACTGCATCTAGGGTCCTGGCTCTAGGGCAGGCAGCTCAGCTCTGCCTTGCTGTTGGGACCCTGAAGGCAGAACTCAAGGTCACTTGCCATGTGTGAGGGCCTGCCTCCATTTCTTACCTGAGGACTGTCTGCCCAAGAAGCCTTTAGTGAAGACCTCACCAACCCAGGCCTGTAGCTCATGGTCTTCCTGCACCAGCGTGTCACTAGGGTAGTAGTATCCAATGATACCAGAGACAAAGCTGGGGAGAAACAAGGGACTGGGTCAGTCAAGAGCCCAAGGTTCACTGGGGGGGGGCGGGGGTTGGAATAATCCACTAAATGCCTGATGTCCCCTACCCCAGCACTGACAGCCCCATCTATCCCCTTTCCCCTCCACATACACAGCCCTCCCTCCTTCTCTCACCTCTCCACAGCCTCCCAGATCTTCAGTGCATCATCTCTGAAATAGTAGTTCTTGAGGGTCTCAACCCCACGGGCCTTAAGGTCATCAGGGAGGCACAGCGTGGTGTAAGAAATATTCTTCAGAGCCTTACTCAAGACCTCGACCAGCCCCACACGCCCCGTTGCTATGGCCTGTGAAACAGAGCACATGCCCCCAGAAGTCAGGTCATCATTGCCCTATCTTTGGGGGGAAAGGGTTGGGTGATGGTGGGGTTGGAGGGAGAGCAAAGTGTTGAAAGCTTGTAGGCATGTCTACATATGTGCATTTAATGCACATTAGCCCAATTTAAGTTGCATTAAAGGCTCATGTCTAGACGTGCGCACACTTAATGTACCTTAAAAATGGTGATTTAAAGCTATTCATTCCTAAATTTGCTACCTGCATAAAGCAGGTATCAAATTAATGCTCAAATAGCTAAATCATATTAGTGAAGGCATAGACATGCTAATGTGCATTAACGCAGTGTGTCTATTGACTTGGGACTATAGTCCCAAGTCAGTTTGCACACCTGTGTTAATGTGCATTAGTGCATGCACCTAAATTGCCTTAATGTGCATTAGAATAATGTGCATTAAGTTTAGCAGTGCATAAAAGCAAGTGTAGGCATGCCCTGTTAATGGCATGGTATTCATGAAGAAAAACATGGCATAAATGTAAAAAGTCCAAAGAGAAAGGGGGAAACTGGGGAGGGGGAAGGGAAGGTGGGGAAGAAAGTGACAGGGAAAAGAAAGAAATCTGGGGCAGGGAAGCAGGCAGGATTTAGCCTCCAACTGGTCCCAATTATTGGAGTGGGCCTCACTGCGAATGGCCTAGGTAGCCCTAGTTTAGGGCATGGGGGTAGGTGCCTGGATATAAGCACCTGATCTTTCAGTATTCCTGAGGTTACTCAACAGAACACATGAAGCTGTACTGTCAAGCCATGACTGCCCATATCCCAGTTGACCCCTAACATAAATAAAGAAGAACTATTAAAATGATAAAGAAAACAAAAAAGCTAAGAAAGTGGAACAAAACCCTGGGAGGAACATGAAAAAGGAGAAAATGGAAAACAAGAATCAGCAGAGATGTAACAGGGCAGTGGGGCACTTGGGGCAATGGTAACTCCTGATTGGCAAATGCTGCCATTGTGGCCACAGTAGCAGCTGTGGCTTTTCCACCTTTCTCCAAGCTGGCACCTGGAGCTGCTGCCCTGGTTGCCCCATCTGAATTACACTACTGAGAATCAGCAACAAGGAAGAGGAAATGAGCTGAAGTAGCAGGAGAAAAAAGGGTGGGGGGGAGATAAGGAAATAATAAAGCAAATAAAAATTAACCGCCCAAAAACTGCCCTGACGAAATGCCAAAAGGTTGCCAAGAGCAGGTCTTTTTCATTCAAAAATGTTGATAACTTTTTCAATGGAAATTTTCTATCCAAATGCCATGAGCCTTACAGCCGGGCCCATTCACACGGTTTGGGCCATTTGCATAAAGTGATTCAATTGCTTTTCAGGCAACACGAGCCCACTTTGAAGAGGCAAATCTTCTTTGCACATGATCAGCTGAACAGTCCTCCTCTCCCTTTTGGGAGCAAAGCTGCAGGGTGGAGTTACTGAATGACAGCGAGGCTCTATGGGTGGAGTTTGGGATGGGTTTTAATTAACTCTGAGTTAAAACAAAGTTATTTATTTCCTCCTCTGTCTGGTCAAGTTAGTGGAGAGCCCGCTGGACTATAAGCAAGAAGGACACCTGAGTTCTCTACCCAGCTTGCCACTGGCCAGCTAGGTGACCTTGGGGAAGTCACTTTCTCCTTCTGTGCCTCAGTTCCTCCATGTGTTAATGAGGAGAGGAGCACTGAATGGAGACATAGAGATGATTTGTCAAAGAGACCCTTCTTACCAGATCAAACACACCTCTTGGGCTGAGGAGAAGGGTTCTGGCCTGGATGGTAATGTGGATGTTGTAGCGCATGTGAGGGGTCAGGAGCTGTAAGAGAGAAGGTGGGAGGGGAAGGTTGTGGGGCAAAGGAAATGATCCTTTCTCCCTGCCATAATGACTAGGTGGAGAGCATGGACCAGCCTCTCTGATTCATGGATACATGTGAACAACTGACACTTCTGGAATTCTTTCTGATTCTCCCCCCACTCTCTCTAACACAAACACATGTGCACACATGTGTACACACACACACCTGGAAATCTCTAACACTCACAAAGCTGTGTTGAGCTGAGTACATCTGGAACACACACATGTATATACAGCTGAGTCCTCAGGGCAAGCCCCATGTGGACATACGTGGATAGGCACACGAGACCCTTGGAGACACTCACACTATGGGAACATTGGAAGGATGAGCACAGGTGTGCACATCTGAGATACTCCCCGACATTTAGATACAACTGGGACACCTGTCCCTTTCCTCCCTCAATAGGCACATCTGGAGACAACCCACATCTGGGACACAGCATGCAGGGAACAAACACAATTGGCCATGCTTAGTCCACATGCTGAACATCCATCTCCAGGGCTGGGATGACATGCCCCATGTCAGGGAGCATCCCCATCTAGGCAAAGTGCCTAGCAGAGAATGACCCCCACCTGGAGGCAGCCCACAGATGCCCCAGGAGGACCCAGGATTGCTGGCCTCTCCCATGCCCAGACCTCACCTTGTACAGTGGATGGCACATGGGCAGAAGTCGCAGCGTAGCCATGGCAAAGACTTCAGGGATGAGGTGGCCACAGAGGAGGTGGGCCACGTCTTCATGGACATGGAACTCAGTGTTTCTCACCCAGGTCTTGGCCAGAGTCCAGACCCACTCAGGGTCACTGGGCAGGAAGATGGGGCTGTCGGGGCCTGGGTGTTGGCTTAGCTGGAGGTAGAGGGAAGGTAGAGAAGAGAAGTTTGCTGCTGTGCCCAGATCCCTGGAACCAGGAAGGACATTGCACCCTGATGGATCATGGGAATCACCATGGAAATGAACCTGCCCTTGCAGCTAGCTTTAAAAGTGGTGAAAACTTCTGCTTCTGGTTAGGCCAAAAGGCCTAGTGTCTTCTTCCCCTTCCCAAATCCTGGATCCAACCTACAGGACCATGCAGCCCAGTATCCCTCTCTTCTCCTATGCTGGCTTGGACCCATGGATCCATCTGGCCTGTTCTCCTGCCTCTAATCCTACATTAGACCTACAGCCACATACATCTCCCCAGGTCAGGCCAATGGGTTGCTCAAACCTAAACCCCTCCTTCATATAGCAAAGTAAGTTTAAGTTGTATATCAGGAAAAACTTCTTCACTGTTAGAGCACTGAAGCCATGGAATAGACTGCTTAGGAACGGTGTGGAGTCTCCGTCACTGGAGGTGTTCAAGAAGAGGTTGGACAGCCCCTGGTTGGGGATGATATAGGCATAACTACTAGGAGCTTTTTGGGTTCTGGGCTTTTCGGGTTCCCCCCTCCCACCCTTTCTACTGAATCAAATCATAGACAATGAGGGTTGGAAGGGACCTCAGGAGGTCACATTTAGTCCAACCCCCTGCTCAAAGTGAGACCAGCCCCAACTAGATCATTCCATCCAGGGCTTTGTGTAGCAGGATCTTAAAAACCTCCATGGAAGGAGATGCCACCACCTCTCTCGGTAGTCCATTCCATTCTTTCATCTTCCATCACTGAAAAGAGTCTAGCTCCATCCTCTTTCAAACCCCACTTCAGGTAGTTGGAGGCTGCCAGCAAATCCCCCTCGGTCTTCTTTTCTGCAAACTAAATAAGCCTAGTTCCCTCAACCTCTCCTCAGAAGTCATGTGTCCCAGCCCCACAACCATTTTTGTTGCCCTCCGCAGGACCCTCTCCCACTTGTCCACATAGTTTCTGTAAGGGGAGCCCACAGTGGACACAGTACTCCAGACATGGCCTCACCAGTGCTGAATAGAGGGGAATAATTACTTCTCTCAATCTTCTTGCAATGCTCCCAGTATGCCATTCTTGGCAACCAGGGCACACTTGACTCATGTTTCAAGGTGTCTTTAAACTTTCTTCAGAGCAGTTGAGTTTTGGCTGCAGCCAAGGCTGGGGATGATGATTTTGCTGGACCAATGCTCCTGCTAGGACCCAAGCCAGAGTTTCCTGGCTAGAGGGTCTTGTCCCTCCATTCAGGGTCAGGAAGGAATTTTCTCCTTTGGCCAAATTGGTAGGGACTGGGGGTGTTTTGCCTTCCTCCTTAGTGGGGGGCAGAGCCCTCTGCTTGGGATCTCTTGAGAGTACGTTAACAACTTTTTATAGAAGTAAGACATTGGCTTCTGTGATTCCCCTGCTTCATCTGTGGTAGGTTCAGGCCTGATGTCTTGAGTTATGACAGGGTCGATGGCAGTTTTACTGAGAGTTTAGATTATGGGTTGATCCTGCCTCAAGCAGGGGTTGGACTAGATGTGACCTCTGAAAGTCACTGCCAGCCTCACTTCTCTAGGATATCTATGGGCCCCTATACACATGCATGGAGCCTGCTCCAATGTGCTGTAAATCCAGCACATCTAAGCAGACTTGATTAATTGAGTCTGCTGGAGCACAAAACTTGACATACTCTAGCAGCTTTCCACATCACATGTATCAGCATTCTTCCATGCTGAAAAAATGGTGGCAGTGTACTTTGAAATAAAACGTGTTCAAAAAGCTTTAGTTCAAAGCACCCCAGCACCATTTTTTCGGTGCGGGGATGTGTGGCGATGCTGATACACATGGCACATAGGTACTTTTAATTAGTACAGCTCACTAATCAAAGCACCCAGCACAATGTCCCGCAGCATATGTAAAAATGCCCAAAGGTATTCAGAAACATAATTCCACATCCCTTTCAGCCCCCATCAGTCAGTGTCTGTGCAGGACCAGGCAAAATCTGTCAAACTGTGCAGTGCTCAATGAATTGTGGACAGAAGGATATTACTGTTCAGGCTTCTGACCACTTCGACAATAACCATAAGCTTTTTTGTCCTTGAAGACTGATCCAAGGGGGGAGGCTCAAGGATGGAGGTTCTTGTGCACAACAGAGCACAGAAAAACTCATCACCTGGATGGCTAAGGGAATGACTTCCCCACTTGGTTTCTGGTGTAGCAGGCACAAAGGTGCGGCAATGTACTGCTGCTGTTCATTCACTTTAGTAGTGCTGATGCCCTCCAAGATCTTGTAGTTGGCAAGGTAGATGGTCCCATTCTGAAAAGCAGACCAAGGCAAAGTCAGTGCCTCACCCATCTGCACCATGAGGTTCCTCACAACAGGATCTCAGCAGTACACAGCATTGCGTAGGACAGAGGTGGGCAATTCTGGAGGCTGGAGGGCTACTTAAGGAGTTTTGGTGATCTGTCATGGGCTGGGGGGGATAATTGATCCTATGCAACCTGTCCACCTCGCCCCCACCAGCAGGAGCAGTGGACAGAGCAGATGGGCAGTCAGGATCTCCCTGGAGACCAGCTGGGAGCCCTTGCAGGCAAGGCACCCTTGGCTGGGTGGTTGGGATGGAGCCATGGGCCAGGAGCAGGACAGCTGGGCAGGGTCCAGATCACAAGGCAGTGACAGCACAGGGCAGAGCACATCCCTGTGATGGGTGCCAGTTCCACAGGCAGGGACAGATGGGGAGCAGATCGCAGATCTCCCTGAGCCCCAGACCTGCTCTGTCACCACCTGTGATCCTGGCCCCACCTTCCTGTCCTGCTGCCAGGTGCCACTTCCCACCCACCCGCAGCCCCATCCCACGTGTCTGGCTCAGCACACCCTGTGAATAGGGATCCCGAGTGAGTCCATGGAGACCCCACCTGCCTGTTCCCTTCAGCACTCTTGGCAGTGGGTGTAGAGCAAACCGTCAGTGGCAGCTGGGCAAAATGTCCTGCCACCACAGGGGCAGCAGGGAAGTTGTGTCTGGCCACTGTGCCCACACTCCCCACACCACCATGTGCCCAGGAGTGGCAGGACCAGTTGCCTGCACCATGGCCTGGGCTGCCCCCATGCCTGGGCTAGGTGTGGTTAAGTGACCCACTGCAGACCAGATTTTTTCCCTTGGTTGGCTAAATCTGGCCCATGGGCCATATTGTGGTTTTACCATATTTTCTTGCTGACCACACACCTCTTATAAAACTCATGCTTTGGTTTTCAAGGCAGAATGTAGCAGGGGCAGGGGGGGAGATTTTTCCAGGGTCATGGCTGCCTGTGTGACATGGAGAAAGACCTCCTGGAAACAGTGTCCAGGAAGCATTCTTTCCCAGGAGACAGCATGGGTGAGGTAGCAGGGCCCCAGACCTTTGCCAGAGGGGCAGTGCCAGGACTGTTAGGTCTTTACTGTAAATAGTTCTTTGTAGAAGTTGTTTCCATACCACAAGCCACATCAAGACACTATGGACATGCCCTGAGCCAGCTCATTTGCTGCTTCAGGCACAAGCTACAGGACTCAGCCAATAGCTACTACAACTGACTTAGCAACTGTGAAAGGATTAACATTGGCTTTGGCCCTTCAACCTGCAGGACTGGAGAAACATGGGAACCATTTGGGCAACCATTAGAACAGAGCATCTCCATGCTTCTATTCCAATGAAGAAAAATCATCTCTATCCTTGGAGGTTTTTAAGACCCAGCTAGACAAAGCCTTGGCTGGGATGATCTAGTTGGGTATGGTCCTACTTTGAGCAGGGGGTTGGACTAGATGTGACTCCTGAGGTGCCTTCCAACCCTAATTTTCTATGATTCTGTCTTAAAAGAGAAGATGGGACTTGAACCCAGGCTTGCAGGGACAGAACCTCCACCTTGGCATAGACAAACCAAGCAAATCAAATCCAGTCGCCATATGGATTTTCAAGGAGGGAGACATGACAAGAATGGGACTTGAATCCATGCATGAAGAGCACAATGTGTCTTATAAGACACCCCTTCATGCACATACTTTTGCAGGGATAATTTTGTGGAGGGAGATGCATGTGGTCATGAGTAAATACAGGGCATGTGTTTATTCTGACATCCTTCACTTAGTGCTGAGAAATAGCCACTTCTTAGGTTGGGTTCCCTCATCCATCACTGAGGTATAGCCACTTCTTCGTGTGGGGCCTGCTGGAGAACACTTAGACCGCAGCTGTACTCCAAATAATTTAGGGTAGGGTGCAAAGGGCCAAGGTCTCACCAAGAAGCATTAAGGTCAGTAGGACAGGATCAACAGTGCAAGCAGACTGCCATCCCCAGAAGCAGCCAAGCATAAGCAGAAAGGTGAGGCTGGGAAGGGTCCCTTTCTCAAAGGGCAATCTTCCTCAGACGTGAGTGGAGTACCAGCCAGGTGCTGAGTGTCAGAAGGACCTCTTTTACCTGAAGTTCCTTGGAGAGGTTTGTGGCCTTCCCCAGGGATATGGCCACCATCTCCTGGGTCACTGGGAAGTTATCTGGGAGTTTTGTACATTTCTGGATCACTATGGGGTTCACCCCATTCAGAAACTGGTACCCAAAGAAAGCATCTTCTTTCCAGTGCTTGGCCACATACTCTGCGGACACAGACACATGACAATCTTTAAGTAACAAGCCATTGCTCTACCACAGTAGAAAATCTTGGAGTTTAGAGGAGAGTGCAGGACTCCTCGCTTCTATCCCTGGTGCTGGGCGGGGTGTGAGGTCTAGTGCAGGGGTCAGCAATGTTTTTGAGCAGAGTACTCCAAACTCTCACAATCTCAATTTGTAAGATGTTGGTTTGCCAAAGGCAGACAGTAGGGGAGCCGAGTAGGGCCCGATTCATATTGTAGCAGCTCAGACCTTCCCTGCCATCTGCCCTGAGGTGTGCATGCAAGCAAAATGCCATCATGTGCCACAATCTGGCACCCATGCCAGCATTTGCCTACTGCTCTGGGCATGGCTCTCAGCCACCCGCTGGGGTCTGTGGGGTGGCACCTACCAGAGACGCTGTTCTGAAAGAAACTGAAAATCTTCTGGATGTCCTCTAGTGTCTTCCAAGAGTACGGACGGTCCAGGTAGCCCTTCAACTTGGACTCAAATGCCCTGTAGAACAGGACACCAGTTCAGAACCCCTGCGACACTATGTCTATACAAGCATCATCTGTTCATCCATGCCCACAATCTCCCATCTATTCTTTCGTTTCTCACAAATCTTCTTTAGCTCTATCTCCAGCTAGCCGGCTAGCTAGCTAGGCTCATATGAGCCTCCCTAACTACAGCAAAACCTTTATTTTTTTGGCAAATCACTCTTTTCATGGGAGAAAGTTTGATCCAGTAATTTCCATCATCTCTTACTCAAAGTCACTTGTGTGAGGGGCTTAGAAGGGGATAAAATGTAGACGTTTTTTGGGGGGAAGGCCCTTTAACATGGAATAAGACCCATGTGCAAAAGAAAGTCATAGTCAAAGGGCTTGTCTACATGTCACCCTACGACAACATACTGATGCATTACATCACTATAGTGAGATCATACGAGTCTACATGTGATCACTAGCTACATCACCACAGTGGTGTGCTCCCCACTTATAGCAATGTAGCAGGGAAATCTAAGCATGCACCACCAGCACAGTGTAGGACAGGTGGTTACTACACTGTGCTTTAGAACTTCTAAAAGGAAGTCCTAAAGCACAGCTCAGTAACAACATCACTTTATGGCAATGTGTAGACATGCCCAAAGAGAAGTAGGACTGGAAGGGACCTCCAGAAGTCATCTAGTCCACCCCACTACCTTAGGCAGGATCATCCCTGTCCAAACCATCCTATACAAATCCATAATCTAAACTCTTTGTAAAACTACCATCAACCCTAACCCAACACAAGACACCCAAACCTGCCACAGGTAAAGCTAGGGATCACAGCAGCCAACATCCTGCTTATAAAAAAAAGTGCTTAATATATGTTCAAGAGATCTCAGGTAGAGGCCTATGTCCCTCACTACAGAGGAAGGCAACTCCTACCCCCCATCTGAGTCCATAACAATTTCACCATGGGGTAAAATCCCTTCCTGACTCCAAATGTGGCAATCAGTCTGACACTCAGGATGACAGTTAAAGTTGGACCACAAGGAAGAGTTAAAGCTGGAATTTTGCACATTTAGGGCATTTATACATGTGTTCTAGGAGTGGTGTGGGGGGGAGTGCTTTAATTAGAGCAGCTCTGAGAGTCTCTCTAATTAAAGTGCTCAAAACATTACATGTATCAGTGTCCCTGCACTGACAGATGGTGGCAGGGGAACTTTAACTAAAGTTCATCAAAAAAGCTTTCGTTAAACCACCCCTGCTGCCATTTTTTAGCATGGAGATGCTGATACACATGACACTGGAGTATGATGGAGCACACCAATTACCACACTTCAGCAGACTCAATTCAGAGAATCATAGAATCAATGAGTCAGGAGGGACCTAGACAGATCATCGAGTCCGACCTCCTGCCATGGGCAGGAATGAGCACTGGGGGTGGGAGGGGTCATTAGACCCCAGCCAGGTGCATTGGAGCAGACTTGACTAATCACCATATAGCACACTATAGTGCAATCATACGGGTCTACACATGATCACTAGCTACATCACCACAGTTGTGCGCTCCCCACTTATAGCAATGCGCCACCCATACAGCCACCCGTATGATCTCACTATAGTGTGCTATACAATGATTAGTCAAGTTTGTTCCGATGCACTGTAATTACAGCACATTGGAGCAGCGTCTCTGCATGTGTATAAGCACTCTTACATTTGGAGTGCAGGGCAGAGTTAAGGTTAACGAAAGCTTTTCCTAACTTTTCTTAACTTCATAGATTCCCACTTCTTGCAAGTAACTCTTTAGCTGCAGGTGCACTCATGAAGTCTTTGCTCCATGCTCATAGATCAGTTTGCCCTGGGGCTATGTCATGTCCTGGTGCTGGAAGCTTTGAGATTCAGAAGTAAGTAGCGGTTCTGCAGAAAAGGACCTCAGGGTTACAGTGGGCAATAAACTGAATGAGCCTACAGTGTGCCCTTGTTGCAACAAAAACTAATGTCATCCTGGAGCATCGCATTAGTAAAGGCATTGCCAGAAGATTGAGGGAAATGATTCCTCCCCTCTATTCAGCACTGGTGAGGCCACAACTAGAGTCCTGTGGACATTTTTGGGACCCCCACCACAGAAAGGATGTAGACAACTTGGAGAGATCAGTAGAGGGCAAGAAAAATGGTTGGGGGTTGGGGCACATGACTTACGAGGAGAGGCTGAGGGAACTGGGCTTTAGTCTGAAGAAGAGAAGACTGAGAGGGGATTTAATAGCAGGCTTCAACTCCCTGCAGGGGGGTTCCACAGGGGATGGAGCACAGCTGTTCTCAGCGGTGGCAGGTGACAGAACAAGGAACAATAGTCTCACGTTGCAGCAAGGGAAGTTGGGGTTAAATATTAGGAAGAACTTTCTCCCTAGGAGGGTAGTAAAACACTGGAATAGGTTACCCAGAGAGGTTGTGGACCCTCCATACTTGGAGGTTGTTTTGAGATGTGTCTAGATAGATCTAGCTGAGGCTGGTCTTGCAGGGGGTTGGATGAGATGACCTCCTGAGGTCCCTTCCAACCCTCATGCTCTGTGACTCTATGATATATACACTGCATTTTCTCCCACACAGCATTCCCTGGAATAAGATCCATACCTTGTTTTTGAAAGGCAAAATGAAGCAGTGGAGAAAAGATCTTTCCTTGGTGTAAGTAACTAAGTAACAGCAGCAAGGTAACCAGTCAGCACCTGATTATTGTTTTTCTCCCCATGGATCCTTGCAGACTTTACTTCCACTTACTGTATTTCTCACATATAATGAGCACTCCAATTCCCAGCAGCTGGTATTCGGAAAAAAGTGTCTGTTGTATGCAAGAAAATACAGTATGCATTGCTCTCCATGGATGCTTGCAAATTTTACTTTCACTTTGGCCCAGTAAGCAGCACACACTGCTCTTACCATATTTTTCAAATATAATGATCACTCCAATTCCCAGTGGCTGCTATTCAGGGGAAAAGTGAGTGTTATATGCAAGAAAATATGGTATGCACTGAATCTGGAAGATGTTACCCATATCCTGCCACTTACGCTGCACCTCCACGCCCATAGAAAGCAGCAGCCTTGGGGAATGAGTACTGGAGATTGAACTCAGCTGTCACAATACTGTCAACGTTGGCACACCACGGTATTCCAGGGCTGTACTCCTTCCACCTGCCCAAGGAGGAAAAGGAAAGGATAATTAAAGCTGAACCTTAATTCTGCCTAGAAACTGGCCTAGGTACTCATAATGTGATGTTTCCACCCAGTCCCCTCAACCATGCCCACCTGTGAGAGAAGGGGCACCACCTCCTGAATACCATTCTGAGTCTCAGCTAGACAGAAAGAGCAATAAGGCCTTCAGGTAAAGGTAAATCTCAAAATTATTGTGGCAAGACAAGGGATGTTTGGACAACAGAACCTCCACCTTGGTATAGACAAAGCAAGTAAATCAAATCCAGTTGCCATATGGACTTGCGAGAAGAAACACATGATAAGGATGGGACTTGAGCCCATGCACAAACAGCACAATGTACTAACAGTCTGCTGCCTTAATTCAACAGTTATTAAACTTCTTAGACTGAGGACAGCCCTCATTAGACTCCAGGTGTTTCTCAGAAAATGCCAGCTCTTGGCTTTCATTCATTTTTTTGACTATGGAAAAATAAGAGAGCAATTCTTCTGTTGCAAAGAACCCACAAGTCAAAACATTTTTGACATTGTGGATTGTAGGAGTTCCCTTGGGATCCTAATACTTCAAACAATTTAATGCCGTGAAATGGTGTGTACAGATTGGAGAGGATGTGGCCAAATTGAAAAGAGTCCAGTGCAGGGCAGTGAAAACAGTTCGGGGGCTGAGGCACAAGATTTATGAGGAAAGGCTGAGGGAACTGGGCTTATCTAGTCCACAGAAGAGAAGACCGAGAGAGGATTTAATAGCAGCCTTCAGCTATCTGAAGCAGGGTTCCAAACAGGCTGGAGCTGGACTGGTCTCAGTGGGGACAGATGACAGAACAAGGAGCAATGGGCTCAAGTTGCAGCAAGGGAAGTTTAGGTTAGATATTGGGAAGAAATTTCTCATGAGGCGGGTAGTAAAACACTGGAACAGGTTACCCAGAGAGATTGTAGACTCTCCATCCTTGGCTGCGATGATCTAGTTGGGGCTGGTCCTGCTTGGAGCAGGGTGTTGGACTAGATGTGCCCTCCTGAGGTCCCTTCCAACCCTAATCTTCTATGAATCTATGATTTTTCTATTATTCTAAATGTGCCAGAGCCACTTGTCTAGTAAGAGGAATGAGGAAGGGCATTTAACCTATCCAAGTACAGTGCTTGTCAGGACGGCAGAGAGAAGGGGCTGATGTGAAAGGAGGGGGTGAAGCTCAGAATGCAGGAGTAACAATGCTGCCTGAGTCTACAGAGAGCCAGAGATGCATGTGACAGTCCTCTAAAGCAGTGGTTCTCAACCACAGAGTGCCGCGAGACCCTTACCAGTGGGTTGTGGCCACAGATGCTGCTGCCACCACTCCCACAGTGAGGTGAAAATACCCTGCATGCCTCTGCTTCTAGGAAGCACGTGTGGAGCCAGACCAGGAGGTGGCTGCAAGCAGAGAGGGTTCTCCTGCCTGGATTAGGTTTATCTGTAAGTAGTGGTGGGTAAAGGGGTTAAACAGATAAACCTAAGGACCCTGCCACACCTCCAAATTAAAACTATATAGAAACCATCCAAAAAGTTGTTACACGTTTTCTGGCACTACCTTTGTAGATGGCTGGCTCTTCTTATAGCTGGGCAGACATTTTTTTGGCATAATAATTACTTTGTGCATGTGGCTGGTCTAAATGTATTGTGCAATTAAACAGTGGATTGTGAGATAAGTCTTTTGTAAGTGGAGCCAGTCTTTCTTTGCATATGTGGTGGGTCTACATTTGTTGCACAATTTACCAATTAATTTCGTAATATATGTAACATGTGGCAGGAGCATAATGCAGGCAGGAGTGCCCCCTCCTGCTGCTGGCTCTTCCTTGTCCAACCCCACTTGCATCTCCTGAAAACAGAGGCTTGAGGAGGGCATTTCCACATGGCAGTGACTGTGACATGACAGCCTAAAGATAAGCAGAATCTGGATACAAACATCACCAATAATAAAGAACAATCCTCTTGTCTGGGAGGGGTTGAAGCAAGTGCATGGAGGGGGAAAAGACCTCAGCGGACTTTATGAAAGATATCAAGAGCTAAATGTAATTTACTGGGTGCGTCTACATGCAATGCTTACTGCAGAGTTGCCTAATTAGATCTGTAGTAAAGTGTCACTGTCTACTTGAGCGGTGCTCTGAGGCCAGAAAAACTAATTAACTCCACTGCAGGATAGTAGTGCCCAACACAAGTACTATTCTACAGTGGATTCATTTACTCTACTGCAATGCACTTGTAGATGGTAACTGGGGCTGGCTGGGACACCAGGGGCACCTGTACACACCATGGGGTTTAATCCTCATTAAATTAAATAAGTTTATAAAGTTTAAATTTTTTTATTTTGGAACATCGCATCAGTGTTTGTACACACTTGATTTTTGAACAAATTAAGCCCAGGCCCCAGCTGGCGCTGCAGGTGAATGGGACAATCCAGCACTGGCTCCCTAGCCTGGGGCCCCCTTCCCTGTGCTATGCCACACAGCGGTGGGAACACAGAGTCAGCAAATGGCACAAGAAAAAAAAGTGGACACAATTCAAAAGTGGAAGCAATTCAAAGGGGTGAACTACTAAAAAGTTGCAGTGCCATCTGGTAGACAAAGAGGCTCATTACATGTCTTTGAGTGCCTTTGTGTTTGCACGCAATGAATCCATGGACACGACGCTTTAATTCACAGCAAGCCAAACTAAACTATGTCCAAGGAGTTTTACTTTAATGCACCAGAAAGACTTTTACAGCATCCAGAAAACCTGCTCATGCAAACAGCCATGCCATTGCTGCAGTAAAAAGAGCAAAAAGCATGCCATGTACAAAGGCCCCAGACTGCTACACTGTGGGGCTGCCTGCCAGAAAGCCCTCACTATAGCACTCTCATACCCCAGCTAGCCCCTCCCAGCATGTTGGGCCAGGTCAGAGAAGCTCCAGGCTGGCAAGCTGACCCCCCAGAGCCCCTGCCAGCTGAGGCTGCACCACCCCAGGTCAACATGCTGCAGTCCTGGGCACACTTGTAAACACTGCACCTGGGAGCAATAAACTCTGGCGTACACTGTGCTGGAGTTTATTGCTTCAAATTAATTTCATGTATAGATGTGCCCACTGTGAACAACCATCCACATTTCATAACAATATGTGTCAGGGCTTCTCCTTTTATAGTCCAACAGTGGATGCATCGATATAAGACACTGTGCAGTATCACGTCATAGCACAAACCATGCTAATATGCCTCCGTGCAGTATTATTAGGCTACTGTACAGTAGCATCACTAAAAAAGTGTTCACCAGCCCTACTGTACAGTAACTCTAGTTGCTGCACATTTATTTAGTCCTTGATTACAGAAGTACTAAATTAAATGCACAGTAACTACTGTGCATTAATGAGCATGTAGATGTGCCCAGCGGTTCTCAACCGGGGTGTCCCTGGACTTCATGCACTGAGGCAAAGGGTTGTCTCTCCAGCACAGAGAAAAGGAGGGGTTTATTCTTCCTGTATTCACAGAGGTTGCCGCTAAATTCAAAAAAGCTGCTGGGGGGCATTCCCTCGAACATACAAAGGTTGCATATACCTTTATATGCAAAGGGCACCCCTGTTAGATCCTGCCCTGCTCATCCCACCATAGAGAAGAAAGGTGGAAGGAATACAGCTTTTTATAGTGTGCCAGGCACTGGATGAACCCCAGCTGAGATCAGGGCACCACTTGCTGCTTTGTAGGGACAGTTCCTGGCCTCAGGCTCACAACCTAGTTGCACAAAGCATCTGGTGAGGCACCAAGACCAGAGAAATGCAGTGACTCACTTCAGGTCACACTCAAGTCTCGGGCAGAGCTGGGCATCAATCCCAGTGTAGAGGAGATATGAGCCCCGCCACCTTCCTACCCCTTGTTGTGGCACTGGGGGTGCCCTACATCTCCCCTCCTCCCAGATACTCTGATCCCAGAAGCAGCTCAGTCTGAATCACAGTGATTAGCATGCGAGACACTGGATGGTGAGAAACAGTTTTCAGGAAGCAGAAATGCATAGGCCAATGATCGTACCCACTGCCAATGAGGAGGCAACCCCAGGAAAGAGCAATGGTCACAAGTCATGACTCAGTTTCCCTGCTCCCTTGACTAAGAGATAATTCTCTCAGAGAAAAGGAATGGAAATACATAAATTTGAACTTGAGCAGTATAAAACTGCTCCACACAAAGACATAGGGGTGAGAGTCTGGGACTCATTTTAAACCATGAGGACAGATTCTGAGATACCCGAGACCTTGCCATTCAGTAGTATTAGGGGTGTGCGAAACGGGCCATATTTAATTCAGATTTAACTCAAATTGGGAACAGTGATTCAATTCATTGATTCGGATCACTGTCTCCAATTTGATTCAGCCAAATTTGAATCTGAAGATTTGACGCTGATTCAGAGAATCAGCGATTCAGACACAGACACAGCTTTAAATGTTTTTTCTACTTACCTCGAGGTACCAGGCATGGCTCATGAATGCTGTGATGCTGGGGTGGATAAGGCATCCCACAGGAGTGCAGGACGCCCCCACACATGCTCGGCAGCAAACACAGAATTGGACCGGAATTACTTCTGACCCACTTGGGGGTCTGCTGGGGGGCTCAGTGATTGGCTATGGGGGGACCCTGGGTGCCTCCCAGACCCAGGAGTCACCAGTCACCGAGCCTAGGGGGTGAAGTGGGGGGGGGGGGGCCCAGTGCACTCCCCAGTGGACCTGGAAGTGGACTGGAAGTGCTTCTGGTCCACTTCCAGGTCTGCTGCTGAGCACGCTGGGGAGCCCGCCACACTCCTGTGAGACGCTCCATCTGCCCCAGATCACAGCATTCACGAGCTGCCTGGTACCTACAGGTACGTAGAAAAAACATTTAAAGCTGTGTCTGTTTCTGAATCACTGAATCTTTCCAAATCTCTCCAAATCAATTCCAAGGGTTCCAATTCAATTTGCAGAGATTAAAGGGTCTCCTGATTCAATTTGAATTCAGAGATTCAGCCACGAAATCAGGCCAAATCGCCACCTAGTCAAATCAGGGACCGAAGCTTGGCACAGCCCTAGTGAATATGTCCATGTAGTCTCTGCTGTGGCTAGCTGCTCTTGGTGATGTTGCCTCATTGCTAATATCCCAAACAACAGGTGTATAGTTGGAGGAACTTGCTTTAGCTCCTCTCGTCCTTCTCTGAATAAAAGTCCCAAGAGACATCCCAGGGAGTCCTGCAATCCTCCTGCACCACCCCTTCCTTCACTTCTCCTACCCACCCTCATCTGTGGGAAAAAGATCTCCCAACCCACCCCTTTTACCCACCACTCACTGATATCTCTCTTTCCGCCTCACCACTTCCTCTTGGCGATGCTTCTGGAGGAGGGGATGGGTGTCATCACCAGGAGTTTTAGCTGGAGAGAAGAGAGAGAGCATGAGCCCTGACCCACAGGCTGGGGGAATTGGGCTGCAGATGCCGTACCAGCCAGGGCCCCTTGGTGCCAGGATTCAATACACTGAGCAGCAGTTTCTTTGGGTGGGGACAACAGGCACCAGGATCCATTGGATGGGAAGCATCTTGCCTAAATTCACACTGGGAAGTGAGTGGCAGGAATGGGACCCAGGAGTCCAGGCACATGCCCAGGTATCCTACCTGTCCCCTCAGGCAGTTCAAATGTGCGGTAGCCCTCAATCCACTGGTAGCAGGGGAAATTGTAGGTCTCTCCCCCAGGGGATGTCACTCGGATGATGTTGCAGTACCAGATACTCTCGGGTAAGAAGCAGTGTGGCTCCTTGCTGACCCGGATGAGCAGGATTGGACCCAGGGGTTTCTCACAGGGCACTGTGTACTCGCTCACCTGAGGAGAGAACAGGGAGGAGTCAAAGCCGTGTGCATGAGCAGGAGAGGGGAGGACAGACCAGCAGGAGAACTGCCACACTTTGGCTGCTGTCTATGGGCATCATCGTCCCAGTCCCAAGCTTTCAAGAAGCTGAATGTGCTTTCCTGCAGGTGTATACATATGTGAGAGGATCTAGGACTTTGAAAAAAGGAGTGCAGACAGTGCAGTGATTCAGAAAATATAAGCACAATACACAATTTTCCTCCAGTTAAAGAAAAATGAGAAACTTTACTAATAGGCTAGGGGCCTAGCACTATATGATTCAGTTTATGATCAAGGTGAAAAATAAGATAACTTTACTGGAATGTTCAGTAATTTGCTAGGCTAAGTTTAACAAACACAAGAAACTAGGGAAAAACAGTCAAAATAGTCAAAAGATATTTTGCTAGCCGTGTAGTCATACAGTTAAATGCACATCTCTTATTACAATTTGTAAAACAAAACTCTATCCTTCTTGGGTGTCTTAACAGTGCCTCCAATACTTTGCTGTCAGTAATTTCTACACCTGAGTTAATATTACCACACCCAAGTTAAGAGGTTTTTTAGCTAGAGCTAAAACCAGCCTGCAGGGCTCTGAAATAGAAGAGGGACATTACCAGGAGTGGCTAACAGAGAACATATTGCAGAAAAAGGATAGTTTGACCAGTGGAACATCAAGACCACTTAAAAGGAGAGAGAGTTGTTAACAGCCACAGTATGAAGAGACGTGATCATAAATCAGGTAGATGATAATGAGCCATGACGTCAAATTGGCTCAGTGCTCTCTGAATACAAATGCCACTGCCTGTCCCAGGAAGTTTCTTTTTTTTTAATTTTGGGTAGAGCAGGAAAGGGGAGTTCCCCCTCGCCCCCTAAATCCACCCTTGTACACGTATGTGCAGCCATGTGATGGAAACACTGAGCTTGGCAACATGAAAATCAGAGGTGTCAAAAGCTACTGACAGAAGCACAATGAGTTCATTGCTGTTTCCTGGTTGCATGCCCTTAGCATAACCCATTGAATCATGTCCTAAGTAGCAATTAGCCATCTAATTGCACATGAAACAGTGGCCCAACCACACATTCATGCAATGAACAGCACAATGAAAGGGGGAATAAGCCACAAAATTATTCCACAGAAATGTGTGTAGTAATTTTGTG
The DNA here is from genome assembly GCF_052110815.1 of Crocodylus siamensis. NCBI lineage: Eukaryota > Metazoa > Chordata > Crocodylia > Crocodylidae > Crocodylus > Crocodylus siamensis. Next base: position 20,561,957 of record NC_143400.1, on the reverse strand, counting down.
GCTGGTCTCCATCATGCCTCAAACTGCATGTGTGGCCAGTGTGCTAAGACTGCCAATCAGCTGTTAGGCAGTCCCAGACGCAGGACTGTATAGCTGCACTCGACACCCGGGTTTGTGCTTACCGGTGCAAAGAGAGCCAGGTTCCCACACTTCCCCTGCACCTGAAAGTAGGGTGCCATGCATGTTTTGCATGGCTGGAGGTGTTATTGTTGGGATTAGGGATCTGGTCCCATCACATATTTAAGTGAATGTCAGTCAGCAGTCCCCTCGTGAGTCACTTGCTTTTTCACATAACATTTGGGAGGGGTGGATCCCGGACGGGTGTCCTGGGTGGAGTCACACCCTTTTTGATTCCTGCTCCACCTAAAGATTAAAAGCAACTGCCAGATAGTGGCAGCAGCATTTCTAATCAGGCAGCAGTGAAGGAGTCACTTGACTTCGTGGCTCATTGTAATCTACCTGATCACTTCTAAACTCTTCATTTCACAGGTGTTTCAGTTTCATAGTTGGTCGGGTCAGAAGGGACCTGAGCAGATCATCAAGTCCGACCCCCTGCCATGGCAGAAAGAGTACTGGGGTCAAACATCCCCAGCAAGGTGTTCATCCAGCCTCCTCTTAAAGAACCCCAGGGTAGGAGCCAGCACCACTTCTCTTGGATGTTGGTTCGAGATCCTAGCCGCCCTGACCGTGAAGTCGCGCCTCTTGATGTCTAATCTGAATCTACCTTCTGCCAGCTTGTGACCGCTATTCCTGGTCACTCCTGGTGGTGCTGGGGGGAACAGGGACTCCCCCAATGCCTGCTGGTCCTCTCTAGTTACCCCACACAGCTCCTCTCCCTTCTCAGCGTTTAAGCTCTTCATATACTTGCCAGGTGGTCAGGACCCGGCTGCCAAGATGCTTCCTATCCAGCTTTGCTGAAGAGGGCACGTGCTTGAGGTCAAGGGGTGGGGGACACCTCCTCGATCCAGGCGTCTGTGCCCTGGGGACCAGGCCCAAGGTCTCCTCCCCACACACAGCACCCTTCTTTGGCCAGGCAACCTGAAAAAACCCAAGTATGCAACATGAAACCAGAAGGAAGAACCAGCTCTGCCCCTCGACTACATGGCTCTAGCTAAGTCACTCAGAGAAACAAGGGGAAGGGAGCGGGGCAGGCACCCCAGCTCTGAGAAGTTATCAATTTGTGATGACAATGGCCAGTGTCTTTGCTTGGGCAGAAGGTTGGGAAGATCACCCTTATCTCGGCACCCCGTGGTCCCTAGCGTGGAGTGGGAAGCAGAGACAAAGGTTTACTCTTTGGAGACACGGCCCCCTGTCCTCTCCCTCCCCCTCCCCGACCCATGTCGACAACCCCCGAGTGGGAAAACGCACTGCGAAGAGGCCTGCCGCCTTTCATCGCCAAGATGCCTCTTCCCTGTTAACAACATTATAGCGGGTTCAGGGATTTGCTTATCTCAAATAGTTTTCTTTTTTCCTAGACACACTTGCCCCACAGGAAGCCTCCTACTTCAATCAGTGCTCAACTGAACATAGTCCACAGAGGGGGCCTCACAGTCCTGGGGCCTCTCCAGGCCCTGAGAACGCGTTGCCAGCTTTCCAATGCTACTTCAGCACCATGAGACAGTCCTCCTCTCACTCGACTGTGTCCTCTCTCGTAGCCTTGAGGCACTGCTGCCTCCAGCCTTGCCACCCTGGGTCTCTTGTAAGAGTCCCTGGCTCAGTTCTGCCACCTCTAACCAAGCACCCTCACCCTCAGCCTCTCCCTTTCCTCTCTCTGGGTGTGTCCACATGTGGATTTACGTGAGCCTAAACTTAATGCACCTTTGTTTAAGGTGCATTAAGGCAATTTAGGTGCATGTCCACACATGGACACACTAATGCATATTAAGGTGCATTAAATTTAGGCTTACATAGCTAGAGTCACATTAGCCCACATGTAGCCACACTAATGCGTATTCATATGGTATGTGTCCATTCAGCAGCTACATGTGGGCTAATGTGACTTAGCTATGCAAGCCTAAACAAGATTAGCCTAAAGTCACCATTTTAAAGGTGAAATAAGGACATGTGCACGTGGACACATGCCCTTAATATGATGATTTTAGGCTAATCCTTCTTAAAAGGGCCACAGGTATACAAGCCCCCTGTCACTGTTTCTGCCTCTACCCACCAGGCTTTTCTTTTCTTGTGGGCCAGCTAATTATCCTCTGCAGCTGGCCAACTTTTCCTAGGCAACCTGCAAAAAGCACTGCTGCCTTCAACTGGGCTGTAGTCCCTGCCAACCTGCAAGCTCGTACAGCTGGAAGTGTGCAAGCTGCTGCAAGCTTATGCCGTCCAGCCTGTTACAAACCTTCTCTTCTTTTTAATGGTGTTGATGTTCCACCAAACAAGTCACCCTTTGTTCTGCAATTCTCCTGTCCCCTGGTAATGTAGCTCCTATTCCACATCCCTGCGGGTTATTTTTAACTCATTACAATTAAGTTACATTTGTTTTTGCATCAATCTTACACTGAATAATACAGTCCTAGGTTCCTAGTGTATTAGTAAACTTCTAGGTTGCTAGCCCTAGGTCCCTAGCATATTAGTAAAGCTTCTACTTTATTTTTAACTGGAGAAGAATGTGAGTTATTTTATATGTGATGATGTACCACACCAGGAAATAACTTAAGGAAATAAGACAAAGGCTACATAAGGCTACAAAGAGATATAGAATGGAAATTAGTGTGTAGAAGAGCCACGTAATGGTAACATGAGCCAGTAGCAATGATAATGCATCAATAAAAATTGGTAATGAGAAGCTAGAAAAAGTAACACACTTTAAATACCTTGGAGGAACCATCAGATAAGATGCTACATCAGAAAAAGAAGTAAAAACAAGAATAGACATCATCACTGAACAACGAGCAATGCTGGAGAAAATCTGGACTAATAACATCACAATGAAAATGAAACTCCACCTGATATATGCTGTTGTTGTTTCAGTAACTCTTTATGGCTGTGAGACCTATGGATACTCATTAGGGCACTGGAAAAGCAAATTGAGACCTTTGAAATGTATGCATAGAAGTCTTCTTAAGCCCCACCCTATACTGCACATAGAATAAATGAATCTGTGAAAGATCAAAACAGACAGGAGGTCGGCGTATATAAACCCTTACTTGAATTCGAAAGAAGAAGAAGCATGCAGTAGTATGGACATGTAACAGGAAGGCCTGGCACCCTTGCCAACAGTATCCTGCAGGGTGCTGTGGATGAGTGAAAAAAAAGAGGACCTAGGACAAGATGTAGGACAACATCAAAGACTGGATGGGATTAAAACTAACTGATTGTACAAGGACTGCAAAAGACTGGGAAGAATGGAGGAAAGTTATTGCTATATTGAAGATGCCCCAACAGTCAGTGTGGTCTCAGGACAGACTGAATGACTGCCTGACTGCACCACACCATCTGCATCCCTTAGGGTTACCATATTTCCAGTTTCAAAAAGAGGACACCTGTCAAGGGGGGAGCATAATATGATTGTGGGGGGGCAGTGATATGCCCGTGCTCTATCCCTGCCCCTCACTCCCAAACCACAGCCCTGCTGCTACCCCTCACTCCCAACCCACAGTACCCCCTCAGACTATGCTGGTGCCCCTCACTACTAACCTGCAGCCCTCCTCCATCCCTGATGATACCCCTCACTCCCAACCTGTAGCCCCCTGGCATTGCCTGTGCCTTGCACTCCCAACCCAGGCCCCTGCCCCCCTGATGTTCCCTTACTCCTAAGCCACATGCCCCCCAGCCCTGCCAGTGTCCCTCACTCCTGACCCACAGCCCCTTGCCCCCCCAGCCCTGCCAGTGCCCCTCAATACTGACCCATAGGCCCCTGCTCCCCCCAGCCCTGCAGCATATCCTGGCTGTCCCCCCACCCCACCCCGAGATTACAGGCACCAGCCTCAGTGCTGCTGGCCTGTCCATGGAGCTCCCTGCTGCCCCCAGAGGGCCTACTTGCCCCCTTTGCATGCTGGAGGGGCAGGCGCCTCCTCCATTTCCTCCAACCTGCTACAGCCCCAGCACCCAGACAGCTTCTCCCAGCACTAGCAGGCACCTGCCCCCCTCATACACCCATCCCCTCCACACAACCCTGCCCCCCTGGACAGTCCCTAAGTCCTGGCCCTCCAACCTCTGCCCTCCATAGACTTATCTGCATCTAGCTGCCAGGGCTGCTCATACCACCCTGCCTGGCTGCATACCCAACACATGCGTGTGTGTATGCAGCCAGGCTGATGCACGTGATCCCCCCCAGCTCCAATCTCTCGCCCCCCATTCCCCCCAGCCCCAAGCAGCCCCTTGCTAGGGCAAGCTAGGAACTGCTGGGGAAAACTTCTGTGATAAGCATAGCAAAATCCTGGACAGTTGGTGACATTTAAAAAAACAGCCTGGATGGAGATGGGAGGACCCAAAAAGAGGACATGTCCATTAAAACCCAGACGTACGGTAACCCTAGCACTACTCCCCCACCTTCCCCTTTTCAAAAGTCTAGATTTGCCCATCCATCTGGGATTCATTCATTGTCCCTCAATGAGTGAACTGCCTTTTTTCTCCCAGCTCAACCCACCAGCTCAACCCACCTTCATCTCTCCCAGCAGTGCCCCCTCTCCTTATCCATTGTATTTATGTTCACTTCTATTTAGTCCCCCCCTGCTTTCCACAAGTCCATTCATAGCATCTAAGGGAGTAGGCTGTCACCTATGAAAGATCATGCCTCTCTGCCATGCTGTCCTGTCCCAGTCTGACTTTCTGGAGAAAAAACCCATTAACATTTTGACTGAAACAATGATAGTTCAGCAAGACGAATGTGGGAAAACAGCCTACACAGCCAATGCCAACTTTAATCCAGCTGGGTGGGGAACTAGCTGTGGTAGTGAACACACAGCTTCCCAGAACTCTGTCTAGCTTTTATAAGCCCACCTAGGACCTGGCATTATTAGTCAGGGATACATTGCATACAGTGCAGCATGCTGGGTGGTACTTGAGCAAAGTACAGTGAAATTAGGGACATGTCTACACATATTACAAATGTATGCCAGCACAGTACAGTGGCCTTGGGGGGGAAGAGTCACTTGGCTCAGATCCACAGCTAACCTAAGCAAAACTTAGTACTGATGGAATGAAGGGGGACAGATTCTCAGGGAGTGCGTGTGGGGGTTGCCCCATCAAAGACAATAGAGATAGACTACTAGCTGGTGTAACTATTCCTCTATTGGAATCAATGGCACCAGCCTCCAGCTTGTCTTTCCCCCTGCAAAACCCTTCATGACAATTGACTTACTACAATCTTGAGGAAGTGCAAAAACTTTGACAGAGATGGATACCCTCTTGGTGCCAGGGTCTGCAGTGATCCCAACTCTCATCCCAGCCGTACTCACTATCTACAGAACCCCATGTACCACCACACTTACATCCACAGAATCAAAAATCACCCAAAGCATACCAAAAAGCAGTGATCTAGAGCCAAGCCCTCAGACCCACAGCATCTCCTCTGAGGACAATGTTAGTAACACCCATTTTGCCAAACTGAAAACTGCCTTTACCCAGCAAGGACACTCCAGCAGAAAAATAGACTGTATCTTTGAAAGATACCCCCATACCCTGCAGAAACCTACTACAATATACCTACAACCACCTGCCATCCTTCCCACTTGATCTATAAGAATGATAAAACAACTACAACCTATACTTGAAAAGGACCAGACTTTGAGAAATATATTCCCAGCACCCTGGCCCTACAAATAGGCCACTAATCTTGCCCAATCCAGCATCAGAAATAAACCCCCTTGCTGATCAAAAGGAACCTAATGGGAAACGGCCCTTCCTCAACAATATATGAAAGACTTCTCATAAAGTCTCTACTGCCACAACAAAGAGCAAAACCAACTGAATCCATGCATTGCACACATATTTATCCCAAAATTTAGTAATTCTTATCCAGTGCACCAGATGCTCTCATAAGCCATGGCCAGATGAGCACAGACATGCAGTGTGTGGCACTACAGACCCATCTGTGGTGCCACACACCACACATGCAGGCATCCACTGTGCTACTACCTTGCTACCTTGGGAGATCCTGGGGTCCAAAAAACCACGCCAAAAAAAGCAGGGTGGAGTGATGCATATGGCGGCTATGGGCACTATCCAAAACTGGATCCTGGCCACACCAGAGCCATGCTCCAGCTACCGGCCAGGTTTCCTGCCATGGCTGCAGCCCCAGGAGGCCCCCAGGACTCCAGGTAAAGCTGCTGGGGCCAGCACAGTTGCTGACCCAGCCTCCCCTATCCCACCTGGGGTAACCTGCTGTGCACTAGAGTGAGCATGGCATGGGCTTTCCCTGGGAACAAGTAGCAGCATCAGAAGTTATGCCACTGCTACTTGTCTCTGGGGAAACAAATGTCCATGCTCATCCAGAGGCACTCATGGAGACTATGTGGGTAAAACCAGACACAAATGACACAGCAGAATGAATAACCACTAAAAAAGATAAAGGGCAGAGAATATAGGACCTAGGTGGGAGAATATTTTTTACAGAAAAATAATCACTCCCTGTCTGTCCTCACAGTTTTAGTGCTCAAAGGGCACATCTACACAAGACACTTATTACACAGTAGTGAAATACTTCTGTGCAGTAGCACGTCACAGTATCAACAGCACTAATATGCTACAGTGCAGTATTCTTAGGCTACTGCACAGTAGCATCACTCAAATGGTGTTCACTGGGCACTTCTGTGCAGTAACTCCAGTTACTGTCAATTTATTTAGTACTTGATTAATCAAAGATTATACAAGTACTAAATAAATGTGCAGTAACCATTGTGCAGTAGCATCTCATGTAGACATGCCTACTGTATACCTCCCAAATACCTTCAAGGGAAGAGCCCGGGACCAGAAATCTATCAGTCTATTGGACACTAAGCTCCAGGGACTTCACATAGACACTGACCACATGGCCCATTATCATCTTGATGGTCACTAACCCCTGGCACTTACATATAATAATCACCCTACTTAAGCTTCTGTTCCATCTCCTAATTAGCTCATATGGATCTGCTTCTGTCTCAGAGGCCTATGGGTGGTTACTATGACACCTGAAAGCTTGCCTGTGTCTATACCAGGCATACATTTGGTCCAATAAAAGACATCACCCACAAGAATTCTTGTCTCTTACATATCTTCTGGGCCATCATGGCAACACTGTCACCCCCACACTGTCAAACACTGGGACATGCTAAGGCAGAGATGGGCAAAATGGCAGATCTGGCTGGTAGTCAGACTCCATTTCCCAACAGTCCCTGCCTGCATTGCTGCAGCCAGTTTCCATGGAGACTTCAGCAGTGGCGGGGCCATGACAGCACAGGTTCAGGGTTTCCACTAAGACTGACCCCAGCAGTGCTGGCAGAGTACCTGGCTGTGCAGGGAGCTGCTCTGAGGCAGGGCTGGGATCTTGTGGTGGTGACAGCATGGTCCAGAGCTAGGGTGGAGCTGTGATCAGCTGCCTGCATGCCCCTGTAAATTAGGCCCATGGGCTGGACTTTGCCTTCCCCCATGCTAAGGCTATGAGTGGAGTTTCAAGTGAAAATTGTTCATCACTTAACCCCAGGCTAGACAGGTGCTCCAGCTCAGTGCTGGGAATCACAGCCAGGAGACTGCTCCTATTGTGAAACGACTGAGACACACCCTGTATTATCACGCAAGAGAGAGAAGGGATATACCCTTTTCCCAAACAGCTGATGAAAGCACTCCCTGAAATGATACAAGACCTATCATCAACCTCTTCTTCTGCCATAGAGGGCTTGAGCTTAGATGCATAATCTAACCACTTGGCTGCTGGCCATGCCCAGGTGAACCAGAGAATCTGCCTTGATGAAGATGTTAACACTTGGTTGTTAACAAAAGATACGTATCTTCACCAGAGCAAAGCTGGAAAATAGGGCACAGTAACTATGGTGAAATAGGGCACAGTAACTATGGTGCATGAATGAACATTTAGAAGTGCCCATTGAGAGGGTCACCTCTGGGCCTCAGCTCCCCCCCACCACACACACAATTGGTGCATGTCAGAAGTCAATACCGGAAGGGGGAGGACTGGATGCAGGAAGGACACTGTGACTGAGAAGTCCCAGTGTGTGATTGTATAGATGTCTCAATCCGGAATTGAGTTAGGTGCCTGACTAACCTGTCCTGAAACAACCCTATTTTTCGGCATTACTGTCCACCAGGAAGGCTGGCAGCTCCTTACTTAGTCTGCTGCCTGTCCCTGGCCCTACCTTGATCAGGGTGTGCGCAGCTCCTGGCACTGTGGGGACTTTAGCTGTGCATCCTGCCTCATTGATTCCAGTGGATTTCAGCTACTGCCCATCAGGGGCTGTATTCACCAGGCAGGCTGACTGCCACTTTAGACATGCAAGTTCAAATTACCTTCCAGGCAAAGTCCCTTGTAATTCTGTAACTGCCGAAAATTCTGCTACCAAGTCCCTTCTGCATTTTATCCAAACCCCAGAAGTGTGAATGATACCTACAAGAGCGTTGGCAATATGAAATGGTTTAGCACATAGCCCTCACCCAAAAAATGGGATTTGTATGTAACTACTGCACTCTTGGTCTTGCCAGCTGGTAGTAACTCAGTACCTTGGGCTGTGAGCAAGACTAAGTCACCTCACACAGTAGGAGCATCTACATATGAAATTAATGCAAAGCAATACACTAAGGAGCTTATTGATTCAGAGTTTATTGCTCCTGGGTGTGCCATTTGAATGTGTGCCTGCAGCTGCAGCACCTTGAGTCAGGTGAAAGCAGCCTCAGCTGGCAGAGGACACCTTGTCAGCCCCAGGCTGCTCCCCTACAGCTCAAAGTGCTGTAGAGAGGCTGGCTAAGGCATGAGTGTGTTCCATAAGGCATACATAAGGTATGTAGGCCTAGCCGGCAGGTAAGTCTACCACACGCCTTAACCACAGTAGATATTTCTGTGGTATTTCCCCATTGGTATCCTAGGCCTTACCTGGAGTGTTGCGTCTATTTTGGGCCTCACACTTCAAAAAAGATGTGAAAAGAGTCCAGCACAGAGCAACAAAAATGGTTATGGGCCTGGGAACCAAGGCTTATGCGGAAAGGCTGAAAGATCTAGGGTTATTGAGTCTGGAGAAGAGAAGATCATGGGGGGTGGGGGTGAGGGTGGAGGTGGGGGAGGGGGGTGATTTTGGTGACAGTCTTCCAAAACCTGAAAGATGATTACAGAGAGGATGGAGATGGGTTTTTCTCCCTGACCTTAGAGAAGAGTACTAGGAGCAATGCCCTCAAGCTTCAGCAATGGAAATCCAAGCTGGAGATTAGGAAGAAGTTTTTGACTATGAGGGTGGGCAAGCATTGGGACAGGATTCCTAGAAAAGTAGTATAATCTCCATCCCTAGAAAATTTCTAGAGAAGATTAGACAAACACTAGGCTGGGCTGCTTTAATCAGGATTGGCCTTGCCTTGAGCAGCAAGGTTGGACTTGATGCCTAGATGACTTAGAAGCTCTGCAGAAAAGTAGCTGGGGTTACACTAGACAATAAGCTGAATACGAGCCAGCAGTGTGCCTTTGTTACCAAGAAGGCCAATGGCATCCGGGGCTGCACTGGTAGGAGCACTGCCAGCAAATGGAGGGAAGTGATTCTTCCTCTCTATTCAGTACTGGTGTGGCCACATCTGGAGTCCTGTGTCCAGTTTTTAGCCCCCCACTACAGAAAGGATGTGGACACATTGGAGAGAGTACAGCAGAGGGCAACAAAAATGGTTCAGGGGCTGGGGCACATGACTGATGAGGGAACTGGACTTATTTAATAAGGAGAAGAGAAGACCAAGGCGGGATTTAATAGGAGCCTTTAAGTACCTGAAGGATGATTCTGAAGAGGACGGAACTGGGCTGTTCTCAGTGGTGGCAAATGACAGAACAAGGAGCAATGGGCTAAAGTTGCAGCAAGAGAAGTTGAGATTAGATATTAGGGAAAACATTCTCACTAGGAAGGTAGTAAAACACTGGAACGGGTCATCTAGAGAGGTGGTGGAATCTCCACCCTTGAAGTTTTTAAGACCTGACTAGACAAAGCCTTCGTTGGGATGATCTAGTTGGGGCTGGTCTTGCTTTGAACAGGGGGTTGAACTACATTGCCACCTGAAGTCCCTTCCAACACTCATTTTCTATGATTCTATGACCTTATGAAATCCATTCCAGCCCTACTTTCCTATACTCCTATGAACTAGCATAGAATCAACCACTTGAGTGATGACTATAACTGCAAATCCCAGTTCTACTGGAGGGGCTCTTTGTATCTGGGTCAAGGATGAGTTGCTGTGAACACCTCCAGTGCTCTCATATAGTCATCCATCTCAAATCTGGATTGAGACATCTATATAATCATACACTGGGACTTCCCAGTCACAGCATCCTTCCTGCACCCAGTCCTTTCCCCTTCCCGTATTAACTTCTGACATGCACCAATAGGGAGAGGGAGGACTGAGGCCCAGAGGTGACTCTCTCAGTGGATGCATCTAACCACTCATTAATACACCTTAGTTACTGTGCACTTAGTTTGGTACTTATTTAATGAAGTACTAACTAAATGTGCAGTAACTCCAGTTACTGCACTAGCATCAGTGTACAATTATTTTGTGATGTTTACTGCACATTTGTGTAACAATACTATGCAGTAGACTATTAGCACAGTTTTTAACTGCCACACTACTGTGGCAGTATTAGTATGCCAATGCACAGTAAGCATCTTGTGTAGACATGCCCAATGTAACCTTTGCCAGCTCCAAGATAAAACAGGCATGTGGAAGACCTACATGGCCCCCTCAGGTTATCAAATTCAGCTTGGAGCTTTCTGAAATCAGTGGAGCTGAGCTGATTGACTTACCTAAGGGTCTACCTTGTAGACTGCCATTTTCTCTGGGTGCCCATGTAAGAGGGGGCATGATAGCAGTCTTCAAATATCTTAAGAGCTACCAACAAGACAAGAGAGAACACCTTTTTCTCTCTAGCTGTAGGGAGTAGGACAAAGGCCACTGGCTTGAAGTGGAACAAGTTTGTTTAGATTGGCTATCAGGAAGAACATCTTCACTATTAAAACAGTGAGGGGGTGAAACAGATGCTGAGGGAAGCTATGAACTTCCATCACTGGTTGATTCCAAGAAGAGGTTGGATAAACATCAGTCAGGGAGTATCTAGGAGGAGCTATGTGTATTTGGGCTGTGTGAAATTTTGCCGGATGTTTTGACACTGTTTCGACTCATTTTGATTTCGAAACAGCAAAATCAAAATGAAACAAAGGGCTTCAAAACAGCCTTGAAACAAAACGATGGTCAGGCTGGGGTTGGGAAGTCAGCTCAGCTGGGTTGAGTTTATTTCCCCAGCCCAATGATGGCACTGGGGATGGAAACTCAGCTCAGCTGGGCTGGCTTCCTTTCCTCAACCCAATATAGTGCTGGGGAGGGGAACTGAACAATCGGGCTCAGTTCCCTTCCCCATCCCAGGCGGCAACATTGGCTTTCCCCCCTCATCTGGCAGGCAGATTGGGGGCCCTCAGCCACGGAAGGACTGGCACAGCCCCAGCAGCCCTCCCGGGGTTGAGCCTCGATCTTCCTGCCGGATGAGAGGCTATTTTGAGCTTCCCCACTATAGTGAATGGGCGAAACATTGAAACAGCGTCAAAACAGCCTCACTGTTTCAATGAAGCAAAACAGAACAGCTGTTTTGACTAGAAATGAAATTCAAAACAAAAGGCTGTTACGTCAAATCCTCAAAACTCTAGCTGAAATAAAATAGTGCCATTTCGCACAGCCTTATATGCTCTACTACAAATAGTTCCCATGCTTCTGGGCTTTACTGGTTGCCACCTGGGGCCAGGAAGGATTTTTTTTCCTGCTCCTGTTAGTACGTGCAGGGTTTTTTGCCTTCCTCAGAAAAATTGGGTGTCAGCCGCAGCCAAAACTGGGAGTTTTGACTTGTACCATTGCTCCTGCAGGGACTAAAATCCAGAAGTTCATGGTAAAGGACCTTGCCCCTCTGCTCGTGGTCAGACCTATCACTACATTTGTTATAAGGAAGAAATACTCCATGGTACAGACTGTGGGGTGTTTTTCTTCCTCTGTATCGGGGGCATGGTTCTCTTTCTTGGATCTCCTGAGTGCGTTTTGAAAAGCCTTGCAACAACAGGGCCTTTGTCCCCACACTTTAGCTGTGAGAGCATGAGGTTCAGGATTAGACAAGGATTTGCTTTGGATTGTTTGGATAGAGATGATTTTGTCTCTGGCAGAGGGTTGGACTCAACAACCATGTGCCTTTGTTGCCAAGAAGGCTTAAATCATACTGGCCTGCTCTAGTACCAGTGTTGCCAGCAGATCAACAGAAGTGATTCTTCCCCTCTATTCGGCACTGGTGAGGCCACAACTGGAGCCCTGTGACCAGCCCCAGCCCAGCCTGTCTCCCCCCCAGAAAAGATGTGGACAAATTGGAGAGAGGCTAGCAGAGGGCTACAAAAATAGTTAGGTATGGATGCTCACTGAGGGCTGGGGCAAATGACTTATAAGGAGAGGCTGAGGGAACTAAAATTCTTTAGTCTGGAGAAGAGAAGATGGAGGGGGAATTTAATAGCATCCTTTAACTACCTGCAGGGTGGTTCCAAAGAGGATGGAGCTGGAATGGTCTCAGTGGTGGCAGATGACAGAACAGGAAGTTGCAGCAAAGGAGGTTGCGGTTAGATATTAAAAAGGACTCTCTCACTACAAGGGTAGTAAAACACTGGTACCAGTTACCCAGAGTCATGGTGGACTCTCCATCCTTGGAGGTTTTGAAGATCTGGCTAAACAAAGCTTTGCCTGGGATGATGTATTTGGTGATGGTCCTGTTTTGAGCAGGGGGTTGGACTATGACCTCATCAGGTCCCTTCCAACCTTCATTTTCCATTCTATAATTCTAACCTCCTGAGGTCCCTGCTAGCCCTTCTTTTCTATATTTCTATGAGATAACGTGGCATGTAATATCCACAAAGCAACTACTTTCAAGACTCCTGGTTCCCATACAGTCTCCCTTCTACTAGCTCCAGGAGCCAAGAACAAAGATAACCAGAGCAAATCAAGTTCCTTGGAAAAAGTGATGCTAGTGATAAGTGGGGAGACAAAACATTCATGTCAACATCCATGATGTGCTTGCTGGAATATGGTCACAGGCTGAGCTTGGATGCTGTTGGGTCTTGGTTCAGAGCCAAAAATTCATCCCATTCATGTCCCAAAGAGTCAGGATGCAATTGATTTACACTGGTCTGCTATGACAGACAGACATACCCTGCTCCTCACTGCCAATGTCCAAGATCCAGGCCCCACATTGTGTCAGATGCTACATGTATCCCAACAAGATTGGGGTCCTCATTATTCTGGGCTCTGCGCAGAACCCAATTGAGCTTTGGACCCAGGATATTGCACAGATCCCAAATAATATCAGAGCTTACTTTGCACCAAAGACTGTGGAGAAAAACAGTGAGAGTCCATACCTGAAAACTGTAAACAGAGAATGGGGTGATCCCATTTCTCTCTTCCAGAAGTGATGAACCCAAGGCCAGAGAGAACTCGGAGTCAGGCAAATAACTTTTTTAGGAGAAGGGTTGAAAAGAACTGGAACAGGCTACCCAGAGGCAATGGAGTCTCCATCTTTGGAGGTTTTGAAGACCCAGCTCGACAAAGCCTTGGCTGGGATAAGATAGTTGAGGCTAGTCCTGCTTTAAGCATGGGGTTGGACTGCACTAGGCACAGGGCAAGCACAAAGAGTAGTGGAAGGGCAAAAAGGAGCCTAGGAAATGTAATCTGTGGCAGCCCAGGGCAGGTTGAGAACCTTCTGAGATCCCTTCCCACCCTCATTTTCTATTATTCTATGACCGGCGGTGAAGCACTAGAATAGCTTACCCAGCAAGGTGGTGGAACCTCCATCCTTGCAGGTTTGGAAGACCTGGCTAGACAAAGCCTTGGCTGGGATGAGATAGTTGGAATTGGTCCTGCTTTGAGCAGGGTGTTGGACTAGCTGTGACCTCCTGAGGTCCCTTCCAACCCTCATTTTCTATGATCCTATGATTCTATGATAAAGAGATGCCACAGTGCATCTCCGTGGCAGACCTGGGCATCAAATCCCAGTACTCTACCCTGTGCCCTCCAAGCTTGTCCTTACCCCACTTGTGCATGCAGGCAACAAAAAGTAAAGGAAACTCTTAATTCTGACCCTGACTTTCCTTATCTCCCTCCCCCACCAAGTTTCAGTAAATCAGCCCTGGTCCCTAAATGTACTCACAGCTCCTCGAGTGAAGTCCAGCCCAAACTTGTCCAGCAGATGCTTGGGGCTTTGCCCTTCAGTCCCCACCAGGGTGATGTAGATGGAGTCCAAGGTCCCCGCAAGCAGCCACTGGCCAGTGGCCACCTGGACTTTGTAGAGGGCCATGGGGTTTCACGCTGTGCTGTTAGGTGTGGAGCAGATGCCTTTTTTATAGAATGTGACCTTCCTGCTGCCTTTAACACTGGCACCAAGAACAGGCTTCTCCCTGGCCCTGGGAGGGGCAGACTCATCACAGAACCTGTCTTGGCAGTTAGACTAGGATATTTTCCAAAAGTGGCCATGTGCCGGGGGGGTATTACCAGTATTCATGCCATGGATCCTATATGCAATCTGGTAAGGAATGAGGCTATGCTGCCGACCTACCAGGACAACCTGAATACTGCATCACCCCTTCCAGGGGCCGTACTTGCCACCCTGGATGTTGCCAGCCTGTACACCAACATTCCAGCCCATGAAGGTGTAATATCTTCAAGGGCATGGAATACACTTGGGTTTGCAACTCATTGTCCATGATGATGAAGTGGATGATTTGTGCAACAATTTTGCTTTTAACAATCGTGACTTCCTCCAAACCATAGGTACAACTACCAGCACAAAGATGACCTCCACAATATGCCAACCTCTTCATAAACCATCTTGGGGAGGAATTTCTAAAAGACTTCAGCATCAAACCTGCACGATACGTGCATGACAGAGAGGATGATATTTTCATCATCTGGATGGAACCCCTGAACTCACTTACTGACTTCCAGCACAGGTTTAACAAGTACCATCCCTCAAGCAAATTTTCTGTGGAATACTGCTACACTAACATCACCTTCTAGACACAAGAGTCCAGGCCTAGGATCATAGAATCATATAAAATGAGGGTTAGAAGCAGTCTTAGGAAGTCACATTTAGTCCAACCCCCTGCTTCAAGCAGGACCAGCCCCAACTACCTCATCCCAGACAAGGCTTTGTCTAGTCAGGTCTTTAAAATTTCCAAGAATGGAAAGTCTACCACCTCTCTGGGTAACTTGTTCCAGTGCTTTACTACCCTCCTAGTGAGAAAATTCTTCCTAATATCTAACCTAAACTTACCTTGTTGCAGTGTGAACCCATTGCTCCTTGTTCTGTCATCTTCCACCACTGAGAACAGTCCAGCTCATTCCTCTTTGCAGTCACCCTTCAGCTAGTTGAAGGCTGCTATTAAGTCTCTCACTCTTCTCTTTTCCAGACTAAATAAGCCCAGTTCCTTCAGCCTCTCCTCATCAGTCATGCCCCCTACCCCTTTCACCATGCTTGTTGCCCTCCGTAGACTCTCTCTAACTTGTCCACATCCTTTCTGGGGGGGAGGGGGCAACACTGAACACAGTACACCAGGTGTGGCCTCATCAGTGCTGAATAGAGAGATGGTATCCTACAAACCACCACATGTCAAAAAAATCTAAGGACCACCCTACTTATGTTCTAAAGAAAATCATTCCAAAAACACCAAAAATGCTGTAATTTACAGTCAGTCACTCAGATACCACTGCATGTGCTCTGAGAAGACCACTCATGATGCCCACCTGGCCAGCATAGAATCTTTCTTTATACAACAAAGACACTTCAGTAAAGAACAGACATTTAAAGAGTGACCATTCCAGCCTTCAGTAACCTGTTCCAATGGAAAAAGCCCACCTCCTGTGACCGCACATCCCTGTCACCTGCCATCCCACACTAAAACCAATCAGAAGTGTTAAACAACTACAGCCTATACTTGACACAGTTATGACCTTGAAAGAAATATTCCCAGGCCCTCCACTCCTGGCCTTCAAACAACCTGCCTCTGTCAGGGGGTTGAACTAGACTACAGTGTGCCATTGTTGCCAAGAAGAGCAGTAAAAATACTGTGTGGTAAGCCCATTCAGGAGCACATCTACATGTGCTCCCTCTTGTGAGCAGATTAGTTCCTAATGGGAGCAGCCTGGTACAGAGCTAATCCTACCTTGCTCTGCCTTCTGCAGAGCCATCTTACTATGGCGTCTCTTTTAGGGGGCTTTTTTGGTTGGGGTATGCATTTACTCTGTGGGTAAGGACAGACGTAATATTGGAAATGCTTCGAAGTGGCAATGCCCTCATCCTTCTGCTTTACCTGTGGCAATTGGGTGTGTTCTTGATAGTTTTGAGCATTGTGCCTGGCAGCTGCCTATGAGGTGTATTTCATGCAGTTTTAAGAATAAGTTGTACCAGTAGTTCTCAAACTTTGTAGACTTAAGGCACTCCTCTGAACATGCCAGCTCATATTTTCCCCACAGTGAAGTAATGAACAAAAGCTAATGAAGCAGTATTTTTGTTACAACAGAACCTGTTGCTCTTTGCAAAGAACAGCAGAACCAGGTCAGTATGCTTTTATGTAATAGAGTTCTATGTGAACTCTAGGATGGTTGCACAACTAAACATGCTAACATTTGTGCATCACCTTTCAAAGGACCTCACAGCACCCCAGGAGGTCTTCACACCCTGGCTGAGAATCACTGGGTTAGGCAAATTTTATGGGATGTTTTAGATAAGGATGATCCTCCCTTGAGAGGGCCTTGGACTGGATCCCTCAGACTGGATCTCTTCTAGCCCTACTTTTCTATGACTATGAAAAATGGCAGTATGCATTTTGCATATTGACTTAAGCTTCTAGTCAGACCCTAGAGAAAAGACAAAGACCAGCAGACTCTTCCTATATCTGAGGAAAGGCACCTGTGCCTGAAAGCTTGCAAAGCTTGCCTGTACACAAATGTCAGGGGCATGGGGAACAAAAAGGAGGAACTGGCCCTCCTGCTTTCCAGCAGGAACTACAATATCGTAGGGATAAAAAAGACCTGGTAGGACTCTACCCATGATTGGAACATAACTATAGGGGGTTACACCCTGTATATGAGGGATCACATAGGGGAAAAAAGGTGGAGGTGTAGCTCTATATGTAAAGGAGCAGTACACCTCCTTAGAAACCTAAATTGGTACTAAGGAAGGGTGACTTGAGCCCCTCTGGGTCAAGATACAGGAGGAGACGTGGCAAAAGGAACCTAACTGTAGAAATATATTACAGACCTCCAAATCAAAATGAGGAGCTAGATCTGGAATTCTCCAGAGAACTGAAAGAGGCTGTGAGAGCATGGGATATGGTTGTCATGGGTGACTTAGCTGCCCAGACATCTCCTGGGAAGAACACTCAGCCAGATCTGACTGGTCACATAGATTCCTGACTTGTATCAACAAGCTCTACCTGCCTTGGGAAGTATACAGGCTGACCAGAGAAAATGCACTCCTAGATTTAGTTTTGGCCAAGGAGGATAACCTAATGAGTGATCTCACGGTAGAGGGTAACCTACACAGCAGTAACAACAACACTATCACCTGCACTGTCCATAATAGGGCTAGGAAATCTGTCAGTAAAGTACAAATTCTTGACTTTAAAAAAGCTGACTTCAATGAATTAAGGACTTTAGTGAGTAATGCTCTATGGGATTATGGACCACAGGGAAAGAGTGTGGACGAAGCGTGATTGTTCCTTAAGGACACCATCCTCAGTGCACAGAAGTTGTCCATATCTGCACACACAAAAAGGTGGCACAGGGGCTAGGAGGCCATCTTGGCTCAATAGGGAAGTCATGGATCTTCTGAAAAAGAAAAAAGAGATTTACAAACAATGGAAGCTAAAAATAGGCCCCAAGGAGAACTATATGATTGACCCACACCTTAGGGGGGCAGATTAGAAAAGCAAAGGCGGTGACTGAATTTAGGTTAGCAACCAAAATCAAAGACAATAAGAAGTTTTTCTATAGGGACATAGGTAACAGGAGGAAAACCAGTGGAAATGTGGGACCACTGTTCATGCAGTAAGCAAGAGACTCTGTGAGAGGGAGTGGAGTGCAAGAGGCCCTTGTGAGAGGAGGGCAGTGTGTGTGTGTGACAGAGAGGGAGACCTGGCAGAGGTTTAGGTTTGGTCCAGCTTGTGGCTGGGAGTATGATAACTTCTTGGATGCCGTCTGTGAGACATGGGCCAATGGTGTAGGGGAAGGTACAGAGCCATGGATAGTGCCCCCCCGCCTCAGGGCATAGAATGGGCAGCCCCCCACATTTTCCACCACTTTATTGTAATAGCAAAGTCATGGCAGGAAAGACTGGACGGACTGCCCTATGTAGATGGGTGGGTTGGCCGACTTGAGACTTGACCCTGAGCTTGCCCCCTATCACAGGAGCAAATTTGCTCTAAACAGGAGCAGTTCAGTGCAGGGCTACTCCTGCCATACTTTGCTTCCCTACAGCAGCCAGGAGGATCACCAGGCTCCCCTCAGTGTGTGCCCCAGGCTGGCAGGGCACACCAGGGTCAAAGCTGGGCTCTGGGAGGCAGAGGGGAGCTGTCCTGCCTCTGGAGCAGCTGCCTCCCAGCCCCACACCCCTGTCCTGGGCAACTTCCTGCTGCCAAGCCCTTGCTATGAGACCAGAGTGGAGTCTGGGACATCATCTCCTGCCCAAGCAGCAGGCAGCTGTTGGGCCCCCACTCTGAGATCAAACTCAGAGACCACTTGGCCTGCCAGCAGCTTACCCTTCACTCTGCTGCCAGATAGGCAGGTAAGGATCGGGCCTGACCCTTGTGTACATGCCACAGGCGTTTACTTCACCCTAAACTGAAGTGGTTTTTTTTTAATTTATAGAATCATAGAATCAATGAGTTGGAAGGGACCTAGACAGATCATCTAGTCTGACCCCCTGCCATGGGCTGGAAGGAGCACTGGGAGTGGCAGGGGTCATAAGACCCCAGCCAGGTGCCTATCCAGTCTCCTCTTGAAGATATCCAGGGAAGGTGAGAGCACCACCTCTCTGGGGAGCCTATTCCAGGCTCTGGCCACCCTGACCGTGAAGTAGTTCTTCCTAATATCTAACCTAAACCTCTCCTCCCTCAGCTTGTGGCCATTGTTCCTGGTGACTCCAAGGGGGGCCCTGGTGAACAGATTTTCCCCGAGTCCCTGCTGGTGGCCTCTGATAAAGCTGTAGGCAGCCACAAGATCCCCCCTCAGTCTCCTCTTGTGGAGACTGAAGAGATTCAGGTCCCTCAGCCTCTCCTCATAGGGCTGGCCATGGAGGCCCTCAAACATACAAGTGGCCTCCTCTGGGCCCTCTCCAGGTTCTCCACGTCCCTCTTGAAGTGCGGCGCCCAGAACTGGACACAGGACTCCAGCTGCGGCCTGACCAGCACCGCATAGAGGGGGAGCAAGACCTCTCTGGACCTGTTAGTGATGCCCCTGTTGATGCACGACAGGGTGCAGTTGGCTCTGCCTATTGCTTCATCGCATTGGCGACTCATATTCATCCTGGAGTCAATCATGACTCCAAGGTCCATCTCTGCCTCTGTGCTGCCAAGAGGGGCAGCCCCTAACCTATAACCATAATGCTGGTTCCCTCTCCCCAGGTGTAGCACCCTGCACTTGTCCTTGCTGAACCGCATCCTGTTCAGATCCGCCCACTTCTCCAACCTATCCAGGTCTGCCTGGATGCAGTCCCTGCCTGCCGGTGTATTCACTTTACCCCACAGCTCGGTGTCATCAGCGTACTTGAGCAAGGTGCTCTCCACACCCTCGTCCAGGTCACTAATGAAGATGTTGAACAGCACCGGCCCAAGGACCAAGCCCTGGGGCACTCAGCTACCCACACCCTCCCGGGTCGACATTGACCCATCCACCACCAAATTTAGGGAGAATTAAACTGAAGTAAACCCCTGTGGCATGTACCGTACAATAGACAAATTTACTGTACAGTGAAGTATCACCATCTACATCAGGGGTTGTCAATCAGGGGTATGCATACCCCTAGTTACTTGAGATGCACCACAATTAGGTTTCAGTCATGAATTTACTGCAGCACAGGGTAGTACATTCAGACACAGATACTATCCAATGATGACATAAATTACAGCACTTATATGCATGGATAGATGGTGACATTGGGATTAGTTTACTCCGGCTGAAATTGCACTGGAGTGTATTCAGTCATATTAATTTCATGTGCAGATGCACCCTGTATATCTCTTATTCAGATTCATAAAATGAAATTTAGCCTTCATGAGTGTCTTGACAGTTCCTCCAATACTTCAATGTCTCTCATGTCTACACCTGAGCTAATATTATCACACCTGAGTTAAGGTTCTTAGCTAGAGTTACAAATAATCTGTAGGGCTGTTAAGTAAATGACAGACTGCCAAGAATGGCTAACAGACAGCAAAATTGCAGAAGAAAAGATAGTTGGACTAGTGGAACATCAACACCGTTAAAAAGGAGAAAGGGTCATTAACACCAATGTAGTGGAGAGAGATTAGCAGGAATCGGGGAGATGTTAATGATCCATGAAGTCAATTGACTCCCTCGGGCTCCACCTTTCCCCTAAAGGTAAGCGTGTGTTTTCTTCTAGGTTGGCGGATCTCCTTCAGCGGGCTTTAAACTAGGCTCGTTGGGAGAAAGGGAAGACGAGAGCGGAGGAAGGCTTGGAGTGCCAAACCAAGCAACACCCACAAGTACAGCCCAGCCTAGACCAAAGAGCGGAACATATACACAGGTAAGCAACAGGGGCCAGGGCAATGCTGAGATTAGGGGGCCAGTGCACACATCCTCAGAAGGCCTCAAATGCCTCTACAGAAACACTTGTAGTATGGAAAACGAGCAAGAGGAACTTACCCTCCTGCTAGCTGACACCAACCCGGACATAGTGGGGCTCACTGAAACGTGGTGGGACCAACGCATGACTGGGCAGTGAATATCAAGGGCTATAGGCTGTACAGGAGAGACAGGAGAGGGAGGAAAGGTGGGGACGTGGCACTCTACATTAAGGAGGAATACACATCCTCATCAGGTAGCACAGAGTTAGAGGAGGGGGGCACACTGAAGTGCTCTGGGTTAGAATACAAGGCAGTCAAGGGGAAAGAGATTTAACAGTGGGGTCTACTACAGACCACCCAAGGGGAAGAGCTAAATCAGGAATGCTTAAGTCAGCTCACAGAGGTAATTAGGTCAAAGGATGTGGTCATCATGGGTGACCTGAACCTTCCAGACATCTGCTGGGAAGAGCAGTCAGCCAGGTCTGACCGCTCACGTAGGTTCTTGGCCAGAGTGCAGGACCTCCATCTAACCCAGGAGGTGCACAGCCCCACCAGGGGAGACGCCTTGTTGGACCTGGTGCTGGCCACGGGTGATGTCCTGATGAGGGGACTGCGGGTGCTCGACCACCTGGGTGACAGTGATCATCGCCTGGTGGAATTCACCATCCAGCACAAGGCGGCAAACACTGGCAGCAAGGCAGCAGCCCCAGATTTCAGGAGGGCAGACTTCAGTGAGCTAAGGAGAATAGTCGGGGAAGCACTGAGGTCCTGGAGGGGAGGGGAGCCAGGTGTCCAAAGAGAGTGGTCACTCCTTAAGGAGACGATCCTCCAAGCCCAAAGGGAGGTAATCCCAACACAGATCAAAGGGGGCAGGAGGGCACAAAAGCCCCCATGTCTCAGCAGAAGCATCTGGGAGTGTCTCCTAGCTAAAAGGGAGGCGCACACCCAATGGAAAGGAGGGGCCATCCCCAGGTAGAATTATACTGCGGTTGCTTGGGGCTGCAGGGGGGCAGTTAGGAAGGCCAAGGCAGAGATGGAACTGGGACTAACTTCCCGGATCAAGGACAACAAGAAGTCCTTTTTTAAATACATATGGGGTAAAAAGAAGGTTCCAGGTAACATGAGGCCCCTGAAAGACGCGCTAGGAAATTTGGTTGTCACACCAGATGACAAAGCTAACATATTTAATGATTTCTTTGCCTCCATTTTCCTGAGCAGGGACCGGAACAGCGACCCCCCTCTGGGCCCCCCTTATACCCCAAGGGAGGCGCACCTAGGCCAAGGGTCAGGGAGGATCTTGACAGGGAACTTCTGGAGGGACTGGATTTATTTAAATCAGCTGGTCTAGACGATCTCCACCCTTGAGTACTGAGGGAATTGGCTGAGGTCATTGCGGGACCCCTGGCACAGCTTTACAAGCACTTGTGGTGCTCTGGTGTGGTGCCAGACGACTGAAAGACAGCCAGTGTGGTTCCCATCTTCAAAAAGGGGAGGAAGGAGGACCTGGGAAACTATAGGCCAGTTAGTCTTACCTTGATCCTGGGCAAGCTTTTTGAGAGAATTATCCTGGCACACATCCACGAGGGGCCAGCAGGGGAGATAATGCTTAGGGGCAACCAACACAGGTTCATTAGCGGCAGGTCCTGTTAGACCAACTTGGTGGCTTTCTACGACCAGGTCACCAAATCGTTAGATGCAGGGGTAGCAGTGAACATCATCTTCCTGGACTTTTGGAAGGCCTTCAACACTGTCTCTCACCCCGTTCTCATTAAGAAACTGGGGGACTGTGGTGTTGACACCCACACAGTCAAATGGGTGACCAATTGGCTGGAGGGCCGCACTCAGAGAGTGGTGGTGGACAGGTCATTTTCGACCTGGAGGGATGTAGGCAGTGGGGTCCCCCAGGGCTCGGTCCTCGGGCCCGCACTGTTCAACATTTTCATCAGTGACTTGGACAAGGGGGTAAAAAGCACCCTGTTCAAGTTTGCTGATGACACCAAGATGTGGGGGGATGTGGGGATGCTAGAAGGGAGCAAAAGGCTACAGTCAGACCTAGACAGGTTACAGGGGTGGGCGGATGAGAACAGGATGGGATTCAACACTGACAAGTACAAGGTGCTGCATCTGGGGAGGAACAACCGGCACCATACCTACAGGCTGGGGAACTCCCTTCTCGTCAGTGCAGAGGCAGAAAAGGATCTTGGAGTCATCACTGATGCCAAGGTGAGCATGGGCCAGCAGTGTGGGGAACGCAGTCAGGAAGGCCAACCGCACCTTGTCGCAACCACAGATGCATCTCAAGCAGGGCCAAGGAGGTGATCCTCCCCCACTATGTGACATTGGTCAGGCCACAGCTGGAATACTGCATCCAGTTCTGGGTGCCGCACTTCAGGAGGGATGTGGACAGCATGGAGAGGGTCCAGAGGAGGCCACTCGCATGATCAGGGGGCAGCAGGGCAGGCCCTATGAGGACAGGCTACGGGACCTGAACCTGTTCAGCCTCCACAAGAGAAGGCTGAGGGGGGATCTAGTGGCCTGTTACAAACTAGTCAGGGGGGATCAGTGGCCACTGGGGGAGTCCCTGTTCCCCCGAGCACTGCCAGGAGTGACCAGGAATAACGGTCACAAGCTGGC
Source organism: Crocodylus siamensis (assembly GCF_052110815.1). Lineage (NCBI taxonomy): Eukaryota > Metazoa > Chordata > Crocodylia > Crocodylidae > Crocodylus > Crocodylus siamensis. The sequence continues at coordinate 20,538,327 of NC_143400.1, read as the reverse complement.
AGAGGGTAGATTCAGGCTAGACATCAGGAGATGCGACTTCATGGTCAGGGCGGCTAGGGTCTGGAACCAACTTCCAAGAGAAGTGGTGCTGGCTCCTACCCTGGGGGTCTTTAAGAGGAGGCTAGACAATCACCTTGCTGGGGTCATTTGACCCCAGTACTCTTTCCTGCCGTGGCAGGGGGTTGGACTCAATGATTCGTTTAGGTCCCTTCCGACCCAACCAACTATGAAACTATGAATAGAAGTACTGCTGTCCTGGCCAAGAAGTTGGTTTTAAACTTTTGGTGGAGCAGGAATCAAGGGGGGGGCGGGTCTAACTTCAGCACTACACTCACTGGATCTGCCCCTGCCCTTCACCAAGCCTCCCCCCCATGCCTTACTATATTCCTCTTGGCCCCACCTATCTCCACATAGCTTCAAACAGAGTGCAGGAGAAAGGGCTCCATAATTACTGGTAGTTAGAGGGTTGTACTAGAAAAGCAGCATGACCCCCTCTGGGTTACTAGCACCCTGAACCCAGGTCCTCTGGCCTCCCATGTAAGGGCCTGGCCACTCAGTTATGTTGGGGAAGGCTGGATCACGCATTCTGTTGCCAATGGCCACATTCAGCCTGTGCACAGGGCACTTCTGTGACTTTTGAGATGATGAAATCTGGACACTTCTAATGAGATAATGTGTTGCAATTAATTAATATAATTAACTCTTATTAAAAGAGCTTAAAACTTGAAAGACTGAATGTACAGTTTAGTGCTAAGTTCCCATTAGGGGCATGTCCACACAAGTACAGATGTTTGGTTCCCCTTGGCCAAGTAGCAGTGGCACACCTTGCGCTGCAGCTACTTGTCCCCAGGGAATGCCCATGCCATGTGCGCTTTGACATGCAGCAAGTTACCCTGGGGGTGATAAAGGAAGCTGGGGCCTGCCAGTGCCCCTCACTCCCGACCTGAAGCCCCCTGTCTCCCCAGCCCTGCTGGTGCCCCTCAATCCTGACCCACAGCTCCCTGTCCCCCCATCCCTGCTGCAGGGGTCCCCAGCTGCTCCCATCCCACTTGAGGCAGAGCACAGTGGCTGTAGCAGCTCTGGCTCATGCAAGCAGCAGCAGAGCAAGCTGTGGCAGCCCCCACTCCGGGGATCCCCACAGGCAGCAGCCAGTGAGTGCAGGTTTTTTTTTTAAAGGGCTGGGAGCTGGGGCAGGTGAGGCAGCCATTGGGGGGCTGGGAGAGCAGGTGGGGGTCGGGAAGCTCATGGCAAAGCCCCCCATGCAGCACAGGGCAGTGGGGGGCAGTGGGGATTGTGGCAGAAAGCCACCTGGGTTTCTCCCCAAAAATCTCTGTCCTGTGACACTGTGACTAAAATCTCTGGGCTGCAACCATCTGATTAGGGTGGGCCCTGCACACAGGGGACCCCACCCTCAGCCTGTCTATTTAGGTAACTTGAGCTGGCTGCAGTCCTGAGGGAGTGGGGAAACCTGCTCCCTCTGCCTACATGACTTGCATCAATTACCTGGATGAGGGGTTCTACCTGGGGAGCTGGAATCTGCCTGGTAACAGGTGATGTATTTCAAATTGGTTGGCTGACAGCCACCTGGGGCTGACCTCCCCTGGATCAGGTGAATGAGGTCACAGGGGCTATATAAGTTAGGGGGGGAAGGAGGCTCTCTCTTTTCGGCCATGAGGTGAAGCAGCAGCCATGCGGGGAACACAGAGGAGCTTTACCATCTGAAACTGGCTCTCTCTCACCCCAAAACTCATGAGCAAGGAACTGCCTGCCCCCAAAGGGAAACTTCACCTGCCTTTGGCAGATGTTTGTGAGTAAGCTACTCAATCTGATTACATATTTAGCTGGCAGTAACACAGATGCATGATCAAAAGGCTACCTCAGCCACACTGTTTGCTCTCTAGGATTTCTAAGATATTGCTCAACCCTGTACCCTAGTTTACCCTACCCCTTGTAATCAATAAAGTTCTCCTTTTTGACTGGTGTGGGAGACTTATTGAGGGGTGGGTCTAAATTACGCCTAAGAGACCCCTTAGGTCTGCGGACTAAGGGAGACTTTACTTTTTGCCCCTGAACTTGGGGAAGTGCCCCAAGTGCCTGTACCAGGTCGAGTACCTGTCGGACTATTAGGCCTGTGTTTCCCCGAGGACACAGGGCCGAGACAGTCCCTTCTTGGGGTGGTGACGGCTACGTTACCCCCAGACTAGCAAGTGTGCTCCGGGAGAGGGGTCAGCCAAGCATAAGGCGCCCCTAGGGAGGCATTCGGAGCCTGGCAGGTGGTCGGGCGCAGGGAGGTGCACGGCTCAAAGCAGGAGCGCCCCCTACTGGCCCACCTCACATGGTGGGAGAGGTGGGATACGAATACCCAGCTGTTTTACTGAGGTGGAATCTCTGCACCCGGCACAGGGATCACCCCTCTGGCCAGACAGCAGCCAGTGAGTGCAGGTATTTTTTAAAGGGCCAGAAGCTGGGGTGGGCAGGGCAGCCATGGCAGGGCTGGAACAGCGGGCAGGGGTTGGCAGGGCCTGGGGGAGCAGGCAGGGGATGGGGCCTGGCAGGATTCCCCCCATAGTCCCCTCCCCCCTCCTGCAGTCTCCCCTCCCCCATGCCCTACTTACCAGTTCCTAGTCCAGCTCCAGCTGCCTGCTGCAGCAAGCAGGGACTGCCCAAATCATTGAAGCTCTCTGAATCTTTTCTGAATTGATTTGGAGAGCTTAAAATAGATTTGGACCTTTTTATTGGTCCCCTAATTCAATTCGGATTTGGAGATTCAGCCACCGAATTGGGCCAAATCTCTGAATCAAATCAGCACCCAAAGCTTCACACATCCCTAGTTAGAATCTTGGTCTGCCATGCCGGTGGCCCAGGTTCAAGTCCCAGATACACACACAGCTACAGATATAGAGTCTCCAAGCATCTGGACACAGTCTGGCCTTTGGTTTCTGTCTCAATGGTCTAGGGAGGGGTTGGAAAGTCTGTGCAGCCTCCACTCCTCCGTGCTCCTGCCTACACATATGCATTGAAGGTTTGGATGACCTTTCATGCAAACACTGTGGTCCATCCAGAAGGATCAATGGTTGCCTACTACTAGAACATAGAATGCCACTCCTGCACTAGTATACCCAAACTGCATCATTTCTGTATAGTTTGTACCCTGAAATATCCTGTATCCACTGATTTTTCTTCATTCCACCATGTTTCAGAGATGCCTATTATATCAATACTGTTTAATAGCATGCATTCTGGTGTACTCACCTTGCATCTTAGACTTTCGTAATTAATACAAAATCACTTAAACTTTATTATTGCCAAGTTCCCTCCTTGTGTGTGTGCTATTGAATTGGGAATCTGTTGGGCTTTGCTGCTTCTCTCTACATCATCTGAGCCCTGTCTTCCTATTTCCTATCCTCTTCGGTAAAATCAAGATTGTTAAAGATTTTACCACTTTAGGTGGGTCAGTCTTGCCCTGAGACCCTCCCTCTCTTCAGCAAGACTGGGGCTGCCAGAATGGCCATGGGGCTGCTCTATTGTGTTCCTGTAGGTCTCGTCTAAATCTCTCTCTAGACCCCTTAGATGCTCCAGTTCAGCTACTCTGGTCTGCTGAAACAATGTTTGGTCCCCAAACACCAGGAGCTCTATGCACGGTATGCAAACATATGCCACTTCTGTTTTAAATAGAAGTAAATTTAAGCCAAGGCTAATATATAATTGTGACACTTACAGGCAGAATACTAGTTAAAATTACAGTCAAGTGATGAAGTAGGGCACTTACTGGATGTTATCTAATGCTAAATTCACCATGCTTGCTCAATTTAATTTGTCCCAGGCAGCCTTCACTGTAAAACAGTCTCTCTGTACAAACTGTCCTATTTGCTTTTCCCTGTGTGCTGGATTCATGCAAGCATAAATCCAGAGTAAGGCTCAAACTTGCATCTGTGGCACTATAGTGAAAACCTAACTACAGAAAGATTTCATAGATTTCAGAGAGATTTGGGCTGGAAGGGACCCTGGAGGATTCATAGATTTCATAGACGTCAGGGCTGGAAGGGACCTCGGGAGATCATCGAGTCCAGCCCCCTGCCCAAAGGGCAGGAAGTCAGCTGGGGTCATAGGATCCCAGCAAGATAAGCATCCAATTTACTCTTGAAGGTGTTCAATGTAGGTGCTTGAACCACCTCCGCTGGCAGACTGTTCCAGACCTTGGGGGCTCAGACAGTAAAGAAATTCTTCCTTATGTCCAGCCTGAAATGGTCTTGCAGGAGTTTGTGACCGTTCGACCTCGTCATCCCTTGGGGCGCTCTGGTGAACAAACGTTCCCCCAGATCCTGGTGGTCACCCCTGATAAACTTATAGGTGGCCATCAGATCACCCCCGAGCCTTTGCTTTTCCAGGCTAAAGAGTCCCATGTCTCTCAGCCTATCATTGTAAGATCTGTTTTCCTGACCTCAGATCATGCATGCGGCTGTCCTCTGGACTCTCTCAAGCTTCTCCACATCGTTTTTGAATTGTGGAGCCCAAAACTGGATGCAGTACTCCAGCTGCGGCCTTACCAAGGCCGAGTACAAGGGGAGAATGACGTCCCGGGATTTGCTTGAGAAGCATCTATGGATGCAAGCCAGCGTTTTGGTCGCTTTACTAGCCGCAGCATCGCATTACAGGCTCATGTTCATCTTGTGGTCAATGATGACCCCCAAGTCTCTTTGTTCTGTAGTGCTAATCAACGTAGCACTGCCGAGCCTATAAGGGTGCTGCAGGTTTTTCCTCCCAAGGTGGAGAACCTTGCATTTTTTGGTGTTAAACACCATGAGGTTCTCGTCTGCCCATTTGCTGAGCTTGTCCAGGTCAGCCTGGATCATCCGCCTATCTTCTGGCGTGGATGCTTTGCCCCAAAGTTTGGTGTCATCGGCAAACTTGGCCAGTCCACTCCTGACTCCAATGTCCACATTGTTAATGAAGATGTTGAACAGGATGGGTCCCAGGACAGAGCCTTGAGGGACCCCACTGGTCACAGGGCACCACAATGAGTGACTGCCATCAATCACAACCCTCTGGGTCCGACCACGAAGCCAATTTCCCAGCCAGCGGATCGTGGTGGAGCCAAGGCCACAACTGGGCAGTTTGGCCAAGAGGTGATCATGGGATACCAGATCAAAAGCTTTTTTGAAGTCAAGATATATGACATCAACCTTTTCTCCCTTGTCCAGATGGTAGGTCACCTGGTCATAGAAGGAAATGAGATTGGTCATACAAGACCTACCCACAACAAACCCATGCTGGCTATCCCTTAGGATGTTAGCCTGGGCCAGTCCCTCAAGGATGGCCTCCTTAATAAACTTTTCTAAGATCTTCCCCAGGATAGAAGTCAGGCTAATGGGCCTGTAGTTAGCCGGATCCACTCTCCTCCCTTTCTTGAAGATCGGCACCACATTGGCCTTCTTCCAGTCTTCAGGCACTACACCAGAGCGCCAGGAGTTTTCAAAGATCCGTGCCAGGGGCTGGGCTATGACGCTCGCCAGCTCCTTGAGTACCCTGGGGTGCAGATTGTCAGGATCATCAAGTCCAGCCCCCTGCTCCATGGACAAGAAGTCAGCAGGGATCATAGGATCCCAGCAAGATAAGCATCCAAATGTGTCTTGAAGGTGTTCAAAGTAGGTTCTTGAACCACTTCCTGCGGCAGTCTATTCCAGACCTTGGGGCTCAGACAGTGAAGAAGTTCTTTCTTATGTCCAGCCTGAATCGGTCACGGTGGAGTTTGTGACCGTTTGATCTTGTCATCCCTTGGGACACTCTGGTGAACAGACATTCCCCCAGATCCTGGTGAGCACCCCTGATAAACTTATAGGTGGCTTTTCCAGGCTGCAGAGCCCCATGTCTCTCAGCCTGTCGTTGTAAGGTCTGTTTTCCTGACCTTTGATCATGCGTGTGGCTCTCCTCTGCACCCTCTCAAGCAGCTCCACATCCTTTTTGAATTGTGGAGCCCAAAACTGGACACAGAACTCCAGTTGCAGCCTCACCAAGGCCGAGTACAAGGGGAGAATGATGTCCAAGGATTTGTTTGAGAAGCACCTATGGATGCAAGCCAGCGTTTTGCTCACTTTACTAGCTGCAACATCACACTGAAGGCTCATGTTCATCTTGTGGTCAACCATGCCCCCCCAAGTCCCTTTCATCTGTAGTGCTAACCAGTATAGCGCTGCCGAGCCTATAAGCATGCCTATAAGCATGCTGCAGGATTTTCCTCCCTAGGTGGAGAACCTTGTATTTTTTGGACCCAGGGGTCCAGGCTGCCAGCTCTGGCCATGTGGTAAGACCCACACTGGGGGAAGGTCCCTCCATACCCCTGCATCACCCCTGCCCTGCCTACCCGCACTCTCCTGGCCCTCAGTTCACCACCCGCAGCATACAGGGAGGTGGGAGACAGTGCCAAACTTTATTGAGCAGCCTGTACCCCTGCAGCTAGGGGGCACAGTCCTCTCAAACCCTGAAGAAAGTGTCAATGCCAGTGGTGATGTCCTCCTCATCTCCAGGGGGCAGGGATGTGTAAAACATCCACAGGTAGCCCTCCAGGTGGTGCCAGAGGTTGCAAGGCAGTCTGGGCTTGCCCTGCATGCCATCATAGCTCAGGGTCCCATGTCAGATGTGGGCTTAGTGGGTCAATCACCCCCCAGTTCATGCAAACAGCTCTTCATGCACAGCCTGGGGCACATGTAGCAGGGGCATACTTGAGGTGCAGTGATGGTGCGGGGGAAGCTGACCCCAGGGTGCCTCCCTGGAGAAGACCCCTGAAGGGAGATCAGGGGCAGGGGCAGCTCCTGGTCCCAGTCATCTGGGAGCCCTGCAGCTCCTGAGCCCAGCCACCATGGGCTGGGTGTCAAAGCAGCAGAGCAGTTGGCCTGCAAGAGAAGAGTTGGGGGATCAGGATCTGGAGCCATGGCAGCAAGTGCTTCTAGGATTCTGGCCTGTCCCAGCCTGGGAAGAGGGCAGGGAAAACAGGCTGCCCAGGGCCAGCAGCCAGCAACTCGCAGACCCCAGGGGAGAGAGCAGGGATAGGGGACTCAGCTGACAAGTGCCCGGGCTGAGACTTTCCAAGCCAACTAACCATGATCCCTGGCCACCTGTGCATGCCTAACCCGTGCTCTGAGGCTGGGCACCACGCAGACCCTGGTACAAAGCATCTTATCTGAGAAATGTTGCAAACTCCCACAAATAAGTTCTGTATCTCCAGAGTCTGCACCTGCATTCAGCGGAGAAGCTGCCCTTGGCAGCCAGGATGCAGCCCAAATCTGGGGCCCTGTGGATGTGCTGGCACAGACAATAAAGGCCATGGACAATAACCACTGGGTGCTGGACACTGTTCTAGCCCTGGTGGTCACCTTTGTACTGCTTGCTGCCCGGCCCCTGGCCCTAGCCCTACCTGCCCCCTGGCAGCCGCCTGCTGCCCAGCAGCAGGTCCCCACCTGGTCCTAGGAGGAGGTCCTGTGCTGCCTCCAGAACCCAGGAGCCCCTAGTCCAGCCCACACCCTAGGTTCAATGCCACCCAGCCCCCTTGCCTGGGCCCAGCCCCACTTTTCACCCTGGCTCCATGTGGTTACAAAGCCTGAGCTGCCTGCAGCAGGGCCAGAGCCACAAGCTGGTCCAGCTGACCCTGGACACCAGCTGCCAGAGGGGAAGCCACGCACCCCAGGGAAGCATCAGCTGCCATTGCCCCTGGGCAAGCCCCCCACCTGCCACAAGCTGACTGGGAGCAGATTTGCTCCCAGTCAGGCACCTACAGGAGTGCTACTGCAGTTAATAATAGCAAGTAAATTTGCTGCTTCGATTTGCAAGTAGCAAATTTACTCACAATTATCAAGGTTTACTGTGCAGTAAGCATGTGTGTGTGTAGATGAACATGCTTACTGTGCAGTAAACTACACTACTTCACAGTAAAAGAGTCTTGTGTTGACATGCCCAGTGATACCTAAATCACCTGAACTGAATTCCCCATGCTTCGAACAGCAAATTTTGAGAAGTTAACCTTGTCTCCCTCCTAACAGCCATTATAGCAATTGTATTTTCACTCTGATCCACTAACATTGTCTTTGGAAAAAGTGGATGGGGGTTAGGCAGGTGGAAGCCTTTTCTCCACAGGGTACCCCCTCTTCTAAGCCAGAAGCCACCCCACTGGCTTGCTGCCTTCCTTCTGGTCAGTCAGTCAGCTTCAGAAGAAGCATCAGCAAAGAGGCTGTTACTGACCCTGGTTCAAATATTCTGTAAGTGATAGGAGCCTAGAATCTATGTTCTCTAACCTCTGAAGTACATGTCTCACCCCTTCCCCATTTGGGGGGAAAAGATGGGAGGGTTTCCTTGCTTCTTGTTGCCAGTCTGTGTGACTACATAATCATCCACGTGCATCCTGGAGTAGAATTTCTGGAGATACCCAAGTGCCCAGAATGCCCTGTAGATGACAAAAAAAGCCACTTTGACATCTACACTATCACAGAATAATAGAATATTAGGGTTGGAAGAACCTCAGGAGGTCATCTAGTCCAACCCCCTTCTCAAAGCAGGACCAGCCCCAAGTACATCATCCCAGCCAAGGCTTTGTCTTAAAAACCTCCAGGGATGGAGATCACACATCCTCTCTGCGTAGCCTGTTCCCGTGCTTTTCTACGCACCTCATGAGAGAGTTTTTCCTAATATCTAACCTAAACTTCCCTTGCTGCTACTTGAGACCATTGCTCCATCTTCTGTCATCTGCCGCCACTGAGAAGTCTAGATACATCCTCTTTAGAAGCACCTTTCAGGTAGGTTAAGGCTGCTATTAAATCCCCTCTTCTCCAGACTCATTCTTACTTCAACTACATTTCTCCTATTTAGTCATTAGATTAACTGGAAATACTGTGACATCCCAGCTGGCATTGCAGTCAAACATGTTGATCAGATACTCATGACCAGGCTACCAAGTGGAAGCATTGATTGACTCCAGCACTGATTTGACCCCAAAGAACTCTCTCTCTAATAGCCAGGTCATTCAGTACCATCTTCTCAATCAGCCTACAGACATTCAGGCTGTGTTTGGTACCTGGATGGCATCACCTTTTTCAGCTGCTTCAGCTTTTTCACTCTGAACCAGGTTGGATTAGGAGTACTCAGTACAGTGGTATGTTGTTATTTGTCCCAAATCTTGAGACCTTAAAATGTACTCCACCTCATTCCTCCTTGTCTATTTATAGCCATATAATTATTCCCACAAAGAATTCAAAGTCAAAGCACATATTCCTGGCCACACAGGCATTTGTCTGTACCTTATCACCCAAATCAGTCTTTTAGCTGTGGATGATTGGGTGGTGCAGCTATTACATTTTTATTCACACAATAGGGTTCCATGCTCAGCATAGCCTGAGGAAGTTTCTCCTCTTCCTAAGAGAGTTCCCTAACCATGTGAAGCTGGGACACTGACACTGAGTCATTGATTAGTCCTTGAATCTAATTTTCTTGGCAGTGTAATCTGGTAGGAGATTTTCCAAGAATCTGTGTCAGCTCTTGTACTGTGCTATACGTATCTTTATTAATACCCAGGATTAAGAAACCAAGAGTGAGTTTAGCAAATAAGCAGGTAACACTAAGCTGGGTGGAGCATTAAGCACATTAGCAGAAAGGAGTAGAATTTAGTATGACTTGCATAAATTGTAGCAATCATCGAAAAAATGAACAGGGTGAAATTTAGTGAAGAAAAGTGCAAAGTCCTGCACCTCAGAAGAAAAAAAGTCAAAGCAACAAATACAAAGCAATCAAACAATCAAAGCAACAAATACAACCAGCACCATACCTACAGGCTGGGGAAATCCCTTCTCATCAGTGCAAAGGCAGAAAAGGATCCTGGAGTCATCATTGATGCTAAGATGAACATGGGCGAGCAGTGTGGGGATGCAGTCAGGACAGCCAACCGCACCTTGTCAAGCATCCACAGAGGCATCTCGAGCAGGTCTAAGGAGATGATCCTTCCCCTCTACGCGGCACTGGTCAGGCCACAGCTGGAGTACTGCGTCCAGTTCTGGGCGCCGCACTTCAAGAATGTGGACAACATGGAGAGGGTCCAGAGGAGGCCACTTGCATGATCAGGGGGCAGCAGGCCAGGCCCTACAAGGAGAGGCTGTGGGACTTGAACCCATTCAGCCTCCACAAGAGAAGGCTGAGGGGGATCTAGTGGCCCGTTACAAACTAGTCAGAGGGGACCAGCAGGCATTGAGGGAGTCCCTGTTCCCCCGAACACTACCAGGAATGACTAGAAATAACAGTCACAAGCTCGCAGAGGGTAGATTCAAAACCTCATCCTCTTCTTTCTTCCCCTCCCTGCAGAAGACTTTTGAGATCAGAAAGTGAAAAGCATTAATAAGGAAAGCATCAAGAATCCATACTCATTCACTGAAGGAAGTTATTTAGTAATAATGTTTGACAGAGGACAAGCTCTGGGCCAGAGTCTCAAGCCAGCCCACCCACCTGTCTACATAGGGCAGCTCGCCCTGTCTCACCTGCCACGACTTTGCTGTTCCCATAATTGATAGTAAATGCAGGAGACTGTTCATTACATGCCACAAAGCCAAGGGGCACTATTCACAGCTCTGTACTGATCCTACACTGTGGCCCATGCCTCACAGATGGCATCCAAGAGTTCTAACTGACTCCAGATCAAGGCTGGGCCAAACTCAGCTGTAGTTAGGCCTCTTCCTTAGTGCCCAGTTATGGGACAAATGCAGACAGTCCCCTTCTCACAGGGACCTCATTCACTCCCCCTGCTCTCACCAAGGTCCCATTTACACCACCCCTCCTGGGCCACACACACCCTGCCCTTGCTCTCCGAACAACCCCTCAGGGCAGGAGCAGGCAATTATTTTGGGCAGAGGGCTGCTTACTGAGTTTTGGCAAGCCATTGAGGGCCACATGACAGGCAGCCCAGGGCAGATAAATATTAATTTTCTAAATGTTTTAGGGGTCTCACAGGCTGGATAGAATGGCCTGGTGGGCCGCATCCAGCCCGCAGGCCGCATTTTGCCCACCCCTGCCTTAGGGCCATTGGGCTTTCTTCCCTTCACTCCTTGGCCAGCAGGCACATAGCCTTTTGGGCCTCTCTCATGAACACATATGAGTGGCTGCCAGGCAATTTGCCAAACTAAGGCTGACTTTGCCCCATCCCCATCTCCAGGCCACTTCTCCACCCCTATCTCTCTGGGGCTCCACAGCACCCCTCCCTGGGGCTTCACACCACCCCCTTTCCAGGGGTCTATACTGCCTTATCGTCTGGGCCAGGGCTCTCTGGGATTCTCCATCCCTATCACCCATATAGGTTCAGGTGCCTGCCTAAATGTGCCTGGCCCACAAGTCTTAACTAAAAACCCACGGATGGTAGAGGCTAGGATTTAGATGCCATTCCCCACCTTTCACTGGGGAGGCAAGCAGCCTGGCATTTCTTGGGGACTCCCATGCCACCAGGAACCCCACCAAGCCGTCCTGCCCCAGCAGGGTGCAGTTTTCGGTCATGCCCAAAGCCAGTGAGGCCTCCAAGCCATCTTCCAAGCCATCCTGGTGACGCAGCAGTCCCTACGGTTGGGATATCACTCTGTACAGGTGTGGACCTCTAAGTCCCATTAACATTCACTTGCCTTTCTTATCCTGGACAGATGCCAGTCAGTCAATTAGGTAATACCAAAAGAAGTTAACGCCCCATGTAATGGCTAAGCATTCACCATTAAAAGGAGCATGCTTCCTTTCCTGTGGGTTTAACTTCTGGCTGGCATAGGCTATGGGTCATGAGATTCCTTCAAATTCTGGCAAAAGGACATCACCTAATGCTCTGAGGCATTCATCTGCAGAATAAAAGGTGATTCAAAGTCTGGGGTTTCCAGCACCATTTCTTGACACACAGCGTTCTTCATCTTCTTGAATGCCTGCTGGCTCACAAAATCCCACTTAAGGGGGCCCTTACCTTTCCCTTGCAACAAATCAGTTAAGAAAGCTGTTATTTCTGCAAAATGAGGTATAAATTGTTGGTAATACCTGGCAAGACCTAAGAACACCTTAAGCTGTTTGTGGCTCTGGGGTGGGATGTAGTGTCTCAAAGCCTCTACCTTGTCAGCCAATGTATGAATATACCCTTCGCCTACCATAAATGGTAAGTATTTTGTTTCAGCCTTACCCAAGACACATTTCTTTGGGTTGGCTGCAAGCCCAGCTTCCTGTAATTCCTGTAGTACCAACCACCCTTACCACTTCTAAGTGTTCCTCCCAACCTTGTGTATATATAATAATATCGTCTATGTAGGCGGCTGCATATTGCTGATGTGGGGCCAACATCCATTCAATTAGCCTTTGAAAGGTAGCTGCCACCCAATGTAACCAAAAGGCACCTGCCTAAATTCATACAAGCCCCACGAAGTACTGAACACAGTCTTGGCCATATCTTCCCTCCTCAGTAGTACCTGCCAATACCCTTTTGCTAAGCGGGGCTTAGGGGTCTGGGAGCTCAGGTGGTGTTTTCATCGATCCTCCCACTCTCGGGCTATGGGCTGAGGAGGCAGAGGAGGATCCACGCGGTGAACCAAAGACTGCGGCGCTGGTGTTATCGGGAAGGCTTTGGCTTCCATGACCACAGCCCGCTCTTTGGAGAGAGAGGCAGCGAGCTGCTGGGAAGAGATGGCCTCCACCTCTCTCCCCTGGGGAGGAGGCTCTTCTCAGCCAGGCTGGCTTACCTGCTCCACCGGGCTTTAAACTAAGCCCGCTGGGGGATGGGGGGACTACTGCCCCTGCTGGCCCGCTGAACGGCCCTTGCAAAGCCAGTGGGCCAAGGCACTTAAGGGGGCACTTAAGGGAGCCCACCCCTGCCCCAGCACTGGCACAATCTGTGGGCAAGGCAACAGCCCCCAAGGGCACACTTGCCTGCCTGTACACTAATGCCAGGAGCCTGGGCAACAAACAGCACAAGCTCGTCCTCCTGCTCAGTGCAAAGAAATATGATGTCATAGGGATAACGGAGACCTGGTGGGACTCCACCCAGGACTGGACCACGGCTATAGAGGGCTATACCCTGTACAGGAGGGATCATGTTGACAAAAGGGGCGGGGGTGTAGCTCTCTATGTGAAGGAAAGCTACATGTCCCTGCAAGCTGATGTTGGCGACCGACTGCAGGGACCAAACCAGGAAACCCAAGGCTGCAACTGAACTCCAACTAGCTTCAGGCATCAAGGACAACAAAAAGTCCTTTTTCAGATATGTGGGGAGCCAGAGGAAAAGCAAGGGCAATGTTGGACCCCTGCTAAACCAGATGGGGCAACTGACAACTGACGCCCAGGAAAAAGCCAACCTATTAAATAGGTACTTTGCGTCAGTCTTTCATCAGTCACATGGGATGCCCATGCCTGCTATGGGACAGGGAAATCTGGGTGAGGGGAATCCCCTACCCTCCGTCAATGCTGACCTCGTAAAGGAACACCTTGAGAAGCTGGATACCTTCAAGTCAGCCGGCCCTGACAACCTGCACCCCAGGGTACTCAAGGAGCTGGCGAGCATCATAGCCCAGCCCCTGGCACAGGTCTTCAAGAGCTCCTGGCACTCTGGTGTAGTGCCCAAAGACTGGAAGAGGGCCAATGTGGTGCCGATCTTCAAGAAAGGGAGGAGAGTGGATCCGGCTAACTACAGGCCCATTAGCCTGACTTCTATCCTGGGGAAGATCTTAGAAAAGTTTATTAAGGAGGCCATCCTTGAGGGACTGGCCCAGGCTAGCATCCTAAGGGACAGCCAGCACGGGTTTGTTGTGGGTAGGTCTTGTTTGACCAATCTCATTTCCTTCTATGACCAGGTGACCTATCATCTGGACAAGGGAGAAGAGATTGATGTCATATATCTTGACTTCAAAAAAGCTTTTGATCTGGTATCCTATGATCACCTCTTGGCCAAATTGCCCAGTTGTGGCCTTGGCTCCACCACGATCCGCTGGCTGGGAAATTGGCTTCGTGGTCGGACCCAGAGGGTTGTGATTGATGGCAGTCACTCATTGTGGTGCCCTGTGACCAGTGGGGTCCCTCAAGGCTCTGTCCTGGGACCCATCCTGTTCAACATCTTCATTAACGATGTGGACATTGGAGTTAGGAGTGGACTGGCCAAGTTCGCCGATGACACCAAACTTTGGGGCAAAGCATCCACGCCAGAAGATAGGCGGATGATCCAGGCTGACCTGGACAAGCTCAGCAAATGGGCAGACGAGAACCTCATGGTGTTTAACACCGAAAAATGCAAGGTTCTCCACCTTGGGAGGAAAAACCTGCATCACCCTTATAGGCTCGGCAGTGCTACGTTGGATAGCACTACAGAAGAAAAAGACTTGGGGGTCGTCATTGACCACAAGATGAACATGAGCCTGCAATGTGATGCTGCAGCTAGTAAAGCGACCAAAATGCTGGCGTGCATCCATAGATGTTTCTCGAGCAAATCCCGGGACGTCATTCTCCCCTTGTACTCGGCCTTGGTGAGGCTGCAGCTGGAGTACTGCGTCCAGTTTTGGGCTCCACAATTCAAAAAGGATGTGGAGAAGCTTGAGAGAGTCCAGAGGAGAGCCACGCGCATGATCAGAGGTCAGGAAAACAAATCTTACGATGACAGGCTGAGAGCCATGGGACTCTTTAGCCTGGAAAAGCGCAGGCTCAGGGGTGATCTGATGGCCATCTATAAGTTTATCAGGGGTGACCACCAGGATCTGGGGGAACGTTTGTTCACCAGAGCGCCCCAAGAGATGACGAGGTCGAACGGTCACAAACTCCTGCAAGACCATTTCAGGCTGGACATAAGGAAGAATTTCTTTACTGTCTGAGCCCCCAAGGTCTGGAACAGTCTGCCAGCGGAGGTGGTTCAAGCACCTACATTGAACACCTTCAAGAGTAAATTGGATGCTTATCTTGCTGGGATCCTATGACCCCAGCTGACTTCCTGCCCTTTGGGCAGGGGGCTGGACTCGATGATCTCCCGAGGTCCCTTCCAGCCCTAATGTCTATGAAAATCTATGAAAGTCCAGGGTTAAGATAAACCTAGCCTGTCCCACTTTCTCCAAAAGCTTGCTAATCTGGGGCATAGGAAAATTGTCAAAGCGAGATATAGCATTTACTTTCCTGAAGTCCACACATGATCACAGCAACCTATTGGGCTTCATCACTGCCACAATGGAGCTATGCCAAGGACTCTGGGACTCCTGGATGACACCTTGCTCCAGCATTTTAGTAATTTCCTCATGAAATTGCGGGGTCTGCTCCCTTCTGGGGTCTCTGGCGCGGCAGCTGGAGGAGCTCCAGGCCACAGTCCAGAGACTGCACACCATCAGGGACTGTGAGCAGGAGATCGACTCCTACTGACAGGCCCTTCTCCCCCGGGAGCTGCAGGGTAGAGCACCGTCTCCCTCCAGGACTAAGGAGGACTCTGGGACCTCCTGCTCTGCCCAGTCAGGTGCATGGACCAAGGTGGTCAAGGGCCCTAAGGCCCGCTGCACCAAGGCCCCTCCCTCACCGGAGCTTAGCAACAGGTTCGCACCTCTTGCAGCCCCAGCAGAGCCCACGCAGTTGCCAGCTCCCGCAGGCAACCCAGGCTCAACCACAGCTACTGCCCCCGCTCTCCCCAAGACAAAGCCAAAGGTGTTTGTTGTGGGAGACTCCATCCTGCGGGGGACTGAGGGGGCAATCTGCCACCCCGACCCCTTAGCCTGGGAAGTCTGCTGCTTCCCGGGGGCCCACATCCGAGACATTGCAGAGAGGATCCCACAGCTCCTCCGGCCCACAGACCACTACCCCATGCTCCTTATTCATGGGGGCACCAATGACACGGCTCGGAGCACCCCCAGCCAGGTCATGAGGCGCTACAGGGATTTGGGAGCGGGGCTTAGGGGTCTGGGAGCTCAGGTGGTGTTTTCGTCGATCCTCCCAGTCTCGAGCTATGGGCTGAGGAGGCAGAGGAGGATCCACGCGGTGAACCAAATACTGCGGCGCTGGTGTTATCGGGAAGGCTTTGGCTTCCATGACCACAGCCCACTCTTTGGAGAGAGAGGCAGCGAGCTGCTGGGAAGAGATGGCCTCCACCTCTCCCCCCTGGGGAGGAGGCTTTTCTCAGCCAGGCTGGCTGACCTGCTCCACCGGGCTTTAAACTAAACCCGCTGGGGGATGGGGGCACGACTGCCACTGCTGGCCCGCTGAGCAACCCTTGCAAAGCCAGCAGACCAAGGCACTTAAGGGAGCCCACCCTTCCCCAGCCCTGGCACAATCTGTGGGCAAGGCAAGAGCCCCCACGGGCACACTAGCCTCCCCGTACACTAATGCGAGCCTGATGCGAGCCTGGGCAACAAGCAGGAGGAGCTTGTCCTCCTGCTCAGTGAAAAGAATTATGACGTCATTGGGATAACGGAGACCTGGTGGGACTCCACCCAGGACTGGACCACGGGTATAGAGGGCTATACCCTGTACAGGAGGGATCATGTTGACAAAAGGGGCGGGGGTGTAGCTCTCTATGTGAAGGAAAGCTACATGTCCCTGCAAGCTGATGTTGGCGACCGGCATGGACAGCTAGAGACCCTCTGGGTAAAAATTGGTGGGGAATACGGCACAGGGGACACAATGGTGGGAATCTATTACAGACCTCCCACTCAAAGTCCCGAGCTTGACCAGGAGTTCGCCCAGGAACTGACTGAGGCCGCTTGCTCCAGGACCTTGGTTGTCATGGGAGACTTCAATTACCCGCACATCTCGTGGGAGGACCACTCAGCAAAATCCGAGCAGTCACAAAGCTTTCTCTCATGCGTGGATGACCTCTACCTGACTCAAGAAGTCTATGGGCCAACGAGAGGCAAAGCGCAGCTCGACCTGGTACTGGCTATGGGGGATGACCTAATCGGCGACCTAGTGATCGATGGGAAGCTGGGTGACAGCGACCACGAGCTGATCACCTTCACCATCCGCCGTAAAGCTGGCAAGTCAGTCAGCAACATAGAAGTCCTTGACTTCAGAAAAGCTGACTTTGACAAGCTCAAGAGGCTAATCGGTCAGGCCCTCAGGGACCATGAACCCAGGGAGATGGGAGTTCAAGAAGAGTGGTTGCTTCTCAAGGAAGCGATCCTCAATGCACAAGCTAAATCTATTCCAACATGGAGGAAAGGCAGCAAGAAGGCACAGCAACCCTCCTGGCTCTCCAGGGACCTAGCGGACCTCCTGCAGCTAAAAAGAAAAGCCTACAAAGGATGGAGGATGGGATTCACCTCCAAGGAGGATATTCTGCGCTGGTCCGGTCCTGCAGGGAGCAAACTAGGAAAGCCAAGGCTGCAACTGAGCTCCAACTAGTTTCAAGCATCAAGGACAACAAAAAGTCCTTTTTCAGATATGTAGGGAGCCCAAGGAAAAGCAAGGGCAACGTTGGACCCCTGCTTAACCAGATGGGGCAACTGACAACTGACGCCCAGGAAAAAGCCAACCTATTAGATAGGTACTTTACATCAGTCTTTCATCACTCCCATGGGACGCCCATGCCTGCTATGGAACAGGGAGATCTGAGTGATGGGGATCTCCTACCCTCCATAAATGCTGACCTCGTGAAGGAACACCTTGAGAAGCTGGATACCTTCAAGTCAGCCGGCCCTGACAACCTGCACCCCAGGGTACTCAAGGAGCTGGCGAGCGTCATAGCCCAGCCCCTGGCACAGGTCTTCAAGAGCTCCTGGCGCTCTGGTGTAGTGCCCAAAGACTGGAAGAAGGCCAATGTGGTGCTGATCTTCAAGAAAGGGAGGAGAGTGGATCCGGCTAACTACAGGCCCATTAGCCTGACTTCTATCCTGGGGAAGATCTTAGAAAAGTTTATTAAGGAGGCCATCCTTGAGGGACTGGCCCAGGCTAACATCCTAAGGGATAGCCAGCACAGGTTTGTTGTGGGTAGGTCTTGTTTGACCAATCTCATTTCCTTCTATGACCAGGTGACCTACCATCTGGACAAGGGAGAAGAGATTGATGTCATATATCTTGACTTCAAAAAAGCCTTCGATCTGGTATCCCATGATCACCTCTTGGCCAAACTGCCCAGTTGTGGCCTTGGCTCCATCACGATCCGCTGGCTGGGAAATTGGCTCCGTGGTCGGACCCAGAGGGTTGTGATTGATGGCAGTCACTCATTGTGGTGCCCTGTGACCAGTGGGGTCCCTCAAGGCTCTGTCCTGGGACCCATCCTGTTCAACATCTTCATTAATGATGTGGACATTGGAGTCAGGAGTGGACTGGCCAAGTTCGCCAATGACACCAAACTTTTGGGCAAAGCATCCACGCCAGAAGATAGGCGGATGATCCAGGCTGACCTGGACAAGCTCAGCAAAAGGGCAGACGAGAACCTCATGGTGTTTAACACCGAAAAATGCAAGGTTCTCCACCTTGGGAGGAAAAACCTGCAGCTTCCTTATAGGCTCAGCAGTGCTACGTTGGATAGCACTACAGAACAAAGAGACTTGGGGGTCATCATTGACCACAAGATGAACATGAGCCTGCAATGCGATGCTGCGGCTAGTAAAGCAACCAAAATGCTGGCTTGCATCCATAGATGCTTCTCAAGCAAATCCCGGGATGTCATTCTCCCCTTGTACTCAGCCTTGGTGAGGCCGCAGCTGGAGTACTGCATCCAGTTTTGGGCTCCACAATTCAAAAAGGATGTGGAGAAGCTTGAGAGAGTCCAGAGGAGAGCCACGCACATGATCAGAGGTCAGGAAAACAGATCTTACAATGATAGGCTGAGAGACATGGGACTCTTTAGCCTGGAAAAGCGCAGGCTCAGGGGTGATCTGATGGCCACCTATAAGTTTATCAAGGGTGACCACCAGGATCTGGGGGAACGTTTGTTCACCAGAGTGCCCCAAGGGATGACGAGGTCGAACGGTCACAAACTACTGCAAGACCATTTCAGGCTGGACATAAGGAAGAATTTCTTTACTGTCCGAGCCCCCAAGGTCTGGAACAGCCTGCCAGCGGAGGTGGTTCAAGCACCTACATTGAACACCTTCAAGAGTAAATTGGATGCTTATCTTGCTGGGATCCTATGACCCCAGCTGACTTCCTGCTCTTTGGGCAGGGGGCTGGACTTGATGGTCTCCCGAGGTCCCTTCCAGCCCTGATGTCTATGAAATCTATGAAATCTATGAATTGCCTGATATCTATAATATGGGATTCTCCTCCATTTTTCTCTCATGATCTGCTCAACAGGGGTTATTATCTGATATGTTATCCCTTTGGCACACTCCAGGCTTTCACTAAAAACTTCCTGAAATTCCCTTGCCAATTCCTCAACTGACCCTGTTGCTGAGTGGTAAGTTGGTCCCAGCCGGGACTGTTACGGCCCCTGTGTATTTTCCCAGGTCTGCACCCAATTCCTAACTGAACACCTCATCCAGTGGGGAGGGATCAACCAACAAACCATCCTGTTCATCAGAATTCCCAGCCAATGCATCAGTTTGTCGGGCTATCATAAACCTCTGCATCCCATTGACATTCACTTGCCATTCTTATTCTGGACAGATGTCAGTCAGTCAATTAGGTCAATGCCCCCCTCAGTTCTTGCCTGCCATGACTTGATGAATTTATTGAATTGGGGAGGGGTGATGACTCCCCGACCTGGAGCTGACTGCTGCCCATCAGAATGTAAGGACGGGCAAAAGAAGAAAAAACCCTCCTTGCAAACCAAAGAGAGAAAAGAATAAAGACCCCATGTGTCTGTTTATCCACCTTTCCCCATGGTGCCAGGGTTCATAGTGGCTGCTATCCCTCCTCTTCTTGTTCAGTCCACAAGTTCCTGACTGCTGAAGCTGCAATAGGGCATTTTTTTCCTTCAATAATTAGTATCTCACTGGCTTGATTAACTGCCTGCTGCAGCCAATTAACACAGAAACAGTTTGTTTGTTTTGTTTTTGTTTTTTTGGAGGGGGGTTGAGCTCCTCTGAGCTCTATTGACCCTGTGAGTCTGCTGCCCTGTTCTCTCTGCTAGCCCCTTCTTATTCTCTTTTCCTTCCTCCTTCCTGCCAGCATATAGTGACAGAAATAGCTCCCAGAGATTTTATTGAACCAATCTGTCTCACCTGGTGAGCTGATAAGGCTATGCCTGGATGGATGGGAAGCTCCCTCCGAAGCATGGCCATGCTGCTACTGCTGGACAGGACCCTCTGGCCAGGGAGTTTCTCTGGACAGGTATCCTTGATTTTCTCACACCCATGTAAATGCCAGGAGTGATCAGTCATCTCCCTAGTGTAAGGCAGATCGGGGTACGTTAATCTCAACCTCCATGTTGGGGGTGGGAGGGGAGGAGCTGTCCCAGGTTGCAGGTGGCTCAGATACGCTTCTCCCCACAGTAATAGGGCCCAACTCTGTTACAGAACTAAAACACAAAAAGGAAGCTTTCAAGAAGTGCAAACTTGGACAAATGACTAGGGAGGAGTATAAGAGCATTGTTTGGGCATGCAGGGATGAAATCAGGAAGGTCAAAGTTCAATTGGAGTTAAAGCTACAATTGGAAGAAGGCAAATCTAGTGCCCATCTTTAAGAAAGGGAAGAAGGATCCAGGGAACTACAGACCAATCAGCCTCACCTCAGTCCCTGGAAGAATCATGGAGCAGATCCTCAAAGAATCCATTTCTAAGCACTTGGGGGAGAAGGTGAATGCTTAGGAACAGTCAGCATGGATTCATCGGGGGTAAGTCATGCTTGACCAATCTGATTGCCTTCTATGATAAGATGACTGGCTCTGTAGATGTGGGAAGACCAATGAATGTGGTATACCTTGATTTTAGCAAGGCTTTTGATATGGTTTCCCATAACATTCTCCCAGGCAAGCTAAGGAAGTATGGACTGCATGAATGGACTGTAAGGGCGGATAGAAAACTGGCAGGAGCAGTTGTGAAGAAGGCTAATGGCATACTGGACTGCATTGGTAGAAGTGTTGCCAGCAGATTGAGGGAAGTGATTATTCCCCTGTATCTGGGACTGCTGAGGCCACATCTAGAGTACTGTGTCAAGTTTTGAGCCCCCACTCCAGAAAGGATGTGGAGATATTTGGAGAGAATCTAGCAGAGGGCAACAGAAATGGTTTTCAGGTACAGGACTGATGCAGAGAGGCTGAGGAAACTGGCCTTTTTTAGTCTGGAGAAGAGAAGACTGAGGGAGGATGTAATAACAGCCTTCATCTACCTGCAGGGTGGTTCCAAGGAGGCTGGAGCTGGACTGTTCTCAGTGGTGGCAGATGACAGAACAAAGAGCAATGGGCTCAAGGAAGATTTAGGTTAGAAGTTAGGAAGAACTTTCTCACTAAGAGGGTACTAAAGCACTGGAACAGGTTACCAAGAGAGGGGGTGGAGTCTCCATCCTTGGAGGTTTTTAAAACCTAGCTAAACAAAGCCCTGGCTGGGATGATCTAGTTGGGGCTGGTCCTGCTTTGATCAGGAGGCTGGACTAGATGACCTCCTGAGGTCCCTTCCAACCCCCATTTTCTATGATTCTATGATTCCTTTGAGCTACAATTTAAGGGGGGAAATGGAATAAATTAAAAATGTAAAAGTGGAGAGGAGTAGAAAATAGTAAGTTTGCTATTACATGGAGTCCTGGGCAAAAAGAGGGGTGAATTATGAATGATATAGAGAGAAATGTAACCCCCTGCCAGCACACTAAGACCAGGTGAAGTGCTGGATTTTGGGTCCTCAGGATGCCATTAGCCCTAGGAGCCCCTCAGGCTGACTACAGATGTGCCCCTCACCCTCACCATCCAGGAAATCACTCTGAACCGAATAAAGACATTACTCTTTATTATTACAACCAATTTAAATAACATAAAAATGAAATAATAAAAATATAATAACAGTAGTTGATAACAAAACTAACAACTTGGATAAAATTGCAACTACAGTTTAGGTGAATAATTCCAGCAGACTGCGGGGGGGGGGGGGAATCCCATTTGTGTTAAATAACCTGAGTAATTAAATACACCTTGTTGATAGATTCATAGATTCTAGGGTTGGAAGGGACTTCAGTGGGCCATCTAGTCTGACCCCCTGCCCCTGGCAGCCAAGAAAAGGGTCACCAAACTTGGCATCATGTGATCCCAGCCAGGTGCCTGTCCAGTCTCCTCTTGAAGACCCCCAAGGATGGGGCAAGCACCACCTCCCTTGGAAGTCCATTCCAGATCCTGGCAATCCTGACCATGAAGAACTTTTTTCTAATGTCCAGTCTAAACCTACTCTCCAATAGCTTATGGCCATTGTTGCTTGTCGTTCCAGGAATGCCCTACTTCTGGCTGCTCTCCCCTTAAGAACGTGTACGCTGCCACAAGGTCCCCTCTCAGCCTTCTCTTGCAAAGGCTGAAGAGGTTAAGGTCCCTTAGCCTTTCCTCATAGGGCCTCCCCTGCAGGCCTCTAATCAGATGAGTGGCTCTTCTTTGGACCCTCTCCAGGTTGTCCGCACCCTACTTGAACTGCAGCACCCAGAACTGAACACAGTACTTCACCTGTGGCCTGACCAGTGCAGCATAGAGAGGGAGAATCACCTCCCTGAACCTATTTGTGAAGCACCTACAGATGCACAACAAGGTGCAATTAGCTCCTTGAAGTAGTCTGCTGACTACTTCATCACATTGGCGACTCATGTTCATCCTGGAGTCAACAGTTACTCCAAGATCTCTTTCTGCCTCAGTGGAGCTGAGAAGGTCGCCCCCCAGCCTGTAGGTATGATGGCAATTCTTACTCCCTAGGTGCAGCACCTTGCACTTGTCCTTATTGAATTGCATCCTGTTGCTCTCTGCCCACTTCCCCAGACTGTCTAGGTCAGCCTGGATCTGGTTCATCCTCTCCAGGGTGTTAGCTGCATCCCATCTTTTTGTGTCATCCGCAATTTTGGACAGGGTGCTTCCCACCCCCTCATCCAGATCACTGATGAACATGTTGAGCAGAACCAGCCGCAGAACTGAGCCCTGAGGGACTCCACTGCACACATCTTTCCAGACTGACACTGACCCATACACCACTACACTCTGAGTGCGACCCTTGAGCCAGTTTGCTACCTAGTCTACCGTATAATCATGCAAGGCAAATCTCCTCAGTTTATTTATAAGGATGGTATGGGATACCGTGTCAAAGGCCTTCTTGAAGTCCAGATAGATAACATCCACCTCGACTCCTGTATCTAAACATTTGGTGGCCTTGTCATAAAAGGAAACTAGGTTAGTCAGGCAGGAACTGCTTTCTCTGAACCCATGTTGGTTAACCCTCTGCATCATATTAGCCAGTGGGCTCTCACAGATGTGTTCCTTGATAATTTTTTCTAGGATTTTACCAGGGATAAAGATAAGGCTGACTGGTCTATAGTTCCCTGCATCCTCCTTCCTCCCCTTCTTAAAGATTGGGATGACACTGGCCCTCTTCCAATCCTCCAGGACCTGGCCCGAGCACCGTGAGTGCTCCTATATCCTTGCCAGTGGGTCATCTATGACACTCACTAATTCCTTCAATATCCATGGGTGGACTCCCTCCGGTCCCAGTGATTTGAATACATCTAGCCCCTCCAAGTGTCTTTTTACCATGTCGGCTGATGTCTTTTTACCTCAGTCAGTCAGTAATACAGAAGTTCCCGACTTCAGGAAAGCTGACTTCGACAAGCTAAGAAGGCTTGTCAGAGAGTCCCTAAAAGGCCAAAACCCAATGGAGAAGGGAGTTCAGGACGAGCGGTTGCTCCTCAATGGAGCAACCTGGATGTTCCCCTTGTTGGTGGCCATGGTGCATAATGAGGGTTTGTCCAGGATCCTATTTAAGAAGACAGAGGCCAAAAACTCATTGAAGAGCTCTGCCTTGCCCCTGCTATCTGTCACTTAGCCCTTCTACCCATCCTGTAGGAGTCCTATGCTGCCCTGCACCCTCTTTTTCCTCCCAACATACCTAAAGAAGGACTTTTTATTGTCCTTAATCCCAGCCGCTAGCCTGAGTTCTAGAGCTGCCTTGGCCTTCCTGACTGACACCCCACAGGTGTGGGCCAAAGAAATGTAATCCTCCTTGCTAGCTACCCCCTGCCTGTGTGCTTCTTTCTTCATAGATTTCATAGACATTTGGCTGGAAGGGACCCCAGAGGATCATTGAGTCCAGCCCCCCGCCCCAGGGGCAGGAAGTCAGCAGGGATCATAGGATCCCAGCAAGATAAGCATCCAAATGTGTCTTGAAGGTGTTCAAAGTGGGTGCTTGAACCGCCTCTGGCGGCAGTCTATTCCAAACCTTGGGGACTCGGATAGTGAAGATGTTCTTTCTTATGTCCAGCCTGAAATGGTCACAGCAGAGTTTGTGACTGTTCGATCTTGTCATCCCTTGGGGCGCTCTGGTGAACAGACATTCCCCCAGATCCTGGTGAGCACCCTGATAAATTTATAGGTGGCCATCAGATCACCCCTAAGCCTGCGCTTTTCCAGGCTGAAGAGTCCCATGGCTCTCAGCCTCTCATCATAAGGTCTGTTTTCCTGACCTCTGATCATGCACATGGCTCTCCTCTGCACCCTCTCCAGCTTCTCCACATCCTTTTTGAATTGCGGGGCCCAAAACTGGACACAGTACTCCGGCTGCAGCCTCACCAAGGCCAAGTACAAGGGGAGAATGACGTCCAACGATTTGTTTGAGAAGCACCTATGGATGCAAGCCAATGTTTTGCTCACTTTACTAGCCACAGCATCACACTGACGGCTCATGTTCATCTTGTGGTCAACCATGACCCCCAAGTCCCTTTCATCTGTAGTGCTAGCCAGCGTAGCGCTGCCGAGCCTATAAGGATGCTGCAGGTTTTTCCTCCCAAGGAGGAGAACCTTGTATTTTTTGGTGTTGAATACCATCAGGTTCTCGTCCACCCATTTCATGAGCCTGTCCAGGTCAGCCTGGATCACCTGCCTGTCCTCAGGTGTGGACGCTTTACCCCAGAGTTTGGTGTCATCGCCAAACTTGGCCAGTCCGCTTCTGACACCAATGTCCACGTCCTTGATGAAGATGTTAAACAATACAGGCCCCAGGACAGAGCCTTGAAGGACCCCACTGGTCACAGCGCACCAAGACAATTGGCTTCCAGCAACCGCCACCCTCTGGGTCCTACTGTGGAGCCAATTCCCCAGCCAGCGGATCATGATGAGGTCAAGGCCGCAGTTAGCCAGTTTTGTCAAGAGGTGACAATGGGATACCAGATCGAAGACTTTTTTCAAAGTCAAGATATATGACATCAATCTCTTCCCCCTTGTCCAGGTGATAGGTCACCTGGTCGTAAAAGGAAATGAGATTCGTCAAGCAAGACCTACCCACAACAAACCCATGCTGGGTACCCCTCAGGATACTGCCTTCAGCTAGTCTGTTAAGGATGGCCTCTTTGATAACCTTTTCCAAGACCTTCCCCAGGATGGAGGTCAGGCTGACAGGCCTGTAGTTTGCCAGATCTACTTCCCTCCCTTTCTCGAAGATAGTCACGAGTTTGGCCCTCTTCCAATCATTGAGCACTTCACCAGAGAGCCAGGAGCTCTCAAAGATCTGTGCCAGTGGCTGGGCTATGATGCTTGCCAGCTACTTGAGTACCCTGGGGTATAACCTGTCAGTGTCAGGTGACTTGAAGGTATCCAGCCTGTTGAAGTGTTCCTTCACGAGGTTAGCTTCAATGGAGGGCAAGGAATCTCCCTCACCTGGGCCTCCTTGACACACAGTGGGCAGGGCCATCCCATGGGACTGGTGAAAACCTGATGCAAAGTACCCATTTAGCAAATTGGCTTTTTCCTGGGTGTCAGTTGTCAGTTGTCCCATCTGGTTTAGCAGAAGTCCAATGTTAACCTTGCTTTTCCTCCAGCTCCCCACATATCTAAAAAAGGACTTTTTGTTGTCCTTGATATTTGTAGCTAGCTGGAGTTCAGTCACAGCCTTGGCTTTCCTGGTTTGCTCTCTACAGGTCCAGACCAGAGCAGAGTATTCCTCCTCAGTGGCAGTTCCAGTCCTCCATCCTTTGTAGATCTTCCTTTTAAGATGCAGGAGGTCTGCCAGTATCCTGGAGAGCCAAGGGGGCTGCTGTGCACTTTTGCTGCCTTTCCTCTGAGACGGGATAGACTTTGCTTGCACATCCAAGATTGCTCCATTGAAGAGTAACCGCTCGTCCTGAACTCCCCTCTCCATTGGGTTGTGGCCTTTTAGGGCCTCTCTGACAAGCCTTCTTAGCTTGTCAAAGTCAGCTTTCCTGAAGTCGAGGACTTCTGTATTACTGACTGACTTGCCAGCTTTGCAGCAGATGGTGAAGGTGATCAGCTCATGGTCACCATCACCCAGCTTCCCTTTGATCGTTAGGTTGCTGATTAGGTCATCCCTGGTAGCCAGTATGAGGTCGAGCAGCGCTTACCTCTTGTCAGCCCACAGACTTCCTGTGTCAGATAGAAGTCATCCATGCACGAGAGGAAGCTTTGCATCCACTTGGATTTGGCCGAGTGCTCTTCCCATGAGATGTCTGGGTAGTTTAAGTCTCCCATGACAACCATACACTGGGATCGTGCGGTCTCAGCCAATTCCCTGGTGAACTCCTTGTCAAGGTCTTGACCCTGGGTAGGGAGTCTGTAGTAGTAGTACAGTTGCCCTTAAGGTATCCTGGATGACTCTAGTTAGCCAAAGTTTTTCCTGGCCCCTTTGCTCCCTTTCTTCTGCCATGGGATTGTCTCTCTTTGAGCCCAAAGGATGGTTTCCTTGAGGAATGACCACCCATCCTGGACCCCCAGTGCATCTAGGCTCTTGGTTCCTAGTACCCTGCTAACCAGTTCCCTGAGCCTATTAAAGTCAGCCTTTTTAAAGTTTAACACCTGTGTCCTGCTGGGTATAATTCTTGCCCTTCTCTGGATAGTGAATTTTATCATTTGGTGATCGCTGTCCCCTAAGTTGTTTTGAATCTGCATGTCCCCCACCAGCTCATCCCCTGTGGCCAACACCAAGTCAAGCAAGGCGTTACCCCTGGTGGGACTCCTTACCTCCTATGTTAGGTGGAGGTCCCGGATACAAGTTAAGAACCTGAATGAGTAGTTAGATCTGGCTGACTGCTCCTCCCAGCATATGTCTGGGTAAAGTCCCCCATGACTACCATGTCTCTAGACTGCACAGCCTCCGAGAGCTGCCTAGAAAATTCCCCATCTACCTCATCCTCCTGGTGTGGAGGCCTGTAGTAGACCCCCACAACCAGGTCCCTTTCCCCCTAACCCCCTTGGATCCTTACCCAGAGTCTCTGTTTGTCCTTCCTCTGATCCCAGTTTGATTAGGGAAGATGGGTACTGTTCTTTGACATAGAGAGCAACACCCCCATCCTTTTTTCCCTCCTCAATCTCTGATATACAACTTATAGCCCTCTATTCCTACCACCCAGTCATGAGTAGAGTCCCACCAGGTTTCAGTTAGTCCCACTAAGTCAAAGTTATTGCCTGCAAGCAAGAGTTCTAGTTCCTCCTGCTTGTTTCCCATGCTCCTAGCAAGTGTATATATATACTTAATTCCCCTGACGGCTGCCCCTGGAACCCCCTTATACTGCTGTCTAATAGGTTCTTTGATACTTACCTGGGCTGATCTTGTGGGTGTTCCATGGTTCAATGCTCCATGGATCCCTCCGTCCTCATCCTCCCCTTCCCCTGACAAACCTAGTTTAAAGCCCACTGAAGGAGATCAGCCAACCTGAAAGAGAACACATGCTTGCCTTTGGGGGAGAGATGAAGCCCATCCCACCCAACTATGTCTCTTGTTCAGAAGTATGGGTTGTGGTCAAGAAGGGAGCTGGTCTTATTGGCTTTGGTAACGTGATGTCTGGAAAGCAGTGGTTTAGGGTTTAAATCTGAGGGGCCAAGGGTTAAATTTTTTTCCAAGTGACATGGTTTGTGGGGCTTGGATGGGATGACCTCATGCAGCCTCTCCCTACTCGGCACTTCTGTGTTTTATGATTTACAACAGCCAGGTGCCTGGCTCCATGTATTAGAGACAAAAGGCAGAATTTATTTCCCAGGGTCAAAATTCACTCCTGAAAACTGGAGACATGGCTATTCATGGTGGGGTCCTGGACACCCCTCAACCCTAGTTGCTGTGCTGCAGGTGTCCTCCTCCAGATATTCTGGTCCCAGAAGCAGTTCAGTCTGAATCACAGCCATGAGCATTATGAGAGCGGGAGACTTTACACTGAAATGGTGCATTTATTTCTCATACATGTGTGGGCCAGTGTGGTCATCACTAAGTACAAGCTTCTAACTAGCACCTAGCTGTTTAATCACACTGATGCATGTACATCAACCCTCTAGCTGAACAGACCAAACTCCTCTTTCTGTATCCCTACATACATATTGGGGAAAAGTCTTCACAGTTAGAACAATGAGGCAGTAGACTAGATGCCCAGAGAAGATGTGGACACTCCATCACTGGAGCTGCTCTAGAAGAGGTTGGACAGACACTGATCAGGGATCATATAGGTCTAGTGATGCCCTCTGTTCTACTATGGGGATTTCCCAGGCTTCTGGGCTTTGCTGCTTGACCCCCTTCCCTTCTTTCTTGCAACATGAGACATGGTGTTTTTAAGCCTTCCTCAGAGGCATTGAGTTTTTGCCACAGCCAGGGCTGGGGATGGGGACTGGGCTGTGCCAGTGCTTCTGCTGGGACTCACCCCTGAAGGGTCCTAGCTGGAGGGTCTTGCCTCCTCTGCTTATAGTCAAACCGATGCTGCACTAGGGTCAGGAAGGAATTTTACCCCCATAGCCACATTGGTACAGACTTTTGGGTGTTTCATAGATTCATAGGTGTTAGGGTCAGAAGGGACAGTAGGTCATCAAGTCTGACTTCCTGCCCTGGTGCTTGTTCAGTCTCCTCTTGAAGACCTGCAAGGTAGGGGAGAGCACCACCTCCCTTGGAAGCCTGTTCCAGATTCTGGCAACCTTACCATAGAGAAGTTCTTTCTACTGTCCAACCTAAATCTGCTCACCGTCAATTTGTAGCCATTGTTCCTAGTTACTCCAGGGAGTGCCCTAGTAAATAAGTATCTCCTATTCTCTGCTGCCCTCCCCTGATGAATTTATAGGCAGCCCCAAGATCACCTTGTGGCTGGGGGGTTGCCTTCCTCTGGAGTCAGGGCCTGGCTTCTACCTGGGATCTCTTGAGGGTACAGAAACAAACTTTTGTAGAAGTAGGACATTGGCTGCCATGGTCCCCATCCTTTGCCTGTGGCAGATTCAGATGTGTTGTCTTGTGTTGTGTCATGGTTGATGGTAGTTTTACTGAGTGTGTGTCTACACATGCATTTAAGTGTACCTAAATTTAATGCACGTTAGTTTAATGCACATTAAGCAGGTTAAGGCTAGAGTCTACATGTGCAGGCCTTAAAGTACATTAATGCTGCATGTGGACTGACTTGGGACTAAAGTTAGTCCCAAGTCAGTCAACACACAGCATTCATGTGCTTTAATGCGTCTACAAGTTAATGTGCTTTAACTATTTGCACGTAAATTTGATACCTACATTTGCAAGTATCAAATTTAGCCACGTAGGGCTATACATATACCCTTTCATCCCATGATGCCCCAGAGATCTGATGGGTTGAAGCAGACTCAATTAAATGAGTCTGTTCCACATGTGAGGTGACACACACTGTGCTGCATTGCGTGGTTGTATAAGTAGCAAAATGTGCATCAGCGCACAGAAAATGGTGGCGGTGCACTTTTGAACTAAAACACCTTTGAGATGTTTCAGTTCAAAAGCACACCGCCACCATTTTCTCAGGGCTGACACGTATTTCGCCACTTATACAACTTCATGCGCCACAGCACCAAGTGCCTTTCAAAGTGCCTGGGACTGCAGTGCAAGCATATGTACAAATGCCCAAGTAGCCAGTAATGCACATTAAAGGTGCGCACATGTAAACACACACCCTTAATGTACATTAACTTAGGCTAATGCGAATTAAATCCTCACATGTAGACATACCCTGAAAGTTTAGATTTTGGGTTTATCTAGGGTGGCTTGGTTAGGGATATTCCTGTCTCAGGCAGGGGGTTGGACTAGATGTGACCTCTGGAGGTCTCTTCCAGCTGACTTCTCTAGGTTTCTATGATTTTATCATTGGGTCTAGCCAATTTCACACAAGATGAAATGGTTGAACAATAAGGCATGCATTATTCACTCTACATAGCACTAAGCAAGTTCCTGAGGCCTCGCCCTGTTCCCTTTCAGAGATCCCTGGGCTGTTATACTGAACAGCACATTGCTGAGGAGGAACCCAAGTGGCTCATTGCAGAGATTTAAACTCCACCCATTTATATCTGCCAATAGCTTGGTGTCTGGACATGACACTGAGTGGGTTCATAGAGACATGGTTCAAAATAATACTCCATTACCCAGGGGTATGCTTGAAACCTTCCAAGAGGTTTACACTATTCTAAACCATGTGGATGCTTGCAGTTCAGAGCAAATAAAAATAGCCGAGGGGTTCCCTGCGGCTGCACCTCCAACCTCAAGGGTCCCTGCTAGCAGCTGTGATTCCCCCCCGCCCGAGATTTCAGTACTTGCTATGCAAAATGTTATCAATTGTATTGGGAGCACCAAAGAGACCACAGAGATGAGCTTAGAGTGACTAGTACCTAAACCTGAAAGCTCCTGCCTATTGTTCCAGCTCAGTCTGCACGCTCACAGAGCTCCAAGTGCCTCAACACAAGAGACTTTCCTGCCCAGGAGAACATCCATCACATCATCCCCCTGGGAAATACGAAGTATCATAATCAGAAGGAAACAGTTCAACATCCTGCTTGACACCAGACAACACTGAAGTAAATAGACTGTTCTAACTTTTATCTGAGCCTAATTAGCACAAAATGAACAATTCTAGACAGGAGACCTTATAGCACCTTCAGCTCCCCTGTGAAATATGCATTTTCATTTCTACCTAGGAGAAAAGTTACAATCTTTGCATTCTCCTATTCCTGAGGAAGGCTGAGTATGCCCAGAAGCTTTCAAATAATTAATATTTTTTGCAAAAAAGTTGGCCTAATAAAAGATGCAATTTCTGCCATCAGTTCAAATTCCTGGTACCTAAAAGAGTGTTTCACCCCAGGTGGGACTTGAACCTGTTAGAAATATTATTAAAAATGCATTATCAATAGTGTTTTTAGAACAGCACAGCTGCCAGCTCTCATCAATAGTGTTGTTAGAACAGCACAGCTGTCAGCTCTCTCCCTGGTGGGAGAGAGAGGTTGAAGGAGAAGCTACTAAGGGCTCTTTGTATTAAGGTATCACTCTCTCTTTGTTCTGCAAATTTACTATCTCTTTGTTACACTAAATCACACTTCCTTTCATGCCCCCTACACTTCTCAGGCAAGATAAGAGTAATTGCCATCTTTTCCTTGAGTTTGAACTTTTTGTAACCTAAAGTACTTTCTGAGCAGGTGCAGTTAGCTAATACATATAAGCCTATCCGCCCCGCATACTTAAGTAGTTAATTATAATGCACATGCGATGGATGACGTGACGTCATTTCATATATGTTTGTATGAACCGGAAATGAGTTGTAAGAGTTCCTGCTTCTGCACACGTGCTCAGGAGAGAGGGGATAAAAGCCTGCTGAGAAGTGTTCCCCGCGGGCAGAGAGTGTGGTCTTTTGTCTTCTCTCTCTGACCCTATTTGCAAATATATACCTTTTGTGTTACCAACAATGTGTGCCTAAAAGATTATTATTCATGAGCCTCCAAAGAAACGAACCGTGATTTTTACATCAATAATTGGCGCCCAACGTGGGGCCCCTTTGGATGACCCCGGAGTCCATCGGCACATTGTCTCTGCCACCACAGGGAGGGCGCACCGAGCCCTTTTGGGCTTGCCTGGGGGAGGCTTGAGGCATGAGTCGGGACATCTGGGATACTAAGGGCTCCTATGCAAACTTTGTTTTTGGAGTCTTCAGGTACACATTTTGGGATTTGGATCGAGATCTCTGGGGTATCTGAGTGAGTATACGAATTCCCTTTGCCCAATTTGGTTCTGGATCCAAAACGGGGGAGGTAAACGATCGCTGGGGAACTTTTGGCTCAGTTGTCATCGTAAACCCTCTGTTATAGAGATCTTTTGGTATTTGGTGTGCCTTGGGCGCACTCTTGTGGGCAAAATGGGTATGAGTTGCTCTCGTGTAGAAAACACTGATACCCCTCTAAGATTCTTATTACGTCATTTTAATAAATTTGCAAAGCCGGCCGATTACGGAGTAAAAATGAAAAAAGGTGATTTAATTAAGTTTTGTCAACTCGAGTGGCCAACATTTGGGGTCCACTGGACCCCGAAAGGATCCTTTGTGCTAAAAGAAGTGATAGCTATCCATGAAATTGTTATGCAGAATGGGTATTGGAATCAGTTTCCTTATATTGATTGTTGGTTGTGGGTGGTTCAAAATCAGCCACCTTGGATTAAGAATTACTTAGCAAAGTCTCATGTGATGGTTGTTAAGGAAAAGACTCGGGGAGGGCCGCCTGTACTCCCTGAGTCTAATGGGGGGGGGAGATTCTGAATTGGCTGAGTACCGGACCCGCGCTCCGGTTGCCCTGTCAGGTAGCGAAGATGAGTCAGACGCCTCCTCGGGATCCATTCCCTCTGCACCACTGCCCTCTCCCTTAGGGAGACCACCACCGACGTATCAAAGCATACCTAATGATTTAGAGCGTGAACCTCAGCCAAGTGCCCCACCTGAATCGGGGAATAAGGGTTATTATTTGCGCAAGCCTGTAGAGTCACAGCCGGTGCTGAACTGCCCGATGCGAGAGGTTATTGGGGAAGGAGGCAATGCAACTTTTGTCTACACCCCATTTAGCACTTCAGATTTATTTAACTGGAAGAATCAGAGCCCCTCTTTTCGTGAAGACCCTGAAAAGATGAGGGACCTGTTTCGATCTATTGGGCAGACTCATCGACCCACTTGGGCTGATGTCCAGATGATGCTCCAGACCCTCCTAACCCCAGAGGAGAGGAGATTAGTGTTGGGAACAGCGGAACGTATTGCGGCAGCCAGAGTTGAGTCAGAGGGTGCTGCTGGTCGTACTCTGCGTGATACCTGCCCTGTAGAGGAGCCGAGATGGGATAATCATACTGCAGAGGGAAGAGAGCTGAGTGCACGGTATCTGGGAATTATAGTGGAAGCAATGGGGAAGGCAGTGCCTCGGGTTACCAATCTGTCTAAGTTGTATGAAGTGAGACAGGGAAGAGAGGAGGATCCCTCAGCTTTCCTTGGGAGGCTGTATGAGGCGTTTTGCAGGTTTTCGGATCCAGAAGCCCCAGATAATCAATGCATGGTAAATCTTATGTTTATTGGTCAATCTGCTGCTGATATCTGTAAGAAGTTACAGAAAACTGAGGGAGGTGCTGGGAAACCGATTTCAGAGCTGGTGGAAATTGCATATAAGGTGTATGGGAATCGTGAGCAAGTGCAGGAGCGCAAGGAGGATAAAAAGGCTCAGCGACAGATGGCAGCACTAGCAGCTGCTATAACTGGAGGTAACCCTGGAAAGGCTGGGATACAGAAGGGGAAAGGAGAAAGAGTGGGAGCAGATGTTTGTGCTTATTGCAAAGAGAAAGGGCACTGGAAGAGGGAATGCCCAAAGTTGAAGGAGAAGAGAGAGGGAACCGAGAGGTCACCTCATGCGGGCAGAAGAAAAGGGTGAGGATTCAGAATGAAGGGGACGGGGATCTAAGACCACTACCCTTCGGGTTGGAGCCCGAGAAGATCCCATGGTAACCATTAGGGTTGGTGGCAAAAACTTTGAAGCCTTGGTGGATAGTGGGGCTACATTTTCGATGATTCCAGAAAAAAACCCCTGTGCAGGAACTAGTGAACAGCATGTACTTGTGGAAGGGATTGAGGGAACGCAATCCCGACTCCCTGTTTGTAAACCACTCCTCACCAAAGTGGGGGACCATTTGCTCGAGCACTCCTTTGTGTATTCTCCAAGTTGCCCGGTTGCACTCCTTGGGCGGGACTTACTCACAAAATTGCAAGCTGAGATCTTTTTCAGAGACGATCAGATGGTGGTCCAGCTACCTGTCAAGCAGAGCTCAAACTATCAGATGGCTCTCCTGGAGGACCGACGCCCTGCAGTAAGTCCAGAAGATTACATGACTGGAGTAGACCCCTCGGTATGGGCTGATGGAACCCCTGCGCGAGCTAAGTCCGTCTCCCCGGTAAGGATCGTACTCAAGGATGGGGAGGGGCCCATTCAGGTAAAGCAGTACCCACTCAGCCGAGCGGCCAGAGCTGGACTCAAGCCGTTAATAGAGAAATACAAGAGGTGCGGATGGCTAGTGGAAGGGTCCTCACCCTATAACACCCCCATTCTTGGAGTGCCGAAGGCAGATGGGGTCTCATACAGACTGGTCCAAGACCTACGGGCAGTAAATAAGAAGGTCCTTTCAGACCATCCTGTAGTCCCGAACCCTCACACGATTTTGACACAAGTATTGGGGGAAGCTGAAATATTTTCAGTGCTAGATTTGAAAGATGCTTTCTTCTCTATTCCCCTTCACCGAGAGTCAAAAATTGTTTGCTTTTGAATGGGAGGATCCAGACACCTTCCATAAAGCCCAACTCATGTGGACAGTTCTCCCACAAGGATTCGTAGCAGCCCCCCATATTTTCGGACTTGCCCTTCAGAAAGACATGGAGGAGTGGAAGGGATCACACCCCGCAGTGACTCTCCTCCAGTATGTGGATGACCTGCTAGTTGCAAGCCCAAACTTGCAGCTCTGCGAGGAAGCCACCAGGTCACTCCTAAACACTCTGGGGGAAAAGGATATAAAGTCTCTAGAGAGAAAGCCCAAATATGTCAGCCTGAAGTCACATTTTTGGGATATAAGCTCTCAAAAGGAGTCAGAGCCCTGAGTGCGGACCGCATACAGGCAATCCAAGGTCTAACCACACCTAAGTCACCCAAGGAGCTGCGGGCATTCCTAGGGCTAACTGGGTTCTGTCGACTATGGATACCAGATTATGGTGGGAAGGCTAGACCACTGTATGAATCCCTGACTAAGGAGAGTCTCACTAAATGGAAATGAAATAAAGAAATGCAGCATGCCTTTGATCTGCTTAAGGCAGCATTAATCCAGCCCCCTGCCCTGGCCATCCCAAATAGTAAAAAGCCATATCGACTGTATGTTCATGAGAATCGAGGGGTTGCATCAGGGGTGCTGACACAGCCATTGGGCCCGACCTGGAGACCCGTGGGATATTACTCAAAGGTTCTAGATCCAGTTGCACTCGGGTGGCCAGCCTGTCTTCGGGCTGTGGCAGCCACAGCAGTGGTTGTTGAAGAAGCCCAGAAGATAGTCATGGGTGCGGATATGGAAATACTCACTCCTCATGGAGTTCCCCAGATCCTAGGGACTGAGGGAGGGAAATGTCTTAACCCCTCCAGACAATCACGGTATGAGATATTTTTGCTCTCTAATCCAGGACTTACTTTCAAACATACTACAGCCTTAAACCCTGCAACCTTGCTGCCGGAGTCAGGGAAACCGATGCATGACTGCCTTGAGGTCCTGAATCAAACCACGCAGGTGCGACCTGATCTTGCTGAGGACCCAATTGAGGACCCAGATGTTGAATACTTCGTAGACGGCTCCAGCTCTGTCATCGATGGAAAAAGACAAACAGGATGTGCACTGGTAACCTTAGATAAGGTAGTATGGAGGGAGTCATTGCTGAGCTCATGGTCGGCACAGGCCGCAGAACTCACTGCGCTCACCCGAGCATTGCAGCTGGGGACAGGGGGACAGACCAGCGGGTTAATATATACACTGACTCTTGCTATGCTTTTTCTACAGTCCATGCGCACGGACTATTGTGGAAAGAAAGGGGTTTCATTACGGCCTCTGGGAATAAGATTGCTAATGGCCCCCAGATTATCAAGCTACTAGAGGCACTCCACCAGCCTAAAGAGGTAGCAGTCATTCATGTGCGGGCCCATGGGAAGGCTGCTGAGGAAAAGCATAAGCTTGGAAATGCAAAGGCTGATGCGGCAGCAAAGGAAGCCGCATTTATTGGGGGAGAAGCGGAGGAGGTATCCAGGCAGGCCATGTCCCATGCCATATGGCTATACGTTCAGGATTTAGTCCCACAGTATTCCCCTGAAGAAGATAAATTTGCACAGAAAGCTTGTGCAGAAAAGAACTCCCAGGGGTGGTGGATAGTACCAGGAGGGAAAGTCATGATACCCAGGCCACTGCTTCGGGAGGTGTTGCAACAGCTCCATGCAAGAACCCATATGGGAGGCTTGGCCATGGGTGATCTAGTGATCTGCCAAGCAGTAGCCCCAGGGCTATATGTAGAAGCTCAGTGCATTGCTACCAAGTGCATCACATGCCAGAAAGTAAACCCTCGAAGGAAACCCCCTGTGCCAATGGGAGGTAGACCCTGGGCAGCGTACCCTGGACAGGCATGGCAGATTGATTTCGCCGAGCTCCCACGGTCCGGACATCACGGGTTTTTACTTGTCATGGTAGACCAGCTCTCTGGTTGGGTCGAGGCCTGGCCCACCAGGACTGCCACTGCGGCTACAGTAGTGAAGTATTTGTTGCAGGAGATCTTTCCATGGTATTCCCTGCCTGAGTCCATTGAGTCGGATCGAGGACAACACTTCGTGAGAAAAGTGGTTCAAGAAGTTGCACAAACTCTCAAGGTTACTTGGAAACTACACACACCATGGAGACCACAGAGTTCAGGACAAGTGGAACACATGAATAGGACTTTAAAGACTCTGCTCACCAAAATCTGTATTGAAACACGCCTTAAGTGGCCTCAAGCATTGCTGCTCGCTCTTACTAGCATTTGAAACACTCCCCGACAGGGCCTTAAATTGACCCCATATGAAATTATGTTTGGCAAGCCCCCTCAAGTCTTACCCCCTGGGATGCGAGAAAATGTAACTTTTGAATTAGGTAATAGTGAGCTTCATATGTATGTTATTGCTTTGCAGTCTGTCTTGTCTTCTCTTCACAGGTATGCAGCCTCCTTTCAGCGTCTGCCTTTAGACGTACCGGTACATGACTTCTCCCCGGGAGACTGGGTCTTGGTACAGCGGTGGAAAAAGGAACCTTTGACTGAGAGGTGGAGTGGCCCTTTCCAGGTACTTCTAACAACCCACACCGCTGTAAAGATTGTTGGCCATGACCGTTGGATACACCATACCCGTGTGAAACGACATCCACGAGCGTCAGAGGACATCAACTCCCAAGACGAGCTCACTCCGGAAGCTGAGTCATCTTTGGAACAAGAAGCCGGCAAGTGGAGCTGTGAACCTACTAGTGATCTCCAAGTGCACCTGAGACGGCTTAATCAAAGTTCAGAAAATTAGATAAGAAAGTAAAAGGGAAACATTTAGGCTGTGTTTGATCTCATAAAAGGGAAAATATGGTGGGAATCTTAATGTGCCTTGTTGTTATCTGCATAATGAAAGAAGCAGGATTGCGTAGCCTTAGCCGCTGAGCTATACCCCTGCTTTCCCCAATTGTTTCCCCAGGGACAAATTTGTATGTTGACATGATGGAAAGAATTGCAGGTACTTTTAATCTTACCAACTGCTGGGCCTGTGGGGGGCTCCGAGAGGCCGGAGGCCAGTGGCCTTGGAGGGCTTTTCCTTTGGCCCCAAAGTGGCTAGTAAGTAGTAAGGCAGATGTTAAGAGTACTAGTCAAAAATGGGATGAGAACCACAGTTGGGAACTTTCCCAAGTGGCATTGGGAGAGTATTGCATCAGTAATAATGGTACAGGAAAAAGGTTGGGACACAGCCGTTGCATATGGACTTTAAAAGTAAGATGGATGAACCTTACAAAATTAGAACGGCTTTATTATCCTAATAGCCCAGGGTATAATCGGCTAGTGTGGCAGCATCCTAATGGAACAATTGTGTGGTTTAATAAGTATTGGAGTGCCACAAATCGAAGTGATGATCGGACAGATTGTACAGACAAGAACCAGGATGGGCTATGGGAATGTTCCATGAAAGGAGGCCACGCAGTCGCTGGTCCTTTGGGTCCAGAAGGAGGCTTGGGGTTTCCTGAGATGCCCTATGCTTGGGCCCCTTCAAATGCCACTAATAGAGAAAATAGGGCCTTAAGAGGATACTATTGGATTTGCGGACGATGAGCCTATACAATACTACCACAAGGGTGGACAGGAACTTGCTATATGGGAGTAATTGTACCAGCTTTCTTTTTGTTACCGTCTGAGGTTGGAAATAAGCTGGGAGTCTCTTTGTATGATGATTGGAAAAGGGCCAAGAGAAGTATTGATGTAAGTTTGACACAGGGTGGCTCCCAAAAGTGGAAGGAGGATGAGTGGCCTCCTCAGAGGATTATTGAGTATTATGGACCAGCTACATGGGCTAATGATGGGAGTTGGGGGTACCGGACACCAATATATATGCTAAATAGAATCATCAGGTTGCAGGCAGTCTTGGAAATAATTACTAACCAGACTGCCACTGCTCTCGAGTTATTGGCCCGACAGAGTTCTCAGATGAGAGCAGCCATATACCAAAATCGGATGGCCTTAGACTATTTACTTGCAGAGGATGGCGGAGTCTGCGGAAAGCTCAACCTTTCTAATTGTTGCCTCCAAATAGACGACAACGGAAAAGCGGTCTTAGAGATTGCCAAAGAGATTAGGAAAATAGCCCGTGTACCAATACAAACGTGGGAAACGACATGGAATAAGGACCGGTGGTTCCAATTATTTGGAGGACCCTGGTGGAAAAAAGTAGGATTTGTGCTTTTGTGTGCTCTGACTGGTTTGATTTTTATCCCTTGCCTTATTCCTTGTCTCACTAGATTGATAACCACCACAGTAGAAGGAATGCAGGTTGCAGCAGTCCCTTTGAAAGCACAGACTGTAGCAAAAGTCATGGTCCTCAGAAAAATTCCTCATAATTATCTTGATATGCCCAAATGAAGTAAAGAGCAGAAAGCATCTTGAGGGGGGATATTGTTAGAAATATTATTAAAAATGCATTATCAATAGTGTTTTTAGAACAGCACAGCTGCCAGCTCTCATCAATAGTGTTGTTAGAACAGCACAGCTGTCAGCTCTCTCCCTGGTGGGAGAGAGAGGTTGAAGGAGAAGCTACTAAGGGCTCTTTGTATTAAGGTATCACTCTCTCTTTGTTCTGCAAATTTACTATCTCTTTGTTACACTAAATCACACTTCCTTTCATGCCCCCTACACTTCTCAGGCAAGATAAGAGTAATTGCCATCTTTTCCTTGAGTTTGAACTTTTTGTAACCTGAAGTACTTTCTGAGCAGGCGCAGTTAGCTAATACATATAAGCCTATCCGCCCCGCATACTTAAGTAGTTAATTATAATGCACATGCGATGGATGACGTGACGTCATTTCATATATGTTTGTATGAACCGGAAATGAGTTGTAAGAGTTCCTGCTTCTGCACACGTGCTCAGGAGAGAGGGGATAAAAGCCTGCTGAGAAGTGTTCCCCGCGGGCAGAGAGTGTGGTCTTTTGTCTTCTCTCTCTGACCCTATTTGCAAATATATACCTTTTGTGTTACCAACAATGTGTGCCTAAAGGATTATTATTCATGAGCCTCCAAAGAAACGAACCGTGATTTTTACATCAAACCCACAATCCCTGGCTTAGGAAGCCAGTGCCTTATCCATTAGGCCACTGGGGCTAATTAAAAAGTTTCACTTATTTGTTGTACAGGTTATTTTATTGGGTTGTATTTATCATACTTTCTTCTACACAGGATTTGGAGTAATGCAGACACTGCCTCTCACTCTTCTCTCCAGCCCCAGTGACCCTAGACCACATCATCCCATCTCTTCCAAACCTCTAATAATGAGGCCTCTGACTCAGGTGCCTTCCAGCTGGTCCTAGCTGGCCTTGCTCTGGGCTGTAGGCTGTACTGGGCAGGAAAATTCAAACAAGAGTTTGCTGGGAAGTCATTGTTTCCCAGGGCATTCAGGAGTCCCTTCTTCCTCAGGGCCTTGTTACACATTCATTTGAGGTGGCTTCTGGAGCTCTCAAGACCTGGATTGTCCACACATAGTTTTAACCACACTTTAGGTGGCTTAAATTTATGCTGCTCCAGGGCAGGCTTATCTCTGATCCGTGTTATCCAACTCCTGTTCCATTAATGTGTGGCCACTCCCCACAAATGAGCTGCCCAAGTTGCCCAGGATGCAGAGTCCCTTCTCCTATTCTCTTGTCTTGTGTAGGTAAACTTTCCATCCTCTGAACTCTACTGCCCAGGGGTGGTTCTGGCACCAAACCAACTCCCCAACCCCGGGATGTGACTTTCCAGCCTCCAGGGTGCAACCCACGCAAACAGGCTGTAGAGAACATGCCAGCCAGCCAGGTTGCGGGACACCGACAAGTCCATAAGTGGGATCTAAGCGGGGTGGGGAGGGGGAAAGGTAAGGGGCTGGATTAGGTCCCCATGAGCTGGGACTTCTTTCCTGGGACAGGATCAGTAGCTCCCCCAAAAGCACCTTCCCTCACTGTTCCCTGCCCACAGGCGCCCTGGGCATGCAGGCAGCAGATCTCGGGACCACTGCCACAAGATCCCAGCCCCCGGAGTAGCTCCCCACCCAGCTGTGCACCCTGCCAGTGCTGCTGCATGGAAACCCTGGCCGCACATTGTCAGGACCCCGCAACTCCTGGGGTCTCCATGAAAACCGACCACAAGGATTTTGTGTGGAGCACATCTGTGGGGAGCAGGAAGGGACTGCTGGGAAACAGAATCTGACGTAGGCCTGATCCGGCCTAGCCTTGCCCCGTCCTAACCAGTATCCCAGCCTGGCTTTGTTCACTAAAGGTCTGCCTGAAGAGGGGAGTTTCACAGTGCTTCTGGAAGATGCCCTGGCTTGGTCCTGGCAGCCTCAAGAGAGGGGGGTTTCCAGAGCTGAGGGGCGACTGCTGAGAGCAGTCTCCCACATTTGTAGGAAGTAGGCCTGGTGAAGTGATGGCACTTTCAGGGGTTTGCTTTTGGCTCTTGCATTTTTTAAGTTGATGTTTCTGATGAGCTAAAGGAAATTGCCATTCAAAATGGTATCATGTGCCCTAGGTAGAGGGAAAAGAGACAGCTGAAGGAAACGGAGGAATGGATAACTCTACCTCTCACCTCAGCTGAGACTTGAATTTTTATCTTCTTGTTTTACCATTTCCCTCAGTCAGACTCAGATTTTCAAGTGTCCATTTTAAATTGCCCAGCCTAGCTTGAAGTTAATCCAGTGTTTTATTACTGTAGTCTGGCCCTGACTCCCAGTAAACACCTCTTTAAATTTTTCCAGGAAGCTTTTATTTCCATCCATTGAGTCTGGATCAACATCTCCCCTAGCTTGAGGCCCACTATCAGATCTGAGAGGGGATCCAGAATCCCTAGGCCAGCTTCCAGTAGACACATAGGGACCAGACAGGCCTCTTGGGCAGAGTTTTAGCAGGTTAACATGGTATATCTGTGAACCCCACCATTTCCGCATGAGGGCAAACTTCATAATTTACCTTTCCTACCTGCCAACAGGACCTCAAAAGGTCCTTGACACTTAACTAGTAACTTACTCTTGGAAGAGGGGAGTAATATTAGGACTCTATCTCCTGGCTGGTAGACCCAGAGCCAAGTATTTTTTTATTATATTGCTGTTCCTGTTAGGCGGCTTTGAGATGTTTCTTTCCAAGGGCCCCCACCAAGTCTAACCTCCCCCACAGTTTTAGAACATACTGGATTATGTCTTGTGTTACGGTCCCCTGGGCCTGCCAGGGCTCTAGCAGGAGGTCCAGCACAGCCTAGGGCTGCCTCCTATACAGTAACTCAAAGGATGAAAAGCCCATGGAAGACTGTGGAGCCTCTCATGTGGTAAACAAGTAGGGCAATAACTGATACCAATTTTGCGACTTCTCGGAAACCAACTTGCTCAACATCCCTTTCAGTGTTTGATGAAACCTTTTGACTAGGCCATCAGAGGTTTCATTAGCAGAGGTTTA
Source organism: Crocodylus siamensis (assembly GCF_052110815.1). Lineage (NCBI taxonomy): Eukaryota > Metazoa > Chordata > Crocodylia > Crocodylidae > Crocodylus > Crocodylus siamensis. The sequence goes on along the minus strand of NC_143400.1, from coordinate 20,496,289 downwards.
GAAGAGATGAGATGATGTGGTCTAGGATCACTGGGGCTAGAAAGAAGAGTGAGAAGGGGTGTATACATTGGCTGGGATGATCTAATTGGGGCTGGTCCTGCTTTGAGCAGGAGGGTGGACTAGATGTGGCCTCCTGAGGTCCCTTCCAGCCCTCATTTAATACAATTCTATGATTCATTGCTAGGGTGTGTGGGAAGGTGTATTCAGTTGAATCAAGGACAGATGCCTGTACAACAAATCATTCTTTCCCATCAAATTAAGCTTTTTATATAACCCTGGGGGCCAAATGGATAAGGTACTGGCCTCCTAAGCCAGGATTTGGGGGTTCAAGTTCTACCTGGGCTGAAATAGGCACTTAGCTTCAATACTCCAAGAACAATTAAAAGCATTTTACATAGCAAGTACTAAGGGAGAGGGCAGAAATCTCAGGTGCTGGCAGAGTACAGACACAGGGGACACTTAGACTATTTTTATGTGCTTTGAACTGCAAGCATCCAGATTCATAGATTCACAGACGTTTGGGTCAGAAGGGACCTTAGCAAATCATCGAGTCCAACTCCCTGCCCTGGGCAGGAAACAGTGCTGGGGTCAGACGACCTCAGCCAGGTGCTTGTTCAGTGTCCTCTTGAAGACCACCTCCCTTGAGAGCCCCGTCCAGATGCTGGCCACCCTGACTGTAAAGAAGTTCTTTCTAATATCCTACCTAAATCTGCTCTCCGTCAGTTTGTGCCCATTGTTCCTAGTTACTCCAAGGGGTGCCCTAGTAAACAGAGCATCTCCTATTCCTAGCTGCTCCCTTCGATGAATTTGTAGGTGGCCACAAGATCCCCTCTCAGGCTTTTCTTGTGGAGGTTGAAGAGATCCAGGGCCTTCAATCTCTCCTTGTAAGGCATTGCCCGCAGGCCCCTAACCATCCGAGTGACCCTCCTCTGGACCCTCTTGAGGTTGTCCACATGCCTCCTGAAGTATGGTGCCCAAAACTGGATGTAGTGCACCAACTGCAGCCTCACCAATGCCGTATAAAGTGGAAGTATCACCTCCCTAGACCTGTTCCTGATGCACCTGCTAGTGCACGATAAAGTGCAGTTAGCTTTACTGATCGCTTTGTCACACTGATGACCCATGTTTATCTTGGAGTCAGCAACGACTCCAATGACTCCAAGATCTCTTTCCGCTGCCGTGCTGCTAAGAAGGTCGTCTCCCAGCCTGTAAGCGTGCTGGTGATTCCTTCTCCTCAGGTGTAGCACCTTGCATTTGTTCTTATTGAACTGCATCCTTGTGTTCCACCCACTTTTCCAACCTGTCCAGACCCACCTGGATTCATTCCCTACCCTTTAGTGTGTTAACTTTACCCCATAATTGGGTATCATCTGTGAATTTGGACAGAGTGTTTTCCATGCCATTATCCAAGTCACTGATGAAGATATTGAACAGCACAGGTCCAAGGACCGAGTCTTGTGGGACTTCACTGCCCACATCTTTCCAGGTCGATACTGACCCACCCACCACCACTCTCTGAGTGCAACCCCTAAGCCAATTTGCCACCCACCTGACCAGTTTATCTGTGAGAATGGGATGAGACAGAGTATCGAAGGCCTTCTTAAAATCCAAGATGACATCTACCTCAATTCCTGTATCTAGTACTTTCTTAATGAAGTATTAACTAAATATGCAGCAACTAGAGTTACTGTGCAGTAGCACCAATGCATGGTTATTTTGTGACACTTACTGTGCATTAGCCTAATAACACTATGCTATTAGCTATTCACACAACTTTTAACTACAACGCTACTGCAGTGTTGTTAAGCTAATACACAGTAGGTGTCTTGTGTAGACACACCCAGGGAGCACAGATGACATAAAAAGCAGCAGTGGGCTCAGGCTGCAGCATGGGAAGTCAAGGTGAGATATTAGAAAGAAATTTCTCCTGAGGAGGGTAGTGAAACACTGGAACCAGTGGAGTCTCCATCCTTAGAAGGTTTGAAGACCCAGCTAGACAAAGCCTTGTCTGGGATGATCCAGTTGGGGCTGGTCCTGCTTGCAGGGGGTAATGCACCGGGTCACAATGATGTTCAGTGCCCAGGGATGATGCTTGGGAGCTGATGTAGGCAATGCCCAGTAGTACCTGCCTGTAAAGGCCCCAGGCTACCACAAGGTCTTCCTGCAGGTAGAAGCCCCAGACCCCAGAGGTGGCTGCACCTCAGCACTGTATGTGGGGCCCCTGAACACCCAACCTGCAATGTCCCACCCCAGAGCCAGCTGCATCTCAGTGCTGCAGGGAGGTGCTGAACACTCAGCTCTCTGCCCACCCCAGAGGTGGCTGCATCTCTACACTGGGTGAGGGGTCCCTGTACACCCCACCCTGCAATGCCCCACTCCAGGCACCTATCCAGCACCCACAGCTCCAGACACTGCTCAGGGGCTGTAGGTGGCAGTGATGATGCAGTCGCCCTGTCCCCACATCATCATGGCTTTGCTCCACAGGGAACAGTTCCTGTGGCAAACAAGGGTCCCAAACCCACTCGTGTCCCTGGAGCCCATAGGAAGAGATCAAGTGCCTCCTATGGCAACCCCAAGGTCCCCAAGGTCCCCAACCCCCAGCCAGAGAGCATCCAGACTCACCCTTTGCCCCAAGGAAGAGGAAGAGGAGGAGAGGACCACCCAGCCCCGTGGCTGGAGCCATCTCAGTGCTCTGCATGGCCAGCTGGCAGGGGCTCCATCCTCCTTCCTTTTATGGCGCTGTATCAGCTGGGGCCATAAAACAGTGTGGATGAGGGAGTACCTCTTGCCTGACCTAGCTGATGGGCCATGGAGGTGTGGGCAGGGCCATGGGAACCCTTTCCCCATGACCATGGTGCTGGGGCAGAGCTGGGCATGTGGCCCTTTAAGGCTTTGGGCCTGCCCCCTCCTGGCTCTGCCCCTTCCAGGGTATATAAGAAAGGAGGAAGGCAGCAGGGAGGCCATTTGTAGTCTGATGGAGAGGTGGGATGGCTGCTGCGTCATGGGGCTGGGCAAGCTGGGGTCGGTTGCTGTAATCCAGGCTGGTCTCAGGGCTCCACAGAGGCCAGCTACCCAGATGCCTGGGACCCCTTAGCCAGGTGAAGGGCAGGTCCTGGAGAAACTGATTCCAGGACCTGCCTGTCCATACCCAGCGCCCTGCTCCAGCCCCTGACTGTCACCTCCTTCTGGTCGCAGCCCCTACCTCAGTTTCCCTGCCTGAGATGCTCCCTGCTCTGCCTAGGGGAGAAGGATGTTATATCCTGTACTGTAGTGTACTAGGACAGCTGTGTGGAAGGGCCCCAACCCCAGTGCCCAAGCTACACTAGGGCAGCCATGTAGGGGACCCTGCCCCCAGCTACACTAGATAGACTTCCTTTCTTAGCCGCTTCTCTCACGTTATGCCCCAGCTGTGATGGCCGAGTGGTAAAGGCATCATATTTGAACTCTAATGGGGTCTCCCCGTGCACGTTCAAATCCTGCTCACAGTGGCTGTTAGTTTTGGGCTGCAGGCAGAAGCATTGACTACCATTGCCTGCTCCTAGGAGACGACCTGGCTCCCTATGGCCTCTACAAGCTCCCTCACCCTGCCCTTCTTTCTCTTTTTGTCCCCAGACCCACCTCTGCCTCCTCCAGTACATCCCTCTCCCAGCTTTTCTCTGCACCCAGCCTAGACATCCAGGGGCACAGCTTCCCTTGCCACCACCCACAGGCAATGCCTCCCCGCTACAAACACGAGGCTCCCCCAGTTGTTCTCTCCCCTGCCTGAGTAGGAAGGGATCAGATCACAGCGCAAAGGTCACAGAAGAGGCAAGTAAAGGTCAAAGAGGAAGGAGCAAAGTCAGGAGGGAAAACATCACAGAAAAGGGGCAAGGTCAGGAGGGCAAAGGAGGGGGAGGTCAGTCAGGAGGGCAAAGGTCACAGACCTGGGGTAAGGCTCCCAGGGTGCCAGTGAAACTGGGAGCTGGTGGCCCATGATGGGGGTATGGGGCACTAGGGCCTGAACCACTGAGAAGCTCAGCCCCGAAAGGGGTCCCACCCCATGCCCCTCCCTGATTCCCTCTGTATCCAGGGCTCATCCAAGATGCTGAACAAGGATGTAGGGTGCAGAGGACCCAACCCATGTCTGTGCATCCTGAGACACCAGCCTCCAGCAGCCCCTCCCAGCCAGCTTTTCCCCAACCTAGACCAGCAGCAGGGTCTTCTCCCTTCTCTGGGGCAGAAGATGAAGGAACATTGGGACCCAGCCCTATCCCCACATCCTCCCCAACAAAACAGAAACCCAGCTTCCCCATTGAATATGCGCACCCGAACTCGGCTCATTTTCTGGGGGAAAGTGTACATGGTACACAGGGAAATACGGTAACACCAGAACCACAGGAGCTCTGACAGCTGCTAGGCCCAGCCAGATAGGCATCCCCCAACCCTGACAAAGCTTCTCTCTCCCAAGGAAACAGGGTGGGAGGAGTGGGGGTGTTTTCATAAGCCCTTCCCATCTCTCCCAGCCCTGAGAGCAGCAGGTGTGGGCAGGAGGTGCAGTGGCAGCCTGAGGCCCCATTAAAACAACAGCTTTAATTAAAAAAGACAAGGCAAAAGATTGCAAACGAGCCAGCCGCAACTTTAAAACAAAGGGTTAAAAAAAGAAAGAGACACGCAGCCCAGGGAAGGGCAGAGGAAGGGGAGCAGAGGTCACTGGACCAACCCCTCCATACCCAGGCACCGGCAGGGCCCCTCAAGCACCCCGCGGAAGACCTCGTAGCGGTGGTTGAGGTCACGGCGGCTGTGCATGTGATAGCGGGAGCCCAGGGCGCCCTGCGGGGCTGGCACCCCATAGAATACCCGCCGGATGCGGGCATGAACAAGTGCCATGGCGCACATGGCACAGGGCTCGCGTGTCAGGTACATGTCATAGCCAGTGCAGATGTAGGGCAGCCCCTCACGGGGGGAACCATCTGCCAGGGGCTGGAAGGAGCAGGCAGCAAAGTCCCGGTAGTTGTAGACACCGCCACCTTGTCCATGGGCCACCAAGTCAATGCCCACCATAGCAGCATGCAGCAGTGGGTGCAGCCCCCTGCGGCAGTCGTGCCCCACGGCCAGCACGCACCCCGTGGCCGGGTCCACCACAGTCACACCAGCCGGCACCATGCCACGCTCAGCCCCACGGCAGGCAGCATCCAGAGCCTGCTCCATGTGCCTGGCCATGGAGACACACTCCTGGGCCGTGAAGAGGGTCCCATCCAGCGCCCGGCTGGTGCGCTTGTTCTCGTGGAAAGCCGTGGGCCAGTGGGTGGCCGCCTCCTCGAACTGGCACCGGGTGAGGGGCGGATGGGCCGGCACCCGCACCAGGAAGGGTTCACCCAGTCCCTGTGTGTGCACCCGGCTGTGGGGTAGCAGCTGAGCCAGCGTTCGTGGGATAGCTCCATCCTCAGCCAGGCACACAAGGACCTCCAGGCCAGTGGCTCGCGCCCGCACCCGCTTCAGGTGGGGAAGGCCAGGCAGGGGCAGCGCAACTGCCAGCTCCTGGACCAGGCGTGAGGTCTCCGCCTTGAGCAGAATGGGGGCAGCGTAGGCCGACACCAGCTCCACGCCCCGCGACTCCAGCTCCGACAGCACCGGCTCCGGCACCCACGCCACGACCTCGCCCCCCGACTGCCGCCGCCTCCGCTTGCAGTCTGGCTCCATCCTCCTGGGCGCTGCTGGGGGGGCATTCATGAGGAGCCCCCCTTCACACAACTCTCCAAGTTGGGCCCCCCGAGCCTCAGACACACCCCCAGCACTGGAGACTTCCCCCAGGCTAGGACACACCCCCTATAGCCCAAGCACAAGGACCATCCCCAGCCTTAGCGACCCCTCAGGTCAGCATCCCCAGCCCCAGGGACCCTTTCTGGGTCAGCAACCCAAACCCTAGAGACCCCCCATGCTCAGGGGCCTCAGATCAGCACCCTAAGCTCCAGCCCCACCTCTCCCCGCTCAAGCCCCACAGCCCCCCAAGCCCAAGAACCCCCACCAGGTCAACTCCCCCAAAGCCCAGGGACGGACACCTCCTCCCACAAGTCAGAACCCCCTAAACCCCAGCCCCCACCCACAGGGCAGCACCCCTAAACTCCAGGGACCGCCCTGGTCAGCACCCCTAACCTCCACCCCCACAGCTCCAGGGTCCCACCACGCCCCAAGCCCAGGGGCCCCCTAGGTGGGCACCCCCAAACCCCACAGCCCCCCTGCCCCAGACCCCCAGGTCAACACCCCCTCAAGCTCCAGCCGCCCCACCCCGCAAGCCCAGGGGGCCCTACAGGCTGGGCCCCCCAAACTCCAAGGCCCCCCCCAGCCCTGTGACCCCCCAAGCCCCGGCAAACCCCCCCACGTGGTGGTTTCTCTCGCCCTCACCTGCCGCTGGGAAGTAGGGGTGGATTCCTGGTGTGGGCCCCACCCCCCTCCGCCTATTGGCTAGCGGTGCCGTCAATCTTTAAGGAGCCAGCGCCGATTGGCCAGGCGCAGCCAGGAGAGGACGGACCACAGAGGGCAGAGCGGCCCCGCGGGGGGGGGGGGTGACCATCGAGAGAGGTGGGGTTGAGCAGAGCGGCGGCCGGAAGCCGGAAGCGCGGCAGGCGAAAGTGCGCGCGGGCCGGGCAGGCCTGGCCGGAGCGGGGCAGGGTATGGCGGCGGCGGCGGCGCCGCGGGGAGCGGGGCCCAGCGGCGGCGGCGGCGGAGCGCGGCTCCTATGGGCCGTGTCTCTGCTCTGCGTCCTGCTCGACTTGCAGCTGCCAGGTAATCGCTGCCATGACGACGGGCCCCTGGGCCGCCACGTCACGGGGTCTGGCCCCGCCCGCTTCCCCCCCCCCCGGTCAGGTGACCCGCCTCCTGCTGGCGGCTGTTGGCCCCGCCCCCTCGCGTGGTGCCTCCCACTTTTGCCCCTGGTCACGCCTCTTGTCTCCTAGGTCCCGCCCCTTGCCTTTTTCTCCCCGCCCCCAGTTATTTCTGCCCTGTTTCCTTGGGGCACTGTGACCCCGTCGTTCCGGGGGGGGGGTGGGGAGATACCCCGTGGCGAGGCAAAGCTGGCAGGGGCAGGGGCAGGGGCGGGTAGGAACAGGCTGGGGGGGTGGGCAGAGCAGGGGAAGGAGGCAGGGAGCAGGAGCGCGCTGGTCCCGGCCCATTTCTGAGCCGCCCCCTGGCCCCGTGCAGGACTGCTGGCGGCCGGGCAGGCGGAGATCGAGAACCACCTGGAGATGGGGCGCAAGCTGCTGGCGGCTGGACAGCTGGCCGAGGCGCTGTCACACTACCACTCGGCCGTGGGTGAGTGTGCGCGTCCCTGTCTCCCCCCTCCCAGCGGGAGCATCGCCCTGGGACGGGGTGGGGGTGGGGGACAGCGGCTGCGGGGCAGGTGGAGGTGGGGGTCGGTGGCAGAGGGGCTGAGTGAGGCCGGGACCCTGCTGACGTGCTTCCCCCCCACCCCACCCCAGAGAGCGACCCCAAGAACTACCTGACCTATTACAAGCGGGCGACCATCTACCTGGCCATGGGCAAGTTCCGCGCGGCTCTGCCTGACCTCTCCAAGGCCATCGAGCTGAAACCCGACTTCCTGGCCGTAAGTGAGTCTCCGGCAGGCAGGGTCGCATCCTGCCCCTGCCGCCCCCTACCCCCCTCCAGCCCCATGCGCAGCTCCAAGGCCCAGGCCCAGGGGAAAGCCTGGTCTCTGCACTTTGCAGTGGAGAGGGCGCTATGCATCTGCCAACATGCTCCTCCCCAGCAGGGGTACAGTCCCCATTAAGGCCTGTTCCTACCCCAGTCCCCCAGACCCAGAGTGAACCCAGGTGTCCTGGCCCCCTCCCCACCCCATCCGATAAAACCCAGGTCTCCGCCCCCACCAAACTGAACCCGGGGCCCCGCTGCTGCGAGGAGGGAGAGGGTTGTGGGGTGGTTTCCATGTCTTGGAGAAACCTCAGGCAGAGATGGTGTTACCTTACTCTGCAGCAGGGATGGTCTCCCCCCCCCACACCAGTCTGACTGTAGGATAAAATCCCTTCCAGCCCCCAGCACAGCATCAGTCTGTCCCCAAGTAGAAGAGCAAGACCCTTCAGCCAGGTCGTTCGGGGGTCAAGTCTGAGCAGGGGCACTGGCCCAGCCTGGGCACCATCCACATCAACACTGCCCTGGGGCAGTAAAGAAAACCCTGGACCTATGTAGTAATGAGGGGGACATTCCTTCCTAGGTCAACCCCAGAGACCTGTGAGACCCCACATCCCTCCGCTCTGCTTTATCTTGGGCTTGCAGGTGTCTTTGCTGCTGCCAGTACCAATCCCTCCTGCTAGGACTGGGTCCCGGGAGCCTTATACCACTCCCTCCTAGCCCCCACACTGGGATTGGGCCCCAGAGGCCCAGCACTGCCTCCGCCCAGCCCTTTATGCTGGGATGAGGTGCTTAGTGTGAGGCTTGGGGCTCCCTGTGGTTCCAGAGACTGGGCAGCAGGGCAGTGGTGGAGAGCACCCAGCGAGGGTGTTGAGGGACAAGGCCGGACATGGACCTGAGCTCCCACACCCCAAGCCACTGTCCTTCAGAGCCTAGTCCACCTCCTTCCTCCCCACCAGCCCATTATCCCCTTTGAGGACCTAGGGCAGGCGAGCTGCCTGGTGCCCCATCCCGAACTCCCCCTCGCACCCAGGCATGGCGACTCATGGGGATGCCTCATCTTCCGCCTGCCTGGCACTGAGCAGCCACCCATGGGGCCCTCAAACCGCAGTGGGGAGCTCCAAGCTGTTACTCTTCTTTGCTGCCAGCTCCTGATGCAGCCTGGGGAGCCACCCTGGTTCCTGCCACAGCAAATGGGAGGGGCCCATAAGGATGTGGGGAGCCCAGGGGTGGCCTGATGCTGCCACCCCCAAAACATGCCCTCTCTGCCCTCCAGGCTCGGCTGCAGCGCGGCAACATCCTTCTGAAGCAAGGCCACACACAGGAGGCCCGGCAGGACTTTGAGGCCGTGGTGAGCACCACAGAGGCCAAGCTGCCCTGTTGGGTCCCCTGGGACTTGGCCCCTGCCCCCAGCACTGCTTCTTTTCCCCCACCCCAACCAAGGGGAGTTGTGGGGCAGTGGGAAGCAGAGTGGAACCAGCCCTTGCTTTACCTCCCCCGGCAGCTGCGGAACGACCCTGGGCACAAGGAAGCTGAGAGCCAGCTGGCCCGAGCCACCGAGCTTGAGGTGTCCATGCAGGAGGCCCAAGCAGCCTATCGGAGGAAGGACTACGCTGGAGCCATCAGCATCCTGGAACATGCCATCGAGGTAGCCACTGCACCGGGAAGTGGAGCACTGCCTTGATCTACCAGCCCCACCTCTTCATGGCCTGTGCCTGTTGGTTGGAGGCTATCTTCCACCAGTCTCCTGCCAGGTGGTGGCATGAGACTAAATAGGGAGCCCAGCCCACAGGGATCAAGCTTCAGCCCACACAAGGCACCACAGCTGTACTCCCTCCTTGACCACAATCAGGCACTCCCTTTCCTCTCCCCCCCACAAAATATTTAACTCCTGGGGGTCATTGCTGCTCTCAGCCAGATGCATGGCTGCTGCCCTGGCGGATGGGGGCCAGGAGAAGGGAATAGGTCTGTCATGACCCAGATGCTGCCTGGGGCAGGAGTGTCTGCAAAGTAGATGGGCGCAGGAGCCAATGTGGGCTGAGATGGGCAGATGGGATGGAGCAGGGAGGCTGGGGAGTGCCAGGATCCTGTTCCAAAGGTGGCAGAGCAGGAGCCAGATAGCTATTACCCCCTGCCCCCAGCTGCTTCCAGTGCTGCTGCAGCACCCAGGGGATTGTCTAGTCTAGCTGCTCTTCTCCAGCCAGGCCTGGGGGTCATTCCCCAAAAGCAGTAGCGGCTCCCAGGAGGGCCATGAGCAGCACATGCCCCTGTCCTCCCCACCCCAGGTGGGTCTTGTTCTCTGGGGTAGGATGCGTGGTTATATCGTTATGCCGGCTCTTCACCACAGATCTCACCATGGGACCCCAAGGCGAAGGAGCTGCGAGCTGAGTGCCACCTGCACCTGGGAGACCCCGCCAAGGCCATCCTGGACCTGAAGCCCACCACCAAGCTACGCAGCGACAACCGGGCTGCCTTCCTCAAGCTGAGTCGCCTCTACTACCGCCTGGGCGAGCACGAGGAGGCCTTAGCGTGAGTCAGGAGCTGCAAGGGGGGGAAAGCAGAGCCATTCTGGCTCCAAAATGACTGTGGCACCCTGCTGTGCCATCACAGTAATGTGGGACCTGTCCCTCCCTCCCTCCACCTAGCCAGGTGAGGGAGTGCCTGAAGCTGGACCAGGATGACAAGGCCTGCTTCTCCCACTACAAGCAGGTGAAGAAGCTGTCCAAGCAGCTAGATTCTGCGGAGGAGCATGTCACGGCACAGCGGTGGGTGTCACCCCCGGCCCCATTCTGGAGTGGCAGGGGGGAGCGTCTCTATGCGACTTGGGCATCCTTCCACTCTGGTGTTGCCTTCCCAGGGTGCAGCCCCTGCCTCCCACTAGTACACAAGGACCCTTTGCGTGCCCCAGCCTTGGCATTTCCATCTCCAGCAGCTCTGGGCTTTCCTGTGTAATTCCCCACCATCCTGGGCTGGTTGGCACCTGGCTTGCTTTGGGCATTAGTCAGCAACCCCCACCCCCAGTCCTGCTGCAGCCAGTGCCGCCTCCTCCCCACCCCATTTCCAAGCTCCTCCATCGACATGCATCTCCGTTTCCCGGCCAACAGGTATGAAGATGCCATAGAGAAGTACAAGGCAGCTATGAAAACAGAGCCCAGCGTGGATGTCTACACCACCAAAGCCAAGGTCCGGATCTGTCACTGTCTTTCCAAGGTGAGCCAGGCTGCTTCCTCCACTCCTACTCCCTTCCCTCAGCCCTGACCCCTTCTTGTTAGTGCCAAAGGGGACACCAAAACGTAGAGACTGGCTGCGTGAGGAAGCCACAAGCTCTCCCCCTGGTCTGTGGTGGTTCAGGGACTGCATTTCCCACATCTGTGTGGGAACCCAGAGGCATTTTCCTTCCCCCAGTGCGGGGTCTGGGCACGCAGCACCATGACTGCAACCCCATGCAGGATCTGGATGTTCTTACAACACAGGGCCACTAGGTGGCAGAGCCACCCGTTTGCATGGAGCAGGCAGCTGGTACACATAAACACACGTGTATGCACCCACCTGCACTGACGCACCCTGCATTCTATGTAGGCATCTTCTCCAGGGGTTTTGCTGGGGATTCTTCCCCCTGGCATCAGCCATGTGTTGGGAGGGAGCATACCGCTGCATGTCCAAGGCCAAAGGAGGAGGTTTGCTCATCTCCCGCTCCTGTCCATTCCTGGTAGGATCACTGGCTTTCCCCAGCTCACCATAAGCTCTTTCTAGTTTCTGTGGTGTCCAGGATGTCTAAGAGTTCATGGAGAACTCAAGGGCATCTCTACAGCGCCATTGGGGCCAGAAGGGTTGTACCCCTGGGTCAGACCAGTAAGGCCCGTGAGGTTTCTCACCTCTTCTGTGTCCCTGCTGGGCAGCTTCCTCTCTCAAGACGCACAGCTCCCAAGGCTCTTGCCCCCATCCCTCTCAGTACCCCACAGCCTGGAAGAGGCAGAAACTCAGAGCAAAAGCTGGGCCAGGGTGAGGAGAAGAGAGTCTCCACTGACCCTGATCTCTGATGCTGCAGCTACAGCTGGTCTGGTCTGAAGGTGCCTACTCCTAGTCTGGCTCTTGACACCAGGGTAGAAGCAGTGGCTGAGCCTCAGAAAGAATTACAGAGCAGCCTGGCAGGGGAGAGGAAGTCTCATCTCATCTCATCCAACCCCCTTCTCAGGGCAGGACCAGCCCCAGCCAAACCCTCCCAGGCACGTCCTTGTCTGACCTGGTCCCGACACACCCCCAGCCTCGTTCACAGCTCTGAAGCCCAATGGATAGAGCAGGGGGCTCTGGGCCAGGGGAAGCTGGGGCCAAGTGCTGGCCATGCCCTGCTGCTACTCAGGGCAGGTCCACGCCCTGGAGAGACCCAAGACAGAGGCTGTGCCCTCCTCTGCAGAGGAAAGCAAAAGCTCTCACAGACCAAACCAGTCTGCCCTCAGTGCAGCATGGGTCTGACCATGAGCAGAGGGCAAGACTGTAGCCAGGACTCTCCAGGGTTGAGTCCCAGCAGGAGTATCGGCACAGCCCATACTCTGTCCCCAGGTGGGCTGCAGTCAGCACCCCGTGCCTCTGGGGAAAGCAAAATAAAACCCCTGTAGCAACAAAAGGGAGGTAAATAGCTTCCTACATATCGACCCACAGAGCGTAGTACAAGGTCCCTTCCTGCCAGCGCAGCCATCATCATGCAGGCGGTGTATGGCCAGGCAGTGTCTACATGGGGGCATCAGGAAAGCAAGAAAGATTCCCTGCCGGGATGCATCCCTCACCTCTGTTAGCAGGGCTGTCTCAGACCCACTGGATTTTTTTTAGTTGTTGGTAGGAGAGGGTAAACACCCCACAACTTCATAGCAGATGGAACGGAGGGGGGACCCTCCAGGTGCTTGGGAACTAGGGGTTTCACCAAGAAGCAAAGAGGGAGCTGTTCTTTAAGCGCTGACAGGGCCCAGAGGTTTATTCTGCCCCCAACAGCCAGTGGGATCTAGTCGGAGGTAGGCCAGCAGGGCCCAGGTGTATGCATAGCTGCCCTCCCCCCACCTCTGACTCAGCCCTGCCACTCTCCTCTTCCCTCCCCCAGAGCAAGAGACCCCGGGAAGCCATTGACATGTGCACAGAAGCTCATCAGCGGGACCCCCGCAATGTCTTTGTGCTGCGTGACCGGGCCGAGGCCTACATCCTGAACGAGGAGTTTGAGAAAGGTAGGGCGCAGGCATGGGCAGGGAAAGCCCAGTTGGAGAGCTGTGGGAGCACAGGGTCTTCCCCCAGACTCCCTCTCCCTCTCTCTCTCTCCCTGGGAGCTTTCAGGGTGCCCTACCAAGGCAGCCTGGGGTCTGGCAACTGTCTGAGCATGGCCCTTGGGAGAGATGACACCTTTTGCAGAGCACCAGAGTGCTGGAATTGGGACTCCCCTGGGTTTGTCTAGGAGGAGAAGGGAGAGGTGGGACTGAGAACCAGGACACCTGGGTTCTAGCTCTGGTTTTGCCACTGCCTGTCCCTGACACTCCCTCCACACTCAGGCTTTGGCCCTGCCCCAATGACAGGCTCCAAGGAGCTCTTCCTATAAGGAGAGCCAGGATAGAGTGGTCCCTGCCATTGTCTCCCCTCGTGCATCATGGGAAATTAGAGGCTGGCTCAGAGACTTGGCCTGGAAATGCGGGTGAAACAACACGGCCGGGCATCCGGAGGCAGCTTGCGGCTTGAGAGCAGCCTTCAAGTCCCGGCAGAACTGCTGAAAAGAGGAGGGGAAGCTTCTTTTCTCTCTAACCGTGAAGAGGAGGACACAGACCCATGGCTTGAACTTGCAGTCGGTTGCCAGGAGGAAATTCCTCGCTGGCAGAGCAGGCGGGCAGTGGGAGATGCCAGGGACATTGTGAGCTCTCCATCACTGGAGGGGTTCAAGGAAAGGTTGCACAGCTACTGGTCGGGGATGATCCAGGCATAGTGATAGTAAGTGTATAGCTGTAGGAATTTCCCAGGCTTCTGGGCTTTGCTGGTTGCAGCCCCCCTACTTCTGCTATGTGTCACGGTATCTTTTAAGTCTCCCCCAGAGGCATTGGGTGTTGGCTGTAGCCCAGGCTGGGGATGGACCAACACTCAAGCTGGAGGGTCCTGGCTGGAGGCTATTGCCCCTCCACTCAGGGTCAAACTGATGCCAGATTTGAGGTTGGGAAGGGATTTTCTCCTTGGGCAGAGGGGTACAGAGTGGGAGGGGAGGTTTTGCCATTCTCTGTATAAGGTCTCTACTTGGGTTCTCTTGAGCATAGATTCATAGATATAAGGGTGGCAAGGTTCCTGAATAAATGTGATATATTAGGCCAACTGAGTGGTTGGGAAAAAAAAAATAACTAGGTGACCCTAATTAGATGTTAGGGTCACCTTTTACAGAAGCAGGGCATTGACTGCCACAGTCCTCTGCTCTCCCTGGGGCAGGTTCGGGAGTGATGCCTGGTACTATGTCTGGGGTGACGGTTGCTTTGCCCAGAGGTTGGATAATGGGTTTGTCCAGTATGCTTTGGACAGGGCTGATCCTGTCTCAAGCAAGGGATTGGACTCAAATGACCTTTGGAGTGCCCTTCCAGCCCCGCTGCTCTAGGAATCAATGGTTTGTTCCTCGGAAGAGGTTACGTTGGCTGAGAAAGTGGTTGACAGTCACACTGCATGCATACCTGATGCATGTTTTGCATGTTTGTAGCTGTGGACGACTACCAGGAGGCCAAGGAGTTTGACATGGAGAACGAGGAGCTTAAGGAGGGGCTGGAGAGAGCCCAGAAGCTGCTAAAACAGTCCAAGAAGCGCGACTACTACAAGATCCTGGGTATCCGGAGGTGGGTATGCAGGCACTGTCCCACATCATACACGGCCGCATTCCCCCGCCCCCCCCCAGTGCTGGGCACAGCGGTCCATGTTGCTGGCAGAAGGGACGCCACCGCCTCCTGGCTCTGCAGAGGTGACTCAGCTCCCGTCACGCTCCACCGGAGCCCCAGTGAGCTCTGCACAGCCTTTCCCCTAGTGCCCCCAGCTGCAGAATCACAGTGCTGAGGCCTTTCGGCTCTCCGCAGCGCCTGGCAGATTTTGCGGAGTTAGCATTTCTGCCTTTCCACGGGGTCGGAGCAGTGCAGGTTCTCCTCAGCCAGTCATGCTCCAGAACTGGTTGCATTGGGCATGGGCTTCTGCTGCGGGGGTCATGGCCTTTGTCTGGGGCCTCCACAGGGACAGCCCTCGGCCCTGGCTTTCCCTGGCAGCTGTGCACAGGGAAAGCTGAGCATCAGGAACAAATCAGACCAGGACTGGTTCAGACTGCTGTAATGAGGCCTGCCTTTGCCCTGAGATGGAGCTTGAGGGCCCAGCCCACCCAACTATGCTATGCCTGTGAAAGGGGTCATGGGAGGTTGCTGTCTGAGCTGGCTTGTTGGCGGCCACAGCTCTGTTCCAGGCCTGGGCTGGCAAGTGCCTGGTCCTCAATGGGTTCCTCATTAAGCTAATGGGGGGCTGGGCTGGCCTCTGGACATCCCATCACCCCTGCATCTTTTCGGGGTCCCATAGGAATGCCAACAAGCAGGAGATCATCAAGGCCTACCGCAAGCTGGCACAGCAATGGCACCCGGACAACTTCCAGTCGGACGAGGAGAAGAAGGAGGCAGAGAAGAAGTTCATCGACATCGCAGCTGCCAAGGAAGTGCTGACGGACTCAGGTACAGCGATACCGGGGGGGGGGGGGGGGGGCCAAGTGTCATGCCCCCATGGCACCCAGTGACGTTCACTGAGCCTAGGCAGCAGCATGTGAGCAGGGCCCAGAGACAAAAAGAGACTTGCCCAGAACCCAGGTGTCCTCACCCTGGCGCAGCCCCCAGTCCCTCCCCCATTACGTGTCCTAGAGATGGGGAATTCTGGATGCCAGGCTGGGCCACAGTCCTTAGGAGCATGGACCAACCGGGACAAGACCCACGTGGGCTCCTGGCCTTGTAACACAGCCCTGCACCCATATTCCCTCTGGATAACGGAGCCCCCACCTTCAGATATGTTCTCCTTCCTTCGTAGATATATGGGTGTAGGCTGCAGCCCAAGCTGGGGCTTCCCTATGAGCAGAGACTAACAAGGCCAGGTCCGTTCCCTGTGGAAAAAGACACTTGGGGTGGGGGAAGAGTAAGGCAGCAGGGACTGATCATGGCCTGTCTCACTGCAAGAAAGCAGCCCCAGGCCCTTCTTTTCCACCCCCTGGGGAATTCAAGGCTCGGGCTTTGCCCCCATGCACCAAATCCAAGAGCTCGGCCCAGGGCTGGGACATGTGCTGCTTGGAGGGGTAGTGGAGGCACCAAGCAGGGGGTGAAGGACACGAGAAGCACCTTGCCCTTCAGCTGCACCAGAGGCACATCACAGGGTGGGGAGGGAGTATTTGGGGGCCACGGGGCTGGCTGCAGCGTATGAGGGCCCTTCGGAAAACATTTACAGGCAGGTCATACAGGTGCTGGGCTGGCTGGGCTTGGCTCCGCTCTCAGTGCATCTCTCCCTTGCCTCCCCTTCCCCCCACAGAGATGCGGCAGAAGTTCGACTCTGGCGAGGACCCCCTGGACCCTGAGAACCAACAGGGAGGTGGGGGCCACGCACACCAGTGGCCTTTTGAATTTAATCCCTTTGGCTCTGGTAACTTCCACTTCAAATTTCACTTCAACTAACTCTGGGGCCTGCAGGCCCTGCCCCCTCCACCTTCCCCGACAGTGACATGGGGAGAGAGAAAGCAGGACGGGAGGCAGCCACACACTCCCCGTCTCCATCCACATGTCAAATGGTCTTTGCCCTAGTCCCGTCGTGGGGCACCAGCCATTGCGTTTGGCTGGGACACAGAAAGAGTCTGAGGCTTCACTGCATCAAGGAGGCTTGGGTGGAGGCCGAGAGCCTCTCCCAGCACCCTGGGATCTCGAACTAAGAGGAGATGGGTCCCACCGGTGGATGTTGGAGAAGCGCCAGGGGGTAACTGCCTACTATCAAATGCCTGGAGGGGACAGCGGCAACATCCATCAGTGGAAGGGGTTGCTGCTTGCCATGGGGCTCCTGTTTCCTATCCAGACCCCGAATGGTGGGCCCTGCTGTCTTCCCCTGGCATCTCCTGCTGCATGTGTGGAGAACGGGGTGCCGGCTGCCCTGCCCACCCCCAACCCCTTCCAGTCTCCAAGCTGGGCAACGGGATGCCTGGAAAAGGTGCCTTGGCTCCTCACCAGCCTCCAAGGAGCCCCTAATGGCACTCCCCCCTCTGTCCCCGTAGGAGCAGGGGGCTGCGGACCCCTGTGGAGCTCTCCCTACCTCAGGCTGTGCTTTCTCCCCCTGCTCCTCGATACTGCCCGAGGGGGTAGCTCAGCTCAGTTTCTCCCCCCGGTTCTTTTGTAGATACACTTTGGACTCTGGGTTCTCGGCTCAGCTGGTTTGTGGGGTAGCAGAAGCGTCCCTAGGGCTGCCTGCAGGGACTTCAGCTCTGCCCTGTGGACTGCGTGTTTCCCCTCTGTCCTCTCTCTGTGTCCTAGCCTACATCCCCCCTGGAGTCCAGACAGTGCTGGTGGCAGACCGCTGGTCATGGGGCACTGCCCATCTTCCCCACTGTTCCAAGCCACAAGCTCTTTACCACCAAGTGCCTTTCTCCAAGAAGTCAGCCGGGCCTTGGACCACACGTGCACCAAGGAGGCCGCCTGGACCCCCCCAACCCAGAGCCAAAGGGCTGCCCCAGGAGTCAAACATGGTAGGGAGGAGTTGTGGGGGGTGGTCTATGTGAGGTAATGCTAGCTGCTTCCTCCCCCACACACACATGCACATAGAGCCTGGTCCCCACCACATCACTAAAATAAAACTTTTATTTCATACAAAACTCCAGGCCTGTGGCACCTGGCACAGGCCCCCCCCCCCCCCGGGTCAGGTTTTGTGTTACCTGCTGGAGGGAGGGGAGATGCAGAGACTACCCACCTACACACTGCTCCACAGAGCACCCCTGGGGCAGGGGGCGGGCTGCAGGGTATGAGCATGCGCAGGTGTGGGCATGCAGCCTCAAAGCTACATATAGGCACTCACAGGTATGTGCATGTGTATCCATATGCAAATGCCCATGTGCTTGCACATGCATGCACTAGCAGTGTGTGTACTTGCATGCTCACCAATTCACCTGTGTGTACACAACCATGCATGCACTCACACACAGGCATATGTGCACCAGTGTGCATGCATATGCACTCAGGTATACATGTAGGCATGCACCCATACATGCATCCCTTCGCATGTGTGCACGCAAGCATGTACTTGCATTCACACCAGCACACATACATGTGTCTACACATGCGTACAAGCATGTAGTCATATGCCCTTACACGTGTGCACAAGCATGCATTCTGATGCATTCACACTGCCACATACACTTCCCTATACTCACATATACATGTGTGCATGCAGGCATGCATGTGTATTTATGCCAGCACATATACATACACATGTCCATGCACATACACACACACCCATGCATCCAGGCGCACACCCACACAGGTGTATGCCAGCTCCCCCAGGCATGATGCCCCTTCTCACCCACCCCTCCAGCTTCTGCAAGGATCAGGGCCATGGCAGGGGCAGTCCGTGGGTGCACACGGCCCCCCACGTGCCTTCCCATCAGACATAGGCGTTCTTGCCGTATGGCCCCAGGCTGCTGGCAGCTGAAGCACGTGTTACAGTCGCAGGGACACCATGATGATAGCTGTAGCTGCAGAGCAAGGAGGGTCAGTGGTCAGTGCCAAGTGTGACCCCCCACAAACCCCTTCCCCCCAGCCTCACCCTTGCTTTACCTCTTGTCCTGGGGGCCATGGGCAGCCCGGCAGGAGCCCAGCAGGCAGCCGCCCCCCACCATTGCCAGCAGGGCCCCGCTCCAGCCCAGGTACAGTGCTGGCCCGATTTCATACCTGCAGGGGCAGGATATACATGAGACCATTGGGTGGGGGGGTAGCCCTTGCCCCCCCCACCCCATGACCCCCACCCCACTGCCACGGGGACTCACTTTGTGCCAGGGTAGAGCGGGTCGAAGAAGTCCCGTGTGATGTTGAAGGCGTACCATGACAGTGCCACCATGCCACACAGCCCTGCAGGGGGCCAGGAGGGGGTTGTCATGCAGGGTGGGTGGGGGGTGGGCTGCCCCCAGAACCTTCCACCATGTGGGATACCCCCTGTGACCTGTAGGAGGTCTCACCTACATGGGTTGGTGTCCCCCATGGCCCTGATTCTCCTTATGGGGTCTCCCCCACCCCGTGGGATGTCCCCCATGGCTGTGATGCCTCTCCATGGGGTCTTCCCCTCCTTAGAGGATGCCCCCTAAGGCACCATTCCCCTGCATGGGAGGTCTCCCTGGGGAACGTCCCCTGGGACTGCATCTCACTTCTGTATGTGGGCCCCGTCCCCTGGGACTGCAGACCCTCCTGCATGTGGGGTGTGCCCCATGGCTGTGATTCCCCCCGTGGGTCATCATGGGATGTCCCCCACAGAACGCCCCCTGGGACCCTCACCCCCTTGCACATGGAGTGTACCCCGTGGGCTGTCTCCCACGTGGGGAGGCCCCTGTGGCCGCGACTCCCCCCATGGGTCATTGTGGGATGTCCCCCATGGCCCTGTCCCTCATGACCATACCCCCTGCATGTGGGCCGTGATTCCCCCATGGATCATCATAGGATGTCCCCTGTGGAATGCCCCTTGGGACTGTGACCCCCATGCACATGGGGTGTACCCCATGCTCTCTTCCCCTATGTGGGGTGTCCTCTGTGGTCGTGATTCCCCCGTAGGTCATGCCCCAGACCGTGTCCTTGCCCCTGGCATGAGGGGTTGCCCCCCGCTGTGTGCCCCCTGTGGTCACACTCACCAGCCAGCAGCAGCAGGGCCCCGGCGGCCACCGCCATGCGGGCCTTGAAGCCGGGGCTGCCCTCAGCCACGCGCGTGCAGCGCAGTCCCACGGCGCCGGCCGCCAGCCCCAAGAAGCCCAGCACCAGCGCCGCGATCATCAGGGCCCGGCATGCCTGCAGGTAGCCTGCGTGGGGCGGGGGAGCCAGTCACGCAGGGGCAGCGTTCCACTGCAGAGCTCCCTTCCTCACCCCGAGCCCATGCAGGACACGGGGCAGGAGGGGACGCCAGCCCAGGACGAGGCAGGGGGGCAGGACACCTGGGTCCCTTCCCAGCCCCGGGCACCGCCCCGGCACGCAGCCGGCCGTTCCCACGGGTGGGGGGAGGGGGAGGGGTCTGAGGAAGGATCCCCCCACAGCTGGTCGGGGTCCTGCGTGGGGGGGTCCCTGGCTCCACATGCCCCATGCTGGTGGGGGAGAGGGGGTCCCCGCCCCACGAGTGTCCCTTGGACCCGAACAGGGACACGTGGGGGGAAGGGGGTGCCACACACCCTGGGGGGGGGGGTCCCTGGCCCCACGTGCCCTATGGCCCCACCCGTGCCGGGACCCCACGTGTGTTCCGTCACGGGGGCAGAGGGGGGTTTCCCAGCTCCATGTGCCTTGTGGGCGAGGGGTCCTCGCGCCCACGGGTGTCTCTCCCAGCCCCACGTGGGGGCGAAGAGGGGCGTTCCCGCGGGGCCGAGCCCCGGCGCCCCACGCGAGTCCGCGCCCAGGGCCGGGGGGAGCGGTACCGGAGAGCGCGAGCAGCGAGGGGAAGTCGCGGCAGTTGTACACGCCCGTGGAGTCGGTGGCGCAGCTCTGCCACAGGTTCTCGAAGAGCGTGGACGTGGTGATGACGTTGCCGTCCACGGTGGACACGCGCCAGTAGCTGTTGGGCAGCGTGAGGCCGAGCAGCCCCCAGCCCACGGCGCCCGCCAGCAGCCCGCCCGCCTCGGTCGCTGCCATCGCCCGCGCCGCTCCCGCCTCCGGCTCCGGCTCCGGCTCGGGCGCCCGCGCCGGCCCGGGTCAAGGCAGCGGGGCCGGCCCCGCCCCCGGCCCCGCCCCGCCCCGCCCGGCCGGGGGAGACCCGGAGCTCGCGCCCCCAGGCACCGCCCCAGCCCCGCCGTGCAGAGCCCGGGGGTGCGGCCGCCCGGAGCCCGCTGCGGTTCCCGGCCGCGGACAGGGGCGGCTCTTGTTACTGAGGGTCTTACCCCGGGATTCCTCGGGCGCCGGGTTGTGCACAGCCCTGTCCTGGGCCAGCCCAGAGCGGGAGACGGGCGTTGCAGACTCGGAGAGAGTCGTCATAGACCTAGACAAGGCCCTTTTTGACCTGGAGACGGTCCTCATAGAAGTAGAGCAGTGATCATAGACCCTGAGAAGGTTATTTCAGAACTAGAGACCGTTATTGTACACCTAGAGAAAATGATGGTAAGACCTGGCGAAAGTGATTACAGACCTAGAGAAAGTTACTGAAGAACTAGAGAAAGATGTACAAGAATGACAGAGAATGGTGAAAGCGAGAGACACTCCTTATGGAAGAACATGTAAACGGTGACACTTTACTGGGCAGTAAATTTACCACACCAGAGACCGTGCTGCTGCACACTGAGCGCCTGCAAGTGTAGGCGGTGACGCTTTACGGAGCTGTAGATTAGTCTCCTGTGCAGCAAAGTGTCTCAGGTCCACGTGGCCGGAGAGAGTTATGGAAGAAGGAGAGAACAGGGCTCTGCCCCGGCCGGGGGGGAGCCCGCACACCTGGGGTCTCTCCCTGCCCAGGGGAGGGAGGGTGCGGGCGAGCAGGTGGATGGAGGGATGAGAACAGACAGACAGGACGAGATGCGGGGGGTGGGAGCGCGCGGGGCAGACAGACAGACACACGCCGGCCTGTTCCAGGAAGGGTGCTGAGGACACGGGCCCGTCGCAGCCCCTGGGCCCGGGGCAGCCACAGGATGTCTCGGTGGCAGCGTGTCATTAGCGGTGATGGATGGGCCTGTGCCTCAGGCCCCGCCGGTGGGCGGGCGGACAGACGGACACGGCCACTCCCGCCAGTCGGCGCCCCCAGGGGCTGGATCTGCAGCCGCACGGCGCTGCCCAGGAACCGCCTGTCCGGCCCCGGCGAGCCCCGTGCTCCGACCGTCCCCTGCTCGTCCCAGCTGTTTGCTATCCAGCTCGTCTGTCTGTCTGTCCTCCCCCTCACCCACCGTCTGTCTGTCTACCCAGGTGACCCCTACCCACCCACCAGCCGCTCGCTGTCTTGTTCACTCGCTCGCTCGTTCTTCCTTCCTTCCTTCCTTCCTCCTGTGGTTCATCGCACTTTCACCTTCTGTTTTCACATTTTTAAGATGTCCAAGCCTCCCCTCACCCCCCACCCACAACAGCCCCCAAACGCGGGGCCACTTCTGCTGTGAGAGAAGCTGAGAGACAGACCCCCGGTGCCAGGGGACACCGGGTGCCCCCCGGTCTCCCCTTGGCCCAGGTGGTGGGGGGTGGTGCCCGTGTCACTGCCGGAGACAACCTGGGCTCTTCAGGGTTGATCATGGTTGAAGTGCTGGGCAGTGCCCCAGCTGCGGGGGGCTTTGGGTGGGAGCAGCAGGACCTGGAAGGCCGGCACGCGGGTTCTCCCTGCTCTGGGAGGGGAGCGGGGCCGGGCAAGCCTGTGCAGGGGGAGCTGGGCACCCGGACACCTGGGGTCCTCCCCAACCAGTTGGGGGCAAAGTGTGGGGGTCCTGGGGGGTCAGGGAGGTTCGTTAATTAACAAAGTGCTGGCGTGACCAGTGAGGGGTTTACACATTAATCCAGGCCCAGCTGTTCCCCGCCTGCCCCCCCCACGGGGGTCAGCAGGGAGGCGGTCATGTGCGCACACGTGTGTGCCCGGCGGGTACAGGCTGTTCGGTTCCGTGTGGCTGGCAGTGCCCACGGCGGGCAAAGGCCAACAGCTCCCCCCAGGCTGCACCAGGCTGGAGATGACCAGCGCCGGCTGCTCCTTTCCTGTTTCAGAGAGCGTGGGGGGACTGGGGGTGGCGGGGCAGGGGGTAACGGCCCCCCAGGGTCCCACAGGCCTTCAGTTGGGCCCGAGCCTACATTGTCCGGACCTGGCCCATCACCAGTGGCTCGTTAGGCTCATCAGCGCTGGCAACGACGTCCCCACCCAGCCCATAGAGGTACTGGGACCAGCCCCCGCTCCCAGCACCACCCAGTTGGAGGCTCGGATGCCTGGGGTCTCTGGGGCTGGGACAGGAGATGGGGAACCTGGACACCTGGGTTCCCTGGGGCGGGGCAGGGGCTGGGGAGTGAGAGCTGGTGGCCCAGGAGCCAGATGCCTGGGTTGTCTGAGATCGGGGGAGGGGCTGAGGGGTAAAAGCAGGGGGGCGGGGAGCCCGGGTGCCCTCCAGCTCTGGGCCAGGCCCACCGAGAAGAGGCCAAGGTCATGGGCGATGCCAGAGGAAGCGCACAGGTGTCCCCACTCCCTGGCTCTGGCCTCGCCACAGCTCCCCCCTTCCTCCCCACCGGCGCCTCGGCCCCAAATCGTGCCCACAGACAGCTCTCTCTTCCCGCCTGGCCCCAGGCCCAGGGTCATCCCTGTCCCTCCCGCAGACCAGGCACCAAGCTTCTAGGACAAGGTCGCTGTCTTCAGCAGCCACATGCCCCCCCAGAGCCTCCTGCTTGCCCCCCACCCCCACCTTAATTTCCCAGGGAGGCTTTTAGTTCAGGAAGGATGAAAGGAAAAGGGACAGACAAGGTACGGGCAGGAAAAGGCGATCTGAAGCCTCGGGCCAGGCCCAAGAGCTCGGGCGTGAGGCCGGGCCCCGGTAAACCCCTCGTCCTCATCGTGGGGCACTCAGCTCTGGTGCCAGGACCAACGGGAGGGCGAGGGAGTTGCTGCCCGGGGCCCCGCTGGGTCTGCTGTGAGCACGGCTGGGGACGGGGCAGCCGTGCTTCTCTTGCCATCCTTGGCCTTGCCACTGGCGGCACTGTCAGCAGCAGCATCCTCCACCTCCTTGTTCTCGCTGCTAGTGTTGTTGTTCCTACCCCGGTGCCTCGGGCATGGAACCGGAGCCCAGGGCCCCAGGTGCTGTATGTACACACGCACACATACACGTGCACTCATGTGTTCATGCACACATATACCCACCCACACGTGCAAATGTACATGCACATGTGCGCACACTCCCAAGCATACACACATATGCACATCCACGCCCACACACACACACACACACACACATACACATGTGCGTACATGTGTACCATGTCTGCCTATGCCCTTAGGCCAACATAGCTGCAACCCATATGTACACACACACAGATGCATGCATGTACACACATGCCCACACGTGACACAGGCACACACACAAGCCCATGTACACAAAGACACATGCATACCCATGTACGCACGCACACGCACACACACGTACCCCTTATGGTTTTGCCTTTTTCAGGAATTTTTCCCCCTGAAAAAAGGCCCTGGCCTTTGTGAGGCCCAAGTCCCTGCCATGGGGAGCCAGCATGGGAGCCCAGCATCTCTGTCTTGGTCTCCCGGTGGCAGGAGCCCCTGGGCTTGGTCTGTGCTGCACGGCGTGGCCCCGGGGGGGACACAAACCCCTGCCTGGCTCCAGCAGGGCACCTGGGGGTTTCCAGGCACCGTCTATCTCAGGCTGCTGGGCCTGGCTGGTGCCACACAGGGCTGGGAGGGAAGGGACTCAACCCCAGAGCAGCCTTTTGTGGCTCCCGCAGGTCTTACTGGGGCCACCGTGAAGCCTCAAACTGTAGGATGGGCAGACGGGATGCGCTGCTCAGGGGCCAAGGAAGGATACTGCAGATGTCGCCTGTTCTCAGGATACCACAGCCACCCACAGGTGGAGAACGACCAGACAGGCAGGCAGCGGGGTGGATGGACAGCGCAACCATCCTGTAACTGGAGGGAGGGATGGGTAAGGGGGCTGGTTGGAGGGATGGTTGGGTGGGTGGGTGTCAGGGTGGCTGGATGTATGTGTGCATGGGTGGATTGGTGCATGCTGTCTGGATGGATGGAGGGAGGTATGGATGGATAAGTAGGTGCATACACTGGTGGGTGGGTGGCTGGATGGGTGGGTGGATGGGTGAGTGGGTGGCTGGCTGGGTAGATGGGTGGGTGGCTAAATGGATGGATGGGTAGTTGGGTGGGTGGGTAGATGAGTGGGAGTGCAGGTGGCTAGCTGGCTGGCACAGCCAGGTCCAAAAAGGGCCCAGCCCGATTCTCAGCACCCAGCTCCGCTCCTGGCTTTGGAACAAGGTGGAGACATTGCCACTGGCATCTCCAACCTGGTGGTGGCAGCGGCCAGGCGGGTGCTAAGGACGAGCTGGATCGTGCTGACACTCCTGGACCCCTGAGCCCTCCCAGGCGCAGCCCCGACCCTGCCAGAGTTTGCAGAGACCCTGAAATGTTTGCTGGGAGATGGGGAAAATGAGGCAGAGGGGGTGGGACTGACAGCTGGACTGCCACTGGGGCTGCCAGGTGACCCAACCCCACTTCTCCATGGCTCCTGCCCCACCCAAAACCCCTCCCCCCCAGCCACTGCCTGGGCCCTGACAGCACAGGACAGGGACCCCTTTTAGCCCAGGGTGAGGTCCACGGCTGGGCCCAGAGGGTCTGTCAAACCCCACCACCCCCAGAGCCTGGGGAGAACCCAGGCATCTGGGCGACCAGCCCCCTGCTGCGCTCCTCCTGGGCTGGGAGACAACCCCGGCGTCTGGCTGGCAGGGTCCCAGGGCCCTTCCCCCCACCCTGGGAACGCTGGGCTCCCTCCCCGCTTCCCTCCGTCTCGGTTTACTTTCTCAGCTCCGCGGGTTTTCCCTTGTCAGCACCTGGGCCCCGTCCAGCCCTGAGTGCAAACACCCGGTGGCCGGAGGGAGGGGACAGCACCAGCCCTGCCCCACCGGCTGCCCTGGCCCCCCTTCCCCATCCACCGTTCTCATCTCTGCCCCATTGGCTGCTCTGCTCTGTACTCCCTGCCCCATCTGCTCCATCCATTGATCTGTTCTCCACTCGCTGCCCTGGCTCCCCTGCCCCATCTGCTGCTCCGCTCTCTGCTCCCTGCCCTAGCCCCCCTGCCTCATCCACTACTCTCATTTCTACTCCATCTGGTGCTCTGCTCTCCACTTGCTGCCCTGGCTACCCCTGCCCCATCTGCTGCTCTGCTCTCCACAGCCCACCTGGTTCTCTCCCCGTTCTGAAAAGGGAGGCGGGGGTCTTCCAAGTTTAGGGCAGGGAGGCCAGGGAGCCCCAATGCCTGGGTCCCACTCCCACCCTGAGCTTGGGGACCAGGGTCAGGTAGGTGGAAGCCAGGCACCCCAGCCTGAGTGGGAGGCAGCAGGGCCTGGGGGGCTGGGAGCCCAGACACCCGGGTTCTCTCCAGCTGTGGGCGAGCAGTTGGGCCTGGCGGCTTGGAGCAAGAGGTGCTGGGAACCCAGACACCTGGGTTCTCTGCCCTTGAGGGAGTGGGGGCGGGGATCTGGGCATCCTGGTCCCGGAAGTGGAGCAGGCCCGACCTCATGGCCTCGGAGGCTCCACAAGTGCCCCATTGTCTGCCCCGAACCGGCTGGACCGGCCCTGTCAGCTCAGCCTCGGCCTGATGGGGGCGGGAGGGAGGGGGTGGAGGGAAGCCACACAAGGGCAGCTCTGTGCCCACGGGTCTGAGCCCCTGCACCACCCAAGGAGAGTCCCTAGGGCTGGGCCCAGCATGGTCAGGGTCACCCTGAATTCCCAGCTTCCTTCCCAGATATCCAGGCCCCCCCCCCGCACTGTAACTACCCAGCCCAACTACCTCCTACACCTGGAGAGAACCCAGACATCCAGCTCCCAGCACCCACTGCTCCAACCCCCAGCCCTCCCCGAGCTGGGAAGAACCCAAGCATCTGGGCTCCCAACACCCCCGTGCTCCACCCACCAGGCACCACCGCCCTCCCCAAGCTGGCAGCCCCCCACCCCACCCCACCCCACCCCACCCCACACTCCAGTCCCACTCCCTGAGGCTCTGGCCTCCTCACTGCAGGCTCGGGGCCGGTGCCACGGCAGCCGGACACCTGGGCTCTCTGCCCTCCCAAGGACTGACCCCTGGGGCCCGGAACAGCTGGGCTCAATCCAGCAAGGGGTGGGCTGTGGAGGTCACAGCAAGGAGGCTGGGAGCCCAACGCCTGGGCTCTCTCCAGCTCTGGGAGGGTAGTGGAGCCCATGGGGTTTGAGCAAGAAGCTCCTAGACAATGGGGTTCAGTCCCAACCCTCTCCCTGCTACAGCCCCCTCTGCGGGGACATGGGCAGGGCCTGAGAGGCCCCACTCACCCACTGGGCATGGGGTAGAGCTGGCACAGGCCCCTCTGCCCCTTCCCTCCCCCAGGAGCAGCGATGGACCAAGGCACAGTAAGGAGCTACCCAATGGCATAGGGTCTAGGGTCCAGAGTGAACAGGTGAATCATAGAGCCCAGAGTGAATGGGGTGAGCCAGTAGGTTACAGAGTAAATAGAGCAGTCATTAGAGCCCAGAGTGAACAGGGATGGAGCAGCTCACACACCCTGTTTGGCCCCTGGCACTCACCCACACGTGTGCAGGAGACGTGTAAGCAGCGGCCTGGATCCAACCCCCACCCCCAGGGCCCATGGGGGAGGCTTCGAAGCTGCTTCCAGAAGCCCCTGGAGCCTACGGGGACAGGTGCAGACAACGCCCAGATAAGGGGATGCCTGGAAGCCGCCTCCCTCAGCCCGTACCAAGCCCCAGGCAGGGCCAGGCCAGGGGCGGCTGAGGATGCTCTCTGCCAGCCACAGGGGAAAGGTGTTTCTCTCTCCTCCCCTCAGGGAGACAAATTCAAGGAAACTCGGAGCAGCAATGCCAAGCCGGCTGCACCAGGGCCCTTTGGGGAGGTCCAAACACTGCCCTGGGCCTGAGATGGGAGCCTCCACCAGACTTGGGGGGTGTAAGGGGGCACCAACTGCTGCACCCGGGATCCAGGAAAGGCCCAAAGCAGCCATCTTCACCCTTCTTCTGCTCCCCTGGAGCTGGGCGGGGGGGGGGGCACGGCGAAGGGGCAGGACAACATTCGGGTGTGATCTTGGCTTTATGGCCCTATAGTCTGCGCGGGGCCGGGGTCCAAGGGCAGTGGCAGGGCTAGGCTGTGTGGGCAGGGGATCAAGGAAGAGCACAGCCCCATGAAATCCTAAACAACCTTTATTTACAGCCGCAGGGTGGTGGGGGCAGAAGGCAGCACAAGACCGAGACCAGAGACTTGAAGATGTCTCACACTGCCGGCCTCCGTGCCTCCCCCACTGGATGTCATGGTCCAGGACCAGGACATCCCAAGAGCCCCCATGCCCGGCCCTGGAGGCACCAGAGCCAGAGCGCCGAAGGGAAGGACCACAGAGAGGAGAAGCCTTTACTTGGACTTGGAGACAGCCAAGCCAATGAGGCCAGCCAGGCCAGCGATGCCCAGGGCCATGCCACCCACAATGGCCATGCCCACCAGGCCATCTGTGGAGAGAGCACAGGGTTATGGGGGGGGGGGGGACTGCCAGGTAGGGGGTGCCCAGCCCAGCGGGGTGGATGGGATCCCGACCTTTCTGCATGGCCTTGTTAATGAGCTTCTCCAGCTCCAGCGCCTGCGTGTTCTGCGGCTCTGTCTTCAGCAGCCCCCGGATGTACTTCAGCGCCTTCTCATACTCCTGGGATCAAAGTGGAGAGGAAGATGTGGAGGAGGTTGGATCGTCGGACCCTGGGCCCAGTTGGTGCCCCTCACTCCCAACCCACGGCCCCCTTAGGTCCTGCTGGTGCTCCTCACTCCAACCCACAGCACCTCCCCACAGCTAGTGCCCCTCACTCCTGACCCACAACCCTAGCCCCAGCCCCCCACTGCACCCCCTTCTCCCCCAGCCCCGGGCACCGTGCCCAAGTCCACCTGCCCTTATCTTGGCCCCGCTATCAGGTTTAATGAGCTCCTCAGAGTCCATAAATTCCTGATAAGGGGCCCGGGAATGAAACCAAGACCTTTTCCCTTGGCACATTCACAGGGGAGGTCTTGGCCTTGGTCCAGGGTGCCCTAGTCCTGCCTCCCTCCCACCCACCCCCCCCACGATCCTGATACCCCACGGCTTCCCCTCACCTTCAGGCGGTAGTTGGCCACAGCCAGGTAGAAGATGTAGTCACGCTGCTCCTCCTTGCTCCCTTTGGGCATCAGCTCTGCAGGGTGCAAGAGACCCCATCACGAGAGAGGAGCGACCCTGGGCCCCCCCGGCATGGCCAGGTCCAGCCCCGTCAGCCCCCCAGGGTCTTGGTACGCCCTGAGACCCCATCCCCATCCCGCTGGGGGTCTTGGGGCTGGCGATGCCTGCCCTTCCCTGGGCCCCATGCCCAGCCCATGGGAGCAGGGCCAAGGCGCCTCACCCTCAAGTAGCAGAGTGCCCTTGCGGATATCATCTGTGTACTTGCTGCGCACCAGGCACCACGCATACTCGAACTGCGTCCCCCGCGACACCGAGCCCTGGCTCTGCTCTGCTGCAAACTTCTTCTCGAACCGCTACAACAAGGAAGGGTGGGGGGAAGAAGGTCAAGGTGAAGACAGGAATGAGCTGTGACAGACCCCTGCCCTATCCCCTTAATGACCCCTGACCCCTCCAGGACCCCCTGTCCAGCCCCCAAACACCTCCCTGCCATTACCCCAAACATCCCCCTGATCCCTCCATGATCCTCTGGCCAACCTCCCAGCCCAAAAAAGTCCCTGATCCCCCATGACCCTGGACCAGCCCCCAAACACACCCCCTGACCCCCCCCCAGGAGATCTCAGGAGACCCAGCCCCCCAAACACAGCCTGACCCCTCCATGACCCCAAATGCACCCCTGCCCCCCCCGACCCTCTGCCCAGACCCCCAGTTCCCAAACATACCCCTGACCCCCACAGGATCCCCTGCCCAGGCCCCCCAAACCCACCACGCGCTGGCCCTGGGGCAGCCATGGGGTTAATAGGGAAGTGGCTGGGGCCAGATCCAGTGACCTCACACATGGCCACCACGGCACCTGCACCTGCACAACCAGCCCAGCTGGCCCCATGGTGCCCCCACCCCCCCACGTGGCCCCAGGCCTGCCTCTCCAGCTAGGGAGGGACCCTGCCCATGGCCGCTCCCCCTGTGTGGAGCAGGGGAGCCAGACCAGCCTGCCTCAGGTAGGGAACTCAGGAGTCTGGGCTCCTAGAGACCCCCCACGTCCCACCAGACCCCACTCCCCTCCCCAAGCTGGAGAGAACACAGGCATCCAGGTTCCTAGAGACCTCAAGGGGCTCCAGGCCGCACCCCTGGGTCACGTGTAGCGCAAGCCGTGTGGCACAGGGGCTGTCAGCACCTGGTCCTGTTTCCTCTCCCTCCCCCACCCACCTACCTCTGATGCTAGAGGATGCCCATGGCCTCCCCGCCCCTTGGCCCCGTACCTTGGCCCTGTACCAGGGCCTGCCCAGGTGGATTTGTTGCCTGCGGGCGCCAAGTCAAGGCCTAGTCCACGTGTCCGGGGGGGGGGGGGAACCGCCCCCCCCACTCACACACCCGCTAAGCCCTTGTTTAGCAAACAGTGGCAATGAAGGGCTCCTTTCATGCCAGCCCCACCACCCCACCCTGGTTTGTCCCCCCCAGGGATGATGCCAGGGCAGAAATGCTGGCGTGAGCCCAGATGCCAGTGTTGAGGCCCCGGATGGGCACACACACAGTAGTCCCCTGCCCCCTTCAATGCGCACACATCCACCTGTGCTAACCTTTCCCAGCTTGTACACACACTAACCACCCTCAATGCACACACATGATCCCTCCCCCAAGTGTGCACAAGCACGTGCATACATGCTAACCCCCCACGCACACCCCTCCCAACATCCCTCCCACGCACGTCTGCGCAAGCCAAGTTCCCCCCACGCGCACACCAGCTATTCCATAATGTGCACACATGCATGTGCAATAACCCCAACACCCACAGACACATGCATACACTAACCCTAACACACATGCAAACCCCCAACACACATGCATCACATGCATGCACACACATGCTAAGCTGCCCCAGCGCACACACACACAGGCTAAGCCTCCCCAATGTGCGTACGCAGCCCCCCCAATGCACTGCACACACGCACTAAGCCCCCAACACATACACCCACCCCTTGCTGACACACGCACGCACACATCCCCATAATGCACTGCATACATGCACTAACTCCCCACAACATGTATGCACAACCCTTGCTAGGCCCCCCAACACACTCAGGCACACACTCAGTCCCCACAAGGCACTACAACACCCCCCCCCCCACAATGCACTAACCCCCCAACAAGCACCCACACCCCTTGCTAACCCCAACACACTCATGCACACACAATCCCCACAATGCACCGCACACACACACCAACCCCCAACATGCACGCACACCCCTTGCCAAGCCCCCTATACACTCATGCACACGTACACCACCACCACAATGTACTGCACACATGCACTAACCCCCCAACATGCATGCACACCCTGTGCTAACCGCCCCACACATACATAAGCACCTCTTCTGAAGAAGGGCTCTGGCGCCCCCTTGTGGCCACTCCCTCCCCACTATCTCCAAGCCACTTTTCCCAGGGAGCCTGGGCATAGGCACAGATGCTCCAGGTGCCCTGGGCCTGTATCCTGGAGCAGCAGGGAGCTGAAAGCCAGGGGCACCAGTGGGCAGCTGGGATGGCAGCAAGAACCCAGCCATGCTCAGAGTAGCGGGGGGCCATATGGGGGCAGCGCAGGCCAGGAGCTTGGAAGAAGCCCCAAGCCCGGGGTGGGTCCAAGCCAACAGCAGGGGATACCCAGCTCCACTGCTCCCAGGGGAAGGCCTGCAGGGCCAGGGAGATCCCGACCCACAATGGAGCAAGGAAGGAAGGGACCATAAAAGAGAAGCTGCTGCATCCAAGGTGCATCAGATCAGAGTTCAGTGGGGCCAGACCAGGCCTGTGGGGCCTGCATCCAGGCCAAGCCCTCCCCAAGGCAGGACTGGCCCCATCCAAACCAGCAACGCTACAGCATCAGCCTGAACCCTGCTCCAGGCACCACCCCCAGCCACGGGGAGAGCAGCCGCAGCTTGCTGCTGCAAAAGGGTTCGTAGATGCTCCGGGGAATCCAGGCCAACATGGGCAAAGTGCCAGGGGCAGAGTTCAGAAAGGACCTGGAAGGAGCCCAGCTGGGTTTGGCATCAAAGGCAACGAGGTGACGCAACAGCTCATCACAGCCGCATCTTCCATCCAGGGCAGTGGGGACCAGCCTCATGGGGAGGGAAGGATGCAAAGCCGCAGGTTTCTACCTAAACCGAATCCCGGACTAATCACCGCCAAGTCCATACCAAGCTGAGCCCGGGAGCAGGCAACTCCTCCCTTTCAGCCCCAGAAAACGACAGCAGGTAGTTCACCCACTTCCACAGGGCAGAGGCAGCCAGCGTGCTGGACAGCGCCCTGAGGCCTAGAGGATCCCTCACAGTGTTTTCTACCCTGCTTCTCGGTGACTAGAGGGCCAGGAAGCAGCTGTATCAGGAGAGACAGAGCCTCATCCATACAGCTTGGCAGGAAAGCAGCCACAGAGGTGATGCAGTACCCACTAACCCCCCAGCATTCACACAGACCCCTTGCTACCCCACCCACACTCACTCATGCACGCACACAATCCCCACAATGCACTAACACATATACACGAATCCCTGAACGTGCATGCACACCCCTTGCTGATCACCCCAACCAACCCACACATGCACCCCTCCTGGCAAAGGGCTCCAGTGCCCCATTTGTGGGCACTCCCTCCCCAGCACCCACAAGCTGACTTTCCTGGGAAGCTTGGGCACAGATGCTCCTGGTAGCCCAAGCCTGGCATCCAGGTCCCCTCCTCCCCACCCCAACAACCTACAAGACCACACTGCCCTCCCCGAGCTGGAGAGAACCCAGGCATCCAGGCTCCTAGAGACCCCCCCCCCGCATCCTACTGGACCCCATTCACCTCCCTCATTCACACAAGGCCGTAACGGCTGAAGCATTTAGTGCCTCTTCTGCTCTGCTCTTGGCTGCAGGCATTATCAGAGCCAGCACAGCTGGTGCCCCCAAGACAGGGTGGAAGCCAAAGCATTGGGTGCCACAGTGGTTATCAGACCCAGCGCAGATGGGGCCCACACCCAGAAGGGACAAGGGGAGGAGCCAGAGAAGCCAGTGCTCTTTCCAGTCAGCTGGGCCCGGAGCGGACATAGCACTGCAAAAGCAGCTGCCAAGACATTGGTGATGACGTGTGAGCCTACACGGGATGGCCAAAGCCCCGGGGGCAGAGTTCAGAAAGGGTCTGGATGGAGCCCAGCCAGGCTCGGACAAAGGCAACGAGGTGACACAATGGGCCACACGCGCATGGCGTTGCATCACAGCCTGGGGCAAAGAGGACCTGCCATGTGGGGCAGGAAGGAGGATGCCCAGCTGCAGGTATCTGCCTGGACCCCATGCGCACAATATTAGTGGCTGCGCTGGGGGACTCCAAAAGGGGTTTGGTCCTCCAGGGCAGATCTAGACTCCCCAGCCCACACCCAACAAGGCTACTGCCACTAGGAAGGGGGTATAAAGCAGCTGCTACCCCCACAAATGGCTCTCTGGAGACTTTTGTTTTGCCCAGAGGATGAGAGAAGCCAAAGCAAATTACTCTGAACTAGACACCAGTTACTGGGCTACTCACCATCAGAGAGATGGAGCCACAGCTGCAGAGGTGACACGACTACAGCACCCATGTAGACAGAAACCCCACCCCCCGCCCCAAGGAAATGGTAATAGAGAAAGGCTGAATAGGACCCTGCTGCTAGAAGCTACAGTTGAGAAGCACAGGAGATGGCAGAACATCAGGGAGGCAAACTCAAGGGCAGTGCCATCCCCCAAGGCTCCCAAACCCCCTAGGTCACCACATAACCAGTAACACACAGGAGCTCAGGCCAGAGGAACCAACAACTCCTGAAGCACAATGTGTTCTGCTCTTCTGCATGGGAACCCACCCCCCAGCACAGCTCCTCCCCGAAGCTTTGTCAACAAGCCCCCGGTGTCAGCTGCGGCAGCTGGCGCTCAGCCCTGCCAGGCCAGGGAACAATGAGCCCTTCATGGCTGCGGGTTGTTTACAGGGGAGCCTCTTGGATGCATAATGGGGGGAGGTGTCGCAGCTTTGGGAGCATCTGCCCTGTGGAGGAAAGTATCTGGAAACAGCCAGGGCCAGGACCTGAAGCACGAGCAACAGGGACAGCCAGGGACAGCTCAGCCCCAGCACAGCAGACAGCAATCCTAGCAGGGCCAGGGGTATCACTTCCCTTCTCCAGGGCTCACACCTGAAAGACCAACTTGTTCAGAGGCTTTTGCGGACTGCAGCTGACTCACAGGTGCAGGCCAGAAAGGGCTGTGAGGCTGATGCCCAACGCGCTGCAGGACTCACCCAGTGACACCTGCATGTTTAGCTAACACACCCTCAGCAAGGCCCCGAGGACGGACATGACGAGAACGGGCCTCACCTCGCACTCAAATTCACCTTCTGGCTGCTGTTCCAGGTGGGGCTGGATCGCAGAGTCCTAGAGCAGTGGGGCTGGAGGGGAATCTGTGGAGGTCACATTGAGGCTAGCCCCCTTCCCAAGGCCAGATCGGCCCCATCCAAACCGCCCACCCTGGACAAACCCATGCTCTCAACTCAACTGTCAGCCCTGAAATGGCATCAGGCATCGCACCCAAGCCTGCCCCATGAAGGGCCACGGCTGGGAAATGTGATCACCAGACACTTGAGAAGCCCTGGGTAGAGGCCATGCCTCTGCTATCAAGAAAGACAAACTCCCACCCCAGTCCGTACCAATCTGATATCTGTC
The DNA here is from genome assembly GCF_052110815.1 of Crocodylus siamensis. Taxonomy (NCBI): domain Eukaryota; kingdom Metazoa; phylum Chordata; order Crocodylia; family Crocodylidae; genus Crocodylus; species Crocodylus siamensis. The sequence continues at coordinate 20,461,881 of NC_143400.1, read as the reverse complement.
TGAGCCCAAGAGGAGGGGCAAGACCCTCTAGCCAGGACCCTCTGGGTCGAGTCTCAGCTTCAATACCTCTGAGAGAGGCTTAACGCCCCCCGCCAAACACGCCTCTTGGTAGCGCAGCCCCTCCACACCCCAGGGACAGCAAACCTTTGGGACTGGAGACGGGTACCCGTAGAGCTGGGCGGCGAGGGCTGGAGACACGGTGGTGCCTTGAGCTGGAACCTCCTGCATGCCCTTGATCCCAGGAGTCCGATCCCAGGGCTCTACAGACGCAAACAGGCAGTCGACGCAAGGCTATGATGCTCCTCGCTTTGCCAGCCTCCGGAGGCCCGCTGTCTGTAACTCCACCAGTGGGATCTAAAGCGCTTTTATCCCTCTCCTCTCCCATTCAGGCCACCAGCCCCTACCTAACAGTCCCTCACAGATCTCCCAGGTCAACACAACCAGATGCTCTCACATCACAAGAAGGCAAAAACAGGCACAGGTTGGGTACAATTCCAACCCACCTGGCTTACCAGCCTACCTGTCACTAGGGCATTGGGTCACCCCTGCTACCATTAAAACCTGTCCTCCGATCACAAGGCCCCACTGAAAGCCTGCCAGGAGCAGGAGTACATGGCATCTGACTAAGCCTCTTTGCCTGAGGATTCAGCCTCTTTGAACAACCCCACCACACCCCTCAAAGTGTTAAATAGAAAAATTGCCGCCTCTGGGGGATGATCAGCTGTCCCAAGAAAGCAGCTGATGTGTCCTTAGTGGCTTATCATTCTCATTATTGGCTCAAGTCCATCAGTCTTGAATCATGGAAAATCACAGAACCGTAGATAATGAGAGTTGGAAAGGACCTCGGGAGGTCATGTGTCATCCAATCCCCTGCTCCAAGCAGGATCATCCCCAACTACATCATCCCAGCCAAGGCTTTATCTAGCCGAGTTTTCAAAACCTCCAAGGATGAAGGCTCCACCACTTCTCTGGGCAGCCTGTTCCAGTGCTTCACAGATTCAAGGTCTCCTTTTGAAGATCTCCAGGGTAGGTGCCTACACCACCCCCACTAGGAGTCTATTCCAGAGACCAGTCATACTTCATTACCCTCCTAGTGAGACTTTTTTTTCCTAATATCCAACTTCCCTTGCTGCAACTTGAGACCATTGCTCCTTGTTCTGTCACCTGCCACTACCGAGAACAGTCCAGCTCCATCCTCTTGGTCACTCTGAATCCTAGCCCTACCCTCAACCCTATCTACTATTCCCCCCCAGTTTGGTATCATCTGCAAACTTGCTGAGGGGGCACTATGGGGCTTTCCTACAAGGAGTGACTAGCAAGGCTGAGTCTGCTCCATGTAGAACAGAGACACTTACAGGGGGCAGGATCAGGGTTCACAACACACATGGGGTGCAATTTGTCCCAAGAAGTCAGTGGATGTGTCCATGGTGGCCTCCCTTATTAAGGGAGACTAATCCTATTTCCCCAAGGGGCCAAAGCCTGTGATCTTCCAGCTCATCACCGAGGCCTGTTTTCTTCTTTATCTGTCCCAGTTGCTGCCTTTTACCTGCACGGCAGCTCCACAGAGCATGGACCTAGACTGTTCTCTGATGAGAGAACAAGGAGCAATGGGCTCAGGCTGTAACAAGGAAAATTGAGGTTGGATATTAGGAAACACTCTCCCCCTAGGAGGGTAGTGAAGCACTGGAACAGGTTACCTAGAGAGATGGTGGAATCTCCATCCTTAGAGGTTTGAAGACCCGGTTCAACAAACCCTTGCCTGGGATGACGTAGTTGGGGCTGGTCCTGCTTGAAACAGGGGGTCAGACTACATGTGACCTACTGAGGTCCCTTCCCACATGAATTTTCTATGTTTCTATGATTCCCAGCAGCCTACATTTTTAAAGGGGGTGCTTATAGATGCAGAGGGTGGGACTAGGCTCACATTTGCCGCCACCAAGAAGCCCACTTTCCTGTCTCAGGCAGCTGAGGGACGCTGTTAACTTAAGGGCTCCTTGTTCTTCACTCCCCAAACATCAACTGCCCCCCTTCCTTGTAGCTGGAGGCTCCCTGACACGAGCAACCCTCTTAAGGCCATTTTTCTAGGTGCCAGCTTGATGCAAAGCAGGATGGGGATGGGGAGCCAACTGAAAAGGAGGCTCCAGGTCCTCACAAGCCTGGTTCCCACCCCCCATGTGTGTTATATTGCATGGCACGTGTATACAAGGCAATACCAGACCCACATTTGTAAAATAAGGGGCATGTTATATTGCAGGGCCAATATATACAAAGCAATATGGGACCCGCTCGCAAAAAGAGGAGCGATATACAATGCAACTCGACCACCTGCTGCAAAATAAGGGTGTTATATTGTGGTGCATGCATATGCAGAGAAATACACCCCCTCCTTCCAGCCCCCTGCAAGAGAGGGAAGCCCCCCGGGGGGCGGGGCACCAATGAGGAGGGGGCACTCACCAACAAGTCCTCCACCGCCACCACCTCACTCAGCACCGACTCCATCGCTACCTCCCGGAAGCTGCCGCCGCCTCCACCCCGGAAGTGAAGGGGAGCCCGGAGGTGGGATCCCAGGGGAAGTGGATAGAAGCCTCCGCCTTCCTATGGAGGCGGCAAGACGCATGCGCGGCAGGGAGGTAGGGGTTAGCGGCCTGCGACTACCGTCTCCGCCACGCCATCTACGGGGAGGGGAAAGGTCAAGAAACATTCGCGCGTGCCGGCCAATGAGAGCAGGGAAGCTGTTTCCACGGTACCCGAGGGCACGCAAGGAAGCGGGGAACAGAGAGAGAGAGAGAGAGAGAGAGAGAGAGAGAGAGAGAGAGAGAGAGAGAGAGAGAGAGAGAGAGTGTCGCGCCTGCGCAATGCTGGTGAGCGCGTCATGCACGTGCAGTCTAGATCTGGTGGTAATGCGAGCGCACAGAAGCCGACTCATGGCAGCAGGGAGGGAGGATGGAGCGCAGGGTGCGCATGCGCACTAGGAAGGTAGTGGGTTCGAGTCCCGGATCCGGGGAAGTCTGGCCCTCCCCCTGGCTGGGGGGGGTCAGAATCAGGGCGGGGCTGCCCCAAACCCCACTCCCTTTTCCTGCTTAACTAAAGCTGAAACGCTAGATGCTGATGCTGGTGCTAAAAACTGGGCTCCGGGGCCACGTCTTCAGTTTAAAAGGCAAAAAAAGTGTCTCCAAGGTCACAAGAGGAGAAAGCCAATGCCCCAGCACAGGCAGCACAACACTGAGACCATTGAAAAAGAGAGAGGAGGCTGCGTTGTGAAGAGCAAGCCCTCAGGTCCACACACGGGGGAGCAGGAATCCAAAGGGGGGTGGGGGGGTCACAGTGCTTTCCCAGGCAGAGCCAGCGTCCTTATTTTATTACCCGCAGCCACACTTGGAGTGGAGTGGAGTGGAGGAGGGCAATTTGGGGGCAACCAGCACTTCCCCTCCCAAGGCATCTGGGCTCCCTGCCTTGCTCTCTCCCCTTCACCCCCACAGGCTCCATCCTGCAGCCATGATGCTATTTCCTGCCCCCTGACCCCATCCAACCCCAGGGGGCTGACAAGCACCAGCACAAGGGCTGGACCTCAGGAGTGAGGGGCATCCACAGAGATGTGGGGGGAGGGGGGCTGTAGGTCAGGAATGAGGGGCACCAGGTCAGCTGGCCACCCCCACTCCTTATCCCGGGGCACATGCATGGAGCCCAGTCCCAGTGCTCACAGGAAGGCGTGTTCATTGCAGCACGAACCCCCAGCCAGAGCAGAAGTATCCCACCTCTGCTAGCACCCGGCCCCCTCGCTCACCCCCCAGGTGTGTCAGAACAAGAACGTGGCCCTGGGCCTGGGGGTGCCTGGCTGGACCCCCCCCCTTTCCCCAGCCCTGATAACTGCCATATTTACTCACAAAGAAGATGAACCCCAACATAAGTTGACCCTACCTTGATAATTACAATATTTACTCAAATATAAAATGAGCCTAAATGTAAGCGAACTTCTCAATAATTAGATTCTGCATGAGACCCCCACCCCCCATGGCACTCGGGGTGGGGGTAGGGCAAACAGCAGCTGGCAGACAGGTGTGTAAGGGGGGGGCAGAGTTTATTGTCATGACAGCAGTGCCTGGCAAGGGGGTTCCAGGATTGGGAGGCTGCAGGTCCCCTACACTGTCCACTTCAGACACCTGCAATGACACAGACATATGGGGCAGGGGTTCAGTGCTTGACCCAAGCACCCAGCCCCCCCAAACTCAGCACCCCCGTGCCCTCCCCCCTGATGCCCCTCCCCCCACCCAGCACAACTTCATCCCCTGGGTCCCTGCCCTCGATTGACACTGCTCCCCCCACCCCAAATGACCCCCACAGTGGGCAGGTCACGAACCGTGTCTCCTGGTGGGTGGTGAGGCAGCGCACGCAACAGTAGCGGGCGCCACAGCAGACGCACGTGTAGTGCGACGGAAACCCGCAAACAGCACAGAAGTGGCGCTGGGGCCGCCCTGAGGGTGCCGCACAGGCTGACACATAGTTGGGGCCCTCACTGGCATTCAGGTTCTGGGGGACAGAGGGCACAGGTCAGAGGCCAGGGAGGGATCAGGCACGTGCAGACTAATGTGGTTGAGGCCTTATGCTCCAGATCTGGGGGGAGAGGTCAGGGGGTCAGGCACACAGAGACTGAAGTGCTGTTGGGGCCTTCACTCGTGCTCAGGTTTTGCGGGGGAGGTCAGGGAGCATGGGTGGTTGGGGTCAGGCTCACACAAGCCAACACATCACTGGGGTCCTCACTCAGGTTCTGGGGTCACAGAGCAGGGGTCAGAGGTCAAGGGGCAGGGATCAGACATTGTCTCCACTCGTGCTCGCACTCAGGTTCTTTGGGGACAGAAGAGAGCTGGGGTCAGAGTTCAAGCCACGATGTCACAGCCCTTGCTTGTGCTCAGGTGCTGGAGCAAAGGTCAGGGGTCGGAGGTCAGGCCCATACATAGCCAGGGCCCTCATGTGTGCCCAGGTCCTGGGAGCAGGGTAGAGGGTCAGGCTGGCACAGCTTGTCCTCAGGTGCTGGCGTCAGAGGTCAGGGGGGCATCAGAGGCAGGTGGGGGGTACCTGCTCCTCCAGCAGGGCCTGGAAGTTCTTGCGGAAACGCAGCTTGAAGTGGTCACCTCGTGTCTTCTTCTTCTTCTTGCCTGGCACAAGGGGGCAGGTCACGGGGTCGGTGCCCCACAGCCCGGGTCCTTCCACCCCGTGGGGCGCAGAAGAGAACCCAGGAGTCCTGCTTCTCCTGCTCTAACCACCCCCAGCCCTGAGCAGGGAGGCAGCCCAGGCACCCCGGACCTACACCCCACTCCCGGAGCTGGACAGGCACCCACCGGTGTCAGCGTCGTCGTGGAAGTGGGGCAGGCGCTTGGCCAGCTGGGGCAGGTTGGCCTGCGGGTCATCCTGGAAGTTGTCATTCTCCAGCGCCTCCAGCTGGCGGTTCAGGCGCCGCTGCCGTGTGGCGCGGTCCAGCACCCGCCGCTGCCCGGGGTCCTGCGAGCGGCCTGTGCCCGCGGGGAGGGGAGGGCACGGGGGTCGGCATCCCCACCCCGCCCACGCCCTGATCCCAGGACACAGGCAGGGGTCGTGCCCCCGACTCTGCTCCGACCTCCCCAGTGACCCACTCTCTGCCCGCCAGTGACCCTGGGCGCAGGCAGGGATCTCTGACATCAGCCCCCCTCCCCCAGTGCCTTCGTGCCCCTAGGCACAGCCCCCCTACCTGACACCTTTTTCTCCCCCATGGCCGGCTTCTAGAGCGAGGTGCCAGCAACCCCGGGGCAGCACCACTTCCACCCCGACACCAAGACCCGCCCACCCACGCCATGTGACTCGGGACAGCTCTACTTCCGCCCCTACTAGGCGCCATCTTGCTCGGGGCAGAACCACTTCCGCCCCATTGCGTCCGCCATCTTGCTTGAGGCGGAGCCACTTCCTCGGGAGCCATTTTGCTCGGGGCACAGCCATTTCCGGCCCGCTGCAGCCAGCTTGGTCGGGGCACAGCCAGTTCCGCTCCCCAGTCCTTTCAGCCAGAACCACTTCCGTCACCGCCGGCTTACCCGGGGCAGAGCTACTTCCGCCCCGCCGCAGCCATCTTGTTCGGGGCAGACCCACTTCCTCCCCGTTAGAGGCCCCGCCCTTCGAAGCCAAGCCCCGCCCCTTCCTTACAGACCCCGCCCCAGGAGGTAGGCGGGGCTGGGGCAAGGCCCCTCCCTTTCCCCAATGCCCTCAGCCAGCCCCACTCCCTCCTCCAGGCCCCGCCCCCTTTCCCAGCACCAGTCTGGATTCGCCTCCTTCCCACAATGCCCCTGTCCCTGCCCCCCTCCCCCCGCGCCCCATTATTTGGCAACGTGGCAGCCGGAAGCCGCACATCCGACGGCTGGAACTTCTCTCCACCGCCCCCCCGCTCGGGAACTTTCTAGGGCGCTGATTGGCTAGGGAGGGGTGTCCCCGGGGCTGCTGATTGGTTCCCCGGCTGTCCCCCCACGTGGGCGCGGCCGGGGATTCCCCAGGGGGCGGGACCAGCCCACCAGGGGGCGGGGGCTGTCGGGGGGGCGGGGCCGCGGGGGTCCCCGCAGAGGCGCCATGGAGCGGCCGCGAGCAGCCGCGACCCCGATCCTGGCCCTGGTCCTGACCCCGATCCTGGTCCTGGGCTCGGAGCTAGAGCCGATGCCCGCGGTGCTGAACCCCGGTGAGTGCGGGGGGCGCCCGAGTGACTGCGCCCGGGGGCTCAGGCCAGGGGGTTGGGCCCGGACCCCTGGGTCCTGGGAAGGAGGCCCAGAGCAGGGGGTTGGGTCCGGACCCCTGGACTCTCTGGGGGCAGAGGGGGGCTCAGGCGCCCGGGTTGTCTGCGCGGGCAGTGGAGGGCTCGGGCTCGGGCTCGTGCCGTGGGCACGCTGGTTGTCTGGCAGGGGCCTGGGGGGCCTCAGAGCCTGGGCGCCCGTCCTGGCGGGGGCCAGGCTGCGGGGTTTCGAGAACCTGGAGGAGGTGGGTGGGCCGGGTGCCAGGACGCCTGGGTCCCCTGCCCAGGGGGGCCTGCTCTGGGGTGACAGGTGGGAGCCCAACACCTGGGTGCTCTTGCCCCCCACACCCCCGAGGGCAGGGCTGGGGGGACTGGGGTGGGCGGGTGATGGCCCTGCCAAGAATGTGACCCTGGGACCAGGCCAAGGCTCCAGCTGCCTCCGGCCCAGCCAAGGCACTTCCTGGCTCTCGCCACCAGACCGCACTGCCCTGCCACAGCCAGAGACCCCGGGTGCGCGGGCTCCTGGCTGTCACCCCTGGGCCCGGCTGCCTGTCCAGACCCAGAGAGAACCTGGGTGGGGTCCGGGCTCCCAGAGCCCCTGTCTCATTGAGCCATGGGGTAACAACCCAGCACTGCTGCCTGAGGGGACGGCTCCGGGGGCAGGGTGGTGGAGGAGTGGGTCCCGGGGGGGTCCCTACAAGCTGATCCTTGACCTTTGACCCCTACACTCATAGACAAGCTGCTGGTGATCACAGCGGCCACAGAGCACACGGAGGGATACCAGCGCTTCCTGCGCACCGCCCGGTACTTCAACTACACCGTGCGGGTGAGAGACACCCCCACCCCACCCCACCCCACCCCCGCCTCTCCCAGAGACCCTGGGGGCAAGAGCTCGGCATCCCACACCCCTCCCAAACACTGGGCCTGGCAAGGGCTGCCCCCCACTGACCTCCTCCTGCCTTTCCCCCTGCAGACATTGGGCCTGGGGGAGCCGTGGCGGGGGGGCGATGTGGCACACACAGTCGGGGGGGGGCAGAAGGTGCGCTGGCTACAGGCCGAGATGGCACAGCACAGTGCCCGCCACAACCTCGTCGTCATGTTCGTCGACAGGTGAGCGGGTTGCGAGGGGGGGACGGGTCTTTGTAGGACTGGGAGCAGCTGGGGGGAAGGGGGGTGTCTCATGGTTTTTCTTCCCTCCCACCAGATACGATGTGGTGCTGGGTGGGGGCAGGGTCTTACAGTGTTTCTTTCCTTCCAGATATGAGGTGATGCCAACCCAGGGGGTAGTCTCTGTGCTGGGGGGTTTCATGGTGTCTCCCCCCGCCCCCCCCAGCTACAAAGTGGTGCTGGCCAGGGATGGGGGTCTCATGGTGTCCCTCCCCCCCAGCTACAATGTGGTTCTGGGCAGGGACCTGGGAGGGACCTGTGTGCTGGTGGGGGGTCTCACAGTGTCTCCCCCCACAGCTACGACGTGGTGTTGGCCGGTGGCCCTGGGGAGCTGCTGTCGCGCTTCGCACGCTTTGGGCGCCGTGTCGTCTTCTCAGCTGAGAGCTTCTGCTGGCCCGACTGGGACCTGGCACCACGCTACCCCTCTGCACCCACTGGCACCAAGCCCTACCTCAACTCTGGGGGTATGGCCGGGGAAGCAGTTTGAAAGTCTGGGGCAGGCTGGGAGGGCCTGAAGGGCTGGAGACTCCTGGGAGCGGGGGTCTGGGCAAGGGCTCATCACCAGGGATCCAGGTTTTCTCTGGTTAAGAAAATCCCAAAGTTTCTGATTTTAAAAAATAACCCAAATCCTTATTTTCCTGTGATTTAAAATGAAATACCATTATGTTGTTCCCCACATGTAATTAATTAGCAATATTTTATGTGCACACACACAATTAATTAGTGATGTTTTATATACAAGTGCACAGGTAGCTTCATAGTTGTTAGGGACTGGAAGGGACCTTACAGATCATCGGGTCCAGCCCCCCTGCACTTGGGCAGGAAAGACCGCTGGGATCAGATGCCCCTCTGCAAGATGGGCATCAAGACGCTGTTTGAAGATGGCCAGGGTGGGTGACTGGACCAGCTCTGGGGGGAGCCTGTTACAAGCCGACTGTCTGGAAAGAAGTTTTTCCTTATGTCCAGTCTGAAGGGATCTTCAATCAGTTAATGACTGTTATTTCTTGTTGCTCCCCTGGGGGGGGCCCTTGATGAATAGATGTTCCTCCAGGCCATGATGTACGTCCCTGATATACTTATAGGCTGCTACCAAGGCCCCTCTGGGTCTTCTCCACGCTGAATAGTCCCGGGTCCTTCAGCTTCTCTTTGTATGGCCTGCTCTCCTGTCCCCTAATCATGCATATGGGCCTCCTTTGGACTCTCGAGCTTCTCCACGTCCTTCCTGAAGTGCAGCACCCAGAGCTGGATGCAGTGCTCCAGCTGCGGTCTCACCAAGGCCGAGTAGAGCAGGAGGATGACATCCTTAGTCTTGCTCAAGATACATCAGTAGATGCATGCCAGTATTTGATTTGCTCTGCCATCTACGGCATCACACTGGTGACTTGTGTTCATTTTCTTGTCTATCACGACACCCAGGTCTCATTCAGTTGTGGTTCTGGCGCGAGTAGCACTGCCAAGCCTGTAAATGTGTTGTGGATTATTTGTCCCCAGATGGAGCAGTTGACATTTCTCCATATTAAATGACATCAGGTTGAGGTCTGCCCACCTCACGAGGCTGTCCAGGTCGGTCTGTATTGCCAGCCTGTTTTCGCACGTGACCACATTCCCCCATAGCTTGGTGTCACGAGAAATCTGACAAAGTTTGCTAATAATACCCAAATCCAAATTGTTAATGAACATGTTGCAAAGCACCGGTCCAAGTACTGAGCCCTGAGGGCTGCCACTGGTCACCCTCTTTCTTGATAACTCAGTTCTGTCTGTCAGTCTTCTCTGGGTCACAGAGCCAGTTACCTAGCCATTGGACTGTGAAGTAGCTGAGGCCTCATTTTTCCAGATAATGATGTTTTATATCTGTGTTTATAATTGTGCCTGTGTATGTGTATAATTAGTGATGTTTTTTACACACACACACACACACACACACACACACACACACACACACACAGTTAGTGACATTTTATATCTACACACACGTGCACAGTAGTGATGTTATATATACACACATAATGACGCGTGTGTGTGTAGATATAACATAATTGTTGCACAACTTACCAATTAGCTCAAATGATGAGCAAGACCTTAAGAGGGGGATACGGCGAGATCGCATGTTTATTGATTATAACATTCAAAAGAGTGCTTATACATTCACATACACACTCAATCTCAGTTACTCTGCAGGTGTTATAGTTTCCAAAGTGTGCTGCTCACTAGGTGGCCAGCCTAGTTAGTATGAGATCAGGAACGGGATACAGATATGTCTGTGTTTCAGTGAAGTTCGCAGAGTTTACCCCACTTCTTGCTGCTAAGTCTCTCTCCTATATAGGGCTTGTCAAGTTGGTGTTGGGTCACCATTGTCTGCCTTTCCTGATTCTGCAGCTCCTCTGTCTGAAACCTCAGTACTTTTCCATCCTGACAGGCAGTTAGGCCCATCCATCACTGTCTTTAGGCGTTGCTCTTCAATCACTCTGTTTACCACACTCTCCATTATCGCTGGTGTGGGCTGTGTCCGGAGTCTCTCCCTTTGAGGTGTTGCAGACCTTGTCTTCAATCTTATCTTTTCTGTTTATCTTTATTCTTCGCCTGGTACCGACTGGATTCCGAATTTACCACTTCAGCCTCTTAGCATAGCTCACCATTTGATCACTTGTTTGTTAACAGCTTATTTCTGCTTTTACCGATCACTTTACATTCATTCATCCATACATCCAAGCATCATAAAAAAAAACGCAAAAAGAAAGTGTACTTGTTTTGCTATATAAAAATACTGTAACAAAATATTAAAAGTAGAATAACAAGCTTAATTCATAATAGCAAACTTAAAATTGCTACACAATTAGTGATGTTTTATATACACACGCACGTAATTAGTGACATCTTATATCTACGCACACATGCACAATTAGTGAGGTTTTATATACATGCACAATGATGTTTTACGCGTGTGCACAGGTAACTAGTGATGTTTTATATTTATCCGTATGCACAAAATTAGTGACATTTCTGTGTGTGTGTATATATTACACACGTAATTAATTAGTGATGTTTTTGCATGTGTGTATATACATATAAAATATGTAACATTTTAATCTTGGAAAAATGTAGATCTGGGGTTGTTTTTTTTAATCGGAAAGTTTGGGATTTTTTTTATTGGAGAAGACCAGGATCTCTGCTCATTACCCAAGTCCCCTTGCTCCTCCCACCCTCCAACAGGCTTCATCGGCTTCGCACCCACAATCCAGCGCCTGGTACAGCTGTGGAAGTACAAGGACGACGATGATGACCAGCTCTTCTACACCCGCCTTTATCTTGACGCCACTCTGCGCGTGAGTTGGGGAGGGGGTGGGGCGGAGCTGGGCCAGGACCCCCAGAGGAGGGGGTGGTGCCCTGGGCTGGGCTGCACCAAGCAGGGTTGGCACCCCTGTGAGAGGGGGCGGGGGGGGCGCCATAGCCATGGGAGTGGGCCATGCCTGGGGGGTTGCACCATGGGGTGGGCTGAGCAGGGCAGGGACCTGGACCTAATACTGCTTGCCCCACCCCCCCCAGGAGAAGTTTGGGCTGGTGCTGGACCACAAGTCCCAGATCTTCCAGAATCTCAATGGAGCCATCGGTGAGTCCCGGGGGGTCGTGAAGCAGGCCGGGGGGGAGAACCTGGGTTCTCTCCTTGCTGATCCCGCACCCCTGCCATTCGGTAGATGAGGTGGTGCTAAAGTTCGAGAAGGATCGGACCCGGGCCCGCAATGTAGCCTACGACACCCTGCCCATCGTCATCCACGGCAACGGGCCCACCAAGGTAACTGTGGCAACCAGCCACCCCACCCCCACCAACTGTCACTGTGGCGCCCCCCCCCCAATCACTGTCTTTACCAGCCATTTCTCCCTCACACACCTCCAAGGTAACCGCACCCTCCCTGTGGACCCCGCCCACCCCATTTTCCATGTTTCATAGTTTCTAGAGTCGGAAGGGACCTGAGCAGATCATCTAGTCCTGCCATGGCAGGAAAGAGTACTGGGTCAAACGACCCCAGCAAGGTGTTCATCTAACCTCCTCTTAAAGCCCCCAGGGTAGGAGCCAGCACCACTTCTCTTGGAAGTTGGTTCCAGATCCTAGCCGCCCTGACCGTGAATTCGCACCTCCTGATATCTAGCCTAAATCTACCCTCCACCAGCTTGTGACCGTTATTCCTGGTCACTCCTGGCGGTGCTCAGGGGAACAGGGACTCCCCCAGTGCCTGCTGATCCCCCTCTGACTAGTTTGTAACGGGCCACTAGATCCCCCCTCAGCCTTCACTTGTGGAGGATGAACAGGTTCAGGTCCCGTAGCCTGTCCTCATAGGGCCTGCCCTGCTGCCCCCTGATCATGCGAGTGGCCTCCTCTGGACCCTCTCCATGTTGTCCACATCCCTCCTGAAGTGCAGCGCCCAGAACTGGACGCAGTTCTCCAGCTGCGGCCTGACCAGTGCCGCATAGAGGGGGAGGATCACTGCCTTGGACCTCCTTGAGATGCATCTGTGGATGCACAACAAGGTGCGGTTGGCCTTCCTCACCACGTCCCCGCACTGCTGGTCCATGTTCATCTTGGAGTCAATGATGACTCCAAGATCCTTTTCTGCCTCCGTGCTGACAAGAGGGGAGTTCCCTAACCTGTAGGTATGGTGCCGGTTGTTCCTCCCCAGGTGCATCACTTTGCACTTGTCTGTGTTGAATCCCATCCTGTTCACATCCGCCCACCCTTGTAGCTTGTCTAGGTCTGATTGAAGCCTGATGCTACCTTCTAGCATGCCCACGTCCCCCCACATCTTAGTGTCATCAGCAGGTTTGAACAGGGTGCTTTTTACCCCCTCGTCCAAGTCACTGATGAAGATATTGAACAGTGCGGGCCCAAGGACCGAGCCCTGGGGGACCCCACTGCCCACGTCCTTCCAGGTTGAGAAGGACCCATCCACTACCACCCTCTGGGTGCGGCCCTCCAGCCAGTTGGCGACCCAATTGACTGTGGGCATCGACACCAGTCCCCCAGTTTCTTAATGAGAACGGGGTGAGAGACAGTGTCAAAGGCCTTCCAGAAGTCCAGGAAGACTATATCCACTGCTACCCCGGCATCTAATGATCTGGTGATCTGATCGTAGAAGGCCAACAGGTTGGTCTGACAGGACGTGCCACTGATGAACCCATGTTGGTTGCCCCTAAGCATGCAGTCCCCAGCTGGCCCCTCATGGATGTGTGCCAGCATAATTTTCTCAAACAGCTTGCCTAGGATCGAGGTAAGACTAACTGGCCTATAGTTTCTCGGGTCCTCCTTCCTCCCCTTTTTGAAGATTGGAACCACGTTGGCCCTCTTCCAGTCCTCTGGGACCATACCAGAGCACCACGAGTGCTCGTACAGCCGTGCCAGGGGTCCTGCAATGACCTCGGCCAATTCCTTAAGGACTCTAGGGTGGAGATCGTCCGGGCTGGCTGACTTAAACACGTCCAGCTCCTCCAGAAGCTCCCTAACTAGTTCCACGCTAACCTTTGGCCCAGGTGTGCCTCCCCCGGGGCCCAAGGGGGGCCCAGCAGGGAGGTGGCTGCTCTGGTCCCTACTTAGGAAGACAGAGGCAAAGAAATCATTAAACATGTTAGCTTTGTCGTCTGGTGTGACGACCAAATTTCCCAACGCGTCCTGCAAGGGCCCCACGTTACCCGGGACCTTCTTTTTGCCCCCTGTGTATTTAAAAAAAGGACTTCTTATTGTCCTTAATCTGGGAAGCTAGTCCCAGTTCCATCTCTGCCTTGGCCTTCCTGACTGCCCCCCTACATCCCCAAGCGACTGCAGTATAGTCATCCCTGGTGATGACCCCTTCTTTCCATTGGGTATACGCCTCCTTTTAGTGAGGAGACGGTTGCAGCCCCCCAGCAGCACCCCCCCGCCAACCTGTTTTCACATTGACCAACCCCCAGCAAGGCCATTTCCAGTCCCCATCCCTCCTCCCAAGAGAACAGCCCCACTCCTTACCGTGGTAACCGCCTGTTGCCCCCGGTAATGGGGGGGGCAGTTATGACTCGCCCCCCACCCCTGCCCCAGCTGCAGCTGAACTACCTGGGTAATTACATCCCCAATGCTTGGACCTATGAGGGCGGCTGTGGCGTCTGCGACCAGGACCTGCGCGACCTCACAGGGGTCCCGGTGAGTCGGGAGGGTGGGGGGCGGGCATGGTGGACCCCTAACCTGTTCCTGTGCAGCTCCAGCTAGGGGGCCGGGGCTGGAGAAGATCCAGTTCCCCTCTATAGAAGGAGGGGGGCTCCTACGAGGATTGTGGTATTTGACCCCCCCTGCTAGAGGTGAGGGTGCTGGGGGTGGTTTGGGGATGCCTGACCCTCCCCCCTGCCCCCCCACCATTACTCCCCGGGTGCAGGACGAGGCCCTGCCATGGGTGCAGGTGGGAGTGTTCATCGAGCAGCCGACCCCGTTCCTGCCCCAGTTCCTGCAGCGCCTGCTGGGCTGGAGCTACCCCTACTCCCGCCTGCGCCTCTTCATCCACAACAATGTGAGTCTAGCACACCCGTGTGCATGCATGTGTGTATACATGTGTCTCCTGTACCTCTAATTCTCCTACAACACACCCCGTCCCCCAGTACTGGGGCTTCTCTTACACCCACCTATATCTTTTTATCCAAAACAGTGTGAGTTTGCTTATGCCTGTACACATGTGTGTGCATACATGCATGTGTGTCTCCTCTACCTCAAAGTTCTCCTGTAACAAGTCCCATCCCCTGGGCTTAGAGCCCATCCCCTAGGCCTACATCCACCTGTACCTCTTCATCCACAACAGCATGAGTCCATTCACATGGGTCTGCACACGTGCGTGTGTGCGCGTGCATGTGCTCCCTGCAACACCCCACACAAAACGCGCACGTGCGCGCGCGCACACACACACACACACGTGTATACATATACATAGTCTCATTTGCATATATATACACGCGCATGCACACATCCACACACACATGAACCCCTATCTCTGAGACTGGAGCAACCTCTACGCTGCCTTGTGCCTTCATCCACAACAGCATGAGTGTGCACACACGTGTATGTATGTGTGCAGGTGCACGTGACCCCCTCCTGCACTTACTGCTCCGGCTTCCCCCCATCCCCCCCAACAGGAGGTGTTTCATGAGCAGCATGTACAGGCAGCCTGGTCCCAGCTCCGTGCTGCCTTTGCCACCATCAAGATCGTGGGCCCGGAGGAGGAGCTGAGTGAGGGCGAGGCCCGTGATATGGCCATGTGAGGGGGCAGGGCCAGGGCTGGGGGCGGGGCCTGTGACATGGCAATGTGAGGGGTGGGGCTTGGACTGGGGGTGTCTGACAGAAGCCACTGGGGGTGGGGAGAGGTTCTTGGGCTGGGGGCGTGGCCCGAGACCTGACCATGTGGATGGGGTGGAGCTAAGGAGTGGGACCTGGGCACTGGGGGTGGGGCCTGAGACAGCTGCGTGGGGTGAGGGGGTGAGACCCAGACAGCCATGTGAGGGCAGCGGGGCTAGGGAGGGAGCTCCAGAGGCAGTGCAAGCAGGCCCTGTGTGACCACCCCCTCCCCCCACATCCCACCCTGTGCCCACCCAGGGACACCTGCCGGCAGGACCCCAAATGTGACTTCTACTTCAGCCTGGACGCGGACGTGGCGCTGACAGACCCCCGCACCCTGCGCCACCTCCTCCGCCTCAACAAGTGAGGGACCCCCACCCCACCCCGCCCCCTACATATCAGCCTGGGGGGCAGGTCTAATGCACCCCCCCATCCCAGGAAGGTGGTGGCGCCAATGGTGTCACGGCCCGGGAAGCTGTGGTCCAACTTCTGGGGAGCACTGAGCCCTGATGGCTACTACGCACGGGCAGAGGACTATGTGGACATTGTGCAGGGCAAGCGCACGTGAGTCCCCCCAGGGGGTGGGGCCTCTGCCCCTCACCACGTCCCTAGAGTGCCCCCCCCCAGCTCAAGCTTTTTTAGCTCTCTGGTCCTGCCCCCATCCCCACCCCTGTGACCCCCCACACGGCTCCCGGCTGACGTCGCATCTCTGTCCATGTCCCCCCATGCGCGCTGGTGGCAGTGGGGTGTGGAATGTGCCTTACATCAGCCAGGCCTACCTGGTGCGTGGTGCTGTGTTGCGGGCCGAGCTGCAGGACCGGCACGTCTTCACGCTGGAGGACACGGACCCCGACATGGCCTTCTGCAAGAGCCTGCGGGACAAGGTGGGGTCACACCCCCCCCCCTTTTGCATACGTGTGTGTGGCTGGGCCATGGCATGACCGGGGTCGGGGGGGGGCATCCCCACAGGGTGTGTTCCTGCACATCACGAACCAGGAGGACTTTGGGCACTTGCTGGCCTTGGCCAAGTACAACGTGTCACGGCCCCACCCCGACCTCTGGCAGATCTTCGACAACCCCCTGGTGAGTGCTTGACCTCCCTGCCCCCAAGCTCAGCTGGATTTTGGATGCTTCCCTGGTGAGTGCCCTGACCCATGGCCCCTGACTTCTGCCAAATCTTTGGTACCCCCCCGGTGAGTGCCTGACCGCTGCCCCATGACCTCTGTCCCTGACCCCAACTAGGATTAGGATTCCCTAGTAAGTGCTGTGACCTTTGACCCCTGATTCCTGTTCCTGACTTCTACCAGATCTTCAGCACCCCCATGATGAGTGCCAGACCCCTGACCCTTGATCCCTGTTCCTGAACTCTGCCAGATCTTTGACACCCCCTGGCCTGAACCCCAACCTCTGCTAGCCTTGTTACTCCTCTCATGAGTCCCCTGACCCTTGACCTCTGCTCTTGACCTCTGCCAGATCTATACCCCTCTGAGTCCCTGATCCCTGATTTCTCTCCTCTGACCCCTGACCTGTGCCCCCAGTTTCCACTCTCTACTCAGTGAGCTCTGGCAACACATTAACAATCCCATGGGGAGTGACCTGACCTCTGATCCCTGCCCCAATCTGCCAGATCTTCAACAATCTCCTAGTGAGTGCCCTGACCCCTGATTTCTGACCTCTGTCCCATGACCTCTGTATCCCTGATCTCTAATCCCAATCCCAACCCCACCCCCAGCCTCTGGCAGCTCTTCAGCATCCTCCTGGTGAGCACCTCTGACCCTTGACCTTTTCAACCTGATAGCTGACCTTTGCCCTGGACCTTGGGTAGAACTCTGACAACCCCCTGCACCCTCCCATGCTCCCCCACCCGCATTGGGGGAAGTTTTGAAGGGAGAAGGGGTAGGGCTGAGCTGGCAGGACCTAATGGGTGGATGGGGGTCAGAGGTCAGGGCCTGACACGGGTCTGCTCCCCAGGACTGGCAAGAGAAATACATCCACAAGAACTACACCCGCGTGCTGGATGCCGACCTCTACGAGCAGGTGGGCCCCCCTCTAGCCAGTGCCCCTCACTCCCAACCTGCAGCCCCCTGCCCCACCAGGCCCTCCCGGTGCCCCTCACTGCCAACCCACAGCCCCCACGAAGCAAAACACCCCCTCCCTGTCCTGCCCCCATGCCTTGGCTCCCACCAGACCAGGGTGCTAACTCCCCACCCCCATGTCTTGCCCCAACAGCCATGCCCGGATGTGTTCTGGTTCCCGCTGGCGTCGGATGCATTGTGCGATGAGCTGATCAACATCATGGAGACCCACGGGGGCTGGTCAGGGGGGCATCACGAGGTAAGTGCTGGGAGGGGGTGGGGACTGAAACCCCCCTGTCTGAACCCCACCCCCGTCCACACACAGTGCCCCCTGCTGGCAGTGGAGTGGGGGAGCAGGCCTGTGAGCACCCTCTGCTGATGGTGCCGCCACTGCCACAGGACGCACGCCTGTCTGGGGGCTATGAGAACGTGCCAACGGACGACATCCACCTGACGCAGGTGGGGCTGGAGCATGAGTGGCTGCAATTCCTGCGCCAGTTTGTGGCACCTGTGGCTGAGAAGTTCTTCCCGGGTTACTACACCAAGGTGTGGGGGGGTGCTGTGGGTCAGGAGCAAGGGGTGCCAGCAGGGCTGGGAGGGGCGGGGGGTTGCAGGTCAGGAATGGGGGCAGTCGCAGGGCTGGGGATGCTGTGGGAGGTGTTGGCCGCACTGCCCCCCAGCCCCAGGTTATGACCCCTGCCCCCAGGCACAGTCAGGGCTGAACTTCGTGGTTCGGTACCGGCCTGACAGCCAGCCAGCACTGCGCCCCCACCACGACGCTGCCACCTTCACTGTCAACATCGCCCTCAACCACAAGGGGCAGGATTACGAGGTCAGACCCCTGCCCTGCCCAAACCAGGGCTGCGGGTTGGGAGTGAGGGGCACCGGCAGGCCTGGGGGGTGGGGAAGGGCAGGCAGGGGGCTGCAGGTTGGCAGTGAGGGGCACCAGGAGGGCTTGGGGGGGCAGGGACCTGTGGGTCAGGAGTGAGGGGCACCACCAGCCGGAGGGGATGTGAGTTGGGAGTGAGGGGCACCAACAGGGCTGGAGGAGGCAGGGGCTGCGGGTCAAGAGCAAGGGGCACCGTGAGGCTGAGAGCTGCAGATCACCGGGGCTCCATGCCTGCAGCCCCCTGTGATCCAGGGCCCCTCCCCCCAGGGCGGCGGGTGCCGGTTCCTGCGCTACGGCTGCGCTGTATCAGCCCCACGCAAGGGCTGGAGCCTGCTGCACCCCGGGCGCCTGACGCACTTCCACGAGGGGCTGCCCACCACTGCTGGCACCCGCTACATCGCCGTCTCCTTCGTCGACCCCTAGGGACACAGGCATCCAGGGGACCGGCCCTCCATCCGTCACCGTCGCCTTGGCTGACTCTTCATGCCCCCCCATGGGGACCCAGGCGTCCACGGCCCACAGCCCCCCATTGGTCCTCTCCATGGACCACTATGGGGAGGGGGGGCTGGCACAGAGCCCCGCCCCAAGGGGTGTTGGGCTCCCAGGGCGTTGGGCTCCCGGGGCGGGGGGAGTCGTCGGGGTGGGGGGGGCTCTGCGCAGCTGCTTCTCTGTACAAAGCGCATTAAATTATTGGGGCGCCCACGCCCCCCCCATCTGTCTTTTCCACCTTCATCCCCCCCTCCCTGAATGCCCGGGTTCTCTGAGAAGGGGGGTGGGGGGAGAGAGGGGCTGCAGCCCGCATGCCTGCAGTCTCTCCAGCTCAAGCAGGGAGAAGGAGCCAGGAGAGGTAATTCAGGATGGGATTAGCCAGGATTAACGAGGCGCAGCAGCTGCAAGGGGCCTGGAAAGGACCCAGGTGACCAACTGCCCCCCCCCCCACCTGGAGGGGACTTGGGTATCTGGGATCCACACGCTCCCCCCCAACCACAGAGGGAACCCTAAGCTTTGTGGGCAGCCCCCTTTCCACTGCTGACACCACCCAGAGGAGGCGTGGCCTGAGGAGGGGCATGCTTGCAGGGTAAGCTCTCCATTGGCTCCCTGGCAGGCAGGCAGGCGGCGAGGCTGCCGGCAGAGCCCTGGATGGGCAGGGAACGCACAGCCCAGTGGTGGTGACCGGGGAACTGGGAGCTCCCCTGGCCCTGGACCAGGGGAGTCGGCATGGAATTCGCACTGGGGGGCCTGGCAGCCTGCTGCGCCTGCCTGCTGACCAACCCACTGGAGGTGGTAAAGACGCGCATGCAGCTGCAGGGGGAGTTACGGCCCCGCGCTAGCACCCGGCCCTACCGCCACGTGCTGCAGGCACTGGCCGCCATCGCCCGGGCCGACGGCGCCACTGCCCTGCAGCGTGGCCTGGCCCCGGCCCTGCTTTACCAGTTGGCCATGAACGGCTTGCGCCTGGGCACCTATGCGCTAGCTGAGGGCGCCGGCTGCACCCGCCACCCTGATGGACACCCCAGCCTGCCCCGCTGTGCCACCGCCGCTGCCCTGGCAGGGGTGCTGGGGGCCGTGGCTGGCAGCCCCCTCTACCTGGTGAGTCCACGGGGGGCCTGGTTGGCATTCTGGGGCCTGGGGCTGGGAGCAATCTCTGGATGAGGAGTCCCTAGGTGGGCACAGGAGGCCTGGCTGGTGTGCTGGGGTCTGTGGCTGGAAACATCCTCTAGTTGGGGAGTCCCTGGGTGGTCGCAGCAGGTGTAGGCCAGGGTATAAAAGCTGTGGCCGGCTGCCATCTCTCACTGGGGAGACCTTCGGTGAGCATGGGGGATCTGGCCAGTGTCCTGGAGGCCATGGCTGAGAGCACCCTCCACCTGGGGAGTCCCCGGGGAGGGGTGGTCACAGGGGCTCTGGAAGGGGAACAGGGTTAAGCCCATGTGTCCATCCATCCCGGCAGGTGAAGACACACATCCAGGCGCAGTCAGCTGCAGAGATTGCCGTGGGACACCAGCACCACCACAGAGTGAGGGGGCCAGCCCCGCCCTGCCCCTCCCTTCCCCTCCCTCATCATGGCCTGTGAGCCCACCCCGAAATCCCAGCAGCTGATAGCTCAGGGCCAAATGACATCATGGCCTGTGAGCCCACCCCAAAATCCCAGCAGCTGATAGCTCAGGGCCAAATGACTGGATCCCCTGAGGTTGGGGGTGGGGGGGCCTGGACTGCCCCTTGACCCGTGTCCCCTGCCAACCCCAGGGTATGGTGCAGGCACTGAGGAAGATCTGGCGGGCACAGGGTGTGGCCGGACTGTGGCGTGGGGCAGGCTCAGCAGTGCCACGTGTGGCCGTGGGTTCAGCCACCCAGCTCAGTACCTTCTCGGCTGCCAAGGACATTGTCGACCAGCTCGCGGTGAGCGCCGGGCAAAGAGCAGGGAAGGGTGAGGGTTCCCTGGCACCTCCCCAAAACTAATTTCCACCCCCTCCCCCCACCCCCCTGCCCCAGGTGTTCCCAGCAGGTGGCTGGCAGGTGGCACTGGTGGCCGGCATGAGCAGCAGCGTGGCTGTGGCTGTGGCCATGACGCCCTTCGACGTGGTCAGCACCCGCCTCTACAACCAGCCCGTTGGGCCCCGCGGGGAGGTGAGTGGGGGGGTGCGGGGAGCAGTGCCCCTCACTCCTGACCTGCAATCCTCGCCAGGCCCAGTCGGCCCCCCCCCAGTCCCAGCAGCTCTGGGCCCAGCAGGTGCTGCTTACCCCTGACCCACAGCATCTCCCCACAGTGGGTGCCTCTTACTCCCAACCTGCAAACCCTCGCCCAGTGGGTGCTCATCACTCCTGACCCATAGCCCCCTCCCCCCGCTGGGTGCCCTCACACCCGGTGCCACAGGCCTTCTCATGCCATTGTCCCCGCAGGGGCTGCTATACCGGGGTGTGGCTGACTGTTTCGCCCGCACCGTGCGCACCGAGGGCATCCTGGGCCTCTACAAGGGCCTCGGGGCCTGCTACTTCCGCATGGGACCCCACACGGTGCTGAGCCTCCTCTTCTGGGACCAGCTGCGCCGGCTCTGGGCCCGCTACGGCCAGCGGTGACCCAGGGCTGGGCCCTGCCTGTGCCAGCAATGGGCGCAGGCTCCCTGCACCGTGGCGGGGCCGTCTGCTCCCTCAACCGTGAGGCCGGCCTGGGGCCGTGCCCCCACTCCCCACCACAGCCCCCCCACTGGTGCCCCTCACTCCTGACCCACAGCCCCACTTGGTGCCCCTCACTGCCAACCCGCACACCCCACTTGGGGCCCCACTGGTGCCCCTCACTCCCAACCTGCTGTACCCCCAGGCCCATAGCGGTGCCCCTCACTCCTGACACAAACCCCCACCTGTGGGCCCACCAGTGCCCCTCCCTCCTGCCCTGCACGCCCCCCTCCAACCAGCAGCTGCCCACTGGTGCCCCTCAATCCCGACCCTCACCTGGGGCCCACCAGTGCCCTTCACGTGCCCCCCGGCGCCCGCTGTAACGAGCCGAATAGAAGCTGAATCTGCACCGGCTGCGTCTGCCTCTGCCTGCGGCGACGCACCCACACTGCCCCTCCCCCGGAGGTGCCCCAGCTGGGCGCCCGCTGCCCTGGAGGCCCGCCCCGCCCCGCCGGTGGCGCAATGGGGGGAGGGGGAGGCAGAAGCGGGGGCAGGGGGCAGCGGCCGCTGGGCCGGGGCCGCAAAGGCCTCTGGGCAGAAGTGTCCCAACCATGAAGCGGGATTGGGAAACTGAGGCAGAGAGCCCAGGCGTCCTCCCCTCCCCACCCAGCCAGGCGGCGCGTGACAGTCACGGTGCCCCCGCGTGAGCCGGGGCCGTGCCCCCCAACCCTGGGATGCCGGGGGGGAGGGGCGGCCGCCTGCCTGGGCTCCCTGCTCGCGTGCGGGGGGGGCGCCTGGGCCGGGCTCCCACGTGCGGGGGGCGGGGCTGGGCCCCTCCCATGAGCGCCGCCCCCGCCTGCACTCGGCGCGGAGCCGGCGGAGGTGCGGGGCTCGGGGGGTCTGGGCGCCCGGTCCCATCTCAGCGGGTCTGCTGGGGAGGCTGAGGGAGGAAGGGGGTTCAATCCTGACTGGGGGGGTGGAGGCCCGGACTCCCGGGTCCTTTCTCAGCATGGGGAGAGCTTGGGGGGGTCTAGGGGCCCAGACTCCTGTGTCCTTTCAGGGGGCAGGGGTGTGGGGAGGGGCTCGGGGAGAGAGCGGGGCCTCTAGGACTCCAGTCTCCTGGGACCCCATGTTAGCTGGAGGAGGGGTCCTGGGGGGCTTGATCGGGGTGTCTAGGAGCCGGACCCCTGGGTCCCATCTCAGCTTAGGGGATTGGTGCAGGGGGAGGGGCATGGGTTCACTCGGGGTGGGGGGGGTCTTCATCCCCGGGGGAGGGGTCTCATTGCTGGGGGGGTTGTGCTGGGACCTGCATTGATCCCTGTGTCTCTCACCACCCCCGGCAGGCGGCCATGGGGGTGTTGCACTACTACGTGCGCCTGGCGGGGTCCGGGCTGGAGCAGGGTCCCGGGGCGCGGCTGCGGGCAGCACGGGGGGCACTGGGGGGGGCTCGCGCCGTCACCCTCGAGCTCTGCTACAACGTCGCCTGGACCGGTAAGGCGGGGCGGGGGGGTCTGGGTTGGGGGGAGGCAGGGGACTGCTGACAGCTCTAGCGCATGCTGGGCAATGCCCCCCACACTGCAGACAGGGTAGTGGGGAGTCTTCCTGGGTGGGAGGGGTGCCAGAGTCCCAGTGCATGCTAGGTAACAACCCCCGGGTGCAGGGGGGAAGGTGGGGATGCTGGGACCCCAGTGCATGCTGGTTCATACCCCCTGTAGTGCAGGGGGGCACAGTGGGGACTCGTCTGGCGTGGGGTGCCAGGAGCATTAGTGCCTAATGGTTAATATCCCCTCTGGTGCAGAGCAGGTGGTGGGGACTCGTCCTGGGTCGGGGGGTGCCAGTGTCCCACTGCATGCCTGGTAATTCTTGCAGGCTCCTCGCCGCCGGGTGCACGAGAGACACAGGTGCTGCACTGGCTCTTTGGCTGCCCCTTTGCCGTGGGCGATGTCGCCACCAAGTCCTTCCTGCGCCCTGAGCCCCACGACCTGCTCATTGAGATCGGGCCCCGGTATGTCCCTGGGTGGGCATGGCTGTGGGGGAGGGGTGATCCAGCCCCACGCCCCCTTCAGTGGGGGCTGGACTGGCTCCAGTCCTCCCCCCCCACTCCCACTTGCCAGTTTTTCTGGGGGTGGAGGGCAGGGCCAGGTTTAACCATCTCCTGGCCACAGGCTGAACTTCTCCACCCCGGCCTCCACCAACACCGTATCTGTGTGCCGTTCGGCCGGGCTGGATGCCATAGACCGGGTGGAGTGTTCTCGTCGCTATCTGCTGCAGGTGAGTGGGGAGGGGGCTGGGGGCAGGGCTAGCCACTTCCCCACCTCCCCACCCCCATCAAATCCTAGCAGGTTTTAGCCTTATGTTCCTGGTGTATTTTCCAGATTTTTTTTAATGACAGTCAAACTACTTTTACTGACACACATTTTGGTCAAGGAGTGTTGTTTCCAGAGAACACTGGTCTCTCACTAGTTTCATAGTTTCTAGGGTCGGAAGGGACCTGAGCAGATCATCTAGTCCGACCCCCTGCCATGGCAGGAAAGAGTACTGGGGTCAAATGACTCCAGCAAGATGTTCATCCAGCCTCCTCTTAAAGACCCCAGGGTAGGAGCCAGCACCACTTCTCTTGGAAGTCAGTTCCAGATCCTAGCCACCCTGACAGTGAAGTAACGCCTCCTGATGTCTGATCTGAATTTACCCTCTGCCAGCTTGTGACCGTTATTCCTGGTCACTCCTGGCGGTACTCGGGGGAACAGGGACTCCCCCAGTGCCTGCTGGTCCCCCCTGACTAGTTTGTAACAGACTACTAGATCCCCCCTCAGCCTTCTCTTGTGGAGGCTGAACAGGTTCAGGTCCCGTAGCCTCTTCTCATAGGGCCTGCCCTGCTGCCCCCTGACCATGGGAGTGGCCTCTTCTGGACCCTCTCCATGCTGTCCACATCCCTCCTGAAGTGCGGCGCCCAGAACTGGACGCAGGACTCCAGCTGCGGCCTGACCAGTGCCGCATAGAGGGGGAGGATCACCTCCTGGGACCTGCCAGTGCATGGCCCCACCTTGCTACTAGGGACTGCCCTGCAGCCCAGCCTCAGCTGGGATGGCTGGGGTCCAACACTGGGGCCTCACGTTCACTACAGCCACAGAATAAAAAAAAAAAAATTGAGCATCAGGAAAAAAATTGGGGTTAGAAAACTGTTCTCTAGTCAGCAATAAACTGCTTGGCTTCAGTGATGGGTTTGCACAGTCCTGTCCTCCACTCACCCCTTCCCAGGGGCCCTCTACCTATTCCCACACCCAGACACCCACAATAACTCCTGCTCTGACCCAGACATTACAGGCAGCTGCCACAGCAGCACAAGGCTGTGTCCCAGCATGGACACCAAGGGGCACTGCTGTGTTTTCTCTATCAGAGATACTGAGTGTTTTTATTTACACCTGAATCGTTTTTACTGACTATGCTGATGTTTTTAGCCTTTTTTTTTATAGGCAGCCAATAAACAGTCTGGCAGTAGCCAGCTTGCTTACCTATAGGCCCACTGTGTGTGGGTGGTGGGTATTTCCTAGGTTTCGGGCCTCCCTGACTTTGCACCGTGGGAGGGAGGGACAGGGTCTGACCCCTCTTCCCTTCCCCACAGTTCCCAGAGCACCCCTCCCCCGAGGAAGAGGCACGCATAGTGGAGGCGCTGGGCGACCGCATGACAGAGCAGCGCTACCTTGAGCCCATCACCAGCTTTGCTATTGCTGCCCGCCCTGCCCCCGTGTTTCCCGTCGATGTGCTGGGGCAGGGTCGCACTGCTCTCGAACGTGCCAATCAGGAGCTGGGTATGTGTCCTAGCACTGGGGGGGACGACAGACACATCAATGGGATGCCTAGGGTGGGACCTGTCAGTTCTGCTATAACATCAACTGGACCAGTTATGGGGAGGGGCTGGGGGTGGCAGGGGATGCTGGGAACGGTGGGAAAAGGGCTTATGGGGGACAAATGGTGTTGGGAGAGCACATGGCTCCTCCCTCCCTGGCACCTCAGATCCATGCTTCTTGGGGCTTTGTCTCCTGACCGACCTATCACCCCCCACTTCCTCCTGTGCACCCCCTACCCCCAGGGCTGGCATTTGACGAGTGGGACCTGGACTTCTACACACGGCTCTTCCAGCGTGTTGGGCGCAACCCCACCAGCGTTGAGTGCTTCGACTTGGCCCAGTCCAACAGGTGCCTGCGGGGGAGCGGTGGCAGTGGCATCATTCCGGGGAGGCAGGGCTGGTGTCCTTGCGTCCTTGCCTGACCCAGTGCCCGCCTGTCTGTCCATCTTCCTGCCAGTGAGCACAGCCGGCACTGGTTCTTCAAGGGGCAGCTGCGGGTGGATGGGCAGGAGATGCCACAGTCACTCTTCCAGGCCATCATGAGCACCCAGGACTCGAGCAACCCCAACAATGTCATCAAGTTCTCCGACAACAGCAGGTGCCACCCAGGGACACCAGGCGAGTGGTGTCCGGGCAGAGGAGGATCCATCCTCCTTTACTGCCCTGGGGCATGATCCAGTTGGTGTGGGGAGGGGTGTGTGGCTGGTGGGGAGAGCATAGTGGGCCAGGTCCCAGCAGCTGTGGCTGGACCCTCCACACCATGCACCCCCAGTGGCATCCAGGGCCGGGCTGTGCTGGCGCTGTGGCCCAGTGACTCCACGCGGCCAAGCCCCTTCGAGAAGCGAACAACTACACGGCATGTCATCTTCACTGCCGAGACCCACAACTTCCCCACCGGTGTGTTGGGAATGGGGCTGGGGGTGGAGCAAGGGTGGTATGGAGGGGGCAGAGCTGGTGGTGGGGAAGTGGGGTCTGCCCATCCCCTTGCTAACCCCATGCCACCCCCCGGCAGGCGTGGCCCCATTCAGCGGCGCCACAACGGGCACAGGAGGGCGCATCCGGGACGTTCAGTGCACAGGGCGTGGTGCCCATGTCATCGCTGCCACCGCCGGGTACAGCTTTGGCAACCTGCACATCCCCGGTAAGGGCCCCCCTGACTCTTTTGTCTCTTGTCTCCCCAGTCCTGCCCAGTACCCCATCCTCCCAGCCCCCTTGCCCAGGCCTTGGCCATAATGCTGCCCATCCAGGGACATCGATTCTAGCCACATGCCAGGCTTCCCCTGACATCAGGACCCAGACAAACTCAGGTGTAGGGGGGAAGGCTGTGGGGCACCCCAGCATCTGGGCACACCTGACCTCCCTCTCTTCACTGCCTCCCACAGGCTACCCGCTGCCGTGGGAGGATGCAGCGCTGCCCTACCCTGAGGCCTTCGCTCGCCCACTGGAGGTGGCTATTGGGGCCAGCGATGGTGCCTCCGATTATGGCAACAAGTTTGGGGAGCCTGTCCTGGCTGGTGAGCTTCAGGGTAGGGGTAGGACCTGGGGAGGTACCAAGGGAGCTGGGGGGTGGTCCACAGCACCAACATGCTGGGCGCCCTGGTGGGCGCAGGCTTTGCGCGTTCCTTTGGGCAGGTGCTGGCAGACAAGCGGCGCCGTGAGTGGATCAAGCCCATCATGTTCAGCGGTGGCATTGGTGCCATCGAGGATGCCCATGTGCACAAGAAGCCTGCCCAGCCTGGTGAGAGACCCCACCCCAACCCAACCCAGTGAGACCCCGACACCACAGCTGCCTTCTGGCATACATTTCATATATCATGCAATGTGACTGACTGAGCTGCACCTTAAATGCAACATGTGCTAGAAACCTAGCACGTGACCCTGAAACATGCCTGTACACCACCAGGGCTCCCTTTCCCTGGGCTTTAGCCTCCCCAGGGGCTGGGGGATATTCAGGGAAGCGGGGGCTGTGGGGCCTTGAGCTCTCTATCACCCGTGTGTTCATGCCTGGGTCTCACTGTCGCCAAACCCCACCCCCAGGCATGAAAGTGGTGAAGGTTGGGGGCCCTGTGTACCGCATTGGCGTTGGGGGTGGTGCCGCCTCCTCCATCCAGGTAAGAGCTTGGTGGGGGGGCAGGGCAGGACAGGAGGGAGCAGAGGTCACGGGTTGTTGCTATGATGAACTCCTCCCATATCCACACCCGGGTGGAGGGGAAGAATGCAGCAGGTGGGGTACAGTGCAGTGGGGGAGTTGGAGCTTGGGAGTCAGGGGTCATTGTCATCGTAACCCTCCCAGCTCTGAGGAAACGATGCAGGGGAGCGGGACTGGAGCATGATAAAGTGGGGTGCTTAGAGGTCAGATGCTGGAGTGGTTGCCATGGTGACTGTGTGTGTGTGTGTGTGTGTGTGTCCACTCCAGGTGCAAGGGGACAACACGGGAGAGCAGGACTGGGGTGCGGTACAGCGTGGTGATCCTGAGATGGAGCAGAAGCTGCAGCGCCTGCTGCGTGGGTGCGTGGAGCTGGGCGACTGCAACCCCATCTGCAGCCTTCACGACCAGGGTGCCGGTGGCAATGGTGGGTGTGCAGGGGGTCCTGAGGGTGGGGAGGGGCAGTAACCAGCCCTGGGTGACCCCTCCCCCACTTACATGCCTCCCCCCCCCAGGGAACGTGCTGAAGGAGCTAAGTGAGCCTGCTGGGGCCATCATCTTTGCCAGTCGTTTCCAGGTGCGTCATCCAGCCTCTCCCCCTCCCCTACCAGCCAGCACCAGATTCAGCCCCTGCAGATCTCCCCATTCTTCCCCCGCCTCCTCCAGGTGCGTATTGTAGGCAGGACAATACAGTACCTGCTTTATGGCTGGGCTGTGAGCAGGGGACAGAAGGGCCCATGTATCCCCCCCAGCCCTGCAGCTCCCCCTGCTGGTGTGGGGGTGCCCCTTACCCTCTCCAGTGTCCCCAGATCTCCCCCAGACATGGTCCAGCATGTGCCCCCCTCCCAGCAGCTGGGGGACCCAACACTGAGCGTGCTGGAGATCTGGGGGGCCGAGTACCAGGAGTCCAATGCATTGCTGTTGCGTCCCACCCACGCTGAGCTCCTGCAGCGCCTGGGCCAGCGGGAGCGCTGCCCGGTGCAGCTCGTTGGCACTGTCACTGGTGATGGGCGGGTAAGTGCCGTGGGGGCAGGCACAAATGGACTGGGGCCCACATGGGGTGTGTGGACCTGGCTTGGTAGCATGTGGTCAAAGGCAGGTCTGTGGAGGCACAGGGAGGACGGGTTTGGGGTATATGGGCCAGCCTTGTGGGAGGCATGGAGGTATGGACCCAGGTGTAGGTGGCAGGGACTACATAGGAAGGTATAGACCAGGCAGGTATGGGGAGCAGGGGGTATGGGCTAGGCAGAGGGGTACAGACCAGGTCCAGGGGCCTATTGACTGGGCATGGGCTGTACAGAGTGGGCAGGTATGTGGGCACCAGATGTATGGAATGGGAGGGGGTAATGGGCATAGGCCAGGCTAGGAGATGGATCGCTAACCCACCCTCTTCTTGATTCTCCCCAGATCGTTCTTGTGGATGACCTGGTGGCGCCAGTGCAGGAGGGGGACCCAGAGGAGGTGGGGGGGTACCCCACCCCCGTTAACCTGCAGCTTGAGTGGGTGCTAGGCAAGATGCCCCAGAAGGTAGGCAAAGCCTGTATTCCCCACCTCCCAAGCTCTAGCAGTCAGGGTCAAGGACAGAGATGATGGGTCTCCCCCAGCCCTGCAGCCACCCTGCTGGCCTGGGGGTGTCCATGGCACCCCTCACGAGCGGTGACCCCACAGGCACTTGCATTGCAGGAGTTCGAGCTGGCGCGGGAGCAGTCTGTGCTGCAGCCACTGGAGCTGCCGCCGGGGCTGTCTGTGCACCAGGCCCTGGACCGTGTCCTGCGCCTGCCCGCTGTGGCCAGTAAGCGCTACCTCACCAGCAAGGTACGTGGCTTTATGCCCATGGTGACCTTTCTGTGCCCCACTGGAGCTGACCTCATGCTCTCCCCATGGCCATGACCCCCTCCTGCCCCCTCATATGCAGGTGGACCGGTCAGTGACGGGGCTGGTGGCTCAGCAGCAGTGTGTGGGGCCACTGGCCACGCCACTGGCCGATGTGGCAGTGGTGGCACTGTCTCCCTTTGAGACACTTGGGGCGGCCACAGCACTGGGGGAGCAGCCGATCAAGGGGCTTTTGGATCCTAGCGCTGGTGCCCGCCTCTCAGTGGCCGAGGCCCTCACCAACCTTGTCTTTGCCCGCGTCACCCACCTGCGCGTGAGTCTGGGGCAGCTGGTGACGGTCTTGGGAGGCATGGGGTGGGGGCCAGGAGGCTGGGGAAGGGAAGAGCTGCTCAGCTGGGGGGTCCCAGCTGGGGTGGGGTCCAGCTTGAGGGCTAGAGGTCTATGTCTGGGGGGGCGTCCAGTAGGAATTGGGGTGGGGGTGTTGCCAGAGGCTAGGGGGGTCTTTGGGAGCGGTCTGATAGGGGGTCTTTGTGGGGGTTCTTCAGGGTTTGGGGTGGCTGTCAGGGACTAGGGGAGGTTCAGGGACTCGGGGTGGGGGGGGGTGTCCTGGCAGGATCCAGCAGGCACTGGTGGGTTTGGGAGGGGGTCCTTCAGGAGCTGGGAGATTCTGGGAGTCCACTGGGGTCTGAGAGGGTCTGGTGGGGTTGTCCTGGTGGGATCAGCAGGGGCTAGAGGGGGTTCAATGGAGTTTGGAGGTCCTGGGGGGGCTGGGAAGGGGAGCTCTAGTCGGCCCTGACTCCTCTGTCTTGGGGTGGGGGGAGACAGGACGTGAAGTGCAGCGGGAACTGGATGTGGGCAGCCAAGGCCCCGGGGCAAGGAGCGGCACTGGCCGAGGCCGTGGGGGCAGCCGTGACACTGCTGGCCCAGCTGGGCGTGGCTGTGGACGGTGGCAAGGACTCGCTCAGCATGGCTGCCCGTGTTGGCTCTGACACCGTGCTGGCCCCTGGTGAGAGATTCTCCTTCGTGACACCCCCCACCCCCTGTCCTGGGGCTCAATCCCTGCTTCCCACCCAGGCACAGATCAGTGATCCCTAATTACTACTCCTTACAGGGACATTGGTAGTCTCGGCCTACGCCGTCTGCCCCGACATCACTGCCACTGTCACCCCTGACCTCAAGTGCCCCGATGGCAAAGGTGATGGGTTGCAAGGGGAGCTGTGGAAGGGCAGTTCTCTCTAGGTTCTCTAGCACACATAACATGTATGATGCAATGTCCTTTGAGAAGGGTGCCGTGACTAGCAGCCATCCGAGTTTTACCAGCCACAAGGTTGCTTAAAAGAGATGGAACATTTTTGTGGTTGGTTTGGGCAGCACCATCAATGGAAACGTGTATTGGTGTTGGGCTCTGGGACTGGGACTAGAACTGGGATCTGGCCTGCACCTGCCCCTCCAGGGGCTGTAGATGAGGGCAGGGTTTGAGGTAACAGTGCATCAGGTCTGGTCTGCCTTGCCCCTACTTGACCCCCTTCTCCCCTGCACAGGGACCCTGCTGCATGTGGCGCTGAATCCGGGGCGGCACCGTCTGGGGGGCAGTGCCCTGGCACAGTGCTATGGGCAGCTGGGGGACATCTGCCCCGACGTGGACACCCCCAGCATCCTGGCCGCTGCCTTCCGCGTCACCCAGGAGCTCCTTGAGGGTAAGTGGGGGGACCAGGGGAATTGCCCTGGTTGGTATTAACTCCTTTCTGCCTGGTGCAGTGGGTGTGGGAGACCATTAATCCCTCACCCATAGGGAGGCTGTGAGGACTGCCCCTGTCCCATGCCGTGCCCATTTGCCCACAGAGTCAGCGCTGAGTGCAGGGCATGATGTGAGTGATGGGGGCCTGGTCACATGTCTGCTGGAAATGGCATTTGCTGGCAATTGTGGCTTGCAGGCCCAGCTCGACGCCTCGGGGGCCACCTGTGAGTACGCCACACCCCAACATCAGACCTAGAGGGACACCCCCTCATATCTCCCTTTTTAGGACCTTTCAGTCCCCCCAATACTCCTCTACTCTGACACCCACCCCCCAGGTGCCCATCCCCAAGACCTGGCCTCAGTGCCCCCACATCACCCCAAAGCCTGGTCATGTTGTGTCCCCCCCACAATCCCTGTTGATTGGGCGGGGGCTGGTTTGACCATGAGAAGAATGCAGGAGGTGGGGTACAATGCAGTGGGGGAGTTGGAGGGCAGGACTCAGGGGTCATTGTCATTGTGACACCCCCCCCACCCCCCTGTCACCCCTTCTCCCAGTGCTGGAGGTGCTGTTTGCAGAGGAGCCAGGGCTGGTGCTGGAGGTGCCACAGGCGGCAGCCACAGACATCTGCCTGCGCTACCGGGAGGCTGGTGTCAGCTGTCTGCCCATTGGGCACACAGGCCCCCCTGGGCCTCAGGCCATGGTGAGGAAACTGGGGGTCGGCATGAGGGGTACCACAGGGGTGGAGGATAGGGGCTGTGGGTCAGAGGTGGGGAGGGCAGGGGGCTGCAGGCCGGGAGTGAGGGGCACCAGTGGGTATAGGGGACTGTGGGCTGGAAGCGAGGAGTGCCAGCAGGGCTAGGAGGGCTGTGGGTCAGGAGCCAGGGGCCCAGCCCCCCCTGACCAATGCCCCCCCCAGGTGACCGTGCAGGTGGCCAAGCAGGAGGTGCTGTCTGAGCCCGTGGGATTGCTGCGGGGGTGGTGGGAGGCCACGAGCTTCCAGCTGGAGCGGCTGCAGGCAGCGCCCGCCTGCGTGGAGCAGGAGGAGGCTGGTCTGGCCCAACGCACCGGCCCCACCTTTACCCTGACCTTCGACCCTGCCCAGATGCTCCCCCTGCTGCACCATGTGGGTGAGTGGGGGGCAGACGAGACCCAGGAGCTGCAAGTCGGGAGTGAGGGGCACTGGTGGGGCAGCAGCTGGGGATCGGCAGTGAGGGGCACCAGCAGGGCTGGGGAGGCCCAGATCCCAGCTGGTGTGGGGGCGAACAGCCTGGGGGAGAGCTGGGCCTAATTGTGAGCCGCCTCCCCCTTTTCCCCCCCCCAACCAGAGCTATTGGCACCATGTGTAGCCATCCTGCGTGAAGAGGGCAGCAACGGCGACCGCGAGATGGTGGCCGCGTTTGTCATGGCTGGCTTCCAGGTGAGCCCTGAGTGTGAGGACCCCAAGTGCCCTGGCTCCCACCACCCTCCTTTCCCCTCCCCTAAGCTGCGAGAGAACCCAGGCATCCGGACTCCCTGCCATCCTCGCTCAAAGCCCCCAGTCCTCCCCGTGAGCTGGGGTGAGGAATCCCAACATCTAGGCTGAGGTAGCTGTGGCCCTGCAGGTGTGGGACGTCACCATGCAGGACCTGTGCACCGGCGCTGTCTCCCTCGATGCTTTCCGCGGCCTTGTCTTTGTGGGTGGCTTCAGCTATGCCGACATCCTGGGCTCTGCCAAAGGTCAGCACCGGCCCCCGCCTCACCCCTCTCAGTACTCCCAAATGGGGTGAATAGGGTGGATGTGTTTTCCCCCCCCCCCCCCCCCCGACCCTCAAGCCTCTTCCTCTAGGCTGGGCGGCAGCTGTGACCTTCCACCCCCGGGCCCGCGCCGAGTTTGAGGCCTTCCGGCATCGCCGAAACACCTTCAGCCTCGGCGTCTGCAATGGCTGCCAGCTCATGGCCCTGCTGGGCTGGGTGGGCACTCCTGGCTCTGACCTTGACCCTGACTCCCAGGGACCCGGTGAGCACAGAGACAGGACCAGATCAGGAGATTGGGATGGAGGGGGGCCAGTTGGGGATTGGGGGTAGAATAGAGGGCTCATCCTGGGTTGGGGGTCTGAGGATACCACTGACCAGGCTGGGATCCCAGAGCTCACCCCATCTGTCCATCTGCAGAGGAGGTCCCACGCCCCGGGGTGCTGCTGGCGCCGAATGAGTCTGGGCGCTTTGAGTCGCGCTTCGTGGCGGTGTCCGTGGGGCCAGGGCCAGCGCTCATGTTGCGCGGCATGGCTGGCTCCACCCTCGGTGTCTGGGTGGCCCATGGAGAAGGTACTAGCCCCCTGCCTTGCCCTGCTCTGCTGCGGGAGGTGGGGAGTGGGTTCCCCTTGTCAGCAGAGTCCCTGGTCTCATCCCCTCCCACACCCGCAGGCTGCATGCAGTTCCGGACCCCGGCAAGGCTGGCAGCAGCGGCCGAGGGGGGCCTGATCCCCCTGCGCTACGTGGATGACGGAGGCCGGCCCACGCAGGAGTATCCGCTCAATCCCAATGGCTCACCATTGGGTGTCGCAGGGATCTGCTCGCCTGACGGGCGCCACCTGGCCATGATGCCGCACCCTGAGCGCTGCGTGCTGCCCTGGCAGTGGCCCTGGATGCCACCGACCTGGCGCCGTGACCTACGCGTCTCACCCTGGCTGCGCCTTTTCCAGAACGCCTGTGACTGGTGCCTGCGCTACCCCCATGGCGAGCCCTGACCCCCAGCCCCAGCGACCTCTGACCCCTTCCAGCCAACAGGGGCCACCGCACTGCTCCTGCCTGCCACCAGTGGGGTGACAGGGCATCCCCCCACCCAACCCAAGCCCCACCCCTTCCCTGCACTGGCCAATCAGTGCAGGTGGGGATGAGGCCATGCCCCTTCCTGCTAGTGTGCCCTGAGCCAGGCCATGCCCCTGCACTAACCAATCAGTGAAGGTGGGAAACAAGCCACACCCCTTCTCCCTACAGAACTTGGGACCAAACCACACCCCCCTTTGACTTGGCCAGTCAATGGATTAAACCACGCCCCTTTCTGAGTGTGGTCCAGTGTCCAGGGGCAAGCCCTGCCCCCTCCGCTTTCATTGGCCAATCTTAAGTGCCTTGGAAACCAATCCCTGCTCTTCCCCTCATTTTTCACCCATCCTGCATTGGCTCTTGGGAACAGCCCAGGGTTAAACCCCGCCCTCTTCCTCCCTGCTCTAGTCAATCAGACTGTAGGTGGCCTAAGCCACGCCCCCTGAACCCTTGAATAAAAGGTCTGAGCCTCACCTTGTGGCCTGGTTGCAGGGGAGGCAAGGAAGGGGTTGTGTCTCCATGGAGGCCGCAGAGGCTGGGGCAGGGGTCTCTGGGGCATCTACAGACCAACCCACCACCACCACCAGCTGTCGCCTTCCTCTAAGGTAGGCCAGGCTGAGCACATGCAGCCAGCGTCAATTCATCACCAGTAAATTGCATCCAAACTTGTTATCTCCTGCTTCCACGAAGTAGCTACTGGGGGCAGGGGAGTCTGGGGACAACGTGGGCCAACATACTGCAAGGTCATAGGGACGTGGGGCTGGAGGGGGCCCCAGGAGGCCACATCTAATCCAAGCCTCTGCTCCAAGCAGGATCATCCCCACCTGCATCATCCCAGCCAAGGCTTTGTCTAGCCGGGTCTTCAAGACCACCAAGAATGGAAATACCTCCCTAGACAGCTTGTTCCAGTGCTTTATGCCCTTCCTCTGGAGAAAGTTCTTCCTAATGTCCAACCTCAACTTCCCTTGCTGCAGCCTGAGCCCATTGCTCCTTGTTCTGTCATTGGAGAACAGTCCCGCTCCATGCTGTTTGGAGCCACCCTGCAGGGAGGTGACAGCTGCTATTCAATCCTCC
The DNA here is from genome assembly GCF_052110815.1 of Crocodylus siamensis. Taxonomy (NCBI): domain Eukaryota; kingdom Metazoa; phylum Chordata; order Crocodylia; family Crocodylidae; genus Crocodylus; species Crocodylus siamensis. Next base: position 20,427,117 of record NC_143400.1, on the reverse strand, counting down.
CTCTGCCTTCTTTTCTCCTGGCTCCATAACCTCGGTGCCCTCGACCTCTCCACACCCAGCCCCCAAGCCATCTTCACTGCCCTCCACTGGACTCTTCCCCCATCCTTTCTGCAATAGGGGACTCACAACTGGACACAGGACTCCAGATGTGGCTTCCCCATTATAGAGGGGAAAAATCACTGTCCTCCATCTACTGGTACTGTGCTGACTATGACTCTCTTACTTCTCCTTGCTGATTATTAATGATGATTATTAACGATGCAGAGGTTGGCAAAACCAGTTTGCCAATGACAAGAAACTAGGGAGGATTGGGAGCACATTGGAGGGTTGTAAGCGCCATCCAGAAGGATCTTAACTAGTTGGAAAGCTGGGCTAGAGCCAACGGGGTGCAGTTCAACGAGGGTAAACGAGGGAGAAAGAATCACAAGTACACCAGGGGGGGCACAGTTCCATGGAGAAGGATGTGAGCGTCTTGGTAGACCAAGTAGATACTTGATGGCACTCCCTATGCCTGAAGAAGGATGTTTGTGCCTGAAAGCTTGCAAAGAACAATTTGTCCATTTAGTTGGTCTAATAAAGTATCCTGCAGCTACCCAGAGGACCTTTTCTGCCTCGGTAGACCACCAACTCAATACACCTCTGCAGTGATGGCCATTGGGGTTTTGGGCTGCATTAATAGAAGCATCAGGTGCAAGACCATGGGAAGCAATATATCGCCTCTCGCCCTGGCGTGGGCTCAGCCTCGTGGTTTGGTATCGTGCCATTCAGGACTCTATGGTTTAAAAAGGACAGGAAGAAGCTCAAGAGGGCCCAGAGGCGGCAACAAAGATCATAAAGGGCTTGGAAAGTACCAGGGAGGCAAGGCTAAAGGATCTGGGCAGGTTCAGCTGAAAAGGGGGACATGAGAGAGGCCTTCACATCACTGGAGGGCTGCTGGCGAGGGGAAGCAGAGGAGGACGCGGAGCACCAAAGTAGGTTTAGGTAGGAAACCTGGAAACATTTCTTTGCTCTTAAAGCAGGGGGGCTGTGGGATAGATGCTTAGGGGAGTTGGGGGCTCTCTCTTGCTGGAGGGATTCAAGGAGAGGCTAGACAGCCACTGGTTGGGGATGATCTAGGATGCCTGTTTTACCACGGAGATTTCCCAGGTTTCTCAGCTTTGCTGGTTGCTCCATGTGGCAGGGGGGCTTCAGACCTCCCCCAGAGACTGCAGTGGGGGTCGGGCCAGGCTGTGCCAATGCTCTTCCTGGGACCAACGCCAGAGGGCCCTGCCTCAAGGATCTTGGGGGTCAGTCCAACACAAGATTTGGAGCCAGGACTAGTCAGACTGGTATGGACTGGAGGGGGTTGGCCTTTCCCTGCAGCAGGGGCACGGCCTCTACCCAGGATGTCTCGAGCATCTATCGACCACATTTCCTAACAGCAGGACGGTGGTGGCCACAGTCCCCCTGCTCTCCTTGTGGCAGGTTCGGGGAGGCCACGTCTGTGCCATGGCAGGGCTGACAGTCGTCTGATGTAGAGTTGAGATGAGGGGTTTGTCTGGGCTGGTTGCAGGTAAGACCCCACCATGGACCCAGTCTGCCTGAACAACAGCAGGTGGAAGCTTGGCTGGGAGCCACCACCCAGACCCTACATGCCTCAGGTCAACACTTATCACCTGCATACGATGACAAATGTCCCGAAAGCTGTGGCCTGGCCACGGTGCATCTTCCCTGAGGAGGTCTGTTAGCCCACCAGGGCTCTGATTTCTGGAGAAGGCTGAGAGAAGCCAAAACAAAATCATCCAGGCTGTGCGCTTGGGATATCCTTGGGCAGGACAGCCACTTCCACCAGAGGATACATGGATGCACTCACAGCTGGTCTGGGACAGTCTCAGGCCCCTCCACGTCCATCTGACAGTCCAGGTTTGCCACCTCTACTTTGGGATGGGAGAGTTTTATCCCCTGCAGCTTCTACTCTCTGTCTTGCTGGCCACATCTCTGAAAAAAGGAGCTCTGGGGCAAGGAAGCAGGGAGACAGACCCATGACCCACAGCTCTGTCCAGGGCTCAGCTTCATGGCTGCCCTGCAGCTGGAGCCAAGGACCCTGCCAGCCCTAGGCATCTGCTCTTCTGGGGTGTAAAAGACAATTGAGGTCTCCCTTTCCATTGAAAGGGCAGGCCTGGAATAGTGCTGGGCCACAAGCAAACAGGGAGGAGCCACAATAGCCCAAAGAGGGAAAGAATTAGCTGTGAAAAACTGCACGTGGGTTTGGAACCAGGCATGAGAAAGGGCAAGACAAGTTTCTTCTCTCATCTGGCACATGAAAAACTTAGCAGTGATTCAAGCCTTCTGGTCAATCTCACCAGCTCCAGTCACTGGGGGTTTGAACCTCCTCTCTACAGGGGGAAACTCAGAAGAGCCACGATTCTACGCTAGAGAGATGCAGCCCCTCCCCAGTTTTATTCCAACCCTAGTCTAGTGGTTCACGAGTCACCAGCACCCTCTAGACATTTCAGGGTCCAGCCCAGGGATCCTTTCAAGACCCCTGAGTGTGGGGCCATGTCTCTCCGATGCCATCTCAGTAGATGAGATCGTTTCCCCATTGCAGGGAGACCGCAGCCTGGGAAGTGCTGATGACCAGTAGTTCATGAGTTACCAGCATCCTCTAGACATTCTGGGTGCCTCCCAGGAATCCCTGCAAGGCCCCTCAGTACGGGGCCATGTCCTTCCAATGCTGTCTCCCCAGGTGGTTTCCCCATTGCAGATGGACCGCAGTGTGGGAGGTGCTGATGGCTGCACGTGATGATCTTCCAGGTCCCCAGGGAAGTTACAACAGCAAATACTGGGCTACATAGGTATGACAAGGCCTAACCCAAGCTCTTCACCCCACCTAGAGACCCCCAACTCCCACAGGAGGAAACCCAAGCCAAGACACTTTCCCTACAGACCCCATGGGGAATCCCAAAGACAGGTGAAGCACAGAGATGCCTGCTTAAATGCCACACTGCCAGTTGCTGAGCTAAGAAAAATGCCTGGGGGCTGGGACCTATTTCTGGAAAGAGGTAGAGATATCAAGGCTGAAAAAAGACAATGTAGAGGAGTGGTATAGGTGATGGACTGCTAATCTATTGTGCTCTGCACGTGTGGTTTCAAATCCCACTCTTGTCGGAGTCTTTCGCTCAGTACCTGGTACCCACGTTCCCTGCCCCTGATGTTTTTGGTGCCCCAGGGGAAGGAGGGGACTGTATAAGGTCCATCCAAGCAGGGGCATAGGATAGAGTTTGCAGAGGTTGCCTGGAGGTTTCCAGGGAGCAGGATGCTCTCAGTGCCCTGGCAGAGGGCTGGCATCTCCTTGCAAAGAGATCCCTGGGGAGAGGGAGGATTCTCTCAGTCTCCACCTCTGGAGCCCCAAAACTAAGCATCGCTGTGAGCAGGATTCGAACCTACGCAGGGAGTCCCCATTGGATTTCAAGTCCAACGCCTTCACCACTCGGCCATCACAGCTAAGGCGCATCACACTTGAATGAAAAGATAGAGCAGAGGCCATTATATCAGGCCTCAGGGCTGCCCTGGTGGAGATGGGGCAGGCAGGCACCTGGGCCATAACCCCTGTGGGTCCTGGGCAGCTCTGGACACAATCCTGCTGCATTGTCAGGGCTTCCAGACACACGCTGGTCCCAGCCCCCAGGGTAAAGGGGAGGGATCTGAAGTTGGTTTTTGAGTGCTTGCTTTGGAACAGCTCCTTATCCCCTCCAGCCTTGGCTCCGCTGCCCTGAAAACAAACCCTGCAGCTGTAGCCAGGGACCCTGCCAGCACCAGGAGCCCACCCTGCCAGCCCCAGGTGCCCACCCTGCTGGGGTGTAAAAGAAAATTGAGGTCACCATGTCCATCAAAACAGTGGGCCTGGAATAGCACTAGTCCACAAGCAAACAGGGAGGAGCTGCAAGAGCCAAAGGGGGAAAGAATTAGCTGCACAAAACTGCACATAGTTTTGGAGCCAGGTGTGAGAAAGCGCAAGACAAGTTTCTTCTCTCACCTGGTGGGTAAAAACCCACCGCTGAGTCAAGCATTCTGGCTAATCCTACCAGCTCCAGGTGCTGGGGGCTTTGAACCTGCCTCCTGTGGGGAGAAGCTCAGAAAAGTTACAGTTCTATGCTAGTGAGATGCAGCCCCTCCCCAGGCTTTTTCTAACCCTAGCCTAGTAGTTCATGCATCAGCAGCACCCTCCAGACATTTCACGTCCCTCCCAGGGATCCCTGCAAGTCTCCTGAGTGCAGGGCCAAGTCTCTGAGGCTGTCTCAGTAGATGATGGAGTTTCCTCTTTGCAGGTGGACCGCAGCGGTGGAGGTGCTGACAGCCGGATGTGATGATCTTCCAGGTCCCCAGGGAAATTACAACAGCAAATACCAGGCTACGTAGGTATGACAAGACAGGCAGGAGAAGCAAGAGCCAAGCCAAGCTCTGCTCCCCACCTAGAGCCCCTGCCCCGCCTACCACCCCCACAGGAGGAAATCCAAGCCTGGAGACTCTTCCTGCAGGGAATCCCAAAGCCGGGTAAACCTGTGAGGGGCAGAGATGGCTGCTAAAATGCCACATTGCCAGCTGCTGGGCCAGGAAAAATGATAGGGGAGGGGTTCTGTTTGCTGGGAAGAGGTAGAAATATTAAGGTGAGAGGAGACAAGGTGGTCAAGTGGTGAAAGTGATGGACTGCTAATCCATTGTGCTCTGCACACATGGTTTTGAATCCCACCCTTGTTGGAGTCTTTTGCTCAGTGCCTGGTAGCTGGGGTCCCTGGCCCTGCTGTTCACAGATGGCCCAAGGGAAACAGGGGACTGTATACGGTCTGTCCCAGTACAGGTACAGGATGGAGTTTGCAGAGGGCTGGCATATCCTTGCCCAGAGGTTTCCAGGGAGAGGGAAGATGCTCTCAATGCCCCAGCCTTCATGTCTGGAGCCTCAAAACAAAGCACCACTGTGAGCAGGGTTTGAACCTGTGTGGGGAACCCCCATTAGATTTCAAGTCCAACACCTTTACCACTCATCCATCACAGCCAGGATGAAAGAAGCCCCTAAGAGGAGGCAGAACAGAGGCCTCCATGTCAGGCTTCAGGATTGCCCTTGTGGAGATTGGGCAGGCAGTTAGGTCCCTTGGGTCCTGGGCAGCTCTGGACATGAACCTGCTGCACTGTCAAGGCTCCCAGACACATGCTGGTCCCAGCCCCAGAACAAAGTGGGGCGGGGGGAGGGGGGGAGGATTTGGGGTTTGTTTGCAACCAGTTGTCTTGAAATAGCGTCTTATCCCCACCAGCTTTGGCTCAGCTGCCCAGAGCTTGCATCTGTAGCCAGGGACCCTGCCAACCCCATGTGCCCTCCCTGCTGGGGTATAAAAGAAAATTTCCATCAAAAGGGTGGGCCTGGAATAGCAGTGATCCATCAGCCAACAGAGAGGAGAGGCAAGACCCAAAATGGGAATTAGCCATGCAAAACTGCCTATAGGATTAGAGCCAGGTGTGAAAAAGGGCAGGACGTGTTTCTTCTCCGCTCACCCAGCCCATGAATTCAAGGCCTCTGGCCAATCCCTGGGGGCCAGACTTTTCAGGGCCCGGCCCAGGGATCCCTGAAAATCCCCTGAGTGTGGGGTCATGTCTCTCTTATGCTGTCTCTGTAGATTAAGTGGTTTCCCCATTGCAGGTGGACCACAGTGTGGGAGGTGCTGACAACTGCACATGATAATCTTCCAGTTCCCCAGGGAAATTAAAACAGCAAGGACCAAGCTACATAGGTATGATAAGGCCCAACCCAAGGTCTACACCCCACCTAGAGACCCACCCCCCAATGCACACAGGAGGAAATCCAAGCCCAGAGACTTTCTCTGCAGGCCTCACAGGGAATCCCAAAGCTGGGCGAAGCTGTGAGGCACAGAGATGGCTGCTAAAATCCACACTGCCAGGTGCTAGACTAAGCAAAATGCCTGGGCAGCAGGTTCTATTTCCTGGAAAGAGGTAGACATACCCCTCTCAGGAAGAGACAGGGTGGCTGAGTGGTAAAGATCCTGACCTGCTAATTCATTGTGCTTTGATTTGTGGGTTCAGATCTCACCCTTGTTGAAGACTTCTGCTTGGTGCCTGACACACATGTTTCCCTACCCCTGATGATCTCAGTGCCTCCCTACCTTTAGGGATCCTCACAGGGAAACCAGCTCTCTTGTCTGTTTTATGGAGATATGGGCCATATCATATTTGCTTATGTACAACCTCCAAAACCAACTCCCTGCTCTTCTCCTCAGAGATGGGTTGGAGGCATCTTCAGTGAGCTCCAGCATATTTGCTCACATACAACACACACCTCCTGCCAACAAATAAGCACCCCCCACCCAATTGAGGTGTGTTTTATGTGGGGAAGCTGATTTTTTTAGCCCAAGCTAGAAGCCCTCTGCTTCGCACCGGCTCCTCAGGGCAGCTGCTGTGGTATTGCTCTTCGGACAGCCAAGAGAGTCAATGGACCATTAATTGCGCCCCCCAACCAGGATCCCCCCACCTAGGATTCCCCTCCACCCCCCCAGAGATCCAACCATACTTAGCTTACCCAGGACCACCCCCACCCACCCCCCCACTAACCTGGGGCACTCCTATGGACGACTGCCACCTCCCATGACTGGGGGGCACCATGGCGGTGTACAGGGACTGCCCACAGCCCCTGCCGGTGGGGAGGGGGTGGCAAGCAGCAGGCGGCAAGCAGGGACCACTTGCAGCTGTCACTAGCTACGTCAGCAGTGAGGGGGAGCAGCAATGGCCCACGGAAGCCAGTGGCAGCTTCAGCAGCAGCCAACCTCAGTGGGGGACACATGCCCCGCTACGTGTTACCTACTAGCACTCCTGAGAAGCAGCTTTGGCACTGCCTCCACACCCCACGACTGGACCACCCCCATCCAGAAACCCAGATCTAACTCCCTCACCCAGGGACTCCTGCAGATACCCCACCAGGACCCCCAAGAAAGCTGAAGCCAAGGGTCTCTCTGTTGCTCTCAAGAGTCGTTCCTCAGCTTGAGCTCTCTCTGCTTGAGACATCAGTAACCAGGCCTGGACCTGTCATTGCCACCTTGGCCATTTCCAAAGGGTCAGGGTCAAGGTGCAGCTGCAGGGCTAAGCAGAAGGCCCCAGAGTCTGTCTCCCAGTGCCCACGCCCTAAACCTGGGAACCCCAGGAAAGGAGGCATCCACACATCCAGCTAACCCAGTGATGAGATCTAATGACATAAAACACAAAGCCTAGAAGGAGATGATCTACGGCAAAACCACAGGCAACTCTACAGTCTGGAAAAGAGGGTATATCACTCCCGAGAACACAACACATGCCTCTCCAGGCAAGAAGAAAACAAGCTTTGGGACTATGCCAGGGACAAGCCCTGTTATTCAATTTGCGATGGAAGCTAAAAATGTAATTTTATTGGCATGCACATTCGATGTGTTAGAAAAGCCATCATGCATTTAAAAAAAAAACACAATGAACAAGCCAAAAAATAATCTAAAGCTGCTGTTTCTTTAGACCTGTCGTCATTCGAATTGGATGCCTTTCAGAAGCACAAAAGACAAACCTGGCATCTGGAGCATGTGGGCAGCGCCTCCGCTGCTGTACTGAAAGCTGGTCCCATGCCTGAGTTAACGTCCCACTTCATTCATGTTTCTACTTCTTAATGGTTTCAGCTCAAGTTAAAAACAATCTGCAGGGCTATGAAATAGGAGCAACGTGACCAGGAGCAGCTGGCAGAGTTGCAGGCGAAAGACTAGCTTCCTTTGTGGAACATTAAACCATTTTAAAAAAGGAGAGTTGTTCGCATGTAAGGAGTGAAGAGTTTAGCAGGAAGTGGGGAGATTGCAATGAGCCATGAAGTCTAGCAACTCCCTTGCTGATGCCTGGATAGAAATGTCCCTGCTGCTGCTAGCTTCTAGACTTAGAAAGTTGTAGGTTTTTAAATGAATGTAGATGTTTCTAAACTCAATTCTAGATTTTAGAAGTTGAGTTGGGCAATAAACTGTTTTTTTTTTTAAAAACACCTTGTTGAGGGAAGACTGTGAAGGCTGGGGAGACAAGAGCAGGCCAAGAAAGGCTGTGTCCAATGGTGGGAAAGAACAGAGATAAGAATCTTGCTCCCAGCAGTGTCATTTTCACAATGATGTGAAACCCAGCTCATTGGCACTGTCCATGTCCACAAGGGGCCGGGTCCAGTCCTGTTATTTTCAGTGAAACAAATACATTGCAATAAATCAAATTTTTTGGAATATTAAGAATCAGGAACCTAGAAACATAGGGAGAGGTTGGAGGGATATTTGGAGACTCAGGTCATTCAGGAAGATCCATCTCCACACTAGCCTCACCCACCTCTCATGTGCCCCTGGCCAGGACTGGCATCAGAGGCAGTCAGAAAGACATCAGGACTGGTGTTTTCTTTTGCAAACATCTGAAATCCAAGCAAAGCCCAGGCCGGGCTGCGGACCTGCTCCTGCCTTGTTTCTCAGCAGCTGACTTACAAAGATGAGCTGTGAGCCGGGACCGGAGTGGACACAAGACCAGCAGCCAAGCCATGGGTGAGGCCCAGGGTTTATCATACCCCATGCCCTGTGTCCAGCAGTGCCAGGAATGAATGCTTCACAGTAGGAGTGGCCAATGTGTGACATGCATGCTACAAGAAGCAACAGGCTGCCTTGGTGGGTGGCATATGGCAGGTTGGAGAGAAAGCAGAGCAGATGGGGCATGGGATACAGGGAAGAAAGCAGAAAGCAGACAGGGCAGGGGGCATAGGGCAGGAAGCAAGATCCTCATGGGTTGGGTTGGACTTGGGCCTACCAAGGCATGGAGGCAAGGCCTCCATCCTATAGGGTTGGTTTCCACCTCTCCCCAGACCCTCTGCCTGCCCAGTGGTGGCCCAGGCCTGAGGCCTCCTGGGCCTGGCTCCTTCCCAACCTGCAACCCCTAGAGCAGCCTGCTCGACTTCTCCCTTGCTTTGACTCCGAGCAGAGCCACATCTGCAGCCTGCTCACCCTCGCCCCATTCCTGCTTAACCAAAGCTGAAACCCTAGCTGCTGCTGAAGATGCATTTTTGTGGTGGGAGAATCTAGGATTCTGAAAAGAAGCAATGGATCGGTGAAATAGAGGTGGGGAGCAGCCAGCAACAAAGCCTGAAACGAGACCAGCATGATTTGTGGAACATCAAAAAAAAGGAAAGATGAGCTTTACCAGTTGCAAAATGAAGGATAATGGGCCATTGACTGCCTCAGCTGCCTGAAGGGTCATACCACAGCTGCTACACTGCACAGCAGCAAGCAAACCAGGTTTTTTTCTCCCCGGCCCCTGGTAGAAAAAAAAATCGGCTTTCTTCCTTAATACATACACCCCAGGTCTGATTTTTTGTGTTGGATGCAAGGAAATACAGTAATAAGCTCAGGAGCGAGAGCTGAAACATAGTCTGTGCATCAGAAGGGGAACCAGGCCCACACCGCACTGTGGGAGGCTCCCAGACTCGGCCCTCCATCTCAGAAGGCCCCGGGGGACAGTGCCGGTGTCCTCCAGAGCCTCGTTCCTGGCTGACTCCCTCCACCGGCCCATGCTGAGACCCACTGAACTTTGCTCCCTTGCCTCATTTAGTATTTACGGTGCCAGCTAAGCAGGCACTTGACCCTTCCTGGAAACATCAGGACATACGTCCTGGGACACTGCTATAAACCAGCAGCCTGTAGGGCAGAGTTAGCACTGAGTCCCGTGATACAGGTGTGGGGGGGAGGCCCGGTAGACCACAGGACAGGAGACAAGATGCAACCCTGGCCAGCAACATGGAGACCACAACTAGCTGGCTCCCCAGTGTCAGCCTGTTCTCGGCTCTCCCGGCAGCCATATGGCGCTAGGAAGAAATCTGCTGTCCTCCTATTGTTACAGGGCCCCTGGGGTGGTGGCTGAGCCAAGGCTCCTGCTGGGACGCAGGAGCCTGCACCTCCACTCAAGGGCCATCCTGACATTGCAATGGGATCAGGAGGGAATTTGCCCATTCAGACTTGCCCGGTACCTTGAAGCAGGAACACAGCCTGGGCCCGGGGTCTCTGAAGCACGTTTCAACAGGGCTTGTAGTAGCAGGACACAAAAGACCCCAGCGTCCCCAGGGGCAGGAGCTTTTGGGATTGCAGAGCAATAGACCTGGGAGTTGGGCAACAGTGTGTTTCATCATTTTGGGACTAGGTGAGACGAGGATGTCCCTGGGATGTTTGGATAGGGATGAGTCCACCTGAAGCAGCAGATTGGACTAGACCAGGGGTGGCCACAAGCAACAGGCTGGGGAGGTGGGCTGTGGGGAAGGGAGGAATCCCCCAGGATGCAAAGGGGCAGAGGGGAACAGGAAACAGAGCTGGATGTCTCTTGCAGGAGCTGCGGAGCAAGGCAGGAGCAGGTGCCCTCCAGCCTGAAAATATGCTATTTTCTACCTCTCGTGTCTTCCATGCCCACTCTCAGCACCTGATTTGCATATATTTACATAGCAGAGGTTTCTGGGACGGAAGTGTCACAGGTGCCGGTGGTGTTCACTGCATGGCATGCAAGGATGCTCTCCAAGGTGAGATGTATTCTTATAGCAGTCTCTTTTTGGGACTAGGGGGGAAGTGGGTGGTACAGTCCCTAGGACAAGCCGCAAGGGTAGGAGGAGGGTCCAAGCCCTTAGTAGCCAGGCAAGGGGCAGCAGCAAGAAGTAGTTGATAGGCCTTGGTGGCAATAGCCATGATCACTAGGGGCAGAACCAAGGGGCTGGCAGGACTGCCCTGTGGCAGCTTTGTGACGACAGCGGCCCTGGCTACAGCAGTAGGGACAGATGGCAGCACAATTGACCATCGCCATGGCAGGCTATGGATGTGATGGACAGTGGTGCAAGGGGCCCTGGAGACAGTGGCACAGGGGATGGTAGGAAGTGGCCTGGAGGAAGCGGGCTACAGCTGTGGCCATTGCAACAGACCTCAGGCTATGTCACCCAGAACCATGGTGCCAAGAGCCCATGCCACAGCAGCTGCGATAGATGGGTCCTGGCAGCACAGCAGTGGTCCCTGGGGGCACAGCTGCACATGGCAGCTGCATCGCCCAGCAGCTGAGCACAAGCCATGCACATGAGCCACCCCAGCCAGCACTCAGCCCTTCTACTGGTAGAGCTGGCAAAAGGCCTCGGAGTTTGCCAGTCACAACTCTGAGCTATGTAAGAGCCTGGTTTTTTTGGGTTGGGGATGCATCCCAGTTTCCCCTCTCGTAGCCCACAGCTTGCACTGGGAGGCAGCATGCTCACTTCACATACCCGAAAGTCAGCGCCAGGTCTTGCATGCTTTGGCCCTCACTCACTGAAAGGCTGGCCACAGCCCTGTCTGCATGTCCCTTCCAACATGGCAGCTGGACCCCTGCAGCTCCCTGCCTCAGTCCTATCACGATGTGCATTTTGGGTCTCTACCTTCTCACCCTGCTACCAGGTGGCTGATCCAGCCGGTGCCAGTTCCACCAGTTCAACAACACCCATTCTGGTCAGTACCCCAAATTGCAATTGCAGGTCTCATTCCAACTTGAACAGGGGGATGAGGCATGGGGTTGGGTCCTCTGGGTGCAGGAAAGCAGAGACACTGATGGCAAACGGGAGGTTGTTTATTAAAATCCATCATGTACAAAACTGGGAGCACTGGAAGGGAGTGAGAAAGTGCCCTGCAGGCAAGTCCTCACCATGGAGCTCAGCCTATGGGAGGGGGTGGCAGAGGTAAGCGTGGTGTACTGCGCGGTTGGCACCCCAAGGTGCCGGCTCAGACTGCGGCTCCATCTCCTGCTTCTGGCCGCTGCAGCTGCCCTAGCAAAAACTAAAAGTCCAGGAAAACAGACTGGTCCCACGTGCAAGGGCCAGGCCCTGGCACTAACTGAATAAGGACAGGGCAGAAGGCCCTGGTGGCAGGAGCATCTGGATGCAGTCCAGAGTATTGGCCTGAGGGAAGGGAAGAGAAGGGGGTGAGGGGAGGGAGCAGAGCCTGGTCCCATCCACAGCACCATCCTGGACCTGCCCTCGCCCCCCACAAACACCTTTGTCCCAGGACATCCATCCTACCCCTGCATCACCTTGATTAAAGTGGCCACCTTCTTGGCTGTCATCGTTTCCATCCTCTGCAAGTCCTGGAGCTGGGAGCAATAGGACAGAATGGTCAACTCCCTAGGCAAGGTCTTTGAGACAAGAAGCCCCCTAAATAGCCGTGATGCCAGGTCGTAATGCAACCATCTTGGGGCCAGGTGCTAGCAAGACCAGCCCCTCCCCAGAGGCAGTTGCATCTCAGGGCCAGGAATAGGGTCCCATACTCTCCCGCCCACATGGTGTTACCATAGCAAAAGGCCCATGCTGCTCACGCCAGGCCATGATTAGCTCAGCGGTCCTGGGGCCGATGCGCTTCAGGGAGAGCAGCTCCCTGGTGCTGCCATGGTTCAGCAACTCCAGCAGCTTCTGGTGGCCTTGGACCATGAGTTCCTGGCACCGTGTCAGCTCCCAGCTGGGCACTGCATTCTCCGTCCCACCTGGACCCAACTGCAGGGAGACAATACAAGGGCAGAAACTGTGCAGCCACCCCCCCTCCCATACTCGCCTTCAGCTGAACCCCCTATACCCTGCCCCTCCCTGCACGCCAGGCCCACAGCATCTCCCAGCCTCCGAGTCACCCCCTCACCCTCCTCTTTAGGACCAAGATGCCCTCATCTTCTGTGGGTGCGGCCCGTTTCTGGGGGATCAGCACTGCAGAGAGAGGGAGGTGGGGGGGATGCAAAAGCAGCTGAGAATGACCCTTGGGTCTCACCCAGCTTAGGGGAGAAGGGGGGAAAGTTAGTGGCTGCCTGGACACCTGGGTCCCCGCTGCTCTCACCTTGCCGCATGGGCAGGATGACAGCCTGTGGAAGCTTGGGCGTAGAGGCAGCTCTCAGCTGCTCCTTAGCTTCCAGTTCCTTCTGCTGCTGCCTCATCTTCTGTGGAGGGAAGGCAGGGGTCAGAGCAGGGAGGCCTGGGAAGGCTGCTCTGGGCTGAACCTCCTCATGAAGGGAGACGCTGGGGCTCCAGGGCCTCCCAGGTGCTGCGCAAAGGGCTGTCCAAGGGCAGGGAGCACATTAAAAAAAAAAAAAAAAAAAAGAGGAAGTCGGGGCCCACCTCCAGCTCGGCTTGTGTCTCCTCGAGGCAGCGTAGCAGAGCCTTCCGCTCAGCCTTCGGGGTGCCCAGCAGGGGCAGCCCCCGGTGACCAGCACCTTGTTGCCGCTCCAGCTCCTCCAGCCGCAGCACGCGCTGCACCAGGCTGGGCTCCAGCTGGTCCAGGGGCAGAAGCGCACTGGAGGGAGGCAAAGATGGGGCGAGTTGGGCAGCGCCCATCTCGCCCTGTCTGACACCCCCATGGTGTCCCCTGCCACCCCCTCCCCCTGCCATGGTACCCAAGGGGCATCTCAGCAGCCAAAGGAGCTTCCTTGCTGGTAGCCTGCTTCTGTTTGCTGCTGTTCTCCTTCTGCAGACTCTCTTCCACAGCTGGGAGGGCAAGAACAGAGTCAGGAGCAACCAGGCCCCTCTTCTCCTTCCCCCCACCACCAGTGGGCCCTCCAGCACCCTCCCCAGGCCCCTAACTTACCTGGCTCAGGCAGCACCTCAGGGACAAAGGGCTTGTTGACCACCTGCTTGGAGCGGGTAGCGAAGTTGAGGGTGGTGAGCGTGTCAAAATAAAAGTGTTGCTCGGGGGCAACATGAGCGATGACCACACTGTGGGCCGAGCCACCCAGTGAGTCCTGGAGTGGGGGGAGGGAGGGAGGGACCTGGGGTCAGCTGCCAGCTCTGCCCACCAGAGCCCCATGGGTGCCCTGTCCCAACCCTCTGGGATCAATGCCTAATCACATGCCTGAGACTACCAGACCTTTACAGACCCCAGGCATCCAGGGTCCCAGCCCCCTGCTCTCACCCACCAGTGCCCACTCCCTGCCCAGAGAACCCAAATGGCCAGGCTCCCATCTCCTGTAGATTCATCCACAGAATCTGGGTACCCTGGCTCCCAGCTCCCTGGTCTCACCTCCCAGAGAACCCAGGTGCCCTGGCTCCAGCCCCCAACACTACCCCCTTCCTGGCCCAGAACACACTTGGAGCAGGCGGGTCAGCTTGCTGTCACGGTAGGGCACGCGGGGCCGACCGAGGCGGAGGGCGTCCACCACCTTGCCCAGCACGAGTAGCGAAGTGTTGATGACGCTGCTCTCACGCAGGCGCAGGCCACAGTTGCCGGTGAGCCGGTTGTCTTCACAGCCTGCCAAGTCCACCAGCTGCAGTTTGGCACTGCAGGCGGGGCCCACGGGCTGAGAGCGGGCCACGCGCAGTACCAGGGCTGCATGGCCGCGGCTCGAGCGGCTGTTCAGGCCTGTGGAGGCCACGGTGCGGTTGCGACTGGCTGACAGGAAATGCTTCTCAAAGTCATGGAAGCTGTTCAGCTCCCGCTCCGTCAGCCCCGTCACCATAATGCTATGATCTGGCGCTTCACGCAGCACCAGGTCCCGCCCTGACGGCTCCAGGAGGTCCAACACCTGAACAGGATAGGCACCGAGGGGGACCATAAACCAGGTGATGGTGGCGGGGTGGGAAGAGGGAGAAGGAGTAGAAGAGTCTCTCCACCAGGCTTAAGGGGACCATGGGGGTCAGCAAGGACCCTGGGTAGCTGGTGGGGAATGTAAAAACCCAAGGCCTCTAGGAAAGCATCTCTTTGAGGCATGGACCCTTCTCTGAAATCACTAAGTCCAAGCTAGCCCCCCCGAGCACCATGCCCTTCTCTTGTGCCCCAAATCACTAGGGCCTGCTCCCCATACTGTGGCACAGGAATTTTAAGCCACTTCCTCCTTCTCGCAACCATTTCGTCCGCTGCCCAGAGAGCTGCCGGAGGAGGCACTGAATGGAAAGTGTTTGGGGACCACTCTAGGTCTCCAAACCCTCCAGGATGGCCTGTTGCCCCTCCTAGCCCAGCTTTCTGGGGTGTTTGCTGTTCAAGCTCACTCAGAGGGGACAACTCGTTAGCAGGAAATAGGAACATAGATCTGTTTGCTGGGATTTGAGGTGGTTTGGATTGAAACCTGGGACAAAACAGGTCTCTGGACAGATGGGGAATGAGCTGGAACAAGCAGACTTTGCGGGTACCCCAAGGGGCTGTGGCTTCCTTTGCTTGGACTCCAGTCTGAGACAGCGTCTCACCCCCACACCCTCCCCAGTACCCATGATCCTTCTCCCCTCAAAGCCTGGGAGCCCACAGCCTGTACCCCGCCACATACCTTTTCCTGGTAGACTTCCAGGTAGGACATGGAGACGGAGTAGGAGCAGCTGCGCCCATCAGGGCCACAGCCAGCCTCCCGCACCATGTGCAGGATGTCACGCACAGCCCGTGGTATCACACCAGGCTGCTGGGGGCTGCCCAACATGGTGTGCGTCTTCCCTAGGGGGGCCAGAGAGGCAGCACTGAACCCCCACCACCACCCACAACACAGGAAAGAAAGAGACCTGTGTGCTGATGAACTGGAGACCAGCCAGAAAATTCACCACCCCACTCCCCAGCCTCAAGCTCAGCAGAGCGCACCAGAACATGTAAGGAAGCTGAGGCAGGAGGGCCTTGTGACAAATTCCAACCCAGGGCAAACCCAGACACCTCTCCTTCACCACATGCTTACCCGCCCCAGTAGGCCCATAGGCCAGCACACTGGCGTTCTGCCCCTGCAGCAAGTGGTGCAGGATGGGCTGCACGGAGCTGCAGTAAACATCTTGCTGGGTGGCCGTGTCCCCGTAGAAGGTATCAAACCTGGGGGAACACCAGGGTGACCACCATTGCGGGCTGCCAAAGCCCCCCATTCCTCCCCTTTCCCCCACCACCCACACGCACTGGTACTTGAAAGTGTCCTTGGCATTGCGCCAGTTGACAAGCTCGAGGGAGCACGAGTCCAGGCCACGAACACAGGGCTCTGAATCTTTGCTGCAGGGACGCAGACGGACGCAGACACGGACTGGGACAGGAGCGTCAGGTTGGCGATGTTCCTTCTTGCCGGGCCAAAGCTGGGATTGCATGGCACTGCGGGAAGAAGAGGGAACGGGGATCAGTGACAACAAAACACATGCTTCACCCCCACCCAGCTCCCTTCCTACCTCCAACACCAATTTATTTGCCTTCAAAGTTCCCTCCACACCCTGCATGCCCCACCACTGAAAGCACCAGCTCCAACCCCCCAGCTTTCAATGTCAGCCTCCCCAAGGCCCCAGCTGCAGCTCCCCTTCCCAACTGCCCCCATCCTGCCAAAGCCCAGCTCTCCAGTCCCCAAGCCCAAATGTACCCTCCCCAAAGTCCCTGCTATCAGCTCCCTTAGGCCCAGCCCCACAGCTTTCCACCACCCATGCCCTGCCCAATGACATCCTTGCCAAATCCCAGATCTCCAGCTGCCAGCTACAGCTCCCCTCCTCTGCTGCCTCAAGGCCCACTGCACTGCAAACCCAGCGCCCCATCCTCCAACTCCATCACCCCAAACTCAGCTCTCTTCCACCCAAGCCCCCAGCTGCAGCACCAAGATGCCCCTAACCCAGCTCTCCACCAGCCCATCTCCCAGCCCCACTTTCCTGTTCTTAACCATGAAGTTAGTTCAGCCTTCCCAAGCCTCCAGCTGCAGCCCCTTCGTCAGTGGCCCCCAGCACCACCCCCAAAGCCATCCACCCCAAACCCCAAGCCTGCAGCCCCCCACCATCCCTAGACCCTAGCCCCCCAAACCCAGCCCCACCTCCAGCCCCTACCCAAATCCCCAAGTCCATGGGGACAGTAGGATGGCAGAACGGAAAGCACATCATGGCAGCAGGCTTGCCAGGCCAGAAAAGAGAGAAGACAAAGAGGAGAAAAAAAATCTAGAGGTGAAGAAATCCCCAAGCTAATAACACACGGCTGCAGTGCTCACTGGATGTCCTCCAAACACAGCATGGCAAAAATATCCCCCAAATATCCATGATGAATTGAGTGAATTAGAGATAGCTCACCTCCCAGCCACTATGCAAGCATCAGCTTCAGTCAGTAAAATAACCCAATTTTAATTCAGTTTTCTGTTATTAATCTGAAAAAAAAAAATCAGAATAAATAGTTGTTTTAAAAGGTCCCCTCTCTCCGAGTCGAGAACAACGTGTTAATCCACATCGCACACAAGCAAGCACCTTTGGCAGAAGACAGTGATTAAACCAAGGCTTCCCGACCGGCAATTTAAAGCGGTTTGGTTAAACCAAACCCACCCCGGCACTCCCTCAAGCCTCCCCGCACCCAGCCCCTTTCCTGGCCCCGCTCCGTAAGCCCCGGTGCCCCCTAGGCCCAACTCCACCCTCCCCTCAGCTGCCCCCCTAGGCCCAGCTCTCCGACCCCCACCAGCCACAGCACCACCCTCATCCGGCCGCCGCCCTGTCGGAGCCGTTTGGTTTTAGCGCTCACTCCGCCCCGCAGCCAATCAGGAGCCCCCTCGGAGAAGGGAGCGGGGCTAGCGCCACGCCTGCGCATCAAGAAGGGAAGGGAATTGCGCATGCGACTTGTAAATAGGGGGAAGGAGGGGCGTGTTGATCAGCATAGAGTGACCCCTCCCCCCGACGTGAGGTATGGGCGCACAGCATAGGGGGGAAAGTGTGCCCCTCCCATTGGCGCATGCGCAGTAAAGAGGAAGGGGCTAGCTACATGGAGAGATGAACGGATGGTGGCGACGGGGGCACTGGAACAACATGCGCATTAAAGAGGAAAACGAACGGGTGGGGCGCATGCGTCATAGGGCAACAAGTCACCCAGGGCGCACGCGCAGTAAAGAGGAAGGGTGGCGTGTTGTTAAAATGGCGGGAGGGCTCTTTGTTTTTCTGGCAGCCTACGTGTGCCAGGCCTTGTCCCCAGAATCACTTGAGAGTCCTTACCGGCTATGCCCCTTTCCCACATTACAGTCAGTGAACTGGGAGCCCCCCAAATGTTCACCAAGGTCGCCAGCCCTGGTTTGGTGCCTTCCCTGCCTTGTCTTCAGGCAGCTGCTCAAAATGGCTGCTGTGGCAGTGTCAGCCTGGCCTGTGGCTGGGCCCCAAGATGGCCTCGCAACTGCCTTAGCATATCAAGCTGAGGGCAGCATCTGTCCTTGGGAGCCCCAGGATAGCCGCCGACACCAGGGCTTGATTGGCCAAGATGGCCACTACCATGGTTTGCCAGGATGTGGGGTGTACCTGCTGCAGGCCTGAGCCCTAAAATGACTGCCAACGCCTTGGCATGACTGGGTGGGGGGGTCACCTGCTGCAGGCCTGAGCCCCAAGACAGTCACCGCTGCCTTGGCGCAACCAGGTGAAAGTGATGCCTGTCGCTGACCTAAGCCCCAAGACGGCCGCCACCCGCCTTGGCGTGACTGGGTGAAGGCAATGCCTGCTGCAGGCCTGAAAGCAGGCCTGAGCCCCGAGGTGGCCACCACCACCTTGGTGTGACCAGGCGAAGGGAGCATCTGTCCTTGGGCTGAACCCCCAAGATGGCCACCACCACCCTGACACAACTGGCACAAGCCCCCCCACCAGCAGTGTGGGGGTCTCAGGTCCAGTGCTCCAACCCCCGGCCCTCTGGCCCCACATGTACCCCACGATGCTGCGCTCCATCCTCCTTTCCTCCCGCGGCACGGTGTAGGAGCCATCTTCCCTCCCCCGGGAAGAAAAATCCCCTTTCTGCAGCTAGAGGATAGGGGCTTTTGCTCCCCACTCCTGCAGTGCCACTACAATATGGCTGCCCTTGCTTTGTTCTGGCTATAACAAGGCTCCAGTAAGATTTAAACTCACAACTCCTGAGTTACTAAACTAGTGCCCTAACCCCTGAGCTATTCTTAGGTTGTTTTTTTTTTTCCTTGCTCCTTTGCCACACAGTAGATGTGGCCACCTGCTCTTCCCTGGGAGACTTTAGGGGGTGCAAGGACCTGCCACACCCCATTGCAGCTCTTGGGAAGCCAGCAAGGCTGGGGACCTGGAGCAGAGGCCTCCAGATGTGTCCCCAGGCAGAGCTCATTGCAGGGGGAAGGGTTTAGAGTCACGTGTGACTTGAACAGCCTCAGAGTTGACCTCTGACCTCCTGCTGCTTTGCCCCAGGGGCAGCCTCATGCTGATGTTTCAGGCTAGGATCCAGAAGCCTCATCTGGGGCTTCCCCTCTGCTGCTCCCCTCAGCGGCCAGGCTCCAGGGCAGCTCCACAGCTGAATTCACCAGGCGCCAGCCTCTCTAAGCCAGGCGTGGGAACCTGCAGCTTTGGGACCTGGTAGATCTCAATATCTGGGGGAAGCAGGAGTTCCAGGGGGAAAGTGCCCTGCAGTGGGACTAGACATATATGTTATATATGCTGGGGGATGTAGCTCAGTGGTAGAGTGCCTGCTTTGCATGTAGGAGGTCCTGGGTTCAATCCCCAGCATCTCCACCTGACTTTGCCCCTGCTCAGGTCTTAGATGAGCTGAGGCAGCAGTGGATACTTGTTCTGCTTTTCTGGATCTAGCCAGGCTGATTTTTCTTCCTCCTTGTAGGGTGAAAGCAAAGGCTCAAAAAGACTTGCTGACTCTCCCAGGGATAGCCAACGTTCACCAAAGAGGCCACCCCTCCAGCTCTAAAACACTCAGGGAGAGTTTGGAGCAGAGGGAGCTGCAATGCCTGCAAAACCACCCCCTGCCCAGGTAGGAAATATAAAAAAAGGAGGTGGAGATTGAACTCAGCACATCCTACATGGAAATCAGGTGCTCTACCACTGAGCTATATTCCCCAGGCTATAGCCACCTCCACCACATAGCACTGTGGACCCCGTGAAACGCCCTTCCTAAGCAGAGATCTGCTGGGTCTCAAGGCTGTGGGGAGAAGGCATCTGCTGGGCACCTGCATCAGCTGTCCCGGGGTGCATCTCCTCCCTGGGCTCACATCTGTCCAGGAGGTGCTGGCAGGAAAAAAAGGAGCTGGAGATGCAACCCAGGGCTTCATGCATGCAAAGCAGGTACTCTACCACTGAGCTACACCCCTTACCAGGGACAGTATCCCTGGATGTGCCCCCTGCCCTTTTCCAGCTGCACCCAACCCCACCCCAGACACCAGGCACATTTCAGCAGCTATACCCCAGCCTGAGAGACCTGCTGAAGCCCCTTCCTCTGCTGTGCTGTGCTGTGCTGTGGTGGGGGGGCAAATGCCTCTCAGAGACAGGGTTCAGCCATCTCAGTCTGAGTTGCCTTGTGAACCTCACTGACCACTGGGAGCCTCCTGATGCTCTGCCCCCATCTCCCCCCCTTCCCCACAGGGTTCTCCAGCCCCTACCCAAAAACTACCTTTCATGCACCATCACCTCCAACCCTGCCAAAAATTTGGCAGCAGGACCATGGCTCTAGACTGCGAGTTACAGAACCATTGATTATCTGGCATCGTTCCTGGGTTGGACTAGCTGTGATCTCTGTAGATCCCTTCCAGCCCCACTTCTGTACAATAACCTGCGTCTCCATCGTTAAGACAATCATTGACCCCCAGAGTGTATGAGCTGTGGCTTTCATTCCTCCAGCACGGGCTCTGGAGAATGGGGTCAAATCTCACAGCATCAGATGATGACCCACCTAGCATCTAGAATCATAGAAAATTAGGGTTTGAAGGGACCTCAGGTCACATCTAGTCCAACCCCCTGCTCAAAGCATGATCATCCCCAAATAGTTATTGTCCCAGCAAGGGGAACCCAGCACCCAGCTGGCAGAGACCTCTTTGCATTGTGCCAGACCTCCTGGCCCCTGCACTAGCCTAGGCTGCAGCCTGCGGTGCTCTCGGTTTCATGGTTTCCAAGGGACCCAATCCTGCTTTCCCAACATGTTTCGTATCAGAGTGAATATTTATTCTTTTGCAAACACTCCAACAACACCCAGTACACCAGAAAAGGGGGGGAGGGGTGGGAGGAGAATAAACCCTCTAAATTTATTAAGGAAACTAAGACACCCAGGTTAAGAAACAGAACAGAAGAGGCAGGCAGGCTGGGGACCGCTGGAAAAGATACTGTACTTTCTCACATACAACACACCCTGGGATATAATGCGCCCCTTGATCTGAAAGGCAGAATGAAGGGGGGGAAAAAGCTCTTTCCTTGCCGTATTTCTCACATATAAGGCACACCAACATTCCCAGGAGCTGTTTTTTGGGGGGGAAGCGATGTGGCATACCAGAAAGTACAGTACTCTGCGAGGCCTCTCCAGCTACTCTGCGCACATTAGTGTTTCACCTGCGATTGCCTTGTGCTACACAATGCCATTAACCCCACACTACGGAAACAAAGCCCAACACCAACTCCTGCATGACACGACAACACCACCCCCCACCCCACCCCCCGCAAGCCAGGCCCGGGATGCAGCTGTCCACAGGGCCCCGAGCAGTACAGCCAGCACCCCAGCGGTTGGGACTGTCCGTCGCCCCAGAGAAGATCCTGGAGAGGAGCCGGCCTCACTCCATGCCCGGACGCTGGCAGGGGCAGGCTGACTGGGGCCGGCTGAGGATGGCGCTGATCAGGCGCTCCAGGAGCTGCCGGTCCTGCTCCCGCTGGGTCTTCTCGTGCTCCAGGAAGCGCTCCATGAGCCGCTCCTCCTGCTCCAGGCGGGCACGCTGGATGGCCTTGTGCTCCTCGCTGCGGCGGCACATCTCCGCGAACATGTCGTCCACGGCCCGCTTGCGCTTCCCCCGTAGCCGCACTGTGCGCTCGCTTAGCCGCGGGGGTGGGCTGGCCGGCTCCTCGTACGTCGAGCCACCTGGGTGGGGAAAGGGAACAGAGCATTACATGTACCCAGGCACCAGGGTGGGGAGACTTTAAGGATGGTCCCCCATCAACCACACTTGACTTCTGATCAAGAAATATACTGCATTTATGCACATCCCATAAACCTTTGCCCCCTGCAAAAAGCCCTCTAAAATTCGGGAGTGCATCTTCAGCAGGAAAGCTGGTTTTCTTCCCTGGAATAAAGGCACTGCGCTATAAGATTGCTGCTTCTCTGCATGTGGCAGGGGCAGAGTCCAGCCCCTGTCCCATTGGCATTTGCTTCTGGCTTAGCAGCCAAAACCAGACACATCTACATTAACACACCAATTTAAGGTGCATTAATGGCACACATACACCCTTAATATGGTCCCCGCTACTGCTGCAGAGCATAGGCCTAGATCACCCCCCAGCCTCCCCTCATGCCCACAGCCCACTCCTGTCCCACCTCCACCCCGGGCCCCCCGGCGCAGGGCACAGACAGGCCCAGCCCGGAGGCCCCGCTCACCGGACTGCGGCTCGGCGGGCCCGGCCTCCAGCCCCTCCCCAGGCCCCGGCCCGGCACCGCCCGCCGCGGGCGGCGGCAGGAGTAGGAGCTGCTCGGCCGGGCTGGGCCCGGGGCCCGGCGGCGGCTCCTCCTCGCACTTGAACGTGAGCCCCGCGGGGTGCAGCAGCGGGTCGTGGGACACGGCGGGCTCGGCGCGGCGGCCCCGCTCCACGTAGCCGGGCCTGGGGCTCGAACCCGCGCCCGCCGGCCGCAGCATCTGCTGGAGCCGCTCCCGCTCCGTCCGCGGCCCCGCCTCGTACGGGGGCCGGAGCCGGGGCAGGGGCAGGGGCAAGGGCCGGGGCCGGGGGCGGCGGCTCGAGTCCGGCTCCCGCATCCCGCGCCCAGCCCGCGGGAAGGGCGACCGCGGCCCCGCCTGCTGCGGGCGGGGGGGTAGTCTACCCCGGGGAGGTGGCGGGAGTCTGTGCGGGGGATGGGATGGGATCCAGGGGGGTGGGAGCCTAGACAGAGGGGCAATGAGTCCATCCCGGGGTGGGGAGTCCTTGTAGGGGGTGGGAGTGTATCCAGGGAGGGTGGGTGTCTATACAGGGGGCAAATGATTCTCCCCCAGGGGTAGAGGAGTCCATGCAGGTGGGTGGGAGTGTGTCCAGGCGGTGCTGTGAGTCTTTCCAGACGGGATAGGAGTCTCTGCAGGGGGTACATGAGTCTACCCCAGGGGTTTGTGAGTCTATGCAGGGGGTATGGGAGTCTACGCAGGGGCCCGTGAGTCTACCTTGGGGAGCTGTGAGTGTATCCAGGGGGCCATGAGTCTATGCAGGGGGGGTGTGAGTCTGTGAAGGGGTGGTGAGTCTACTCCCAGAAGCTGTGAGTCTGTGCAGGGGGCCATGAGTCCCTGGGGGTGGGCTGGGAGCATATCCAGGGGGCCATGAGTTTATCTAGGGGGACTGTGAGTCTAGTCCAGGCAGCTGTGAGTCTGTGCAGGGGATCATGAAGACCACAAGAAGTTGAGAGTCTATGCAGGGAAGTGTGAGTCTACCCTGGGGAGCTGGAAGTCTACCCCAGGGAAGTATGAGCCTGTGCATGCCCACCCCCCCTCCCCCCGAGTCTAAGGAGGTTGAGAACTGCCACGCTAGCACCAGGCCACAGGGATGAACCCAGCAATGCAGGAGTGAATCAGCACGCCAGGGAGCGGTGGGCTCAGAAGGGCAGGCCAGGGTGGGCAGACAGCTGGAGCACAGAGGCCAGGGGCTAACCATGCTCAGACCCATGCTGCAGTGGGGGCAAGAAGGGACATCTAGGCCACCCCCTTCCTTCAGGGAGCACCATCCTCCATATCCCAGCCACAGCTCTGTCCACCCAGGGGCTTCCAAACCTCCAAGGATGGAGACTCGAGCACTGCTCTGGGCAGCTTGTTCTGGTGCTTCACCACCCTTCTGGGGAGCCAGTTTTCTCTAATATCCAATCTCAACTTTCCTTGCTGCAGCCTGAGCCCATTGTTTCTTGTTCTGTCACCTGCCTTCCAACACAAGGGTCTGTCTCTCAAGCAAGAGGCTAATTTCTGAGCCGGAATTGCAGCACAGAGACACTGTCCTGGCTGTCCTCTTCTAATCTCCATTCAGCAGAGGTGTAGGCTGGTGGCCTGGGCTCTGGAAATGAATGTTTCTTTCCTCTTTCTGCCTCCCCACAGCAAGAAGCAGGTCTCATTTTGGGGAGGGTGGGGTGTGGTGCACTAGGAAGTATGGTAACACGTGTGGGGGGCACTCCAAAATATGGTGGTCGAGGAGAACCCAGGGCTGGCGAGCCACAAACAAGGCACTGGACCAAACCAGGTAGGCACTAAGGGGTACACTAGACAACAAGGCAAAGGGGCTCCAAGAGCACCTGTCGGGGGGCTAACGTGTCTTTACACAAATGCCAGAGTATGGGGAATAAGCAGGAGGAGCTCACACTCGTACTTGCTAGCACCCAGTACAACCTAGTCGGCTTAATGGAAACATGGTGGGACTCTACTCACAACTGGCCACTGGGCATTGGGGGTACTGGCTGTACAGGCGAGACAGAGTGGGGAAAAAAGGTGGGGGTGTAGCTCTCTCTGTTAGGGAGCAGTACACATCTTCCATCACCAAGGCGGTGGTAGAGGGGGGGAATACCAAGGCATTGTGGGTGAGGATCCAGGGGAAAAGGACTTGGTAGTGGGGGTCTACTACAGACCTCCTCAGCAGGATGACGAGCTAGACCTGGTATTCTCCAGGCAGCTCTCAGAGCCATTGAGGTGAGAGAGGCGGTGGTCATGGGGGACCTAAATTACCCGGACATCTCCTGGGAGGAGCAGACGGCCAAATCAAACCTCTCACGTAGGTTGTTAAACCGTGTGCAGGACCTCCACCTAAGCCAGGAGGTGTCCAGTCCCACCAGGGGTAGCGCCTTGCTAGACCGGGTCTTAGCAACAGGGATGATCTCGGGTACCTGCGAGTGCACAGTAGCCTGGGACACAGTGACCATCGCTTGGTAGAGTTCACAGTCCAGCAAAGGGTGGGAAAATATCCAGGGGGGCTAAAGTGTTAGTAAACTTA
This sequence comes from Crocodylus siamensis, assembly GCF_052110815.1. NCBI lineage: Eukaryota > Metazoa > Chordata > Crocodylia > Crocodylidae > Crocodylus > Crocodylus siamensis. The sequence goes on along the minus strand of NC_143400.1, from coordinate 20,402,249 downwards.
GCAGACTAGTCAGCGAGGTGGCTGAACTCAAGAGCATCAAGCAAATGGGGGTCCAGGAGGGTTGGCGGTTCCTCAGGTGAGCGATCCTTGGGGCACAAAAAGAGACTATTCCATTACACAGGAAAGGGGGCAAGGGGACAACCCCCCCTCGGCTGAACAGGGAGCTCCAGGAAAGATGGGGGCGAAGAGAGAGATTTACAGGCAGTGGAAGCGGGGGAGCCACCAAGGAGGCAGACACCTCCCTGGCACGCTGTTGCAGGGAATCAGCTAGGCAGGGCAAGGCAGGGCTGGAGCTTAGGCTGGCTACAACAATCAAGGACAATAAAAAGTCCCTCTACAGATACACAGCGAGCAAAAGGAAGGCGCAGAGTGACATAGGGCCCCTGCAGGACAGATCAGGGCAGCTGGTGGCCGAGGCAGGGAAAGAGGCAGAGCGCTTCAACAAGTTCTTCGCTTCAGTATTCGCGAGTACTGGCCAGGACAATTCCCCCACCTCGAGCATAGACAGATGTCTGGGAGGCACTAGACCGCCAATGGTTAGTGCTGACTCGGTGAAGGAACACTTGGAGGGGCTGGATGGGTACAAGTCAGCTGGCCCGGATGACCTCCACCCACGGGCGCTGAAGGAGTTGGCTAGTGTCATAGCTGAGCCGCCGGCATGGCTGTTTGAGCTCTCACGGTGCTCCGGCCAGGACCCTGAGAACTGGAAAAGGGCCAACGTGGTGCCCATTTTAAAGAAGGGGATAAGGGGTGAGCCGGGTAACTTTAGGCCAGGCAGTCTTACCTCTAGCCTTGGGAAAACACTGGGAAAGAGCGCATTTGTGAAGCCCAGCAGGGGAAGCGATGTTGAAAGGGAACTAGCACGGGTTTGTCACAGGTAGATCCTGCCTGACAAACCTTATAGCCTTTTACGACCAGGTCGCACACTGCCTTGACACAGGAGCTGAGGCCGATGTCATCTACCTGGACTTTAAGAAGGCTTTCGACACAGCTTCCCCATGAGAATAGGATGCGAAACTGACGGGCTGTGGCGTGGACGCCTACACAGTCGGGTGGGTGGCCAACTGGCTCAGGGACCGCACCAGAGAGTGGGGGTGGACGGGATGTTCTCGGCCTGGAAGGAGGTGGCCAGTGGGGTCCCGCAGGGGTCGGTCCTTGGACTGGTGTGATCTAATATCTTCATCAGCGATTTGGACGAGGGTGTGTGGAGCACCCTGTCCAAGTTCGCAGACGACACTGAGTTATGGGGCAAAGTTAACACACCAGAGGGCAGGGAGCGGATCTGGACAGGTTGGAGCAACGGGCAGAACGAAACATGATGCAGTTCAACAAAGACAAATGCAAGGTGCTCCACCTCAGGAGGAGAAATGCCCTGCACACCTACAGGTCGGGGGATGACCTCCTCAGCAGCTCAGTGGCTGACAGGGATCTTGGAGTCATAGTTGACTCCAAGACGGACATGAGCCGGCAGTGTAACGAGGCCATCAAAGCCAGTTGCACCTTGTCGTGCTTTAGCAGATCCATGGCCAACAGACCGAGGGAGGTGTTGCCCCCCGCCCCCCATGCAGCACTGGTCAGGCCGCAGCTGGAGCACTGTGCCCAGTTCTGGGCGCCGCACGTCAAGAGGGACACAGAGGATGTGGAGAGGGTTCAGAGGAGGCCACTCGTATGGTTAGTGGCCTCCGTGCAAGGCCCTACGAGGGGAGGTTGGGGGATCTGGATCTCTTCAGCCTTCGCAAGAGACGGCTGAGGGGAGACCTTGTAGCAGGCTGTAAGTTTAGCAAGGGAGGACAACAGAGAGTTGGGGAGGTGCTTTTTACCAGGGCACCCCTAGGAGTCAGTAGGAATAATGTGTACAAACTAGTGGAGAGTAGATTCAGGTCAGACATTAGGAAGAAGTTTTTCACAGTAAGGGTGGCCAGAGTCTGGAACGGGCTGCCAAGAGAGATGGTGCTCTCACCTAACTTGGAGGTCTTCAGGAGGAGGCTAGATAGGCACCTGGCTGGAGCTGTCTGACCTCGGTCCTTTTCCTGCCAGGGGCAGGGGGTCGGACACGATGATCCTTCGGGATCCCTTCCAACTCTACAATCTATGAATATGGTAATGGGTATGTGGCACACTGGGAAATACAGTAACAGGGGTGTGGAGCGCTAGGAAATAGAGTAACGGATATGTGGGGCACTAGGAAATATGGTAATGGGTGTGTGGGGCACTAGGAAATAGAGTAACAGGTTGTGTGGTATGCTAGGAAATACGGTAATGGGTGTGTGGTGCACTAGAAAATATGGTAACGGCCTCAGCCTGGAAAGGAAAGAGACCAGGGCGGGAACTGAGGCATGTGGCAGCACAGGGATGTGACCAAGGCCACCATGGAAGGCCAGTGACAGAGAGAAGGGAGCTGATCCCAGGGGCAGTGATGCCCCGCCATGGGCTGAGAGGAGCCAGGGGATAGGCCCTGCCCAGAGCTCAGCCAGGGGTACCTGCTGTGCATACATGCTGGCGGGCAGGGCAGAGCTGCAGCTTCTGCCAGCAGTTGGGCTTGCCGTGCATGCACCTGGGCCCCTCTGCACCCTGCCTCTCCCAGCACTTAATTTCCTGGCGTGCCCCAGGGCATCCACATGACTGCTGCTCTGTGAGTGCCCGGCATGTACTAAAGACCTGCAGGTGCCCAGCGCTGCTGCAGATCGGGGTCTTGATGCCAGCGTGCTACCCGCAGGGGGTAGCTGCGGGTCGGAAGTGAGGGGGACTAACCCCCCCTCACACAGGCCCCACCCCCCCTGCTCGGGAACCCAGGCATCTGGGCTCCCAGCCCCATCCATGGGTCCCAGAATCCCTGGTGCCCCTCAATCTTACTCCGCAGCCCCCTGCACCCCCCGTGCCCCTCACTCTCACCCCGCAGCCCCCTGCACCCCCCGTGCCCCTCACTCTCACCCCGCAGCCCCCTGCACCCCCCGTGCCCCTCACTCTCACCCTGCAGCCCCCTGCACCCCCCGTGCCCCTCACTCCCGATCCACAGTGCTCTGCACCCCCCCCACACACAGACACACACACTCCTGGCCTGCAACCCCCTGCACCCTGCTGGTGCCCTCACTCCTGACCTGCAGCTCCCTCACTCTCCTGCCAGGCGTGGGGCCTTGTGGGCAGGCATGGAGCCGGGGCACCGGGTGGCAGTGATGCTGTGCGTGGCCCAGGCGGGTGCACTACAGGTGGCTTCCCTGTGTGCCTGGGGCCAGGCCTCAGCAGCCACCACATCCCACCAGGGCTGGGCCTGGCTGTAGGTGCTGGGGTGGCAGTGATGGCAGACTCAGCGCCAGGCCTCAGGCAGCAGCAGTGGCAGGGACAGCGGCAGTGACAGGGACAGCAGTGGCTGCAACTCGGGAGGGCAATGAGCGGGCCCTGACCCCGGCCCCAGCTCTGGCCCTGGCACTGGTGCGACAGCCCTGGGCACGGCCACGCAGCATGGAGTGGTGGGACTGCACGGTGCTGCAGACCTGGGACGATGGGCAGTGGCGACAGAGCTTCTGCATAAGCGCAGGCACCTTCCGGGCGCTGTCACCTGTCCTGTGCCAGCAGCACACCTGCACACGCCTGCCACTCAGTGTGGAGAAGCGCGTGGCCATCATGCTCTGGAAGCTGGCCACGGCCGCCTGCTACTGCGCTGTGGGGCCCCAGTTGAGTGTGGGGTGCTCGACAGCGGGCACCGTGGTGCTGGAGGTTTGCCGGGCCATCCAGCATGTGCTGCTGTGATGCACTGTGGCTTGGCCAGGTGATGCCCATGAGCTGTGGCTGGCTTCGGGGCACTGGGGCTGCTGTGCTGCACTGGTGCCCTGGGCCTGGCCCACATGCTCATCCAGTGCCCACCGTGCCAGGCAGCCGACTACATCAATGCCTGCGGCTACTACTCCATGGCACTGCATGTGCTGGTGGACCGCTGCGGCCATTTCACCCACGTCAGCGCGGACTGGCCAGGCAAGGTGCACCCAGCCCGGGTGCTGTCCCCCCGGGGCTGTACCACCTAGGCCAGCAGGGGTCACGTAACGATTTCGTGGACAACCTGCCATGGCTGGCCTCCGCCTGCTGTGTGCTGCACAACCTGTGCGAACGCTGGGGTGAGCCCTTCGATGAGGCCTGGGCGGCCAAGGGCAGTGCCTGGGTGCCAGCTTCCAGCAGCCCAAGGCCTGGCCTGAGACCCCCCACCAGCTCCGGAGCCCGGGTGCGCGACACCCTCTGTGCCTACATGGAGAGGCAGGCCGAGCACTGAGGACAGCGCTGTGGAGCTGAGAGTAGTTGCACCCAGCTGCTCCCTCACTTGACGCCAAAGGACAAGGCCCCCCGGAGACCCAGGGCCAGAGCTGTTTCTCGTGGGCAACCTCAGCTGGAGGGAAGAGATCAGACTGGTTTCAACCCTCCTTCCTCTGCAGCCCTCTGGAGAAGGGGAAACTGAGGCAGGGAGCCAGGCTAGAGCTGAGACCCCTGCAGCCGAGACCAAAAGGACGTAGCTCTTCAGTCGGATGCTGGCCCCCCTGAGCTGTTCCAGCAGTTGGTGTGGGTTTCGGCCATGTTCTCCGAGGTGGCCGTGCCCAGGCCAGACCCAGTGATGCTGCTCTAGGGAAGCTGCTGTTTGTCTCTGCTGATTCAGGACTATGCGGTCAGGGCCTGTGGGCAGAGGGGCCTGGGGGTGTCCAGCCACAGCTTAGCCCTCACAGGGATGTGTGCTGGCCCCAAAAGCTGTATGCCAGCCCCACAGCCCAGCCTGTCGTGTTCACTGCCCTCCAGGAACCCGTTGGGGCCCGGCCCCAAGAGCTCGTCATCAGTACGCTCCAGAGTGAACGCCCCGCAGGGGCAGCGGTGCCACTCCTGGCACCGTGGCACTGCCCAACAGCCGCCGGCGGCCCAGCCTGGGGCTCCTACCTGCTCCCAGGGCTCAGGGGTTTGGGCCCACCCGGCCCAGGACTGAGTGAGGGGCAAGCTCTGGGCCCTGGGAAGGGCAAACTTGTTCCCTGCTGGGGAGGGGCCAGGGCAGCAGGACCCCCAGGGCAGCCAACACCTGAGCATGACACATCAGGGGCTGCCTCAGCCCCAAGCCCTGCTGCCCATGGACCCATGTCTGTACATGGACTCCATGCACTCTCCTGCTCACGGTTGCAGTTGTGTTGTGTGGGTGTGGAGATAGATATACACACGGATATGTACACGCACACACGTATATGTATGTATATAAAGGCATGCCCAGATATAGATATATATGTGTGTGTGTATACACATACAGGTACACACAGGCATATATATATACATACACACACATCTATACACACACACACACACACATATATACATATACACACCTGTGTATATGTATCAACTATATATGTGTGTGTATACACGTGTTGGGATATGCATGTGTATATATAGCAAAAACATACACACACAAAACACAGGTGTGTATATACACCCACATGCATACATCTCCACATACACATGTATGTAATAGTCTGTGTATGTGGGTATATATGTGTATGTAGTTGTGCACACATATATAAATACACACGTATCCATGTGTACATGTTCATATACATACACATGCACATACATATGTGGATGTATGCTTATGTGTACCGAGTTCTGCCCCTACCCTCCTGTTCAAGCGATGCACCACTGGAGAACCTGAGTCAGCACAGCCACACCCCTGCAGCCCTCTAGAGGGAGGGAAACTGAGGCAGGGACCCAGGTCAGACAGGGCTGCTGGGGGCTGGGGTGAGCTCCTCTTCTGCATGTGGAGGCTTGGGAGGAGCATTGTGGGGCTGAAGCAGCCTTGCCAGTGGCATGTGCACGTGGTCACGTGTATTGTATCAGGTCATTGTGCGTGCACCCATGTCTGCCTGTGCACTCATGCCTGCATGGTTGGGTGTGTGTTGGCTCATGTCAGTGCATGGTCTGTTGTGTGTACACACGTGCACGTGTCTATGTATGTCTGTGCCTGTGTGCTGCTGCTGGGACCCAGGCACAAACCTGTAACCTCCCCACGTGCAGCATGTCAGGGCACGGATCTGTGCATGTGTGTGCACACGCTACTGGTGGCTGTCCTGCACACTTGGGGCCAGGCCTCGGCAGTCAACACATCCCACCAGGGTTGGGCCTGGCTACAGGTACTGGAGTAGCGTCAACGGCAGGACAGCAGCAACAGCTCCACACCCACACAACGTGACTATATCTGTGTGCAGGAGGGTCCCCACAACCCCACGCCCATGGGCGCCTCTTAAGCGAGGGGCACAGGCCAGGGCTCGGATGCCTGTGGGCTGAGCTGAAAACTTGCAGCCAGGGCACCACATCCCTGCTCTGGGGTCTGTGGCCCACCCACGGATGCCATCAACCTCCAGAGCCACCTCACAGACATGGGGCGCGTGGGCTGTGCCCAGCCCCAGCAGCACCAACCCTCCCTGGGAAAGCCAGGCATGCTCACGGCTGCATAGCAGAGGCAAGGGGTGGCAGTGCCAGCCCGGGGCAGACAAAACTTTATTGCTCGTCTCCAGGCTGGGCTGCAGCTTCGTACAAAACAGCATCCAAAATAAATACCAAGGGGACACAGCTGAGTCCACGTGCCCGGGCTCCACCTGTCTGGGCACGAATGGTCCGTGCCCATGCACATTAGCATAGTCTCTGGGGGCTCAGCCGGCCACCGAGGGGTTGGCACCTATAGGCACATCCATGGTCCAGTGCCTCTGCAGTGCACCTGTGGTCCATGCGGGCTCACCCAGAGCCTCTGTGCGTGTCCGTGTATCGTATCCACGGCTGGCGCAGGCTCACCGGAGTTCATGGAGGCCACAGGGGAGGACTGGTGCCTGTGGGCATGTCTGTGGGCTCACCCAATGCTCATGTGCATGTCCATTTAGCATGTCCATGGCCCATGCAGGCTCACCTGGCGCCCCTGCACGTGTCCATGTAGCATGTCTGTGGCCCGTGGGCTTACCTGGCGCCCATGTGCATGTCAATGTAGCATGTCTATGGCCCATGTGGGCTCACCCAGCATTCATGGAGGCCACGGCAGGGGGGCCAGCACCAGTGCCCACTTCCTCCTCCTCCATGGCAGCATCAGGGGGCGCGGCACCCTCATCCATGGGCTCCAGCAGCCCACTCAGCTCCAGGTCACGGATCTCGGCATCGTACAGCGGTGGGTCCTTGGCAGGCGCATTGCTCCCACAGTCAATACAGGCCTGTGGGGAGGGGCAAACAGGGCATCAGGGGGCCTGGACGCCAGTTCTCCCCCTGCTGTGGAGGGAGAGTGGCGCTTGTGGGGGGACAGTGGGGAGCCCAGACACCTGGGTTTTGTAGGAGGGCAATGGAGTGTGGGGCTGGGGGATTAGATCCCGGGCACCTAGTTTCTCTTTCCCACTCTGGGAGGGTGGTAGTATCTTGGGGGGTTGGAGCTCCAGGAGCTGGGAGCCCAGACACCTGGGTTCTCTCCAGCTCTTGCAGGATGGGGGAGACAGGAGGTCTGGATGTCTGGGGTCCCTCCAGCCTGGTGGTGCTCACCGACACATTGATGGCGCGTGGCAGCAGCCCCTTGGCCACCCAGGTGTGCACCTCGGCCAGCTCCTTGCGCTGCTCCTCTGTGAAGCGTGGCTGCTGCTTCTGCATCTGCTTCAGCTTCTCCCGGTCCTGCTGCAGCACGGCCTCCAGGTCCCTGTGGACCCCACATGTCACCTGATGCCACCACAATGGACACCCCTGGCCCAGGACAGATGAACCCCTACCTCACCCCTGCCCGGGATGGATCACCCTACCCCAAGGCAGAGAGCTCTAACTGGGACGGACATGCCCGCAAGCCCTGGTGCCCTCCATGTGCCCCATGCCCACAGGCACCCACCGGCCAGGCAGCTGGTAGGTCATCATGACTTTGTCATCCGTGTTGGCCATAAGCAGCCAGATGGGGTCTTGCAGCACGTACTTCATGAGGTGCTCATTGGCCCCGGCTCCCGCTCCCGGCGGCTGCTTGGCCAAGTCGGTTTCTGAGGAGTCTACACTGCCAAAATACTTGCTGGTGTGGCTGCTCTTGCTGCTGGCTGCGGAGGGGGAACAGGGGTGAGCACTGGAGCCAGCACCGGTCACATGTCCCTCCCAGCCCCAAGGCCCCACATCTGGCCTGGCCTGTGCCCCATGAGCCAAGGAGCCACAGATGTTCTGGCTACCCAGGCCCCGCTTCTCCTGCCCACCCACGGGGGACCCAGGCATCCCAAGCCCTGGCCATGGAAAGAACCCAGGCGTCCTGACCGGCCCAGCCAGGGGAGGAACCCAGGCGTCCAGCCTCAGCCCCAGCCCCGACCTATGCCCACCCCGACTCACTGGTGCCGCTGGCGGAAGTGCCGCTGGCTGACATGCTGCAGCCATTGGAGCCAGAGCCTGAGGAGCCAGAGCCAGAGGCAGCTGAGCCAGTGCCCGAGCGAGAGTCCTCCTGCAGCAGCAGGTCCAGCAAGTCACTCGAGCTTGACAGCGCGTCATTGTTGGACGAGTCCTGGGCCTCAGCCTGCAGGGAAAGGGGGTCAGCCTGAGCATAGAGGGGCCTGCCCGGGACAGCCAGCGCCTTGCCCCCACCCCTCCAGACTCAGGGCTGAGAACCCAGGCGTCCAGGCCTCCAGCCACCCCTCTACCAGCACTGGGAGAGATCCCCAGCGTCCAGGCAGCACTCACCATGCAAGCCTCCTTGGGGTCACTGCGCTCTCCAGGCAAGGGAGTTCCGGGGGGGCCGGTGGCAGGCGTGCCAGGTCCCGGAGTGGTACTGGGTGGGTCGGGGCGCTCGCAGGCCTTGGGTGCCTCCTCCATCTGTAGCAGGTTGAGCTGCAGCGGGGAGCTGCAGCGCGAGTTGAACAGTGGAGACTCGGTCTCCACCCGCTCGGCCTGGCTCAGCGAGTGCGGCGTGGTGGAGCGTGATGCCTCCGCTGCTGGTGGCCCACCTGGGGATGCCACCGGGGTTGCTGCTGCTGCTGGGCCCCCAAAACCGAAGCCAGGGGTGCTGGCAGGGCTGTAGGCTGCAGCACCAGGGAAGTAGGCAGGAGGCAGGGTGCTGGAGCCAGGTGGGAACACGTAGTTGGGCAGCACCAGTGCCAGCATGGGTGCCACGAGGGGCGCGGGGAAAGGCGATGCAGGCAGCGGGTAGCGCGGTGCAGTGGCAGCAACAGGCACCTCAGGCAAAGAGGGCCGTGCAGGGAAGACGGGCATTGGGTAGGTGGGCACCATGGGGAAAGGCAGGGGGGGCAGGCTGGCCTGCGAGGCGGCTGAGGGAGGCCAGGAGGGAGGTGCAGGGGGAGCGCCTGGGGTGGGCGTGGTGGTGGTAGTCGGTGGTGAGCTGGTACTGTCTGACGACCGGTTCTGCTTTGCGCGCTTGGCCTTAGACTTGCCACTGCGCCCACGCCGGCCTGGTCCATGGGGGGGCTGCCGAGGACCATGGGAACCTGTGGTGGTGAGGGGCACAGGTTAGCTGACAGCCTGGTGGGGGAGAGGGGTGCTCCCACACCTTTTCTGGGCTCCAGCACTGACCCCCTGACTTCATTCAACTCCCACAGCCCCTCTCCATGCCCCAGCACCCCCTGAGCCCACTCTCACCCACCTGCATGGGCACCAGGCGTCTCAGGCCGGCCCGGCCCTGACGGGGTGTCAAAGACACGGAGTTGGCTGAGGCTGTGGAAGCGGGTGAGGAAGGCCTGCTCCTCCTTCTGCGTGTGCACAGACAGCACCTCCTTGGTGAGCCCCACGGGCCGGTACTGCTCACGGTCTGTGGCAGGCGCTGCGCTGGGCATCGGGGGGGCTGGCGGCGTCACACTCAGTGCCTCCTCCATCATCACAATGTCTGCGAAAAGGAAGCCCAGGTCAGTGGGGGAGGCTTCGAGGTGAGCCCCCCAGGAGGGGCCACAGTCCGGGGTGCAAGGACAGCGAGGGGCAAAGCAGGAGACAGAATCCAGGAGTCCCCCATCCCCTGCCCCCAACCCCCCAGTTTGGACCCACCTCGGCCCCACTCCACTCCTGGAGCTGGGAGATAACCCAGGTGTCCAGGTTCCCAGCCGCCCTCCCACTCTACCCCCCACCCCCACTCCCCTCCTGCAGCTGGGAGAGAACCCAGGCATCCAGGCTCCCACCCCTGCCCTCAGAACGGGGGTGGGGGGGTCCTGGCCCAGCTGCGCAGCTCCCCACGGTGCAGGGCTCAGGACAGCGTCGGGCAAATGTAGCCAGTGGGCAAGCAGGAGAGGCAGGGTGGGTGGCAAAAGTGTCGGCGGCCGGTCCCTGGCCCAGTGGCCGTGAGGGCAGAGGGGGCCCGGGAGGCCCGGCACCGGTGGGATCCATGGGGATCCAGCCGAGCGGGTGGCCCCGGACACCCCCCCCACCCCATGCCCTTGCCCCCCACCCCTACCCGACTCCGGGGGCTTCTTGTCTCCCACGTGGACGATGGTGCTGCTGAAGCTGCACTGGCTGGTGATGGAAACCACGCTCTCCGCCTTGCTGGGGGGCAGCGCCAGCGGGGCCAGCGGGGGCCCCACCACAGCTGCCGGCCCGGGATCCTCCTCGCGCTTGGCCTGGCCGCCCACCGCCTCCTCTGCCGCATCTGCTCCAGGAGACAATGAAGTTAGTGGTGGCCCACAGCTCTCACCCCTGCGCCGGGCATGGACGTAGGGGACAGCAGGGGAAGGCGGCTCTGGAGTGGACATAGGGGACAGTGGAGTACAGCAACTCTGGCACGGGCCTGGGGGATGTCGGCAGTGTCCGGAGGGTGGCGAGGAGGAGCCTGGGAGCTGGGGGTGCTGCCTGCTTGGTTCAGCTGGGCCCTGGGGCGGATGCAGGGAGCACAGGTGGGTGCGGTACCTTTGCCAGGTGCCTCTTTGGCAACCACCTTCTGCTTGTCGTCATCAGAGGTGGAAGAGGTCGTGTAGGATGAGGAGCCGCACTTGCGCTTCACGCGGCTCGGCAGGTTGCAGCTCTCTAGGTACCTGTGGGGCCCGGACACAGTGAGGAGGGGGCCACACCCTGACCCAGCCCCAAGGCGGTCGTCCCTGAGGACACGATGGCCAGGAGAAGGGTTCCGTAGCACCACGGAGGGGCCCACGCGGTGCCCAGCCCCACTCACCTGATGATGCCATCCAGGCAGTTGATCTGTTGGTAGGAATAGTTGGATGGCTCCTTCCGCACCGAGTCCTCGGAGGTGGGGGCGCATGCCGGTTCCTGCACCGCTTCCCGGCCCAGCACCCCACGCTCCAGGGCCACACCCAGGCCTGCGGCACAGGGCAGGGGGTGGGGTTCAGAGCCGGGGCCACGGCGGCTGGGCCTGCCGCCCTTGCGGTGTTGCAGCATCCCCGAGCACTCACCAATGTGGGGGGCCTTGGCGGCCTGTGGCTTGGTCCGTGACTCGATGAAAACCTGCTGGCCCTTGTTCTTCACCATGTGCACATCCTTGCAGATCTGCTGAAAGGTCATCTGGAAAGGGGAGCGGAGGTCAAAGCTGGACTGCGGTGGGGCCCATGTGTCCTTGCTCTAGCCCCCTGCTCTCCTCCACCTGCTGAGGTAGAACCCAGGCATCCCAGCCCGTGGTGCCCTATGATACCCAATGCCTCCTCCCCAACTAAGAAAGAACCCAGGCATCCCGGCCTGCAGCGCCCTATGATACCTAATGTCTCCCTCCCCAGTCAGCAGAGAGCCCAGGCATTCTGTCCCTGCCGCACCCCGCCCGCCCGCTCCCCATGCTCACCGGCTGCAGGGCCTGGGCCTCATCGGCTGGGAGCCCGTTGCTGTCGCTGGATGAGGCGACGCTCAGGAACTGCTCGTGGGACCCATTGCTGCCCAGGCTGCAGAGACCCAGGGAGCCGGTGCTGTGCACGGGCTATGGGGAAGCAAGCAGTGGGGGGTCAGAGCCTGGCGCAGCAGCAACAGGGGACAGCAGCAGGGGCCTGGGGATGGGGGTTTTACCTGGAGCAGCAGGCGATGGATCTGCTCTGACAGCTCCTGGATGTCAGGCTCCAGTGGCCGCAGCTTCTGGGTCTTGGGGGCCATGAAGACATCCTCGTTCAGAGGGCCCCTGCACGGTAGGAAAGGGGCGTCAGCATGGGGGCCCGGCACTGCTACAGCCCCCCCACCCCTCATCCGTGCACCCCCCCACTCACGTGCGGACTTTGTGGCGGCCCATGATGAAGGAGACCTTGCGGCTCCAGGGGTTGACGAAGCTGGACCAGGAGGTGTCGATGGTGACGTACTCGCCGTGGCGTGTGTGGAAGCGCAGCGGGGAGTGGTCAAAGGGTTGCCCACCATACTGCACAACTGTGGGGAGAGCACATGGGTTAGCATGCGCCTATCCCTGCCCCACTGTACGAGGGCACATAGGTGAGCATTTGTTTCTCAGTGCACACACACCCCTACTATGTGGCTGCAGGTGCACACAGGTTAGTACACACCATGCACGCACCTGCACATGCACATGACTGTCATACTACACGGGAGGGGTGAGAATACACGGGATAGCACATGCCTGCCTTACTGCATATGCACATGGGTTAGTACATACCATACATGCACCTGTTCACACACATGCACACGTGCTGTAATGCACAACTGCAGGAGGGGGACATGGGTTAGCACACACCATGCACACCTGTTCTACTGCATGTGCACATGGGTTAGTACACACTACACACACCTACACATATACACACTGTAATGCACAACTGTAAGAAGGGGACATGGGTTAACACACACTACACACATGTGCACAGGTACGCATGACTGCAAGCAGATCGCAAGAACGAGCACACACCATGCAGACCTGCATGGCAGGGAAGTCAGGGTGAGCACATGCTGCGCCGTCCGTGCTAGCCGTCTAGCACAGGGCAGGCATGGGGGGTTGGCACAGGCCCAGGGGATCAGCACACATGAGGGGGGACTCACTCTTCTTGTGGATGGCCAGCATGAGAGGCCGGTCCTCGGGGTGCAGGTACCAGAGCACAGGCATCCCAATCAGGTCCTGGGGCAGGTAGCCCAGCAGCGGGGCAGCCCTGGGGCAGACACAGGCTGTCAGCGGGGGCTGCCACTGTGCCTACAGTTGGGCCCGATCCCCACCCCGCCTGTCTGAGCCCTCACCTCTCATCCACGTCCTGGAAAAGGCAGCTGGGAGTGTGCCTGGTGGTGAATATCCGCTTGTCGGGGGGGATGCGGGGGGCTGGGGAAGAGAGAGCAGTGGGGTCAAGCTTAGTGCAGACCGGACTGGGCCCCATGAGGGCATCCTGCGAGGGAAGCCGGTGGCCAGTACCTTCGTAGCCGGAGTGGATGCGCTCAGCAATGAGCAGGCAGCAGGGCTGGCCCTCGGCTCCGTCAGCCTCACGCACCTTGGCCAGATAGGGTGTCAGGCGGAAGGGGTAGTAGCGCAGCTCTCGGCCTCGGTCGTGGCCTCCGCTGAGAAACAAATGCCTGCAATAAGACCAGAGGCCAGAGGAGACCGGACCACCAGAACTGGACAGGGGAGGGGGGGGACCCCAGCTCCCAGCCTGCCTGGCCCACCCACAACAAACAGGGCTGGGGGCCGGGGTCCCTTGGCGGTGAGCGGCTCCTGCAGCACAGGATGGGTAACGTCTTCCTCCAGGAACAAGTAGCTGGTCCCTGCTGAACACGTGGCCCCTTGTCCCGGGCTCCTACCCCCATCCCAGCGCCTCCCAGTTGCAACCGGCACTCACCTGATCCGGCAGAAGACCGACTTCTCCTGCGTGTAGTCCATGGCGGCTGCACCTGGCGGCACATCAAGGGCAGGTTAGCGGTGTTCAAGGGAGCCCCACTAACCTGCCCTCTCCTTTTCTCCAACCAGAGAACTCCCCCCCACCACAACCAGCCAGAGAAACACTATCCCCCAACCCTACCCCCGCACTCACTGGCAGAGGTGCAAGCGCTCCAAGAGGGCAGGTGGTAGGGGGCAGTGGAGCCGTAGAAGATGCTGACGTCCTGTGGTGCCAGGAACTCGGCAAATGTGGCCCCCTGGAAGATGTCACGCTTGCAGCGCAGGATGGTGCCCGCTTGCTCCGAGATGTAAACAATCCGCCCCGTTACGAACGACACAGCCACTGAGAAGGTGTCCTGTGCAGGAAGCGGGGGGTCAGCGGGGTGCCAGGCATGCTTGGGGAGTCCGCATGGGCCGGGATCGGGGTGCTCACCGGGTTTTTGAGGGTATACTCGGAGGTGATGTTCTCCAGCTCTTCCACAGTGTAGCTGGACATGTCCAGGGTGCAAGGCTGGCTGCCGTCCATCGCCCACTGCTGGTAGTAGTCCTGGCTGGCTGTAGTGGGGCGAGGGGAGCTGCTCAGAGCTGGGCCAGGGGTGCCCGGCCCCTGCTGGCAGCCAGGAGGCTGAGCCCACTGCCAATTCTTGCGGGCCATGGCCCTACCTTGGACCTGCTTGACGCAGGAGAGGGCATACTGCAGCGTGGCCAACGTGCCCGACTTGCCCTTGCTGCGCTTCTCTGAGGGCAGCCGGATCTTCATCTCCTTCAGTGCCTTCATCAGCTCTTTCTGTGTCTTCACACGCGCCGACTGCTCACTGCTGCGGAGGTGCGGGAGGGGCAGGGGGGCACGTCAAGCCGTGCCATGTTGGGGGGGGCCTCGCCCAGGTCACCCCACCCTGCTCCGTGCCCCTCCTGGGGCTGGAAGAGAACCCAGGCATCTGGGCTCCCAGCCCCACTCTAATCCGGTTCCCTCCCTGCATTGGGGATGAAACCCAGGCATCTGGGCTGGGGCCTGGGGGGGCTTTGCTCTGTCGCTGCCCACCAAGGACTGGGGCCGGGGCCCAGACATGTAGGTTCCAGACCTACCTGCAGCCGCTGGTGGAGGGGTTGTCCTGCTCGGAGCTGGTGCTGAGCAGGCTATAGGCGATAGAGCTGCTGGGTGGTGATGGGCTATGCGAGTTGGTGCTGCAGGGACAAGGGGCCATTGACCTTCTGCCTCCCCCAGTGCCACCTGCACACCCAGCGGCATAGCCGGCCTGGGCCTGGGTGCCCCCAGAGGAGCCAGCCCCCCAACCCCCAGCCCTGGCGCAGCCCCATACCTCTTGTTGCTCTCGGTGGTCTCAATCAGAGCCGAATCTTTGCCGTTACCACTGCTGCTGTGGTCGCTGCGCAGGGAGCCGTCGCCATGCGACTCATTGCCGCTGGACCCATTGCTGTTGGCGTCCATGTCGTCGTTGGCCTGGCCCCGGGGCCGCCCGGTCCCCGGCCCCGCTGCCGCCATACCTCCGCCCTTGAAGGGGCCCTGGCCTGGCTCGCAGTTGCTACTCATGTTTGACAGGCGCCCCGGGGCATTGCTGTCCCGCCAGCGCAGGGAGAAAGCAGGGGGCGAGATGCAGGCGGTGTCACCTCTGGGTGAGTGCAGGCGAGCCGCGAATCTGGGGCACCTGCGAAACAGGGAGCAGGGTCAGGGCGGGGGAAACTAAGGCTGGGAGAGGTGCCCAGCTCTTCCCCATGCAGCACTTGTACATGGAGCAGGTCCCAGGATGGCCCAACAAGTCCCCACACTATGGAGGGAGTCTGGCAGAGATCCCAGGAGTCCTGGCTCAACCCCCCCCAGCCCCCTGACCTCACCCCACAGACCCCTCCTACCGAAAACCCAGGCATCCCGACTCCCCTCCCTCCATGCCCACTTTAACGCCAGAGAACCAGGCGTCCGGTCCCTCCTCACAGTGTGGCACGTGCAGCCCCTTGGCCCTGAGCCAGGTGGGCACCACGTGGCCAGGACCATCTGGATTGTGCCCCCCTCCCCCCCACCCCAGCTCCCTAATTACCCCCGAGATGGCTATTCTGAGCGCAAAGCCAAACTATTGTTAGCTCCCTGTGCTGCCTGCGGGGCTCAGCCCTCTGCCCAGGGGTTGCTCCCCACCCAGGGCACAGAACAGCCCCTGTCCTGCTGCCAAGAGCTCCTTGCCCCCACCCTGCCCCTGTGACCGGCCTGGCCTGGGGCCTGCAGCCCGGGCATGTGAAGCAAAGCAGGAAGGGGCTGGCAGGGCGCCAGGGACAGGAAAACCCTGGGGCGACTCTTGCCAGGACCAGGACCAGGAGGAGGAAGAGGAAGACTGGTACCAGCACACGCTGGGCATGCCCCTGCCAAGGTCTCTACAGACCGGGGGGGTGGAGCGGGGCTGGCCATGCCAACACGCACACTTCCATGTGCACACGGACCCTACCTGCACACACGCACGCGTGGAGCCATTGGAGAGACGTGACTCCAGGCCTGGGCACACAGAAAGACATAGGCTTGGAGACCAGAGGGGGGCCCTGCAGGCACAGATGCCGAGACTCGGGGGGGGGGGGGAGCCTTATCAGCCTGTCCCCAGAGACCAGGGTCCCTGCCGAATCACACGCAAAGACCGGGGCGGGGGGGTCCTGCCAGCACATACACAGAGACGGGGGGCCCCTGCCAGCAGAGATCTAGAGACCAGGGACCCTGCTGACATGCACAGACACTGGGGTGGGGGCCTGCTGGCACGTACACAGAGACTAGGGGGGCCCATGCCAGCATGTACGCAGAGACCAGGGGCCCTGCTGACATACACACAGACACTGGGGGGGCCCTGCAGGTGTACACATAGAAACTGGAGGCCCCTGCCATCAGAGACCCAGACACTAGGGGGCCCCTGCTAACATGCACACAGACAAGGGCAGGGGAGCCTGCTGATGTACAAAGACATGGGGGACACCTGACACGTACAGATACTGGGGGGCCCTGCCAGTGCATACACAGACACCGTGGGCCCCTGCTGAATGCACACAGATATGGGGGGCCCTGCTGATCTGTACACAGAGACTGGGAATCCCTGTCATGTGTGCAGACACCTGGGCCCCCTACTGATGCATACACAGAAACAGGGGCCCCTGCTGACACATACCCAAAGATCAGGGGCCCCTACAGCACATACACAAAGGGCAGGAGGCCCTGCTGATGCACGCAGATGGGGTGGGGGAACCCTGCCAGCATGTACACAGAGACCAAAGACACTGCAGGGCCCTGCCAGTGCGTACACAGAAACCAGGGGGCCTTGCTGACATGCACACAGACACGGGGGGGGGGGGGCGGGAAGCCCTACCAGTGTACACACAGAGAGTCCCAGCTGTCCACAAGCCGGGTGGGGAGGCGATCCCCATGTGCAGCCAGACCCCAGGGACATGCCTCATGAAAGCGGCAGATCTCTGCGGATCATTCCCAGCCAGGCCATGCTGAGACGCGCACCAGCACACGCATGCCCGCACACCGGCATCCACGCCACTGCACACCCCCCCGCTCACTCGTCAGCCAGCCCCAACCTGTGGCCCGGCTCTTGCTTCGGCACTAACCCCCTCCCCCAACACGCATGCGAGAAGCGCATGCACAGCAAGACAGGCAAGTGAGGCAGAGGACAAGGCCACCAGCTTGGGGAATGTGTGTGTGTGTGTGGGTACATCCCACTGCTGGTGCCAACCTGGAAACACCCCGCAAAGTGAGGGGCTCCTGCCCAGTGAGGCAGCAGAGCCCCGACTCAGCCGGCAGGACCTGAGTGTGCCCCAATCCCTTGGGCTGGGCAACTGCCCCACCCCCGCGCCGACCGCAGGCGGCAAACAGAGCAATGCGGAAGGCTGGGTCTGCGCCGAAAGAACATCCTGTACCCAGAGTACAAACAGGCATGTGTCATCCCTCGCTGCGGGCGCAAGGGGGGGCCGTGCTGAGGCACCCGGGATACTCACGGGGTGCTGTCGGGGCTGGCCCAGGGAGGCCCAGAGGTTGGCAATGCCTCTCCGGCGGTCACAGGGCTGCAGCAGTGTCCTGGGGGGAGGCCCAGGTAGGGGGGATGTCCTCAGGGGTCCCGTCACAAGGGGATGGTTCTTGGGGTCCTGGGGCAGGGGGGTGTCCTCAGAGGTCCTGGGTGCGGGGTTCTGTCTGCAGGGGTCCGGTCACACGGGGCTGGAGCTTTGTCCTTGGGGGTCCCAGATGTGGGTGTCCCCGGGGGCCTGTCACACAAGGCTGGAGCTGTGTCCACAGAGGTCCCAGGTCCTGGGGGTCTCCTCAGGGATCCCGTCACACAGGGATGGAGCTGATTCTTCGGGGGTCCCAGCTGAGGGGTGTGTCCTCCAGGGTCCCGTCACACAGGGACGGAGCTGCGTCCACGGGGGTCCTGGACACACGGGGACGGAGCCAATTCTTTGGGGATCCCAGGTGTGGAGGGAGTGGGTGTCCTCGGGGGTCCTGAGCTTGGGGCTGCCTCCTCAGCGGTCCTGGACACGTAGCACCAACATGGTGTCCTGTCACACAGCACCGGAGCGGGGTCCACAGGGCAGGCACGGTGTCCCCAGCTCCGGGGGCTGCAGCAGTGGACGGGCTCTGGCTTGGGGGCCGCGGTGGAGGCCGGGGGCTCAGACGGGCGCGGAGGTTGCGGAGTCGGGCCCGAGCGTCCTCGCGCTGAGGGAGCGGCGGGCGCAGTGAGGCGAGCAGGCGGCGGGTGCGACGCTGGCCCCCGCGTTGTGTAACGCCAGGCTGATGTCAGCACCGCTTACACAGGCTGCACGTGGACTGTGGTGCTGCCGCCCGGGTCTCGGGGCTGCCCCCATTGGCTGAGCTGCCGGCCAATGGGAGGGGGGCAGGTTGCATAGCAATGAGCCGAGCGTCATCGAAGAAAGAGAGGAGGGGGTGGGGTACTGCTGATGCCAGGCGTTGGCAGAGCAGCGGGGGGGGGCTGCTGCTTCCGGTGGGTCCTCAGCCCGGTCCCCAGGTTGCACAACCCCCCCCCGCTCTAACCACTGGGCTACACCCCACACACACACGCGCGCGCCGGCGCGCGCGCACAGGCCCGGGGCTCACGTAGGCCGGCACACCGCAGGCTGACTGGGCTGCACCCCCCACCGCTCTAAGACTAGGCATCACCGCCCCCCGGCTCTAGCCACTGGGCCCGGTCCCTCTCCGGGACCCTCATGCGCTGCCCAGCCGAGCCGAGCCGAGCCGAGCGGGGCGGGGCGGGGCGGGGCGGGCCGGCGCGGCGCCAGGGGCTGTTGGCTCACCGCCGCCGCGGGTGCCAAGAACATCGTGTTCCCGGCGCGGGCGCGCCGAGCGCAGCCGCTCCCTCCTGGCGCCCTGCCCCACATGCTCATTTGTTCCGACCTGGGGCGTGATCCCGATGTGGGACACGGGGGGTATCAGGACCCCCAGCGCCCCACAGGCCTGGGGCTCACGTAGGCCGGCACAGCGCAGGCCGACAGGTAGCGGGAGTCGCGCGGCCTGGCCCAGCGGAGGCGCGGGCGGGCGGGCGTCGCGTCCTGCCCTGGTCTGTCCTGCCCTGCCCCGCCGGCGGTGCTGGGACAGCGTGTACCACCCAGGGCTGGAACATCTGGCCGGGGCCGGGCCGGCACGTGTAGGGCCACGGCCCGCGACCTCTGCCCTACTGCCCGCGCCGCTGCCGTGGGAGTTGGACGCACCACGTACAGCGCCGGGAGCCGAGCCCGCACCCCGGCCACGGCTCTGCTGGGGGAGCACGGACGCCCGGGCTTTCGGCGAAGGGGGTCTGGGGGCGGCTAGGAGCCATGACGTCAGGGCTGCCGACCCTCGCGCCCCCGGTGACGCAGGCGGGACTCCTGGCACCGCCCCCAGCAACCCAAAAATCCGCCCCCACCCCCCGCTGTTAGCCCTGCCCCCAAACAAACCCCGTTGGCCCCGCCCCCTCACGTGGAGCCCCGGCCCCAACTAAGCAAGGAAGCCCAGTCGCCGGGGAAATGAGCCTCCCACGTGGCCCCGCTCAGTCAGAAGGCAGTAGCCCCACCCCCACGTGGAGCTTAGCTTCTCCCCCTACCTCCCCCCGCGCCCTCATTGGCCGCCACCGCGCGCCGGCCCCCTCCCCCCTCGGCGTCCATTGGCCGAGCCCCAGGGCGGCCGTTGGCTCCGCCCCCTTCTCCCCCATTGGCCGGTGCCGAGCAGCATGCAGGAGCCCGCGTGAGTAGACCCCGCCTCAACCTACCGCCCATTGGCTCGGGCCCACAGAGGCCCCGCCCCCCGTCCTCCGATTGGTCCTCCCGACAGATCGGGGGGACACGTGCGGCCCTGCTCACGCGGCCGCGAAGCAGGGGTGGAAACGGAAGCGGAAGCTGGGGCCGGAAGCGGCTGATGCGGGAGGGATCAGCTCGGGTGCCTGGGTTCGCGCGTGGCAGGAGCGGGGCGTACTCGAGACCTCGGCGTCCGGGCGCCAGCTCCTTCCACGCGCACGATCCAGGTGTCCAGGCCTCAGCGCCCCCCGGACTTAGGCGTCAGGGCCCCCACCTTCCCACAGGGCGGCATCCAGGACCTCCCCCACCCCCCGCCCCCTCAGGCATCCAGGCCCCAGCCCTGCGACTCCAGGGACCTGGGTCCAGCCCCCCCTCCCCCCGTCTGGGCCCTCAACCCCTCCTCCGCCCCACAGGGACCCTAGTGTCCCGGCTCCCAAATCCCACCTGCCAACCTTGCCTGGCAAGGCAGGTGTCCCGGCTCTCACTGCTCGCTGCCCCCACCCTCAGCTGACCAGGGTGAGAGTGGCTGGCCCACAGCCCTGGGTGGGTAGACCGGACACCTAGGTTTTCTGTGCCCCAGACCCTGCAGTTCCATGGGCGTGTGAATCCCAGATGCCTCAGTTCAACGTGCAAGTGTGTGTGTGAGACTACCCCAACACTTGGGTTCTGTGGATGTGAAAAGCCCTGACCGCATGTATATGACCGTCCCCGGCGCTTGGGTTTCATGTACACACGTGTGTATGACCATCCCTGGCGCTTGGGTTCCATGTGCACGTGTATGACCATCCCTGGCACCTGAGATCCAGGCACCAGCTTCCCCCCACACGCACAATTCCGGTTTCCAGGCCTCAGCGCTTCCCCCACACGAGGACCTAGGCGTCCGGGTGCCCTGGGTTCTGGGTGTGCTTGCGTGTGAGAATGCCAGCTGCCTGGGTTCTACGTATGAGAATCCCAGAGGCCTGGATCCCATGTCTATGTTAGTATGCATGAGTCCCAGACACCGGGGTTCCAGGTGTACGAGAATCCTGGACGCCTGGGTTGCATGTAAGCATGTGTAAATCCTGGACGCCTGGGTTCCATGCGTGTGATAGGGCCAGATGCCTGGGTTCTCCAGCTGAGGGGAGACTAGATCAATTCAAAAGCTCCTCCCATCCCCAGATGGGGCGCAGGGACCCCTTCGTGAGGCTGGAGCAGGCCCCAGCTGTATGTGGGGGACAACGATGGTGCTGCCAGGGCAGGCCCCAATGCTGCCACCTCTGGGTGAGGCAGCAGCATCCCCAGGTGGGCCAGACAGAGGGACCAGAGGCAGTGCTCTCCACAGGACACCAATTTATTGTACATTTTCACAGCATCACGTTGCTCCCGGCTCCTCCGCACCTGCCTGCCTGCCTGCTGGGGGGACCCCAAGAGCAGGGGGGTGACAGTGACACCCACTCCCCTGCTGGGGGCCCAGCCCCACCCCTCCCCCTGCCCAGGGGGTCCCTGGTGCCACGTCCCTCCACGCGGCGGCGGGGATGCCCCTGGGCTCAGCCCCCCCAGAGCACGGGTCCACCGAAGTCATCACAGGGACAAAGTCACGAGTCACATCTGAAGTCTGCTGGGGGGGGCACTCACCACCACAACACACAAAAGGGGGCAGGATTGGGACACCCCCTGCTGGCCACCAGGGACCCTAGTGCCCCCCAACATTGGCCACCAAAGGATTAACAGGGGACCCCCCCAAGCCAGGCCAGCCCCCCAACACTAGAGCAGGGGGGAGGGGGGTGGAATGTGGCCCCTCTAAAAGGGGCAGTTTGGGCAGGCTAGATCTGTGTGGCAGGAAGAAAACGCTCCCATTAAGGGGGTGGGCACAGGGGAGGCTTCCCCCATGCCCCTTGGTCCAATCAGGAATGTCACAGAAGCTGGGGGGACGGGGAGGAGACCACGGCCCGGCAGGAGTTGCAGCCACCTCTGGGGTGGGACAAGGGGGGCAGTATCACAGAACCCCCTCCCCTACTGGGGGGGTGGTTGGGGGGCAGGGCAATTAAAAGACAATTAAAAACACAGCAGGGGAGGAGAGGGACACCTAAAAACCTATTAATAAATCTACAAACGGACAAAATAGAGCAGCTCTATGTGTGTATAAATAACCCGGTATGTACAGACGGCCACGGGGGTGGAGGGGGCACACGCACGCACACGCACAAGGGCTGGAAGAGACGGCCAGGCCAGGCCGGGCCGGCACCGCACAGGGTCTCTAGGTGCTGAAGTACACTGCAAGTAGAGGACAGCAGTCAGCTCCACAGGGCAGGGCTGAGGTACATGCAGCTGGCTCTGGGGTGGGTCCTAGCTAAGTATAACAGGGCTGTGACCCAGGGTTGAGATGTAGCCCTCTCTGGGATGACTCATGGCTAAGTATGAAAGCCCCTGACCCAGGGTTGATGCAGCTGGCTCCGGGGTGGGTCAGGCCGAGTATAACAGCCCCTGATTCAAGGTTGAGATGCAGCCAGCATTGGGGCCGCTGCCAGGGCTTCCTGGACCCCCCACCCTCCCCCAGCAGGACTCACCGATGATGATGATGAGGATGATGGCGCATATCACCCCCAAGATGATCATCATCTGCAGAAGAGAGACCGTGAGTGTCACAGGAAGACACAGGGCTGCGAGTAGGAAGTGAGGGGCACTGGCAGGGCTAGGGGGCCAGGGGGGCTGCAGGTCAGGAGCGAAGGGCTGCAAGGGGGCCATACCTTGAGGTTCTTCCACCAGTACTTGCGCTTGAGCTTGGCGGCGCTGGTCTCAAACTGGGAGGCGCCAGCCTGGAGAGCATCCGCGCGGTCATCCAGCTCCGACAGCTTCTGGTCCCGCTCCAGCACCTTGTCCACATTCACCCGCATGATATCCACCACCTGCAGGGCCCGGGCAGGGCAGGGGTGTCAGACCTGGACTCCCTACCTCCACCCCACACCGGACCCAGGTGCCATCCCACCCCCCAGCCCCGGCCTATAACTCACCTCATCCACCTGGGCCTGGGTCTGCTGCAGCCTCCGGTTGCTGGTGAGGTTGGGGGGCGGCGGGGGTGGGCCCCCCCCCCTCTCCAGCAGCAGGGGGGGCAGTAGCAGCAGCAGCAGCGGCCGACCTGGGCAGGGGGGAGAGCTCAGGCCCTGGCCAAGGGGCCCACGGTGCCCCTCACCCCCACCCTCATCCCTGCTATGCCCCCCGCTTCCACCCACAGCCCTGCCCAGTGCCAATACTCAGAGTGCCTGCACTGCCTGGGGGCGGGGGGTCACATATTAGGGATGGGGTGAGGGGCCAGCCAGGGTGACCCCAGGCCCCCGGGCTGGGGGCAACACTTTTGAACAAGGCCAGACAGGCCCAGTGGCACGGGGGGGCTGAGCCCCTACAGGGGCAGCGTCTGGTGCCCCTACAGTCCCTGGGGCACGAGGCCTGCGGTCCCTGTGCCACCCATGGGGGCAAAACCTACGTGCCCCTGGGCCCCTCTGGGTGCAGGGGCTGCAGGGGTTGGTGGGCGCAGCCCCCATAGGTGCGGCGGACCGGGCCCCTTAGTCCCGAGCGCGGCGCTGGCGTCACGGCCCCGCCCCCCCGCTAGAAAACGCCCGGGGGGCAGGACCCCGGGGCGACCCCCGCCCCCTCCCCCCGGCCCACTAGCGCTCACATGTCCGGCGGCGGGGCGGGGCGGGGCGGGGCGAGGCGGCGCGTGGGGCCGGGGCCGGGGCCGGGGCCGGGCCGGGCCGGGCCGGCGGGCGGGCGGTGCGGGGCGCGGGCTCAGTCGGTGCCGGAGCGAAAATGGCTGCCGCGCTGCGCGCACATCCGGGCACCCCGGGGGGGCGGGGGCCATGGCAACAGCCCCAGTGCGAGGGTGAGGGGTAGTAGGGCCATGGCAACAGCCCCCGGGGCAGGGAACGGGGCGATGGGGCCACGGGCACAGCCCCACAAGGGTGCCTGATAGTAACCACAGCAACAGCCCAAGGGGAAGGTGGGGGGGGCATGGCAACAGCCCCTGGAAGGGCAGGTCCCCGCCAGTCTCCTTCTCTCCCCCCCAGGGTCCTGCGGGGGTGGGGCGGGTCCTACACCCCAGGCCCATGCGGGTGCACACGTATGGTAGCAGCGTGCCCACCCAGGGGCCCATCCCTGGCCCACCCCCCCAGGCACCCCCAACAAAACAGCACCAGGACCTAGCTCTAAAAATCAAGACTTTTATTAAACACAAAAAAAAAAATGACAACATGAGAGAGAGCCCCACCCCACGGGGGTGGGAAATAGGACCCAGTCCCCCCCTCCAGGGGAGCAGGGGTCTAGGGGGCATAGGCAGGGGGCAGCACGCGGCGTGAGTTGGTGCACACCCAAGGGTGCTCAAGCACAGCACGCAGAGGCAGACGCTCAGCTGGGACATGCCGCAGCAGCTTGCTGATGAGGTCGCGGGCACCCTCGGGCATGGTGGGCGGGAAGCGCAGGTCCACCTGTGGTAGCACACATGGGGCAGGTGTCACCTGTGTGTAGTCCCCCTGACCCCAGCACAGGGATGCAGCTGGCTCTGGGGCACAGGACCCACACAGCCCCAGCCCCCAGCACCAACACTGCCACATCTGGGGTTGGACATAGAGCAGCCCTGCTGCCATGATGCAGCTGGCTCCAAGGTGAAACCCAGAGCCTACTCCCTCCTTCCCCTGCTACCACAATGCAGCCAGCTCTGGGTGGGACACATGTGGGCTGGCCCACCTTGGTGATGCGGCGGTAGGTCTCAGTATGGGAGGCGCTCTCAAAGGGCGGGTGCCCAACCAGCAGCTCGTAGCACAGCACACCAGCGCACCACAGATCCACCTTCTCGTTGTGCGGCTGCCCCTCAATCATCTCGGGCGGCAGGTAGTCCAGTGTACCACACATAGTCTTGCGTCTGCCAGGAGCAAGAAGGGGGTGTGAAAGCCTGGTTGTGGGTGGCCATAGCCCACCCCCTGCGCTGCCCCCACCCCCTGGCACTGACCGCAGCGAGGGTGCGTGGACCGACCAGCCGAAGTCAGCGATCTTGAGCTCGCCCTTGAGGCCCAGCAGCAGGTTCTCAGGCTTGATGTCACGGTGGATCACCTTCTTGGCATGGCAGTAGATCAGCGCGTCTGCCAGCTCCTCCATGATCTGGGGGTGGGGGGAAATCACATAAGGCCCACTGACCCTAGGGGTCAGGCCAGCCTGCACCCCAGACACCCAAAATGACCTACTCCCCTCCTGGGGGGAGCCCCCACCCAGCCACCTCAGTGATCCTTCTTGGTGCCTGACATTGCCCAGAGCCAACCCAGCCTGCAGCGGGAGGGTGCCCCCGCCGCCCGGCTGACCGTGGCGCTGCGCTGCTCGTCAAAGCGGCGACACTTCTGCAACTCCTTGTAGAGCTCGCCGCGTGGCGCGTACTCCAGGATCAGGTACACACGGCGCCGATCGTGGAAGTAGTTATACAGCCGCAAGATGTTGGGGTGCCTGGCGGGGAAAAGAAATAAAGCGAGGAGGGGGTGAGACCAGGCCCTTCCTGTAGGTAGAGCAGGAGGTAACAGGGGGCAGCACAGTCCCGCCATGGCGCACCGGAGGTGGGCCTGGATCTCGATCTCACGGCGCAGCTGGTGCTCCACGCCCTCCTTCTCCATCTGGGACTTGAAGAGCACCTTGAGGGCTACTAGGAAGCGTGACCCCTTCTCCCGCGCCAGGTACACATTGCCAAACTTGCCCTTGCCCAGTGGGCGCCCGATCTCAAAGTCCTCGATGCTCAATGTCTTCCTGGGGGGGGGGCAACGAGTGCGTGTCCAGGGGGAGGCAGGGTACAACACCCTTTACCCCCTAACCCAGCCAGGGGCCTCCCAAGAGGGCATCGGCTGCCAGGACTGGTACAAGGGGCAGTGCCACAGGGGCATCTGCCCTTCCCAGTGGATGTGGGGGGGAATCCCAGCCCAACATACTCCCCACCCCAGTGTGGGCACTTACGGGGGGGGCTGCGGAGCAACCTGGGCACCAGCATCGACGGGCACCCGCCCGGGCACAGCTGCAGAGAGTGGAGTCAGTGCAACCCCAGCCAACCCCTCCCCCCCCACCTCACCCCACCAGCACCTGCGAGGAGCGGGGGCCCGGCAGGCCGTGGTCCCGTGTTGCCCATGGCGCGCTGGGCCAGCAGGGCCTCGGCAGGCGTCTCCTTACGCGGCACACGCTGGGGGCCGGGCACGCCGTACTGTGCGGGGGGACATGGGGGAGGGGTGAGGCGGAAATGCCCCCTCCCAAGAGCCCCCCTCTCACCACCAGGGGCGGGAGCAACAGGGGGCCCCAACTTGCAGCAGGCTCTGCCAGCCCCGGGGGGAGCAGGGCCGTGACCCTCCAAAAGGGCAGAGGACCCCCAGGCGCTCACCTTGGCCAGGCTACCCAAGGCCCCGGGGTTCACGTTCTCCTTGTGCGCCATCCTGGGGAGCGGGGGGCGTCAGCTCCGTGGGGCCCCTCCGTCCCCCGCCCGGCAGAGCCAGGAGACCCGCCCCTCCCGCCGCCGCCGCTGCCGCCGCCGCCAGGACAAAGCGCCGTGACGCCCCCGCCGGCCCCGCATGCCGGGGGAAGGGGCGGACCTTGTCCCCCAGTGCCAGCGCCAGGAGCAGCCCCACCCAAGGGCTACCCCTGTACCCCCGCCCCCCGTGAGCCCCGGGCACAGCCCCTCACTGCCCGCCCCAGGTACCTCCGTGCTCCCCTACCCACGACCACTGCTGCCGCCTTGCGCTTCAAATCCGCCCCGCCCCGTGCGCCCATTGGCTGCGGTGGCCGCGGGGTCCCGCCCCCAGCCCGCTGCATCCGCCGTTTCATTGGTCGCGCGCTCCCTCCGCCCTTCCCCCTTGCAGGCTGAGCAGGTTTCCGCCTGTGCTTCCATTGGCTTCTGCGGGAGGTGACGGCTTCGGATTGGCGGCGCGGCGAGGTAGCAGTCCCGCCTCCCTCCGGCCGGAATCAGGCCCGCGCAAAAGAACGGCGGGGGGGGAGGTCGGCCGGAACCTGGTGCGGGTTGGTCGAGCTGCTCGTCAATCCCAGCGGGGCGGGACGCGTCACGGGAGCTAGTCTGCCTGGCAGAGGCAGAGGGCGGGTGTTAGTTTGCGCTCAGCCAACGGTGGGCGAGAGCTGGCGTCGGCAGACAATCAGAGACGGGGCGTGGTGACTCCGCGTGCGAGGGTGCCGAGGTCGCTAAGAACAAGCGGAATTGGCCTTTTCTCAGAAAAGTCACTTTAATTGCTGCCGTGTTGGAGGGGGACTTTCTTGGCAGGTTTTGTTTGGGGGCCACTGAGGCCCCCGAAAACCCGGGTGTCTGCTCCTCTCCTGGACTGAGGGCCCCTGGGGGTTTCTGGGCCCCAACCATGGGAGACCCCTGCCCCAGTCCTGGGATGGCACAGGAGGGGCTGCAGGGCCCTTTATGGAACTGAGACACTCCTCCTGGCTTGCTCCTGCAGCTGCACAGCCAGGGCAGGCGAAGCTGGGGGCACCCAAGGCCTCTGGGTTGCAGCCTGTGCGTGGGATGCTGCCAAGGGGTTTGGAAACGTCTGAAGCTCCAGCGGGGGTGGAGGAGACTTGCGAGTAGCAGGGCCACGTGTGCTCCTTGCGTGATTCAAATGGATTTGGGCCTGGTCAGGCTAACTTGACCCAGGACACGAAAACATCTCCTTAAAAATCAAAAAGAAATCTAGTGCGCGGGCTGTCGGGCAGGTGGTTGCACCAGAGCGTGGTGGGCCCACGAGCCAGTGTTTTGTAACGGGTTTTTGTGCGCTGTGGTGTGAGCGAAGGTCTATGATGAAAGGTGACTAGAAGGTGTAGATATATATAACTTCTGTGTATATACTAGCCAATTGCCTGTCAAGAATGACAGGGTGGGAGGGACAGGCAGGGACAGCCCTCCCCAACGACCTGCTCCCACTTCCCTTCTGTTGCTTGGGCCTGTGCCTGCTCCGCCCCCGGACCCGCTCCCTTCCCCACCACAGTGGGCCCCAGGCCCACTCCCCCACCCTGCATTACCAGCAGGGGGGGCTACTGGCCTTGCCCCCCCCCCCCCCCCCCGCTCCGTTCCCTGTCCCCACCATGGAGGCAGCAAGCTGCCTTCTGGCCGAACGAGCAGACTTTATGACCAGGGTGGTTTTTGAAGAGTTGAATGTGAACCCTAAAGATTTAAGTTGCGTGGTGGCTTTTGATAATTTCCGCCACTGGAATATCACCTTTTGGAGGCGAGAGGCATACGCGGCCTTTTGGGCCCGGTACGCGGAAGTAGCAGACAAGGAGGACTTACGGGGTCTGCATTTTGAAGCAGGCCAGAAGGCACGGGAGAGAGTTTTATATTTTAAAATGTATACAGAGGACCTAGAGTATGCAGATGTCAGAAGGTGGCTGGAGGGGCGGGTCGAAAAGATCCTCGATATTCAGCGGGTCCTGGATCAGTGGCAAATCTGGACTGGGGCATGGAGAGACAGAGTCATCCTGGACGAAGACCCCAGACACCCCGGCGCAGTGAGACACCTGCCTTCTGTTGTGTCCATAGGGCCCTACTGCGGATACGTGACTTATCATGGCCAGCCGAAACTGTGTAGCAGGTGCAGCCTGGCGGGACACCTGGCGGCCTTCTGTAGCCTGACAGTTTGCTATAGGTGTGGCGGCAGGGGACACCGGGCACAAGCCTGTAAAGAGGAACTGAAATGTACTGTTTGTGGAGGTGAGGGGCACTTGCAGCACCAGTGCCCCCTGTCCTACGCGAACAAAGCCCGAGAGTCACACGCAGCAGAGGAGAGGGATAAAGAAAAACCAGAGGAGGCGGAGTCCACCAACCTGGATGTAGACACCTTCCTAGTGGAGGAAACACCGGAAGCGGAGCAGAGACACGACGTGATTGAGGCAGCTGACCAGCTTTTGGAGTCAGGAGGAGAGGAACACATGGAGGAGGAGCAGAGCGAGGCAGTGGGAGAAGGGGCACACGAATCGGACTCGGCAACCATGGACTTGGACCTGTCTGGGGAGAAGGGGAAAGAACCCTCCCCTGTAAAAAGAAAGAAGAAGCGGAGGGTTAAACCTATGAAAAGGCTCCTGCGTTCCAGGGATGTGCATGGGCTGCAGTTGTGCCCTGTGAGTGGAGCCCCCGAGCTGTCCCACTGCCCCGCTGTGGGGTCGGCTCTGCCCCTGCCCAGCCTGGCAGCCCTCAGCAGCACCTGCTCCCTGGGGCTGTGACCAACCCAGGGCCTGGATCTGCGTGTTTCAGGGTCTCAGACTACAGCTCACGTACGGCTGTGAGCTCTGCAAAGTCAGCAGCGCTGGACGTCATATGCAGTTCAGCTACAATGGGATAGACTTTCATCAGCTATGACCTGAGATTGCACACCTGGGTATCAGCCCCAACACAGGCCCAGGTCACACAGTGCACCTGCAAAGCAGTGCGTCCAGGTGTCACTGCCGTGGGCAGACCAGACCAAGGCACCACTCCCCCAAGGAACACCTGCCCCATCCCCCCTGTGTCTGGGGTGGTGAGCACTGTGTCTCTGTCCTGCCACTGGGTGAGATACCAGCGCTGCTGTGGGACACAGTGTGCCCTGCCCCTGCCCAGGTCAGGCCTCCCAGC
This sequence comes from Crocodylus siamensis, assembly GCF_052110815.1. NCBI lineage: Eukaryota > Metazoa > Chordata > Crocodylia > Crocodylidae > Crocodylus > Crocodylus siamensis. Next base: position 20,372,652 of record NC_143400.1, on the reverse strand, counting down.
AGGTCAGAGCACCTACAGGGTGTCCGTGCCCCAGCCACGTGTCTGAGACCAGGGATCAGCTGTATCAGACCCTGTTCCTGCAGCCCCGAGCCCAGTGCAGCCGTGTCTCCCGTTCCCTGTGCTCCCACCCCGGTGCTGTCTGCTCCTGCCTGAAATGGCCACTGGAGCCAATTGGGATGGCCCAGCCCAGCCTCCTGGCAGGGATCCTGAGGGTGGTCCCAGCGGTGGTCACTCTAACGGGTGTCTCCTCCCTTCCAGAGTGTCCAGTGGCACAGGTGAGCAACAAGCCATCATCCCCAGGTGGACGCACCACCTTGTCCTGCCAGGTCCACAGCTTCTACCCCAAGAATATCTCTGTCATCTGGCTGAAGAACGGGGAGGCCCAGGCCCAGGACACGAGCTACTTGGGGGCTTGTTCCCAGCAGAAACAGGACTTATCAAACCTGAGCCGCCATCAAGATCGACCGGAGCAGCAACCACGATTAGCGCACCTGCAGTGTGGTGCATGTGGGCCTGGGTGCTGCCTTGACAGTACCCTGAGACAAAAGCAGGACGGGTGAGTGACCCCTGCACAGGGAGGGAAAAGAAACCTGGAGCTCGGGGGGGAGGGGCTGACTGACCCCGCTAAGTGGGGGAGGAATTGGGGGGGAGTCAGAGGATACAGGGGGCACCAATAGGGAGGGGGCACTTGACCCAGGCAGCGTGCCAGGTGAAGCCCTTAGGGCCAGGCCATGCCCAAGCCTTGGGGCAGGTGGGGAGCAGGGAGAGTTCATCACCCCTGTGCCTGGGACCTGGTGGGGGAAAGGGGGATTCTCCGGCTGCTCTGGGCTCCCAGGTCCATGTGTCCCTGGGGCAGCACCAGCCAGACTCCAGCACCAGCACTGTGAGGCTGCCTTGCTGAGGACCCCCGAGGGCTATGCTTGGGCATCACGTAAACCGTGCCCCACTCCCATCCTCTGGTGGGGGTGTCCTGGCCCCATGTCCTGGTCTGAGCCCAAGTTCTGTGCTGCGCAGGCAGCTCCTTTCTGGGCTTTGGCCTGAGGTCAGAGCCACCCCCCCTTATAGAAGCAGCCTCATCTTTGGGGCCGCTCTTAGCATGCAGAGCCCTGGCCTAAGGGGCCTACCTCACCCCTGCCCCATCTGCTGTGGGCTGAGGTCAGGTCTCACCCTCCCTCCTGTGGAGCTGGCAGCTGCTGTAGGCCATGGGGCTCCTGGCAATCCCACCCCCTCGGTGTGAGCCCTGGGGGAGTGGCAGAGGTGGGGGGCCAGCCCAGGGGTGCAGGGCAGGGTTAGTGCTAAGGGCTCCTGACCTTACTGCCACCAGCTCCTGTCTCCCTGGCTCTCCTGTGCCCTGGTATGGGGTCCAGGGTGGGGACTGGAGATACTCACACAACCCGCTTCTTCCTTCCTGCACAGGGAGCAGCTCGGGCTCCAACACTGGGATCAAAGGTAGGTGCAGGGGTCTCCGGTCCAAGGGACCCTCCAGTGGGTACGCTGCCCTTCTGCCAAGCCAACCCTGTGAGACCCAGGTCACCCCGGCCAGGGTGGCTGAGTGTCAGGAGAGCTGCGTGGCTGGGTCTGCATCAGCCCCTGTGCTCCTGGGGGCAGAGGGGCAGAGCGGGGGTGTCTGTCACCATCCTAGGCAGGCTGGGCTCCAGGAAAGGGGCTGCACTGCCCAGAGCAGAGCTAGTGCAGCTCAGGGGACCCATCAGTGGGAGGTGTGTTGGGAAGGGCCATTTTTTTGGTAAAAATATGTTTTTATATATACATAAAATGCATATATACACCTTCCAGTCACCTTTCATCCCATACCTTCACTCACACCACAAAACCCATAAACCCATTATAAAACCCGCACCTGCAGGCCTACACTCCCATGCAGCCTCCCTATCCCGAACATGCAGTCCCTTAGTCCAGTGAATCAATTTTTTTAAGTTTGTTTGCGACTCTTTCATGTGCAGGCAGTCCTCAGACTTACATCATTGGCTCATGAAACATTGTAACTTGGAACTGATTTGTCTCATAGAAAACAATGTTATAAATGGGGCATTGGTTCCTGAACTAAGGCCCAATACCCTATTTTCACCAAAATAACTCAGAATTTTGTACTCGATCAATTATAGATGAGTTCTATAGCTACACTAATGTATTTATATTGTAAATAGCAATTATATTGTTTGGAAGGACTTCTCTGAGGTGACTTTGCTGGATTTTTTGAAGGGTTCTTGGCTGACATCTTCTCAGGAGTCCTGGCTGCAGGTTTGTCTGGAGTCTTGTCTGCTTTCTTAAAGAAAGTGTCCAAGGAGATTTGGCCAGATGGTCTCCAGGGAGACGGGCAATGCAGCAAACTTGTTCGCTGCCGTGGCTCGGTATCAGATCAAGTGTTGTAAAGTTGGAGCTGACGTCAGAAAGTTGAATCAGGGTGTCAATTTATAAACGTTGTAAGTGCGAAATGTTGTAACTCGAAATGTTAAGTCAAGGACTGCCTGTATTCTTGTGACCCACGGGTTGAGAACTGCTGCCTTAGTCCACCCCCTGGTTATTTTAAAATCCCAGTTCATCTGATGTCGGTGTCACTGTTGCTCCCGCTGCAGGAGCCGCTGCTGCTGTCCTCCTTTGTCCTCTTCGCTCTTGCTGTCCGTTTCCCTACTGGGGGAGGCCTTGGAAGATCCTGTGCCAGGTGGATTTGAGTGTGTCCTCAGTGCCCTCTGCTATCAATTTCTGGCTGTAGGACTGGAGTTCACTTAAGACCATTTTGACCTGAAAGCTTGCAAAGAAAGATAGTTTTTTTTGTGATTTCTTCATTGGTTGAATAAGAAGTATCATCTCTGAACCAAGAGTTCTAGAGTTTTGCATTTCTTATTGTCTTGCACCAACACAGCTACCGAATGCCTCCCTCTGCCACCTCTAGGCTCATGCATCTGTACCTAAGAAGGTTCATGGATTTCGACAGGGCGCTCCTGATGCAGGGCACAAACTGACTGAAGCAGGCCAATGGGCTCACTTGCCCAGCCCTGGCCCAGAGGAGACTCACGCTGGGCTGGAGGGGCCAGGGGTTGGAGCCAGCACATGCGCACACACACATACAGAGGAAGGAGTGGGGTTCTCTCTCTCTCTCTCTCTCTCTCTCTCTCTCTCACACACACACACACACACACACACACACACACACACACACACACACACACACCCCACTGGGGTCTCTCTCACGCAGAGAGCACTCAGGTCCACCCCCACACGGAGGTGCTGGGGTTCTCCTACATGGAAATGTGCACACACAGCGTTGGGGTTTTCTCTCACACACAGACATGGCATTCAGGTTCTCTGTCTCACGCGCACACACACACAGTGTTGGGGTTCACACATTTCCACACAGATTGTTGTGGTTTCCTTTCTCACACACAGATACACACAGCATTGGGGTTCTCACACACACACACACACAGAGCGTTCAGGTTTTCACACACATACACACACTGTTGGGGTTTTCACTCACACAAACATAGGATTCAGGTTCACACACACAGAGTGTTGGGGTTCTCACACGTGCACACAGTGTTGGGGTTCAGACACACAGAGCATTGGGGTTCTCTCACACACATGGACAAACACACAGCATTGGGGTTCTCTCACACACTGCTGGGGTTTTTACAGGTGTGCCCGTGCACACAGCACTGGGGCTCACACACACACACAGTGCTGGGTTTCTCAGAGGTGTGCATGTGCAGTGTTAGGGTCCTCACACAGCATTCAGGTTTTCTCGCACACACAAGCACCCAGTGTTGGGCTTCTCACATGTACATGTGCACGCACACAGCATTGGAATCCCCGCAGGTGGCCCTACGCATGCAGCCTTGCAGCTGACACGCACTACTAAGTTTCACGCCCGCGCCCAGCCCTGTCGTTTTCATAGCCGTGCTCACGCACGCAGCGTACAGTTCAGGTTCGCCCCAGACGTCACCACCACGGAGCAACTAAGCCGTCAGTGCGCTCAGGCAGAGCAGGCGGGCGTTGCTGTCCCGTCGCCGAGAAAATTAATCACCGCTCATTTGCTCTCACTCATCACAGCAATCCTGCCCTAAGAGGGACAGAACAGGTAAGGATGTACCTCACTGACGATAACTTCCTAGTTCCCCCGCCGCCAGCCGCCGCTCCGCGCCAGGCGGACTGGTCAGGGTGAGCGCGCGCCCCGCTACCGCTGGACACCTGGGCCCTCCCCACGCCTAGCCGGCGCCCTCCCCGCGGTGGTCACCCACCCCGCGCCCCCGCAAAACCCCCCGGTGCTGCGTGCCACCCCGCTCCCAGCAGCCCCCGCGCGCTGCTCCGATTTGCATAGCTGCAGATTTCGCGGTCCGCACGGTACAGGCCTGCCGTAATGGCGGGTGAAAGGGCGCAGCAGAATTTGGAGGGGCGTCCGGGGCGAGCGGGGTGGGGGAGGTGTGCGTGCCCCAGATACTTGGGGGGTGTGTATGCCTGTGTGTATGTGTCTTACGTGCCTGGGTTCGTGTCCACCCCAGGTGTCTGGTGTGTGTGTGTCTCCCAGTTGAGGGGGGTGAATGTGCACTTGCACATGCATGACAGACTTAGCTTCTGTGTGTGTCCCAAACTCCTAACTCTGTGTGTGTGTGTGTGTGTGTGTGTGTGTGTGTGTGTGTGTGTGTCTCAGATGTCTTGGTTATATGTAGGTGCATGTGTCCATCCCAGGTGCCTAGATTCTGTGTGTGTTTGTGTGTGTACTGGCTTCCACATGTGTGTATCCCCAACTCGTAGGTTGTGCCTGTCCCAATGCCTGGGGTCTGTACGTGTCCTGGCCTCCTCCATTGTATGCATGTGTCTGCGCATAGTTCAGCAGGTGTCCTGGAGGCCTGGGGTGTGTGCATGTTCCAGGTGCCTGGGTCATGAGTCTGGGATGGGCACACACACACACGTGTGTGTGTGAGCATGTCCATCCTACACACCTGGATTCCCTGCATCAGTCCCAGATGCCTGAGTTGTGCATGTGTGCACACATCTGGGCCTCTTAAGTTCTGTGGGTTTGTTGTATCCCAGACTCATGGGTTGTGTAATGTGTGTATGCATTCATCCCAGATGCCTGGGTTTTGCGTGTGTGTGGGTCCTGTATGTCTGGGTTTTATGTGTGACTCAATTGTGCGTAAGGGATGTGCCTGGACCCTGTGTGTGTGTCCCAAACTGATGGGTTGTGTGTGTGTGTCCAGTCAGGACTCTCAGGTGCTGTGTGTTTGCCTGGATCCCCAATGCCTGGGCTCTGTGTGTGCACACGTCCCAGACACCTGAAGTGTGTGTCCCAGATCCCTGGGTTCTGAGTGTGCACATTCCATCCTCGGTGCCTGGGTTCTGAGTGTGTATGCACGTGGCAGACTCCTAGGTTCTGCATGTGTCCTGGATTCCTGGGCTGTGTGTGTGTGTATCTGTACAGTATCCCAGGATGTCTGGATTGTGTGTAGGTGCGTGTCCATCCCAGGTGCCGGGGTTCTATGTGTGTGTGTTTGTGTGTCCTGGGTTCTGTGTGTGTGCATGTCCTAGACTCTTAGGCTGTGTGTGCATGTCACCAGACACCTGGATTTTATGTGTGTGACCATCCCAGATGCTTGGGTTCTGTGTGCATCCTGGACTCCTCTGTGTGTAGGGGTGTGTGTGTAGTTCAGTGGGTGCCCTGGAGGCCTGGGTGGTGTGTGCGTGTTCCAGGTGCCTAGGTTGTATCTGTGTCTACCCATCCCAGACTCTTGAGTGTGTGGGTGTCCTGGACTCTTTGGTTCACCCCTTTCTCTGTGTGTCCCACTCCTGGGTTGTGCGTGTGTGTGTCCTGGGTGCCTGGGTTCTCTGTGTGCACATCTCCCAGAATCCTGTGTGTGTGTGTCCCCAGAAACCCGAGTTGTGTGTGTGCCCATTCTGGATGTATGGGCAGGGTGTGCGTGTGCCCCAGGTCCTACACGTGTCCTGGGCTCCTTTGTTCTGGGTGTGCATGTGTGTCTCAGACTCTTAGTTTGTGTGCAAGGCCCCAAATGCCTGGGTTGTGTGTCCATCCTGGATGCCTGGGCTGTGTGTGTGCATGTGTGAGACCCAGACTCTTAGGTTCTGTGTAAGTGGGTGTGCACATGTGCATGTGATTGTGCCCTGGACTCTTGGGTTTAATGCTTGCATGTGTGTCTATACATCTGTGACAGGCCCCCCCCCTTATGTGCCTCTGTGTGTGTGGGGGGGTGTCCCAGATGCCTGGGTTGTGTGTGTGCACCCTGGACGTGTGTGTGTGTGCGTGCACACACGTGTGTGTGCGCGCCCCAAATGCCTGGGTTCTGTGTATGTGCACCCCGGTTGACTGGATTGTGTGTGCGCGCGCTCTGGACACCTGGGCTATGTGTGTGTGTGTGTGCACCCTGGACACCTGGGCTATGTGTGTGTGTGTGTGCACCCTGGACACTTGGGCTGTGTGTGTGTGCCTTGGATGACTGGGGGGGGTGTATGCCCCCACACCTGGGTCCTGTGTGCACGTGCCCCAGACACCTGAGTTCCATGCGTGCACACGGCGCAGGCTGCAGCTACACAACACCGGAGCCGGGAGATCCGCATGCCTGAGGCACCGCTCCCCGCCTCCCCCCACAACACCAGAGCTCAGACACTGGCCCCAGGACTCAGCCCCATTTATTCAGATGGTGGGGGTCCCAGGGCACCACTAGGAGAAGCTCGCAGCCCCGGCGCTGTCACAGTGGCTTCTTCTTGAGCCCAAAGACAGAGATGAAGAGCAGGATCTCGCCAGCAGCCGGCAGGGCGCTGCAGACACGGGGCAGGGGTCAGGACAGGGGGGCGGGGCGGGGCGGGGCAGGGGGGCAGCGACCCCCGGCCTGCCCACCCTCCGCATACCTGCAGATGCCCAGGATGTACCAGTAGGAGGTGCTCTCCCAGCGCGCGCTCAGGAAGAGGGAGAGGCTGATGGCCGCGCCACAATGCACCCCCACCGCTGCACTCACTTGTCAGGGAAAGCACCCGGGACCGGACAGCCCTGACCCAGGGGCACCTGCTACCGGGGGGCAGGGTGGAGTCCTTCCACCTCCAGGGGCCCCAATCCGGGCCTGATCCAGGAGAACTTGCTGGCTGGGGGGCAAGGGAGAAGGCCTCCCCCTCCGGGCACTGACCTGCCGCAGGCAAAGATCCCCCAGTAGGCGGCGCTGTCCCACTGCTCAAAGAGGAGGAAGAGGAGGGCGAGGGCAGCGCCCACATGGGCCCCGCAGGCTGGGGGGGTGTCAGGGGCCACAACCAGAGCTGCAGGATAAGAGACCCCCAAAAGAGACCCCCCCACCCCAAAAAAAAGAGGCGGAAGGATACAGAGCAGGCCCTGCAGAGGGTTGAACATGGAGACCCCAGAGAGGAAGCCGGCCAGCTCCACCGCAAAGAGCACCAGCGTCACCGACAGGGCCACCACCAGCCTGCGAGGGCGGGGGGGAAGAGGGTGGGCCCAGGATCAGGCCCCCTGCCCAGCGGGCACCTGGCAAGCTCCCAGGGCTGGAGAGACCCTGGTGCCCGGGCTCCCAGGTGCCCCCGACTCTCACCCCCTGGTCCCCACTCCCGTCCCAGCCCCCAGAGCAGGGGGGCTTCCCAGACCCCCCCAAAAGCAGAGGGGCCTCAGGTGTCCAGGCTCCCCGCCCCGCCCTGCTCTCGCCCCAGGGCTCCCAGGTATGTCCGGGCGGGCACGCACTCGGTGTCACGGCGGGCGTACTCCTCGGGCGTGTGGTCCAGGGGCAGCGACGCCCGCACGTTGTCCTCCTGCGGCACAGACAGAGGCAGGCGGGTCGGGGGGCTGCGCTGGAGGGACCCCAGGCATCAGGACCCCCCTGCCCCGCTCTCGCCCACCAGGCCCGTGTGCGCACGCAGAGTGCGCCTCTTCCCCGTGGGTGCAGCCACGTGGGCGTGCAGCGTGCCCCCTGCATGTGCATGATGCATGCGCGTCCCCCACACGCACCTGATGCATGTGGGTGTCCCATGAGTGTGCACAGTGTGCATCCCATGTGTGTGCAAGCTGCACATCCCCCATGTGTGCAAGATGCAAGTGTGTCCCCTGCGTGGGCATGATGCGTGTCCATCTCCCCTGTTTGTGTGATGTGTGTGCATGTCCCACACACATACCTGATGCGTGCAGATGTCCTATGAGTGTGCACGGTGTGCCCCCTATATGTGTGCTGCAATTGCAGGCAGTGTGCGCCTCATGTGTGTCCAAGGTGTGCCCCTTATATGTGCGCGATGCAGGGGTGTCCCCTGTATGTGCGTGTCCCCATACGCGTGCACGATGCGTGTGCAGAATGCACGCGCATGGCGTGTGCAAGCCGCCCTACCCGGGCCCAGAAGGCGGCGATGACGATGACGAGATGGGCCACAACCGCCAGGAACCGCCACGGGACCAGCGCCGCCACCGCCGCCGCCATCGGGCCGGTGCCCGGCAGCGCCCCGCCCCCTTCCCGGCGGCCCCTGCGTTCGCTGCCTGGGCAACGCCGGGCGCTCTGCTGGGCCCTGCCTGTGCCGCTTCCCCCCGCCCAAACCCCTGCCCCGCGGGCCAGCAGTGCCCTGCGGTGTGACGTCACCCCGGCCTGACGTCGTACCCGGAGTGACTAGCCGCCCGGGCGGTGAAGGCATCGGGCTCGAAATGCCCCGGGGCTCCGCGCGCGGGATCGGGCCCCCGCGTATTTGCCGGGGAGGGGGGCATTTTGGGCACCATCTGCCCCCCCGTGGGAAACTCCCCCCATGGGCAAGTGGCATCACCCCCCATAGAAGAAGGGTAATCCCCGCCACGGGCAAAGGCCCCCCCGCGGGCTCTGGCACCTGAGGGGTTAATGTCCCCCCCCCCCCGCAGCCGGGGTGCTGCGATGGGGGACCCCCAGCCCAGGAGCCTGGGCCGCGGGGGGGCGGCTCCCCCACCATATCCCGCAAGGCCAAGCCTCCGGCTGCCGTATTCCCGCGCCGACGACGCGGCCGCGCGAGCTGCGGGCAGGGCGCCGCGGGCGGGGCGTGGCGGGGCGCGAGGGGGCGACGCCAGGACCGCCCGGCCTGCCGGCCCCCGCGCCCCTGGGGCGGCCGCAACCCGCGCTCCACCCGTCTCAGCGCCCGCCTCAGTCTCCCGTCCCGCAAGGAGAGGGCGGCGGAGCCAGGGGCGGCTGACAGCGCCCGGGGGCTCCCGCCTGCTGGGGCCGGGGGGGCCTGCAGTACTGGAGCCCCAGTTTTCACACTGCCTGATGCGCGCGCACACACACACACACTCCCCAGGCATTTCTCACACACATGCACACACATACGGAAACACACACAAGAGGCATGTCACATGCTCTCTGCCCCCCCCCCATGACCCCGACACCCCGGAGACCCCCTCCCCGCGCCATCTGTTCACACCTGCCCGGGGGCCCGGGGGGGGCTCGTGCCAGCCCCGCCAGGAGACGCCGCTGCCCAGGTCACGTGGGATGCCTGGGCCCGGAGAGGGGTCACTGCACCACGTGTGCCCGTGTGTGTGTGTGGGGGTGTGTGCATATGTATCCGTGCCTGTCGGTGTGTGCATGTGTGTCTGTGTGTGGGTGCACGTGTGTCCCAGATGCCAGGATGGTGTATGTGTGTGCATGTGTGTGTGTCAGACACTTGGGTCCTGCACGTGAATTCATGTGTTCATTATGGACACCTGAGTTCTCTTTGTGTGTACATGTATGTGGGACACCTGGGTCGCGTGTGTGTGTGTCCATGCCCTGGATGCCTGGGTTCTGTGTGCGCCTGTGTATGTGTGTGTCTCCCAGACACCTGGGCTGCGTGTGTGTGTCCTGGACATCCAGGTTCTGTTTGTGTGTGTGTGTCCCCCACAAATGCCTGGGTTTTGTGTGTGTGTCCTACACACCTGGGTTCTCTGTGCACATGGGTGTGCATGTATGTGTGTCCTGGATGCCTGTATTTTCTCCGCATCCATCTGTGAGTGTGTGTGTGAGCGTGAAACACCTGGGTTACCTATGCATGAGCACACACGTGTGCATGTTTGTGCATGCGTGCATTTCCACACATGTATGGGTCTATGCCCTGGATGCCTCAATAGTTTGTGCACGCGTGTGTATGTGTGTATGTGTGTATGTGTGTATGTGTGTGTGTCCTGGACGTCTGGGGTTTGTGCCTGAGTGCCTGTACGGCCGTCCGCCCCGGACACCTGGGTCCCATGGGTGTCCCTGGGGTCCCCACAGCCTTCCCCTCCCCAACCCCGCTGCCTCGGTGCTGCTGGCTCCTGGGGGGGCGGGCAGCCCGGGTGCCTGAGCCTCAGTTTCCCCTCCCGCAAGGAGCCGCTGACAGCTCCTGGGGGCACACCTGCTGAGGCGGGGCAGGGGCCGAGGGGAGTTCCCGGGGGGGGGCTTGCAGTACTGGAGCCCCCAGTTGTGCACACTGCCCAGTACACACATAGACACACGTACACATGTCATCACTCACTCACACACACACAGAAACACACACAACCTAGGAATCTCGCAAACACCCACAAAACCCAGGCACAGAACCCAGGCATCACACCTCCACACCCACATCACAAACACACACACAGATAGCAACACAGACAAGCCATGCATCACACACAGATGCTCACACAAACAGAAATACACACAAGCCAGGCAGCGCACACACACAAGACCTAGGCATCTCTCACATGCACAAGCACCCCCCCCTCACCCCAAGCATCTGACATGAATGCACACACACACACACACGCCCTAGGAATCTCTCTCACACACACAAACCTCAGGCACACAACCCAGGTCTCATACGTACACCCCCACACTCACATCACAAACACCCCCACACATAGAAACACATGCAACCCAGGTGTCTCACACATGCACACACGCACACAATCCAGGTATCACGTGCACAAGCACACAGAAACACACACAGCCAGATACACACATACAGAAACACATGCAACCCATGCATCACAGATACATACACACACACACACAAACACACACACAAAACTAGGCATCTCTCTCTCACACCCCAGCATGTCACACACATTCAGAAACACACACCACCCGTGCATCGCATCCCCCTCACACACACTTCACACATTCAGAACCCCCCCAAGGCACCTCTCTCTTGCACGTGTGCACACCTCCCAGGCACCTCACACATGCACGCCCCCCAGGTGTGAAGCGGATCTCACACTCCTCCCCCCTCCATTCCGGACATGCGGAGCCGCCTGTTCACACGGGGGGGGGGCGGGGAGGCTCGTGCCGGCCTTGGGAGTGTGGGACATGGGGGACATATTGCACCTCGTGTGTCCTTATGTGTGTGTGTGTGCGCCCAAGTCTAAGTGTGCCGTGTGCGTGCCCTTGTGTGTGCGCATGTATGTCCCTGTGTGTGTATGTCTGCATATGTGTGCCTGCATGCATGTGCACATGTCTACCTGTGTGTGTGTGCATGACCCTGTGTGTGCATATATGTGTGTGTATGTGCCTGCATGTGCCCTTGCGTGCATGTGTGTCTGTGTGTGCATGTGTCCACATGTGTGCCTGTGTGCCCTTGTGTTTGTGTGCGTGTGTGCCCATAGCATAAACATACCCTCCCCATGTGGGGCCCCATGGGCGTGGACATGCAGTGCTTGCACACGCGTGTGGTGTGGCGGGGCAGGGCTAATGGCTGGGAGGAGGGAGTGTGGGAGGGGGGAGTCCCAGTTGTACACACTGCCCGGTATGCACACACGCCACCCAAGTATTGCACACACACACACACACAAACACACATCCCAGGAATCTCACAAACACGTGCAAAACCCAGGCACACAACCCAGGCATCACACCCCACCCCCACATCACAAACACACACATGTAGAAACACACACAACCCAGGCATATCACACATGCATACCTCCCTCCACACCCATACAACCCAGGTATCACGTGCACACAAACAACTCATGCATCACACACACAGCCAGGGATCGCACACGCGAAACGAACACGAGAAATGCACACAGCCCAGGCATCACACAGACACCAACACACATACAGAAAACCTAGGCAGATCTCTTTCTCTCTCCCCCCCGCCCCCCCGAATCTTACACACCCACAAACCCCAGGCACACAATCCTGGCATCTAATCCCCGCACCCACCTCACACGCATGCACATACAGAAACACACACAGCCCAGGCATCACACAGACATGAACACTCATTCAGAAACACCCCGGCCCGCACCTCGCACATGCACCCCACACCCAGGTGTGAAACGGATCTCACACTCCTTCCCGCCCCCCGCGGCTCTGACACACTCCGGAGATAGGGGGCCGCCTGTTCACACCTGGCGGGAGGCGGGGGGGGGGTCGTGCTAGGCGGGGGGGGGCAGACCCCAGGACGCCCCGCGCCCAGGTCACGTGGGCTGCCTGGCTTGGGGGGGGTGTCGGGGGGGCACTGTACCTCGTGTGTGTGTGTCTCTGTGCTCATGGACATGTGCCCGAGTGTGCATATGTGAGCATGTGTGCCCTGGTGTGTGGGATTGCATGTGTTTATGCGTGCCCCGTGGGTCTATGTGTGTGTGCGTGTGCGCCCGTGTGTGTGTGTGCACATGTGTAGCTGTGTGTGTGTGTCTGTGTGCCCGCAAGTGTGTGTGTATGGGTGACCGCGGGCGTGTGTGTGCCTCTGTGTCTGCGTGCCCGGTGTACATAGTGTGTGCCCCTGTGCTGTGTGTGTGTGTGCCGGGTGTGTGCGTATACATGGGTATGTGTGTGTGCCTTTGGCCGCATGTGTGCGCGTGACCGTGTGTGTGCATGCCTGTGCGTGTACTCGTGTGTCCGTGGCATGAACGTGCCCCCCGTGTGGGGCCCCCGGGCGCGGACGTGCGGCGCTTGCACACGCATGTGGCCCGGGCACGTGCCCCAGCCCGGCCGGAGGTCGCACCCCCCGCGGGCGCACGTGCGGCTTTGAAGCGGATCAAAGCGCCGCCGCCGCCAGTTCCCACGGGACCGGCCGGGCTGCGGGCGCCCCCGCTTCCGCGCTGAGAGGGCCGGGCGCCCGGGGCCACCCCAGCCGGGCGTCACACGCGCGCGGGACGGCACCCCCGGATAGTCGGGGCACATACGTGTGCCCCCCGCCCCCCTCCCTTTCGGGGCACGAGGGAGATGGGGCCCGGACGCCTGGGCTCCGGGTGTGCAAGTGTCATTTCTCACGCCTGGGCCGTGGTGCCCCAGAGCGCGGGGGGCGTGCTCCGGACGCCCCGCACGTGCGGTGCTCCCGGCCCGCCCCGGCGGGGGGCGGGGGCCGGTACTTAGGGCGGGGGCCGCCCGGGCCGCCCGCACAGCCAGCATGAGCCGCCCGCAGCCCGCGCCCAAGAGCAAGCGCAAGGTAAGCCCGGCCCGGCCCCCGGGAGCCCCGACCCGACCGGCCCGCGCCCCCCGGGAACTCGGGGTCCACCCTCCGGCACCCCGGGACCCCCGGCCCCGCCGCCGCCTCCTCCCCTCTCCCTCCTTGCAGCTCCTGAAGCCGCTGCTGGAGAAGCGGCGCCGCGAGCGCATGAACCGCAGCCTGGAGCGGCTCCGCCTGCTGCTGCTCGACGCCACCGGCGACCAGGTGAGCCCCGGCCCCGGTCCCGGCCCCGCTCCGGGCCCCGCTCGCGGCCCCAATCCGGCCGCTGCCCCCCGCGTCTCGCCGCTTCTCTTGCAGAGGCTGCGCGACCCCCGGCTGGAGAAGGCAGAGATCCTGCAGCGCACCGTGCGCTTCCTGCGCGCCCCGCCGCCAGGTACCGCGGGCCCGCCCGCCCCGCTCCCGCTCCGCCCCGGGCCTGCTGCTGCCCCGCCCGCGCGTGTCCCCCACACCACACACCTGGCGGTGTACACTAGGTGTGCGTGTGCGTCCCCCAGACCAGACACCTGCGCGCGCGCGCGTCCCCCCTGCACACCTGGGGGTGTCCTAGACTGGACACCTGGCAGCGGGTGTTTGAGCATGAGTGTCCTAGAGGAGACACCTGGGGGGGAGGTGTGTCCTAGACTAGACGCGCGCATGCGTGTGTGTGTGTGTCTTAGACATCTCAAGACGGGGCGGGGGGGGGTGTCTGTGTGTATGTCCCAGATGTCCAGGTTCTTCCTTGCGTGTGTGTATGTGGGCATGTGTATCCTAGACTGGACACCCCGGGCGGGGGTGATGTGCTTGTGCACGTGCATGTGTGTCCTGGATACCTAGGTTCTATGTGTGTGCACGCGTGTGTATGGGACCCCTGGGTTGTGTTTGGTCCCGTGTGTCCCAAATACCCGGGTTCCACGTGCGTGACTGCATGTGTGTCCCAGAGTGCGTGTGTGCGTACCTGTGTCCCAGATGCCTGGGCTCCACAGGCATGTCCCAGTCCAGGCCCTTCAGCTCTGGCCCCTGGCCCTGAGCCCAGGGGCCGGATCTGGGGGTCTGCCTCCCCCACAACTCACCCACCCCCCATGTCACCCCAGGCCCGGCCGAGCCACCGCGGGACCCCGAGGCCTTCGCCCAGTGCTACAAGAGCGGCTACTGGGACTGCCTGGCGCGAGCCGCCCACTTCCTCTGCGCCAGCCCGGCCGCGGGCTCCAGCCCCGAGGCCTTCCTGCTGGAGCGCCTGGCAGCCCTGCCGCCCCCCACCGCCACGTCCGTGCCCGGCCCCCCAGCGCCCCGCCTGCCCGCCAGCCACGGGCCCCCAGCGCGCCTCGCCCTGGAGCGCGGGGACACCGCCGCGCCCAGCAAGCAGCCCCGTGCTCCCGACCCCCCCAGCCAGGCCCCGCCACAGCACATCTGGCGGCCGTGGCCCTAGGACATGAACCCGTCCCTGCTTCCCGGCTCGGGGGCACCTCCAGGGCCCCGGACTTTGCAGGCTTCCAGGCCCTGGGCACCCATGTGCCTTCCCCCCGGGTCCCCTGGGTGGGAGCCAGGGGACTTTCCCCTTCAAAGCCCCCCGGGGTTCTTTGCCTCCCTGGGTCTGGGGCCCTGGAGAGTTCAAGTCTGCGGTGCTGGCCCCGGAGCTGGGCCAGGCCATGGCTCCTCTCTC
This sequence comes from Crocodylus siamensis, assembly GCF_052110815.1. NCBI lineage: Eukaryota > Metazoa > Chordata > Crocodylia > Crocodylidae > Crocodylus > Crocodylus siamensis. The sequence continues at coordinate 20,357,630 of NC_143400.1, read as the reverse complement.
TGCTTTCCCTTGTAAATGGTCCCTCCTTGTATTTCTGGAAGAAGCGATTCAAATACAGACAGTGACTTCTTACACGAGTGTGTTGCATGCAAGTAAGGGGAAGGGGGGGGACTGCGGCAGCACACACATGTGCACAGATTGCCCAGCCCTGGGCCTGCTGTTGGTGGAAGAGCCCGATCCTGGGCAAGGAACTCTGTCTCTGGACCCTGGGACATGTCCCCCCACGCCGGGGACCCCGAGGTGAGTCTCTGCCCAGGCTGGGGTGACCCCCTGGATGCAGCTGCCCTGTGCAGCTGGATCAGGGCCTGGTGCGGAGCTGGGGGCCAGAGGGGGGGGTCTGTCTCCCTTCGTAGCTGAAGGGGGTCCTGGGGGTCCCTTGCGGCTGCAATCCAGCCCTGGAAAACAGGGATGGGAGCGGGGGCGGGGTGCACTTGGGGGTTCCAGTTCCTGCCAGCTCCTCTCCTGGAGATCACTGGGAGGGTTGGGGGCAGACTGGGCAGTACTGGGAGGCACTGGGGCCCTGCAGAGCCCTCTTCAACCTGGAGCCATGATGGGCTCTGGTGAGGCCAAGCTGGGGCCTGGAAATATCCCCTGCCCCTTTGCCATGTGTGTCAGGGGGTGGTGGTCTCCCGGTGTCATTGCACACGTGTGTGCAAGAGGTGCATGGCATGACTGTCTTGTGCAAGTGTGCTGGTTGCTGGTTGTTTTGTGGGGGGGTAAAATGGTGTGGAGAGTGTGTGACCGCCTGAGCTGTGCACGTGTCAGTTTGCACGGGCATGTGTATGTGTGTGTGTATGAGAGAGAGATGGAATGAACTGGGCTCACATGTAGGGGTGCAGGTGTGTTAAGTGTGCAGGAACGGGTGTCCACTGTGGGCACGTGTGCATCAGTGTGAGGGCATTAGGTGTATGTGTTTGTGAGCTGGGGGCACACTCACCTGCCCCCTGCATATGGGGCCACGGGAAGTGTCCCCATCCCTGAGGCTGTTCTCACCTCCATTCACCCCCCGCCCCGACCCCGGGGACAGCAGCATGTGTGCACGGGGGTGCAAAGCGTGGTGCCCTTCTGGGCGCACATGCACCCCTCCCCTTCCCCTGACTGATGCATGCACGGAGTGATGGAGTGGGGCCTGGTAGCTGAACAGACAGACCGCCGCATGCATGCATGTGTGAATAGACAGGCAGACAGAGGCATGGACAGGTGGACAGACAGCTGGAGAGATAGAGCTAGAGAGATGCAGAGACAGATGGGCAGATTGTCGGATGGATACGTGGACAGTCAGATAGACACACACACACAGGAGGGATGAGTAGAGATCGGTGGCTGGATGTATGGGCAGACTGCTGGATAGATAGATATAGAGAGGTGGATGGATGGATGGGTGGATGGACGGACAGACAGATAGACATATGGACAGCTGTAGGTAGACAGACAGATACTGTACATAGATAGACAGATAGATAGATGGACACCTGTAGGTGGGCAGATACAGTACTGTAGCTAGACAGACAGACAGACGACTGGACAGCTGTAGGCAGACAGACTGCTACCGTAGATGGATAGATGGACAGACAGATGGAGAGACTGATACAGGTAGACGGATAGACAGCAGCATAGACAGGTAGGTAGATGGACGGATGGGTGGGTGACTGGGTGGATGGACAGACCCAGAGATGGACACATAGTTGGACAGGCAGATGGATGGATGGATGGGTGGGTAGGTAAATGGATGATAGACAGACCGACACTGCAGTTGGGTGGACAGGCGGGCAGACAGACGGGCAAGTATGTATAGACAGACAGAGGGATGAACTGACACAGACGTGGGTCCCCAGCTAGGTGGTCGGACGTGCAGGGTAGCTAGCCTGATGGCTTACAGACATGTGGACAGACAGGCCAACACATGGGGGTGGGGACACAGCTGGACAGGTAGACGGACAGCCAGGCCCCGGATGGACAGACAGGCAGGCAGGGGACAAAGGGGCCAGGGGGAGCTCCCTCAAGGGCTGCCCCCTGCCACCCCATTGCCACCCCCCATGCTCGGGTTCTTCTCCTCTCCGAGTCCCAGCACCTCGGGGCTGCCTGTGCATGGGGCGGGGTCCTCCCAGCTGCTGCAACACCTTCTTCCCCCGCCCCCCCAGCCAGGGAAACACATGGCAAACCCCTGGAGGAGGGGCGGATTACAGCCCGCATTTGTCCCCAGCCGGATGCCCCCCCAGGCCAGGTCGGTGGGAATGGGGCCATCAAAGGGACTTTTCACACCTTGGTGGCAGCAGGCAACTGGGGGGAGGCTGAAAAAGAGCAGAAGGGGGGGCTGTTCAGCCCAAACCAGAACGTGTGGCAGAATTGCATTGGTGGTTCAGTGGTAGAATTCTCGCCTGCCACGCGGGAGGCCCGGGTTCGATTCCCGGCCAATGCAGCGTTTCCCTTTTGAGAGCTGGAAATGATTTAATTGTCCTGAACCTGCTTCAGTTTAGTGAGGATCGAAGCCAGTTCAGGCACAAGCTCTCACACACACGCACAGTCCCCCTGTCTCTCTCTCACATACACACACTCTCTAGCGCGCACACACACTTTCTCACACTCTTCCTGTTTCACTCGCTCGTGCACTTTTCTAGTCACACCCAATTTCTCTCTCAAATGCACTCTCTGGCCCACACACTCACAGACACTCTCACGCACACATTCAAGCTTTATCACAATCTCATGCTCTCTCACACACGCTCCCACCCACCACCTCACACACACAATTTCTTTTGCACTCACAATCACACAATTATACTTTCACACACACTCTTTCTGTCACACTCACACAGACACTTGCACACACACGCACACACCCACCGCAGCCCCAACACTGCAGAGGAAGGTGGGACCCTGCTCCCCTCCCCCCCTCCCCCTCAGCAGCCAGGAGGTGTGGGTGGCAGGACATGGGATGAAGGCACCAGGAGGAGGAGGAGGAGGAAGGAGCCAGGCCTAGACCTGCTGCTGGATCCCAGTGCTGCTCACACCAGCTGACACCTCCTTGATCTCACCAGTCTGCAAGGTGCTCCCATCCCACACATATGTGCGTGTGTGTAGATACACACACATACATAGCCCAACAAACACACACGTGTTACATATGTACATATACATCAGTGTATGTGTGCATATAGACACACACATCTCTATATATGTGTGTGTCTCTTCATATATACACACACATGCATATATCCCAACACCAACACTCAGGGCTGGGAGTAGGTGGAGCCCCAGGCTGGGACGCAGGCAGCTGATGGGCAGTGCCATAGGGCCAGGAGAGGCACTGCTGCCCCTGCGGGGCATTCACTCTGGAGCGTACTGACAGCAAGCTCTCGGGGCCAGGCCCCAACGGGCTCCCAGAGGGCAGTGAACAGAGCAGTGGGGCATGAGGCTAGCACGCACAATGTGGGGCCATCTCCCCCATCCCTGTGAGGGCAGAGCAGCGGCCAAGCACCCCATGATCCCTCTGCCTGCAGGGGTCTCATCCCAGGATCCAAAATTATCAGAGACAAACAGTGACTTCTCCAGAACAGGTTTATTAGGTCCAGCCTGGGCACCACCAGCCTGGGAGAGTAGGTCCTCCACTGCTTAAATAGCTCAGCTGAGAAAACATTAGCCTGAACATCCAGAAGTCCCTGGTTCAATCCTGAGTTTTGGCAGATCCTTTTGGCCCTGGCTGGGGGTGGTTTTCAGTCAGCACCAAAAGCTGCAGGCCCTGGGCCCGCATCCTGATCTGGCCTGGCTCTATTTCCCCCTTTCCAGAGGGCTGCGGAGAAAGGAGGGTTGAAGCCAGTCCAATCTCTTCCCTTCAGCCGAAGTTGCCCATGAGAACCGGCACGGGGCAGCAGTCAACGCCCCGTGCCCGGAGTCCCTGAGGGGACCTCGTCCCTCAGTGTTGGGCATGGGAGCTGCCGGGCGTAGCTCCCCTCTTCTCCGCAGTGCCGTCGTCAGTGCTGGGCCTGGCTCTCCATGTAGGCGCAGAGGGCATCGCGCACCCGAGCGCCGGGGCTGGTGGGCTCAGCAGGGGCCTCGGGCCGGGCCTCGGGCTGCTGGAAGCTGGCACCCAGGCGCTGCGCCTCGGCTGCCCAGGCCTCATCAAAGGGCTCACCCCGGCGCTCGCACAGGTTGTGCAGCACGCAGCAGGCCGAGACCAGCCGTGGCAGGTTGTCCACAGCGCAATCGTTGCGCGCCGTCAGGCAACGCCAGCGTCCCCGCAGCCGTGCCAGGGCCCGCTCCGCTGGCTGCCGGCACCGGGCCAGTGCTGCGTCAAAGCGGCCCTGGGCACCCGCCGCCTCCCCAAAGGGCGTCATGAGCCAAGGCAGCAGTGGGTGGGCTGCTGAGCCTGCTACCACCAGGGGCACGGCCACGCCACCCACCCGCAGGGGCGCCGCCCCCGCTGGGAACAGTACCCCCTGCTGGCCTCGGCGATACAGCCCTGAGCGCCGCAGCACCCGGGCTGGGTGCGCCTTGCCTGGCCAGCCTGCACTGACATGGGTGAAACGCCCGCGGTGGTCCACCAGCACCTGCAGCGCCATGGAGTAGTAGCCGCGGGCGTTGATGTAGTCGGCCGCCTGGCGTGGTGGGCACTGGATGGGTGTGTGGGCCAGGCCCAGGGCACCAGCGCAGCGCGGCAGCCCCAGCGCCCCGAAGCCGGCCAGCAGCTCACGGGCGTCACCTGGCCAAGCCACGGTGCGCCGCAGCAGCACACGCTGGATGGCCCGGCAAACCTCCAGCACCACGGCGCCTGCTGTTGAGCGCCCCACACCGAACTGGGCGCCCACAGCACGATAGCAGGCAGCTGTGGCGAGCTTCCAGAGCGCAATGGCCACACGCTTCTCCACACTGAGTGGTAGGCGCATGCGGGTGCGCTGCCGGCGCAGGGCGGGTGCCAGCTCCGCGCACAGCGCCCGGAAGGTGCCTGCACTCATGCGGAAGCTCTGCCGCCACTGCCCGTCGTCCCAGGTCTGCAGCACCGTGCGGTCCCACCACTCCGTGCTGCGCGGCCGTGCCCAGGGCCGCCGGGCTGGGGCCGGGGCCGGGGCCGGGGCCGGAGTTGGGGCCGGGGTCGGGCGCTGCTCATCGCCCGCGGAGTCACGGCCGCCGCTGTCCCTGTCGCTGCTGCTGTCCCCGCCGCTGCTGCTGCTGCTGCCTGAGGCCCGGCGCCGTGCTCGCCGTCGACGCCGCCCCAGTGCCTGCAGCCAGGCCCAGCCCCGGCGGGTTGCGGCGGCTGCCGAGGCCTGGCCCCGGGCACGCAGGGCGGCTACCAGGAGTGCACCCGCCTGGGCCATGCACAGCATCGCTGCCGCCCGGCGCCCTGGCTCCATGCCTGCCAGGCCCTGTGCCCAGCAGGGGGCTGCAGGGCACCAGAGAGTGCAGGGGCTGCAGGGCACTGGGGTGGGATGCGGGGTGGGAGTGCGGGGGAGGGGGGTGCAGGGGGCTGCAGTTGGGAGGGGGGGCGGGGGGGGCAGGGGGGGCACCGGGGTGCAGGGGGCTGCGGTCTGGAGTGCGAGGCGGGGGGGGGGGGGGGACCTGTGGAGCAGTGCGGGGCACCGGGGGATTCTGGGACCGAGGGCGGGCCGGGAGGCGGGGCCAGGAGCCCGGCGGCCTGGTTCCCAGTGGTGGGGGGATCAGTCGCCTCGCAGCCCCCGAAGCAGCGCGGTGACGTCATGATCCCACCCCACAGCAACGCCGGCCGCCCGCAAGGTCTTTAGGACGCGCCGGCCACCCGTAGCGCGGCGATCACGTGGCGCTGGGAAACGGAGTTCCGCGGTCGGTGGCGCACCTACGCATGCGTATGCCACCTGCTTAGCTCCTGGCGGAAGTACTCGCAGCGGCTTCACTGTGCCCCGTAGCGCATGCACAACACAGGTATTTGCTTGTGGGTCGGGGTGCGGGCACCGCGGGTTTCTCGGGGGCGGTGGCTGGCAGTGTCTTTGCCGCGACACATGACCCCTGTGCGGTCCCTTCCGGCCCGGCACCTCGGAGCGCCCCCGTGCGTCGCCCCGCGGGGTCGGCCCGTGGGGTTTGCGCTCGCGCTCGCTGCGGAGCCGGGGCCCGGGCAGCTCTGGCGCGGGGGGGGCTTTTGTGGGACTGTCCGAGCGTGTCTGAACCAGCCCCGCGGTTGCAGCTGTAGGGAAGGGCCCTTGTGCCGCGCGGCTTGACCCCGGCCGCGGTTGTCGGTGGGCTCCGGGCCGAGACGCCGCGACCAGCAGCCGCAGGAGAAGCGCCGCGAATCGGCCACACGGGCGAGTCCGGGGGCTCGGGTGGGCGGGCGGCTCGGCCTGCAGAACGCGGCGCGGCGGGGCGCGAGGCCCAGGAAACGGTGTGAGGAAGAGCCCGCTCGCATCGTCATCGAGATGCTCGACGTTAGTGGCTTTCAAGCTGTGGACCCCCCGGGGGTCAGCAGACTACGTCTGCGGGGTCACCCTCCCTTGCCCCTCGAGGGGGCCCGCCCCCCTTCACAATGTTGTTGGGCGTCTGCAAGTGGAAAAAAGGTTGAAAAAGGCCACTGCTTTAAATCACGGCTTTATCACAAAACATTAGAAGCAGCGACTGATGTAACCTGATGCACTGAATGTTATTTTGTTATAACAGGTGGTATTTTTGTTATACCGCATAGATGGCTTGTAAAAAACCAAAACCAAAAAACCAAGCTACCTTGTCAGACCAGAAACTAAGGTGAAGAAGTAACAGGCCTCTCTGGGAGAAGAAAGGAGGTAAAACATCCTCCCTTTTTTGCTCTTTTTCAAGGCTATCAGTCCTAACTAACTGACACCTTCCAGGTCCGCCAGAAATCTGATTCAGTCCAGTTCCCAAAGGTTCAGTGAAATGATCTTCAATTTTTTTTTTATTTAAATGTACTCATTTATTAGACTATTAGGACCAGCTGTCTATAAACAACAAGTATAGGCTGGATAGAAATTCAAATGTCCAAATTTGGGGATCTCCAAAGGTCATCAAACCAACCCAATCCCCAGGGGAATGGAGAACAGGCCAACAGACCTGTTTCTTCCTAGGATCTACCTAAGGAATGATCCAAATACGTCTTTTCTTGGTGTGTCGTAGTATTGACTGGAGCAGTCTCACTGGTCTCTGCTCACCCACAATTAAAATTTAGCATAATGACCCCTCCCAGCACCACCTCTCCTGCACGTACTAGCCGGGTGCTGAGTTGCTGAATGGAAGGGCAACGTCTTTCCATGGGCAGGAACACCCATGCAGCTGGCTGTGCCTTCCACACAGGCAGGCTGTGATTTATCCCTGTGCTCCCAGAGCAGGCTGGAAAGGGTGTTCATTCTCACCATCCCCATTATTAATGATTCACTGACACTAGCAGCGACACCTGGATTAATGCTAATACTCCTAGAGAACAATCGTCCATTACTGGGTTTCACAATCCTTTGCTGTTTCTCTGGGGTGGGTTCAACATTGCTAGTTTTTGTTCACAGATCCGGGGCAAATGTTGCTTGTGACTTTCTGGGGATGCCTCAAAAATACTGGGAATCCCTTTCAAACTTTGGTGGAGGTTATAACATATTTTAGGAGACTTGAATACCTTTTTGGGGGGTGTTTTAAGTCAGTGTGGCTAATTACCATCCACAGATCCAGAATATTTCGGGGCAAGTGTTGCTTATGACTTTCTAAGTTACACCCCCCCACACCCCCTTCACCACCCCCAATATTTGGAATCCCTTTCAAACTTTGCAGGGAGTTAGTCTCCTAAAGTTTGCTATAAAATACCTTTTTGGGAGAGAGGGGTGTTACAGTGACTTGCAGGCTTTTTGGGAATTCATAACAAACCCAGGGGCAGGGTGAAGGTGCTCCTGGTGGCTTGCGTTGGCTCCTGGTGACAAAGCCACATATACTGAAGAGCTGGGATCAGCCCCACCAAGTGTGAGGCCCTTGGTAAACTGTTTCTGGGGCAGGCTAGTTGAGTGTCCATGGGTGTGAGGTGAGGAGACCCAGGCCAGGCATCTCCAAGCAGAGGGAATGGGGTCCCCCCCATAACAGAGAAGGGGTTGCTATGGGGGTGGGGGTGGGACATAGCAGTTGCCATCCTTCCAAGAGGGCTGGCAGTAGAGTTTCCCCTTGCTTCTTGGGGTTCACCAGTTTCCCCCTTCCCAACCCAACCGTCACGCCTAGCCAGGGCCTTGGGTTTAGAGTTGGAGTTGTGCATAAGGCTTTGGGTTTAGAAGCTGGTCATTGGGATTGTAAGGCAGTGCTACATGCTATGGCCAGGATTGCACATTTTCAAGGGGCCTAAGCGGCAGAAATGCCCCAGAAGGCCGGTGTATCAGCAAGGGCTCACTCTACAGGCACTCAGACAACTGCTGGCTTGGTCACCTAAGGAAAGGAAGGCATCCATATGTCTAATTAGACCTATCCAAACACAGCACAAGGTCTAAAGCAGTCTGTGGCCACATCTACAGAAGACACTGACTCCCGTAGCTTGTTTATACAGGTCATTTTATACAAGTACTAAATGACTGCGCAGTAGCAGCTAAATGATGGCATCTCATGTAGATATGGCCAGTGAAAACTAAGCAGCCTTCTCATTCCACAATGGGAAGGAAAGGAGAGAAGAAATCCTCCTTATTGCTCCTTTGCTTTCTCAAGGACATAAACACCAACTAATTGACACTTTCCAGGTCCACAAGAAATGTAGTGTAAGTCCAGTTCCAAAAGATTCAGGGAAACGCATTTAATAGGACCAGTCATTCATTAGAATAGTAGACCCTCCTATCTATAAATACCAGGCATAGGCTGGAGATGATTTTGGGGACTTCTGTGTGACGCTTGTCAAACCATTGGGAGGAGCCCCTGCTGGCAGAGACCGAGAGCCTGGCGAGCTTTGCTTCATTGCAGGCGACACCCATCCTTCCAGATCTTGCTTCTCTATTCAGCTTGTCAATTGATCAATAAACCTCTTGCTTCGGTTGGATTTGACCCAAGGGCTCGCTTGAATCTACTACCCGTCCTCTCTCTTTAAAGTTTGTCAAACAGGATGAGACACCTGCCTGACAATCCCGAAGGTTATATGCAGCGTGTGGGGCATAAACACATCCTATACACTTTTTCTATGCTCTCCTGGGCCTGCTCCTTGGTTATTCTGTTCCAGTCATCTGGAAGATAAACTGGGTGAATACTATATTCTCCAGCGAATGCGTGGTTGAACTCCTTGGCAACAAACTTCCAGTAACTGGAGGCTTCAGTATTCACATCTGGGGAAATGATCCAGTCTGGGTGATGGAGACGGTAATCTCTGAATGGAACAATTTTCCCTTTGTTGCAAAAGAAGCCAGTGGACTCTATGGCAGAGGAGCATATGCAGTAGTCCCGTGCTTTGATGAAATGATTCCTGACACGCTGCAATCCCTGAGGCCGATGCATGTGTGCATAGTGGTGTTTGTGATCCGTGGTTTCTGCTTCACAGTGGACGCCACAGAAGGGACACTGCTGCCCACAGCCAAACACCCTCTTGAATAGCTCCTCCTCAGGCTTCACTTGAAGACTGGAGAGCTTCTGCTCAAGGGTCACCTCCTTGAACTCCGAGGCCAGGTCCAGCTCCAACACCGAGAGCGAGTCTTGAACATCAGCTGAAAACTGCCGAATCCCAGCTGTGATTTGAAAGAGGGTCATTTCCATGCTGCCTCTGGGGATGGCTAAATCGTTCTCCAAGACGGTGCAGAAGTTGGTGATGAAGTCAGGGACTGCATTGCCTCCTTCGTCTGTAGCCTTCTGTAGAGCTCCTCTGACTTTCTTTATGATGGCGGAAAGGATCTCAGCTTCCAGAACTTCAATAACTTCTCTCTTTTCATAATGCTCCAAAATATCCCTCGAGATCTCATCTTTGATGAAGCTGTTGTAGTTGTTAACGTATTTCAGGTAGTCAGTGAAGTTCATCATTTCCAGCAGCCGCTTCAGTATAAAGAACTGAAAGGCAGCCCGACTGCTGTATCGATCGGTCTTCTCGTGTCTAGGAACATTGTCTATTATTCTTATTCCCAGTTGCTTGTTGACGTGCTCCACTAGGGCGGGTTTGAGGCAGGTCTCGCAGAACCGCTTGGCCCTCTGCTGGCAGGTGTCCTTCTCTAGGTAAAGGTTTCGAAAGGTGGTGAGATATTCCTGTTTCAGCATCTCCAGACGCAGTTGAGGGTCATTTTCTTGGACGAACTTCTTGTGCATCTCCTGAAACTTGCCAGCAGCTTCGCCCAAAATGTGAAACTTCAGGTCCACTTCGAAATCGATGCTGGTGTGACAGTTCAACACATCCTCCTGCTGAAGCCACTCGTTGATTGTATGCAGCAATTCCCGACCATAAGTTTCGTCGTAGTCTGCCTTGGAGCTGACCTTTTCCGCAGTATAACTGTCGCACCTATCTATTAAAGAGCGAACCAGCCCCTCAACCTTGTTCCACCAGTCCTGTGGGGGTGAGCGGGTCACATTGAAATATGAGGAGTCTAAATATTTCTTGTCCATTGTTAGAGGTTTGGTCCTGTATTTACAAAGGCTTCCTGCTTTTTGTAGTCCCTGCCTTGCAGCACTCCCCCGATTATCCAGGTCCCTCTTCAGCTGGAGCTCTAGATCCTGGGCCACCTGGCTTTTCTGCAAGTGAATGGGGTTTAAATCAGACACTGCTTCTTTCCACATACTTTCAAACTCTCTTTCTGTTTCTTTTTGGTTCAGTGGGTGCTTTCGGTTCCTGCAGTTTTCCAACAGGCTGACCACTTTCCCTTCGAGTACCTTCCTGTACTCAGCCTGGACGTTGTCTATCTTGTGGCGGCATTTCTGTATTTCAATAGCTTCTGTATACTTGCTGGTGGAGTAACCTTCAAGTTCTTTCTTGAGGCTGAATATGCTTCTAGTGAAATCTTCCCTGTATTTTTCTATCAAGTGCAAGTTTTTCGGTCCACTTTCAAAGTACTCCTTTAGGCAGTCCAGCATTTGTGTCTTTCCATGCTGAAGTTTGGCCTGCAGATCTTCTTTCAACCTCTCCACATCTAGCTCCTGTGGGGTCTGGTTCTGGATCTTGTTTTCCTTCTTGCAGACCCAGAGGTGCATCTCCTTGCGGAAATGCCACTCCCACTCGGAGTACTTCAGGGCCAGCTGGTTGTAGGCCTCTGCCACCCGGCTGTTCCTGAAGCTGAAAAGGAAGTTCTCATGTTTGACGCCATTCCAGAGGCTCCTCACCCATTCGAGGAACTGGGGGATGTTTTCCAGGATTTGATTAGATGGCCAGTTCTTCAGTAATTGAATCAAGTGTTTTTTTAGCTCACACATACTCTCACTGTATCCCAAATTCACTGAAGCCATGGGTGGGACGCCATGCCACAGACTCGGGATGTACCAGTCATGTTCTGCGGGGTTGTAGTTCAGAACATCTGAGAACGTCAGGTCTTGGCTCAGTTTCTCCATCCTGGCAGCAGCTCGGGTCATGTCATTCAGCTGGTCCAGAAAGCGTTTCCTGTCCATCGTGTTTTTTTCATGGGCCGACACATCGCTGACATTCTGGTGCACAAACTGGCAGTTTGGTTTGAGCCCAATCTCCTTCATCCGGAGGAAGGCATGGACAGCGATCTGCAAGACATCCTGCATCTCAGTGGCGTTCTCCATAGCAGTGTTGACGATTGTGATGTCACTCAGGCCCACCACCAGTGTGGCCAGCTCGTTATCATGCTGATAGCTTTCCTCCAGCTTGGCCAGCTCAGGGGCTTTCAAGCCTTCGGTGTCAATCAGCAGGATGATGTCGCAGTGCAGGTCCTCCTGAGCATTCTCAGCCACTTGGAGGAGTGACATGAAGGCCCCTCGAGTGCATCGCCCGCTGCTCACTGGGAACTGCAAGCCAAACATGGTGTTGAGCAGGGTGGATTTCCCTGTGCTCTGCACACCCAGCACGGTGACCACCAGCATCCGGGACTTTCCCCTCAGCTTGGAGTGGAGCTCCATCAGCACGTCGGTCACCCACTGCAGCGGGATGTTGGAGACGCCTCCATCTACCAGCTCCATGGGGAACCCGTCCAGCATCAGGTCCGCCACTAGTCCCGGGAGGTGGACAAAGTGGCTTTGGGGCAGGTGGTCTTCCTTCACCAGGGACATCTGTGCCTCATAAAACTGCCCCAGTTCACGCAGGAAGTGCTCCACCCCCAGGGAACTCCCTGCTATTAATTCATCCAGTTCGGAGAGCCGCTTTGTGCTATGGTTAGAAGCTCTCTCCATCTCTTTATGCTTTGCCTGCAGCTTGGAACGGTTCTCCCTGGAAATCCTATCCAAGTAAAATGTCATCCACCTCAGGAAGTAGTGGGCTTTTCCATCCACTTCCTCTTCTATTGTTGCCTTAAACATCTCCACCCCACCTGTGAGGCCATGCTTCTTCTGCTGGCTCCGCAGGTTCAGGCAGTCCTTTCTCAGCTGGGATTTATAGTTCTCAGTTGGGGTCTCCCCTTGCTGCTTCATTTGGCAGAGCTCCCTTTCTACTTTAGTCAGGCGGTTCCAGGGGTCCCCTTGCAATTTCAGGGCTCTGTTCTTGTACTCTGCAACATCTGTTATTTCCTTTGTGATTGCTGTTGCTCTCTCCTTCCCCCTCTGGCATTTCTCACTGTCTTCATCTACCTGGATTTCAAGTTTACGAGCTGTCCCAGCCATATCCTCCAGGCTCACTGTCCTGTGCGGCTGCTTCAGGATGGACCGCAAGCTTTTCACGAGGTCGGAGTCATTGGTGGTGTTATATTTCACAAGCAGGCGGGACTGGTTCATCTTCTGCATGGGGACAAGGTTATCAAGAGATCCCTCTCCTTTTCCAAGTATATTAAAGGGAGGCGTGAGGATGAAGTAGAGTTTTCTCTCCGAGTCATCCAGGCAGGAAAAGCGGTGATATTGGCTCTCGCTGATGCTTTCAGCAAAGACAAAGACGGCTGCGGAGACTTCCATGAGGAAAGTGAACTGGAGCCAGTGCGATTCAACGTCCCCCCGCAGATTGGTCACGGCGATGGGCTCTTGGAAAGGCTCTGAGGTCTCTCTGCCCCCAGGGAAGTACCAGGCGATCTCCACCAGCCCCTCTGAGACCTGGCGAGGGACATCCCCACACTCCAGGCCCCTGTGGATGAAGAAGTCATTTTGCTGCTGGGAGGGGCTGAGGACCTGGTTGAGGACTCTGGACTTGGAAAGGCTGCATGCCCCCAGCCTCACAAAGGAGAAGGTGGGCAGTGCTGCGAGCACCAGGCTCTCCTCTTGGAAGCCCTGGCTTTCCCTCAGCGCGGGCGGCCTCCACCTTTTCACAATGCCTCGAAAGGCCCAGAGTATGAATGTGGCCCTGGGAGTGTCCAGCGGTGGGAGGACCAACGGGAGGGCAAACTGGCACATGGACATCTTGAGCAGGGTCTCCTGCTGGAAGAGTGGGTCTGAGCAGCACAGGACAGCACAGAGGACATCCAAAGGGTTCTGGCACATCTTGGGGGCCAGGGCTGTTGGAAGCATTAAAATGTTGGGTTCCTGTTCACCCTTCCCAATGCCATTGTCCCACGGTTCTAGCTTAGTGCTTCTGGCTGTCCCGTTCAGAGCCATGACCTTCCTGAGGAAATGCCATGGTATTTCTCCTGTCGTCCGAGCGGGACCTTCTTTTAAACTCTCTTGGCTCACTTCCAGCAGGTCTCTCAGCTTGAGCTTTCTGCTTTGGGAGTTTTCCATTCCCAGACTTGCTAGGAATTCCTGCATCGACTTCCTTTCTACTGCAAACAGAAACATACAACTGTTGTAGTCCAAGTCTTTTTCTGTATATCCATTGCATTCTTTAAGGTCTTCCCTCCCCTCTGCCCCACAAATCACTACTTTCATATTTCAGGAGACATGTAAAGAAGTGGAGCGTCCCAGGGATTGTTCAATAACTTCATTAATGATCAGGAAGATGGAATGGAGTGTACCCTCATCAAGTTCACGCATGACACCAACCTGGGGGGAGTCATAGATACACTGGAGGGTATGGCTAGGAGTCAGAAAGACCTCGACAAATTGAAGGACTGGGCTAAAAGAAATGTCATGAGGTTTGTAGTCTCCTGTGCCTTTCTCCTGAGCGCCGTGGGTATGGGTTCTTCTCAAGCCTTGCTGTGGCTCCTAGGGCAGCATGGCCTGACTATTGGGGTGACTTTGGCTAGGTCCCCAGGGGTCTTGCCTGCCATGTCTTTGATGATGGTAGTTGTATCGAGAGAATGATGGTTCTGCCTCCCCGGTGCCTTCCCTTGATTGTTCCCGTTGTTCCTTCTTCTTGGGGCTCCACTTCCCCTACACCCCACCTACTGCCAACTGCGACGTTGTTACCTGTATCATTGAGGTTGATGATATGAACCTTCTTGGTGCGTGGTCTCTCGGAGTCTTTGGCTGCAGGCTAATAGTGATGTTTCTTTGGCGAGCATCCCCTGCAGCCTCCTCCTTCAGGGCCTACATGGCACCCAGCTTTGGCAGCACTCCATCCGCTCACATGTTGCCTTCTCCCCGGGTTTGGTACCTGCCGTCTGTCTACTGTGTCTGGATCCTGACCCTGCTGGGTCCAGCTGTACTCCAGTTGCTATTGCTGCTCCTTGGTCCATGTCAACTCTGCAGCTAGCTCTTCGGGCCCTCCCAGGACCCCTTGCTGGGACCACCCGAGTGCTCTGGCCCATCCACGCCAGCTGAGGACTCCAGTTCCGGTCCTGCCAGCTTCTCTTTTGCTGGGTCTCTTATCCTGGCATCGGGGATCCGCCCGACCAATCGGCCCCCACACGCCCTTATAAAACATGCCCAGGGTGATACGGGAGCTGCTCCCACCTCCTCTCGACTTCACTGTTTTTTTTCCCTTTTGATCTTTTTTTGCAGCGGCTCTGGCTGCCATGGTTTCACTTTTGCCACAATCAGCTCCCAGCGCTGCGTCCTGCCACCTCCCCGTCTCTTCAGGTAAGTTTTCTTCACAAGGTTCAATAAGGACAAGTGCAAAGTCCTGCATTTAGGACAGAACAGTCCCATGCATTGGGACAGGCTGGGGACCAACTGGCTAAGCAGCAGCTCTGTAGAAAAGGACCTAGATGTTTCAGTGGACAATAAGTTGAATATAAGCCAGTAGTGTGCCCTTGTTCCCAAGAAAGCTAATGGCATACTGGGCTGCATTAGTAGGAGTGTTGCCAGAAGAATGAGAGAAATAATTATACCCTTCTGTTCTGCACTGGTAAAGCCACACCTGGAGTCCTCTGTTCAGTTTTGCCCTCCACCCCTTTGCAAAAAGGATAGTTTCATAGTAGCTAGAGTCGGAAGGGACCTAGGTAGATCATCTAGTCCGACCCCCTGCCTTGGCAGGAAAGAGCACCGGGGTCAGATGACCCCGGCAAGGTGCTCATCTAACTTCCTTTTAAAAATCCCCAGGCTAGGAGCCTGCACCACTTCCCCTGGAAGCCGGTTCCAGGCCCTAGCCGCCCTGACTGTGAAGTAGTGCCTCCTAATATCTAATCTAAACTTACCCTCCGCCAGCTTGTGACCGTTATTCCTGGTCACTCCTGGCAGCGCACGGGGGAACAGGGACTCCCCCAATACCTGCTGATCCCCCCTGACCAGTTTGTAGCAGGCCACAAGGTCCCCCCTTAACCTTCTCTTGTGGAGGCTAAACAGGTTCAGGTCCCGTAGCCTCTCCTCATAAGGCCTGCCCTGCTGACCCCTGATCATACGAGTGGCCCTCCTCTGGACTCTTTCCATATCATCCACGTCCCTCTTGAAGTATGGCGCCCAGAACTGGACGCAGTACTCCAGCTGCAGCCTGACCAGTGCCGCATAGAGGGGGAGGATCACCTCCCTGGACCTGCTCGAGATGCATCTGTGGATGCATGACAGGGTACGGTTGGCCTTCTTGACTGCCTCCCCACACTGCCGGCCCATGTTCATCATGGAGTCAATGACGACTCCAAGATCCTTTTCCGTCTCCGTGCTGGCAAGAGGGGAGTTTCCCAACCTGTAAGTGTGGTGCCGGTTCTTCCTCCCCATGTGCAACACCTTGCACTTCTCAGTGTTAAACCCCATCCTATTCTCATCCGCCCACCGTTGCAACCTGTCAAGGTCAGCTTGTAGCCTATTGCACCCTTCTAGTGCACCCACATCCCCCCACATCTTAGTGTCATCAGCAAACTTGAACAGGGTGCTTTCTACCCCCTCATCCAAGTCACTGATGAAGATGTTGAACAGTGCGGGCCCAAGGACCGAGCCCTGCGGAACCCCACTGCCCACGTCCTTCCAGGTCGAGAAGAACCCATCCGCTACCACCCTCTGGGTGCGGCCCTCCAACCAGTTGGCGACCCATTTGACCGTGTGGGCATCGACACCACAGTCTCCCAGCTTTTTGATGAGGACAGGGTGAGAGACAGTGTCGAAAGCCTTCCGGAAGTCCAGAAAGACTACATCCACAGCAACCCCTGCGTCTAATGATTTGGTGACCTGATCGTAAAAGGCCACCAGGTTGGTCTGACAAGACCTGCCACTGATGAACCCATGTTGGTTGCCCCTGAGCATGCATTCCCCTGCAAGGCCCTCCTGGATGTGTGCCAGGATAATTTTTTCAAAGAGCTTACCCGGGATTGAGGTAAGACTAACTGGCCTGTAATTTCCCGGGTCCTCTTTTTTTCCCTTTTTGAAGATAGGGACCACATTGGCCCTCTTCCAGTCCTCCGGCACCTCACCAGAGCACCACGAGTGCTCATAGAGCCGCGCCAGGGGTCCCGCAATGACCTCGGCCAGTTCCTGTAGAACCCTAGGGTGAAGATCGTCCGGACCAGCGGACTTGAACACGTCCAGCCTCTCCAGAAGTACCCTAACTAACTCCTCGCTAACCCCTGGCCCAGGCGTGTCTCTCCCGGGGCCCGAGGGGGGCCCAGCAGGGAGGTGGCTGAACTGGTCCCTACTTAGGAAGACGGAGGCAAAGAAATCGTTAAATATGTTAGCTTTATCATCTGGCGTGATGACTAAGTTGCCCATCGTGTCCTGCAGGGGCCCCACATTACCCGGGACCCTCTTTTTACCCCCTATGTATTTGAAGAAGGACTTCTTATTGTCCTTAATCTGGGAAGCTAGTCCTATCTCCATCTCTGCCTTGGCCTTCCTGACTGCCCCCCTACATCCTCGGGCGACTGTAACATAGTCCTTCTTGGTGATGACCCCATTCCTCCATTGGGTGTATGCCTCCCTTTTAGCAAGGAGACATTCCCGGATGCTCCTAGTGAGCCATGGGGGTTTATGTGCCCTCCTGCTCCCTTTGACCCTTGTTGGGATTACCTCCCTTTGGGCATGGAGGATCGTCTCCTTAAGGAGCAACCACTCACCTTCGACATCTGATTCCCTTCCCCTCTGGGTCCTCAGCGCTTCCCCAACGATCCTCCTTAGCTTGTTGAAGTCAGCCCTCCTAAAGTCTAGGGCTGTTGCCTTGCTGCAGCCCTTTGCCACCTTACGCTGGATGGTGAATTCCAGCAAGCGATGATCACTGTCTCCCAGGTGGCCCATCACCCGCAGCCCCCTCACCAGGTCGTCACCCGTGGCCAGCACCAGGTCCAACACGGCATCTCCCCTGGTGGGGCTGTGCACCTCCTGGGTTAGATGGAGGTCCTGCACTCTGGCTAAGAACCGACGTGAGCGATCAGACTTGGCTGACTGCTCCTCCCAGCAGATGTCTGGGAAGTTCAGGTCCCCCATGATGACCACATCCTTAGCCCTCACTGCCTCTGTGAGCTGACCTAAGAATTCCTGGTTGAGCTCTTCTCCCTGGTTGGGAGGTCTATAGTAGACTCCCACCATTAAGTCTCTCTCCCCTGGACTGCCTTTTACTCTAACCCAGAGCACCTCAGAGTGCCCCCCCTCTACCCCCTTGCTAATTAACGAGGAAGTATATTCCTCCTTGATGTAGAGTGCTACTCCTCCACCTTTCCTTCCTATCCTGTCCCTCCTGTATAGCCTATAGCCCTTGACACTCACCGCCCAGTCATGCGATGAGTCCCACCACGTTTCTGTGATCCCTACTATGTCAGGGCTGGTGACAGCTAGGAGGAGGGCGAGTTCCTCCTGCTTCTTCCCCATACTTCGAGCATTCGGATGTGGACAAGTTGGAGAGAGTCCAGTGGTGGACAAGAATGGTTTGGGGGCTGGGGCACAGGATGGATGAAGAGAGGCTGAGGACACTGTGCTGATTGAATCTGCAGAAGAGAAGACTGAGGGGGATTGAATAGCAGCCTTCAGCTACCTGAAGAGGATGGAGCTGGACTGTTCTCGGGGGTGGCAGATGACAGAAAAGGAGCAATGGGCTCCAGTTGCAGCAAAAGACGTTGCGGTGAGATATTAGGAAAAACTTTCTCCCAAGGAGGATGGTGAAGCACTGGAGTGGGTTACTTAGAGTGGTGGTGGGATCTCCATCCTTGGAGGTTTTTAAGGCCGGGCTCCACAAAGCCTTGGCTGAGATGATGTAGTTGGGGCTGGTCCTGCTCTGAGCGGGGGGTTAGACTAGATATGACTCCTGAGGTCCCTTCCAGCCCTCACTGTCTGATTCTAAAGGCAGCGGTAATGCCGAAGTGATGGCTCAAAAAAAAAAGAAAAGGGAAAAAAAAAAAGGCATTTATAAATACCATGTGCACTAGAATACCACACACATACCTCCCCCACCCTCCCAGAATTAGCCATCCAAAATTGGGGTGTGAGTCTTAAGCAAAGAAACTGTATCCTAGTTTGCTGGTTTGGAGGCATGGAGACACTGCCTGGGGCTCTTCTGACTCCTAGACACATCGAGGAAAGCCAGAGTCTACCCCTTGGTGTCACATGACCTCCAGCTTCACAACCAGAGGTTTAACCTTCTCCCCATGACTGCCAAATTGACGGTCACTTCAGGCAATTCAGCAGTGGCAGTGAGAGGGTTAAACCTTTAGCTCTGGAGCTGCAGGGGGAGCATAAGTGGGCAGGTCTGCATGTCGCTCTTTGGCAATGTAGTAATCACGTGTGTCTGCACATGATCAGTTATGTCACTGTAGTGCATTACTATGGTGATGTAGCAGCAAAATTTACCCATGTGCTGTGCACATAGTGCAGTACCCACTTGTACTGCGCCATGCTTTAGGACTTCCCAGAAGGAAGTCCTAAAGCATGGCATGGTAGCAACATCGTTGTACTGTAACATGTAGATACGCCCAGTAATGCTGAAGAGTGGCCACCCATGTGGACATCGTTCAGCCATGGTGAGCCCATGCTGCAGCAGATAAGACTGGAAAAACCTTTTTTCATTCTGCCTTTCAAAAGCGAGGTGTGTGGTATTCAAGTAGATATGGTAACGCCCATGGCATTCTCATAGCCTGATCTCAATGTCTGATCTTGTTGGTCACACCTGGGTCCTGAGCCTTCAGGCTTCTCTTGGCAACCATGACTCCAGGGCCTGAAGCTTTAAGAATTGACAGTATTATCAAAGTTGGCAGACCAAAGCAGGGACAACGCGTAGCGGGTGCACACTGGTGCACGTGCACCCCCTGAGCGTGGCCACTCACCACCTGCTGCCAGCACCACCAGTGGCATCTTGAGACCGTTGCTCCTTATTCTGTCATGTGAAAACAGTCCAGCTCCATGCTTGGTGGAGCCGCCCTGCCCCAGGGAGGTGACGGCTGCTATCAAATTCTCCCTCAGCCTTCGCATCTGCGGACCAAATAGGCCCAGTTCCCTCAGACTCTCCTCATCTGTCTGTGCCCCTGCCCCGAACCATTTTCGTTGCCCTCTGCTGGACTCTCTCACTTTTCCACATCCTTTCTGTACTGAGGGGCCCAAAACTAGACACAGGACTCCAGATGTGGCCACATCAGTGCTGAATACAGGGGAAGAAACGCTGCCCTTGACCTGCTGGCAATGCTCCTACCCATGCAGCCCAGGATGCCATTAGCCTTCTTGGCAACAAGGGCACACTGCTGGCTCATATCCATCTTTTGTCCACTATGAACCCCAGGTCCTTTTCTGCAGAGCTGCTGCCCAGCCAGTCAGCCCCCAGGCAGTGCATGGGATTCCTCCATCCTAAGTGCAGGACTTCGCATTTCTCCTTGTTGAACCTCGTGAGATTTCTTATGGTCCAATTCTCCAATTTGTCGAGGTCTCTCAAATCCTAGACCTACCCTCCAGCATATTTACAACTTCCCCCAGCTTGGTGTCATCCATGTGCTTGCTGAGGATGACCCACTCAATTGATTTGTCATCACCGAGACGAACACCGCATGGGCATCAGCTTAGGCATGCTTACCTTTTGGCTCTCTGGAGAGAAGCTCATCTCTCTCTTCATTGCTGTTTTGATTTGAAGCTGAAATCAAGAAGACCGTTATGAGAGCCTGGCACCAAAACAGAAGATTTCACGTGGATGCATATTCTGTGATGTGCCAACAGTGCCGCTGGCATCTGCGGGTGGTCCATGATCACCATTGGCCACTGTTGATGCTGCCAGTGGCACCTGCGGGTGGTTGCTGACCCCTGGTCAGTGCTCCCCCCGCTGCTGACAGTGCCGGCGGTGTCTGTGGGAGCTCTGCGCTTACCGCCGTTGGGCTCCCGCCACCGCGCTCCTGCCAGCGCAGCCATGCCCCCCCAGCTGCCGCGGGCACACGATAGTTCCCTCTCCAGTGATCCTGGCTCAGAAGAGAATATCTGGTCAGTTTGCATGAGCTAAAAGTCCCCTGAACACTAACGGCACTTGTACACGTTACCAGCTTTTTCTAGCTATAGATATCATCTGGGTTTATTTGACTCTTGCAACGTACCACGACGATTGATGTTACTATTTTGCACGTAACATGTTTAACATTCGTAATTGGTTAATATGCTATTACTAGTGAAACACACTAGAGGGCATCTCTTCCTTCCTGTTTTGATTTGAAGCTGAAATCAAGAAGATCGTTATGAGAGCCTGGCCCCAAAACAGAAGATTTCACGTGGATGCATATTCTGTGATGAGTGTTGGTTACCCCATTGTCAAGCCAGGCCTTTCTTGGTACCTTGGAAATCAGTACAGGCTGTTCCATGGTGGGGTTGTCGGCAACTGAACTGGTGCCCCCACCTGGGCTACCCTGGGTGAGGAGGGCATGTGGACACCCAACAGGACTAAAAACAAGACCTGTCCAAAGGCTGATGGGTTCCCTGTGAGCCAACGGTATCAACACCTGGAGAGGAGATGGGCATCCCCAGGTCACTGCCTGAAGAATCACCAATGATGCAAAGCAACTCCATCTAACCTAGGAGGATGGTTACAGCATCTAGGGTGTTCCAACGGTCAGAGCGGCCTCAGGACTGATTCTTTTATCCAGGGTCCGAGGCAGAGTTTGCTGGTCCCCAGAGAGCTGTGGGCCCACGTGGTCAATGGCACCGGAGCTAGTGGGTATAAACCTAGCTGGGAAACATCTACAAAAGTTGCATACACATCCCCACAGTGACTGCTATTTACAGTTTACCTCTCTGAGATTGCCGTCGTCTTTTCCAGTAAAATAGTCCAATGGGAAGGAGCATGAATACTATCGCTGTGGTTATCCCGACAAACAGTGCTACGTTCCTGACAGTGCTCTGGTGCGCAGCCTCTGCCTCGTTCTGGAAAGCTGCAACAGAATCGGAGACGAGCGCTTGAAAGCAGCCTTCAACTCCCTGCAGGGGAGCTCCCAAGAGGATGGAGCTGGATGATTCTCGGCGTGGGTAGATGACAGAACAAGGAGCAATGGGTTCAGGTTGCAGCAAGGGAAGTTGAGGTTGGATATTAGGAAAAACTTTCTCACTAGGAGAATGGTGAAGTGCTGGAACGGGGGTACCCAGAGAGGTGATGGCATCTCTATCTTTGAAGGTTTCGAAGACCTGACTTGACTAAGCCCTGGCTGGGATAATTTAGTTGGGGCTGGTCCTGCTTTGAGCAGGGGGTTGGACTAGATGTGACCTACTGACGTCCCTTCAACCCTCATTTTCTATGACTCTAAACCATCTTGGGAGGACAACCAGGCCATCCTTTTCCCTCTAGAGAGGAAAATTCATTCCCAGAAGGTGTTTGGGCAATCTGCTCTTCCACACCTCCAGTGGTGCAGATGCCACAACCTCTCAAGTGATCTGTTCCAGCCTTCAACTGACCCGATCAATACAGTTCCTCTTTGTTTTCACCCTAAATCTCCCTGTTGTCATCCCTCTGTTTTCCCTAGACTATGGCTGTCCAGCTTCTCCCTGCTACACATTCGAATGAAAGCTGGATAGAAACCAGCAGTAGAGTTGTTACACGTTTTCAAAGACTAATTTAGTAGCTGATTGGTTCTTTTTAAGGTGGGATAGTCATTTTTATGGTGTGATAATTACTTTTCACATACAACCAGTCTAAATGGTTCATTGTATGATCATTACTTTGCACATGTGGCCAGTCTACATTTATTGTGTGATTCATCGGGTCCTTCTATGATCATTACTTTGCACATGAGGCCAGTCTTCATTTACTGCGCAATTCACTGGGGAATTTTTTGATAATTACTTTGTGGTTCTAGCCAGTCTTGCTTTGCACATGTGGCTGGTCTACATTTATTGTGTGATTCACCAATTCACTGTATGATAATTACTTTGCACTTGTGGCCGGTTTACATTTCTTGCATGATTCACAAGTTCATTGTGACATCATGGCTTTGCGCTTGGGGCCAGTCTACGTTTATTGCGTGGTTCACTGTGTGGTGATCACTTTGTACTTGTTTCATAGTTTCTATAGGGTCGGAAGGGACCTGAGTAGATCATCTAGTCCGACTCCCTGCCATGGCAGGAAACAGTACTGGGGTCAAATGACCCTGGCGAGATGTACATCTAACGTCCTCTTAAAACCCCCCAGGGTAGGAGCCTGCACCACTTCTCTTGGAATTTGGTTCCAGATCCTAGCCACGCTGACTGTGAAGTCATGCCTCCTGATATCTAGCCTAAACCTACCCTCTGCCAGCTTGTGACCGTTATTCCTGGTCACTCCTGGCGGTGCTCGGGGGAACAGTGACTCCCCCAGTGCCTGCTGGTCCCCCCTGACTAGTTTGTAACAGGCCACTAGATCCCCCCTCAGCCTTCTCTTTTGGAGGCTGAACAGGTTCAGGTCCTGTAGCCGGGCTTCCTTTGTACATGTGGCTGGTCTACATTTATCGTGCTGTTCACTGGCAAATTTAGGTTTCCTATGTCTGCAACGGCTTGTAGCAACCAGGAACAAAATTTCAGCCAAAGTGTTGGCTAAGTCAAGTGAGGCATTGGGTGGCCTTTTTCTGCCCCAAGATGTACTTTTCACCCTTGGCTTACCTGGGACTGTTTTGCAGACGCTCAGGTTCTGGCTTAGGGCTGAATGCAGCAGGAAGCAACAGACCACGTTGTTCTGGTGGCCTCGTGCTGGCAGGTGGCTTTGCACTTGGAAGGTCCCCTTTTCATCCCTCTGAAGCAGTATAGGCTCCGACTGGTTCAGCTGGTTTCCCTTCCCATCGTACCAGCAGATCCGTGCTGCGGGGTAGCCGCCTGAGGACATGCATTGCAGGATCACCTCCCCACCGGCATGGGAAAGGATTTTGATCTCAGGAGGGTGATAGGGGGCTGAGAGGCAAAAGACAAGCCTGAGGCAAAACCACATGGGACTCTGACATGGACTCTGGATCCCAGCAACTAGACACCACCCCCAGCTGCCCCTCACCAGGCCAAGTTCACCCAGGGGTGGACCTTGAAAAGTACCCTGAACTCTACCAAAACCAACCACCCCCAATTTAGTGCCGAGAACGAGCTATCCATGCCCCAGCTCTAATTGCGCGTGGAGCATGAGGTACCAACAACCCCTTGAGACAGCACCCCGCCTACCTTTTACATGGAGAATCACGTTCCCGATGAGCACGTCTTGGCTGTTGATAATGATGCACCTGTAGTCCCCGCTGTCAGAGGGCTGCACCCTGCTCAGGTTCAGGGCAGCCACCCCTTGGCTGAGCTCCTTGAGGAAGGGCTGCGTCCGCCCTCTGAACTCCACGTCCTGGTCCTGCAGCTGGTCGGCGCTGTCATAGTAGCTGTGCACCACGGAGCCTGCGTGGTCCCGGAAGACATGCCAGTGGATCTGGAGCTTGGTCAGCAGGTAGTCAGAGGAGAGCTTGAACTGGCAGCTGAGGGTGACATTTTCCCCAGCCACGGCGTTCACCTTCGACTGATGCTCGAGATCTGGGAGAGGGAGGGTGCGATGCAGTCAGGCACCAGCACTTGTGGTGGGCCGCCAGGTCTTGGTCATGAGGGGGGCACTGGTTCCTAACTCACCTGATCCTAAAGCAATGATGCAGCCCAGCCACGCCGGAAACCACGCCAGGTGCCACATCACCAAGGGTCAGCAAACACTGGGGTGGGGTGCCCCAGTGCTTGTCTTCCTGCAAGACAGAGAGTCTGTGAACTGAAATATTCACCCTTGTGGCTTCAGGGACAAAAAATGGCAAGAGGATCCTCTTTGGGGGTTTCGTCCTTGGGAGAAGGAGCCTCCATGGAGCACGACCCGGCAGGTGGAGAGGAGTTGACACCTGGCTGGCAGGGACTCGGATCACTCGAGCCAGCCAGGGTTGAGTCCCTCGGTGGCTACACCTGCAGTACGCCTCGGCTAACGAACTCTGCGTGGGTTTAGGCACAGCGAGCATCCTGATTGGCTCCTGGGGGTGCACCAGCTGGGGCCCTGGCTTTGCAAGCGTGTTGGCTCTTCTCACACAGTTCGGCTGTGAGTCTCCCCAGTTCGGTTCCTGTACTCTGGCCTTCTTGGTTTTGGCTTATTTCTGGATTACAGCTTTGGATTTCCCCATGGATCTGTCTCCTGGTTCTTGACCCCGGTTTGGCTCTGCTCCCCCTGTGTGTTATCCCTTGGACTGGCTCTCGGCACCTGATCCCTAGATCCTGGCCCTGGGCTGTGTTGTGGATTCTACCCCTGGATTTCCCTCTGGATATGGCTCCCATCCTCTGACCCAGCTTGAGGCCCCTCAGTGGGCTAACCAGTAGGCCAGACCGCTGGCCATCTGCACCCACTGCCCAGGCTTACAGGTGTTGGGCACGGAGGGACCTCCAAGGGTCGCCTGGTCCAGCCCCATGTCCCGAAGTGGGGCGCAGTATTCCTAAGCTCTCCCAGACGGCCACCCATGCTGCCTTTTCCTGAAACCCTCCAAGGAAGGAGACGCCACAGCTTCTCTCAGCAGCTTGTTCCACTCTCTTGCTGCTTTCACCATTGGGACGTTTCTCTCGAGATTTGGCCTAAATTTCCCTGCTGTGCTTCAACCCCCAGCATCCCAGGAAGAGAGAGGTGCTGTGTCAGGGGAGATGGAGTTTCTTGCACCGTAGGGTAGTAACAGATGTCTCAGCACATGATATCACCTCATTTGGTGACATGTCATAGAATCAGAGAAAATGAGGGCTGAAGGGACCTCAGGAGGTCACATCTCATCCAACCCCCTGCTCAAAGCAGGACTGAGTCCTGGCCCAGCCGATCTGCTTCTGTGGGAGAAATGCATGTCACCTGCTCTCCTGTCAGTTGAAGCAGTGAGCCAGCGGGTGATGTATTCTCCGGGGGGCTGACGTGCCCCATCCTGCATGCTCCAGCACTCCCAGGCAGGTTCAGGCCCCTCGAGCCCTGGAAGTGCTTACCTAGCTTTCCCAGTTTCCAAGAAGCATCTCTACAATCTCTGGGACGCGTCTCAGTTAGCAGGGAAAGGGTTTCCCTCTTTACTGAGATGCATCCCGAGGACCTTGGGGGCGCTTTGAGGTAAGTGGGGAAGCCCTGGCTTTCTCCCAGGATTCCTGGGGTGAGCAGAATCGGGCCCCTCGAGTCCCCAGGGTGCCCGGAGGGCATGGGCAGCTCTGGGCTCCCTCCATTAAGTAACCAGATGTCTGTCACTAAATAACAGCCCAGTTTGATACCACCTTTGCACAGCCACAATTTCTACCGTGGACGTGTGGCAGCAGGGGGGTGTGGATGCCCGTTTGCTTGGCATTGTGTCACCATAAAAATGGTGGCATAAAGGCAACCAGGGGCAATGCCTGTTTCTATCCTGAGAGACGCAGAACGACTGAGCTCAGGCCAGGACTTGCGGGGTGTTGTCTGCTAGCTTAAGGGCAGCAATCCAGGTGTGTGAGCTTTCTTCCCGCCCTGAACTAGCCCACAGGCTGGATTATTAACTAATGCCTGCATTTAAACTTGTGATCTACAGGCCCAAGTCCAGCTTTTCTCCCAGTTTCCCCATTGCTTTTGATTTCGTTTCATTTCGATTTTGTTTCTATCCTCCTGGCTTTTGGGTTCATTAGTCAGAGCCCTAATTATCTGTCAGCTTTTGGAGAGGAGGAGGAGAGGCACCTTATGGAAAGGTACTCATGAAAATGGCTAGTTAGAAAAAGTAGAAAAACTGAACCCTTCAAAATAGCATATAAAAATAAAAGAAAATAAAGAGTCCATAAAAGAAAGAAAAATGGGGAGAGATCACTTGTACTTGTAAGCTTTAGGAACCAGCCCTTAGACAGATTTTTTTTTTCTCCACAAATACAATATCCCTGATGTTGTCTGAAACCTTTTCAGCTCCAGTTTTAATTTTTATCTGGCAGAGATGACATTGCGATAGATCACAGCACATCAGTCAATGGCAACATATCAGGAGCGAAAACTGGGAAAAATATTTTGAGTCTCAGTTCTGGTGCGTTAGTTTTTGTAGTGCAAGGACACGTTATCTAGAGTTTCTTGGGAGGAAAAGAAGAATCTCCTGTTATGTATTGCTGCTTAATTGGTGTAGGGACAATATGTAGCGCTTTGCAGTGTCTTTAAACTAGTGGTTCTCAGCCTTTTCAGATTGCAGGTGTCCTGGGGCCTTCTAGATTAGATGCCAGCCTCCCTCGGAAAATACCAGCTGTAGGTTTCACTCATTCCCCGATTACAGAAAAAAACCTAGTGTGATTCTTCCATTGCAAAGACCTTGGAAAGGTCACCGCAGGACCGAATCTTTCTGACCCTCTGGATTCCTATCTGAAATTTCTGACTTGTGGGTAAATGTTTGCATACCTGCTGGTGCTAATATTTGTGCTGGACCCTTTAAAGAATCACTGGACCCCCGGTTGAGAATTGCTGCTTTCGAATCATGGAAAACGGGGATTGAAGGGACCTCAGGAGGTCACATCTAGTCCAACCCCCTGCTCCAAGCAGGACCAGCCCCAGCTACATCATCCCAGCCAAGGCTTTGTTTAGCTGGGTCTTCAAAACCTCCAAGGATGAAGAGTCTCTGGGCATCCTGTTCCAATGCTTCACCACTCTGAGTCCTAGTGCGACCCTCCAGCGTATGTACTACACCCCACAACTTCATGTTATCCACACACTTGCTGAGGGCGCACTCCATCCCCTCTTCCAGATCATTTATGAAGCTATTGAACAAAACCAGCCCCAGGGGCCTCCGCTTGAGACCAGCTGCCAACTAGACAAAAGCACAATGTTCTCGTTTTCACCTGAAGCTCAGAAACAGGGCGGCGCCATTTGGCTATGCAAAAATTACTGGGCTATGACAAGCAGCAGAAAGCCTAAGGCGGCCCCTTAATACTCTTATCCTACGCTCCGTACCCCATGCCAGTAATCTGACCTCAAAATATGAAATGAGCCATTTACCTGCACATGGAGCTCTCCTTCCAGCCCCAGCCCATCGGAGCTGGCTGCACCCACAGCTTAAAAGAACAGAGTTATTTCCTTAGACGTTACAGACATATTAATCATTGACAGAGCTGTGTATATGAGCTTTTTATGCAAGATGAACTCTGCCCACTTGTTCATACACGTAATTATCCATCTTTTGTCCAGGAGTCAGCACAAGGCTTCTTAACGAATGCATCTGTGATGATAAAGACCTTGCCATTTTGCCCCGGTCACTAATCCTTAGCTGCAGGGGTAGCAGTGGACATCGTCTTCCTGGACTTTCAGAAGGCCTTCGATACTGTTTCTCACCCTGTTCTCATTAAAAAACTGGGGGGCTGTGGTGTCGACACCCACACAGTCAGATGGGTCACTAACTGGCTGGAGGGCCACACCCAGAGGGTGGTGGTGGATGGGTCATTTTTGACCTGGAGGGACGTGGGCAGTGGGGTCCCCCAGGGCTCGGTCCTCGGGCCCGCACTGTTCAACATCTTCATCAGTGATTTGGACGAGGGAGTAAAAAGCACCCTGTTCAAATTTGCTGATGACATTAAGACATGGGGGGATGTGGGCACACTAGAAGGAAGGAATAAGCTACAATTGGACCTAGACAGGTTACAGGTTCCAAAGAGGTGATCCTCCCCCTCTATGCGGCACTGGTCAGGCCGCAGCTGGAGTACTGCGTCTAGTTCTGGGCGCTGCACTTCAGGAGGGATGTGGACAACATGGAGAGGGTCCAGAGGAGGCCTCTCGCATGATCAGGGGGCAGCAGGGCAGGCCCTATGAGGACAGGCTACGGGACCTGAACCTGTTCAGCCTCCACAAGAGAAGGCTGAGGGGGGATCTAGTGGCCTGTTACGAACTAGTCAGCGGGGATCAGCAGGCACTGGGGGAGTCCCTGTTCCCCTGAGCACCGCCAGGAGTGACCAGGAATAACGGTCACAAGCTGGCAGAGGGTAGGTTTAGGTTAGATGTCAGGCGGCGCGACTTCACGGTCAGGGCGGCTAGGGTCTGGAACCAACTTCCAAGAGAAGTGGTGCTGGCTCCTACCCTGGGGGTGTTTAAAAGGAGGCTAGATGAACACCTTGCTGGGGTCGTTTGACCCAGTACTCTTTCCTGCCATGGCAGGGGGTTGGACTCGATGATCTGCTCAGGTCCCTTCCAACCCTAGAAACTGTGAAACTAGGGACACATCTACACATGCACTTTAATGCACATTAGCCTATTTTAATGTGCATTTGAGCATTACAGAGAAACCTGCATGCTGTCACTAAGGCACGTTAAAATAGGCTAATGTGCCTCTTCCTAGTACCTCACAATGGAGGTACTAAATTTAATGTGCATTAACCAAAAGTGTATTAATGGACATGTAGATGCACCCTGTGTCTAGAGACTTTTGCTATTAGGTACAGAGGCTGTGTAAGCTGGGCTTCCGCGTCTATGTACCAACGACAAGTGGCAAAGTGGGGTAAAGCAGCAGAAGGGCTTAAAGCTTGTGCCTGAGTGACTGTAGTGTGCATCTTTGCAGAGGGGGCAGCCAGCTTGGCTAGTAAACACCACCAGTAGTTTGGGGTTTTTTTAAGACCTGGCTTGACAAAGCCTTGGCTGGGATGATACAGTTGGTGCTGGTCCTGCTTTGAGCTGGGGGTCAGAATAGATGTGATGTCCTGCAGTCCCTTCCAGCTAAGATTATATGACTCTGTGAGGGTAAATAAAGCACTGGAACAGGCTGCCCAAAGCAGTGGTGCAGTCTCCATCCTTGGAGGTTTTGAAGACCTGGCTAGACAAAACCTTGGCTGGGCTGATGTAGTTGGGGCTGGTCCTGCTTGGAGCAGGGGCCTGGACTAGATGTGACCTCCTGAGGTCTCTTCCACCCAAATTTTCTCTGATTCTATGACATCTAAAAAGCTATAATTAAACAATGTGTTAACTTATGGCTTGATCTTAAAATATTAGAGGTGGTGCATGACCAAACGTATCCAATATACATTAGCTTATCTTCAAGATTTATCATTGACTGCTTTCTATATTTGAATAAATGGTCTCTGATAGGTTCTGTTTAAATGTCTTGTCTCCATGAAACTTTTAGATCCTGGTTGAACCACACCTTTAGTGAGCCTTGGAGGGCCTGGAAAAGCAAGAGGGAAGGAAACGAGATGGATAAAATGTCCTCCAAGTTTTTATCTCATTTCCTTCCCTCAGTGTGGAAGGACCTGCAACTTGTTTGCTCTTGTTTGTGGTATTCTCTGCTCAGGCTGCTGTGTTTCTACAGATCATTTAAGCTCTTTAATAAAAAACACACCTGTTATAAACCCCCCCACCCCCACCCCTGGGACTTCTCCGAATCTGAAATCCCCAGGAGAACAGAGAAGCCTTTCCAGCAGACCTGCCTCTCCTCTGATTGAAGAGAGGATGAGGGCACAGGGCTGACGGGGCCTAGAGGAGAGACGACCCAGAGGGGATTGAATAGCAACTGTTGTTGCCTCCCTGCAGGGTGGCTCTGAAAAGCATGGAGCGGGACTGTTCTCCGATGACAGAACAAGGAGCAATGGGCTCAGGATGCAGCAAGGGAAGTTGAGGTTAGAAATTAGGAAGAACTTTCTCCTTGGGAGGGTGGCGAGGCACTGGAATAGGCTGCCCAGAGAGGTGGTGGAGTCTCCGTCCTTGGAGGTTTGGGGTTGACAAAGTAGTTTAGTCCAGACAAACCCGGCTGCATCCCTCAGCCTCTCCTCATCCATCCCCGAAGCCATGTTCATTGCCCTCTGCTGGACTCCCTCCCATCCTCTCTCTGCAGTGTGGGGGCCCACAGCTGGACACAGGACTCCAGATGTGGCCTCCCTGGTGGCCAATAGAGGGGAGCAATCACTGCCCTCTGTCCTGACACCGCTCCTACCCATGCAGCCCAAGCTGCCCTGAGCCTTCTTCCCTAACCCTAACCCTATTCCTATCCTTATCCCTAACCCTAGTCACCTTCTTGTCCCCAGTCCCCCTAGGTCCCTGTCTGCAATGCTGCTGTGGTCCCCAGCCTGCCCGGGGGCCTGGGATTTCTCTGTCCTCAGGGCAGGACTTTGCACCAATGCACGATGAGAACCAGGGTCCAGGGGACCTCAGAGGCTGCCTGGCGGTGCCTGGAGTGGGTTGTCCACACCCCTGGTGCTGGGGGGTCTGTGCAGTTCAGTCCAGCCGGGCTCTGCCCGTGCTTTGCTCTCCCTGCCCTGGGGCTGCCTCTCCCTGCCACCCCCCTCCTCCCAGGAGCTGCTGCCAGGCCTGCTGGCAGGGCAGGGGAGGAGCTGGAGCCAGGATGTGATGCTGCCTCCAGTACTCCCTTTTCCTGCCCTTCTCCCCCCCCCAGCTGCTGGGGCCTTGGCTGCTGGCTGGAGGAGGAGGAGGGCTGCAGGCTGGGTTGGGTTGGGAGTGAGGGGCAGCAGCAGGGCTGGGGGGGGCAGGAACTGTGGGTTGGGAGTGAGGGGCACTGGCAGAGCTGGAGAGGGAAAGGGGCTGTGGGTCGGGAGTGAGGGACACCTGCAGGGATGGGGCATAGCCATATGGGTTGGGAGTGAGGGGCACCAACAGCTGGCACCACATGGGTCCCCTTCCCCGTGCCCTGTTTCAGGGCAAGGTGTGACCCCCAGTGGCCCTGGCCAAGGGGCTGCATATCTTCGACAGAAGGTCATAGTCCTGGCTGCCCTTCACTCCAGAAAACCCCACTGTCTCCTTCCTGCAGGCCACCAGGAGCCCGGACGCTGGCACAGTTGGCATCGGACAGACCAGATGGCTGCGGAGCTGCGTCTGACACCAGCCATCGGTCTCCTGTCCCCTCCAGTAATGACAGCGGAGCCGGATGTGGTGGGACCCGGGGCTTTGAGGGGACCCCTCTGCTCCTGGCCGAAGCAGCCACAGCCCTGTGCTGGCTACGCGGCCCTGGAGGAGGCCGGACAGGGTGAAGTCCCAGGGCATTGGGACCTGCTTCACGTTCACAGAGAGGAGTCCCTGGCCTGCCAGGAGCCAGGTAACGTGCCAGGGGGCCAGGTGAGAGTCTAGTAGCCCAGCCATGTAGTATCTCAGCTGTCTAGTAGTCAGGCATTTAGTAGCCCAGTCATCTACTAACCAGCAGTCTAGTAGACCTGCTGCCTAGTAGCTCAGAAGTCTACTAGCCTAGCCATCTAGTAGCCAGCTCTCTAGCAGCCCAGCCATCTACTAGCCCAGAAGTCAAGTAGCCAGCTGTCTAGTATCCCAGTAGTCCAGTAGGCTAGCCATCTAGTAGCTCAGCTGTCTAGCAAGCAGCTGTCTAGTAGTCTACTAGCTGTGTAGTACCCACCCATCTAGTAGCTGCACAATCTGGTATCCCACCACCCTTTCGTTTCCAGACAGGTTTATGCTTTTCATCGTTTTCCCTGTGCCGGTTGCTGCTGCTTCTGGCCTCTTAGAGGTTCCTCTCATCCCTGAGTTTTCACCATTGGGGATGTCTCTAAACCCCATCTGCAGAGACACCCCTGGCCCCCCGGCTCCCCTTGCCACACTCCTCTCTCTGCCCATCCTCTGTCACTTTCCCTGGCCCTGTGTTAGCTCGGACAAAGCTGCCTCCACTTTGCTCTGCTTGAACCGGCTTTTTCACAAGCTCCATGTCTGTGCAAGTCCCTGGCAAGGCTGACATGGGCTGGTTTGGTGGTCCTGATCAGTGCTGGAGGCCCAGTCGCCCGCTGGGAGCCCTCTGTTCTCTACGCCAGGCTGGTGCGGGTGTCTGGGCACTGGGGTTTACCTAGTGACTTTGGGCTGTTTTTATTCCTAGTTAAGCCCAGGCCTGTGTCCCGTTGCAGATTCCCCCAGCACGGAGGAGACCTGGGACTCATCAGCTGATGAAAGCCCCATGGGCGACTTCCCCAGACAAGACCCTTCGCTACGGGCAGGTGAGGCAGCGGTTGTCCTTTCCAGCTTTCATCTAAAAACTATGCTCTTTGTGTTTTGTTGGGCATCGATTCAGCACAAGGCCTGTTCTCCCAGCACCCTCCTAGAAACCAGCCCCCCTGCCCCGGAGAAAGTGGCCCTGTTCATCCCACCCCCCCGCTTCATCTTCCACACGAGGATCCTGAAGCAGTGTTGGGGTCCCCGCTGCGTCTCCGGCAGGGAGCAATGACCATGGTTGCCCCTCCAATCACGAGATGGTCACTGGGCCTCATCTCCAGCTTCATGACTGTGAAGATCATAGAAAACGAGGGTTGGAAGGGACCTCAGGAGATCACATCTAGTGCAGCCCCTGCTCCAAGCAGGACCAGCCCCAACTACATCATCTCAGCCAAGGCTTTGTCTAGCTGGGTCTTCAAAACCCCAAAGGATGCAGACTCTGCCGCTTCACTAAGTAACCTGTTCCAGTGCTTCACCACCCTCCTCGGGAGAAAGTTCTTCTTAATATCTCACCTCAGCTTCCCTTGCTACAACTTGAGCCTATTGCTCCTTGTTCTGTCATCTGCCCCCACTAAGAACAGCCCAGCTCCATCCTCTTTGGACTGGAAAAGGGCCAATGTGGTCCCTATTTTCAAGAAGGGGAGGAAGGAGGATCCAGGCAACTACAGGCCAGTCAGTCTCACCTCCATCCTTGGTAAAGTCTTTAAAAAGATTATTAAGGCTCACATATGTGAGAGCACAGCAGGAAAAATGATGCTGAGGGGAAACCAGCACGGGTTCATAGCAGGTAGATCATGCCTAACTAATCTAGTTTCTTTTTATGACCAGGTTACAAAGCACCTGGGTGCAGGAGTAGGCGTAGATATCGTTTACTTAGACTTCAGGAAGGCCTTCAATATGGTATCCCACCCCATAGTGGTGAAGAAGTTAAGAGGCTGTGACTTGGATGATTACACAGTCCGGTGGGTGGCAAATTGGCTAGAGGGTCGTACCCAGAGAGTGGTGGAGGACGGGTTGATATCGGCCTGGAAGGACGTGGGCAGTGGGGTCCCGCAGGGCTTGGACCTTGGACCGATACTCTTCAATGTCTTCATCAGTGACTTGGATGAGGGAGTGAAGTGTACTCTGTCCAAGTTTGCGGATGATACAAAACTTTGGGGAGAAGTGAACACACCAGAGGGCAGGGGACAACTACAGGCAGACCTGGACAGGTTGGACAAATGGGCAGGAAACAATAGGATGCGATTTAACAAGGAGAAAAGCAAAGTGCTGCACTTAGGGAGGAAAAATGCCCAGGACACCTACTGCCTAGGAGATGACCTGCTCGGCAGCATGGAAGCGGAAAGGGATTTCAGAGTCCTAGTGGACTCCAAGATGAACATGAGTCGTCAGTGTGACAAAGTCATCAGCAAAGCTAATGGCACTTTATCGTGCATCAGCAGATGCATGACAAACAGAGCCAAGGAGGTGATACTTCCCCTCTATGCGGCGCTGGTCAGGCTGCAGCTGGAGTACTGCGTCCAGTTCTGGGCGCCGCACTTCAAGAGGCATGTGGACAACATGGAGAGGGTCACGAGGAGGGCCACTCGCATGGTTAAAGGCTTGCAGGCCAAGCCCTATGAGGAGAGACTAGGGCACCTGGACCTCTTCAGCCTCCGCAGGAGAAGGATGAGAGGCAACCTTGCGGCTGCCTATAAATTCATCGTGGGGGCACAGAAGGGAATCGGTGAGGCTCTATTCACCAAGGCGCCCATGGGGGTCACAAGAAATAATGGCCATATAAGCTAGCAGAGAGCAGATTTAGACTGGACATTAGGAAGAACTTCTTAGAGTGGCCAAAATCTGGACTGGGCTCCCAAGGGAGGTGGTGCTCTCCCCTACCCTGGGGGGTCTTCAAGAGAGGAGGTTGGATGGGCATCTGGCTGGGGTCATCTGACTCTAGCGCTCTTTCCTGCCTATGCAGGGGGTCGGACTCGATGATCTATTGAGGTCCCTTCCCACCCTAACATCTATGAATCTTTGGAGCCATCCTGCAGGGAATTGAAGGCTGCTATGAAGCCCCCTCTCAGGCTTCTCTTCTGCCAAGTAAATAAGCCCAGTTATTTCAGCCTCTCCTCATCTGTCATGTGCCTCAGCCCCTCCCCCAACCATTCCCTCCCCCCCAACCATTTTTGTTGCCCTCCGCTGGACTCTCCAATTTGTCCTCATCCTTTCTGTAGTGAGGGGCCCAAAACTGGACACAGGACTCCAGATGTGGCCTCACCAGTTCAGAACAGATGGAAAGACTCACTGCCCTCCACCAGCGCAGTCTGCTCAAGGTCTATGAGTCCTACTAAAGGTCTATTAGACCTACTAAAAGTCTAGCAGTCCTACTAAAGGTTTGTTAGAGCAGCCCTGCTACACATTGCAATAAAACCTGGCTAGAAACTAGCTCTAGAGACATTGTTCCCAGGGTTACTGCTACAGCACTGGTCAGGCAGCAGCTGGAGTACTGCATCCAGTTCTGGGCGCCGCACTTCAGGAGGGATGTGGACAACATGGAGAGGGTCCAGAGGAGGCCACTCGCATGGTCAGGGGGCAGCAGGGCAGGCCCTACGAGGAGAGGCGACGGGACCTGAACCTGTTCAGCCTCCACAAGAGAAGGCTGAGGGGGGATCTAGTGGTCTGTTACAAACTTGTCAGGGGGGACCAGCAGGCATTGGGGGAGTCCCTGTTCCCCCGAGCACCGCCAGGAGTGACCAGGAATAACGGTCACAAGCTGGCAGAGGTAGATTCAGACTAGATATCAGGAGGCGTGACTTCACGGTCAGGGCGGCTAGGGTCTGGAACCAGCTTCCAAGAGAAGTTGTGCTGGCTCCTACCCTGGGGGTTTTTAAGAGGAGGCTGGATGGAAACCTTGCTGGGGTCATTTGACCCCAGTACTCCTTCCTGCCATGGCAGGGGGTCGGACTAGATGATCTACTCAGGTGCCTTCCAACCCTAGTAACTATGAAGCTCACTGGCGAATCGGGCAATAAATGGAGAGTGGCCTCCTATACCTTTGTACACCATAAAAAATGTCCACCCAGCTATAAAAAGAGCCAATCAAAAGAGCTATGAAGTTAGTACTTGAAAATGTGCAACAGCTTTATTGCTCCTTTCTATCCAGCTGTAATTTGAACGCTGGGCAGGGCCTGATGTTTCAGGGACTACAGAGTTGGCAGAAAGTCACTGTAAAGAAATCCCAACACTGGTCTTGTCTTCAAGAACAACCCCGGGCTCCTGACAGACTGGATGTTAACTGGAATAGGCCTGTGGCAAGGCATCTGCACAAGGCTACACAAGCCCCATCAGGCCAATACACAGTCCTCTTTGTTTCTATTTCTCCTTTTATACAGCAGTCAAAGCACATTATGTGTGATGTTCCACCCATATCTTGACTATCTTGAGCTGGCTTGTGCTGTGGGTTTGCTCCACATCCTGCTCTGGGGGTTCCTGGTCCAGCTTCACCATCCTGGTACTGGGCTTCCCTGGTGCAGCTGTCTCCCACTTCTGTCCTCTAGCCCATGTAGCCAGGTTTTGCTTCTGCGAGGAGTTCAGGGATCAGTCCAGCTCACCGATCAGGCTTATGCTTCAGCAAAGCCTTTGTATGAGCAATATCTCTATATCCATCCATGTTTCAGCAAGACCTGCAGATGCTTTTCCTCTCCTGGTAGGTATAGGGGTCCTGTGCACAGCTGAAGAGCAGCCTCCGGAGGAAGGGCCTGGAAACCTGGAGCCGCTGAGACCATCCCCAGGGAGATCAGGGGCAAGGGGACTCCTGACACCTGGGCTGGGTGAAGTGCATGAAAAGCAGGGAGAGGACACAGCCATGACCAAGGTACCAGTGCGTGAACGTGGAGCAGCAGGCGTGGGAGGGGGGGGCGGTGTAGGGAAGTGCCAGAGCATCAGGGAGACCTGAAGAGCCCCAAGAGGAGCTTCCTGCCCTGTACGTATCAGCTGAGACTGGAAGTGGGTCCAGCACTACCTCAAAAGGCTGCTTCGACAGAGCATTTGAAGACTGGGGCGTCCCAAGAGACCGTCTCAGTGGCCCCCAGCCAGCACCCAGGTTGAGAGTCTCCTCGGCTGAGGTGCCTCTCACTAGGGTTACCATATTTTCCAATTTTAAAATAGGGCACCTGTTCGGGGTGAGGGGTAATATGATTGTGGGGGTTAGTGATATGCCCGTGCCCTGCCCCTGGCCCTCACACAGCCCCCTGCCCCTCTGTCCTTGCTGATACCCCTCACTCCCAACCTGCAGTCCCCTGGCCATGCCTGCACCCCATACTCCTGACCCACAGTCCCCTGCCCCCTTTAGTGCCCCTCACTGCCAAGCCACAGCCCCCACCCAGCCTTTCCAGTGCCCCTCACTCCTGACCCGCAGCCCCTTGCCCCCCCCAATGCTGCCGGTGCCCCTCACTACCAACCTGCAGCCCCCTGCCTCCCCCAGCCCTGCAATGCCTTTCGCTCCCTACCCACAGCCCCCTGCGACCCAAGCCCTGCCAGTGCCCCTGCCCCCCCAGCCCTGCTGCCCCCGAAGAACCCCCCTTCCCCCGCTGGAGGGGCAGGCAACTCCCCTGCCATGCTGCAGCTGCGGCGCTGGAGATGGGAGGACCCAAGAAAGGGACGTGGGGAGAACCAGATGTATGGTGACCCTACCCTGAAAACACAGAGGGACTCTGCACCTCGGTCCAGCAGGGTCCCTCTAGCCCCAGGGCAGAATCATGAGCCAGCCGCGTGCTCGGACCGAGCTCCTGAGTCCTGGAGGGAAATCCCGGATCCACTGATGGATTGGGAAGTGAATCCCAGTCTCCTGGCACCACTAGGATCGAGGACAGATTCCCAGAGTTGCTGATATCTGCAGGACCCCACCATCGTGAAACCGCGCCGGAGTGACCTGTGCCCAAAGGAAACAGGCACTGGGTGAGGTGTAATATCTCTGTCTCTGTGCCTGAAGGCAGAAAACCAATGGCCCCCTGCTTCCCCATTCCCCTGCCCTGCTTCCAGGCTGAGTTTGCGCCGAGTCCTGCCTGGTTCATCCCATCCCAGGCCATTGGGGACCCTCGTTCCCCCTTCCTGACTGCTCCTTGCCCTTTCCTTCGTTTCCACCCCATGGCCGGACGCACCAGGGATGGCTGCAGCTACCCTAGATCAGGTCAGTCACTGGCAGGGAGGTTCCCTGTGTTTTGTGAGGGGCAGTAGATCTGGGATTTGGGGCCTGCGGCACTCCGCCATACTCCCAGAGCTTCAAGGGGAAAAAGGGAAGAGTCCTGACACCACCAACATACGGGCAAGAAGGGTGAATTCCCCAGGTCGCCGTCTCAGGCAGAGAGTTCTCCCTTGCAAGTCACTTCCATAAAAACAGCTACCCTAGAGGACACTCGAGGCACCTGGTCTGTCACTTCCTCTGGTGGTCTCGCGATGGCAGTGCCCTCCTTATGAACCAAGCGTATAGTCGCGGAGGGAACAGCTACTGGATGGCAACTCCCAGCAACGGGAGCTAAAGCGGAGAAATGCAGTGCTCCATCCATGGCCACGTCAGGCCCTTTACCAGAGCATCTGCATCAACCGAGGAGGAAGACTCAGGTTTGTGAAGGTCAGGAGGAGACACTGATGGTGTAATGCTTGTGCCTCCAGCTCCTGGAGCCCGTTGAGGACGTGGCCGTGTATTTCACGTGGAGGGAGTGGGAGCTGCTGGAAGCTGGAGACAAGGAGCTTTACCGGGACCAGATGCTGAGGAATTACCAAGCCCTCGTTTCCCTGGGTAACGTGCTGGTTCTTGTTTTTCTGATCTGAAATGTCCCGTTCTTTCTCCCTCCTCCTTGACGGTCGTATCC
Source organism: Crocodylus siamensis (assembly GCF_052110815.1). Taxonomy (NCBI): domain Eukaryota; kingdom Metazoa; phylum Chordata; order Crocodylia; family Crocodylidae; genus Crocodylus; species Crocodylus siamensis. Next base: position 20,319,200 of record NC_143400.1, on the reverse strand, counting down.
TCCCTTGTGCATTTCGGGGGGTGTTTTCTATCCGCTTCCGCTCCTTTGCTGTGGCCTGGTGTCTGCTTCATGTTTTCATACCCTCCTTTGCCCATTTCAGATACCTTGGTTGGGGTCTTCCCCTTGATCTCACCCCTCTTCGTTCCATATCCAACCGTTTTCTTTCCAGTGTGATCCCCACTTTGCTGTCCTGGCATGCTTGTACCATCTTCGATTCATTCACTTGTCAGCAACTGGGCCCAATTCGTTCATTCACCAAAAACCACCGTCTTCGCTCACTTTCCTATTGTATTGAACACAGAACCATCCCAGCATGCAGTGCACCTTTTGCTGCTCTCTACGAATGGAAACACGTTGCCTGTCCTCACCCTCATGTCTCCAAAAAAAAGAAACCCAAAAAACCAAAAAAAACCCCCAACAACAACTTTATAGAGGCACAAAAGCAAAGATCTCCGTGTCCTTTGTTGCACCACAAATGGCTAATATTCATGGTGGCAATAATGCTGGTAATAAATTGTGCCACTTGATTGTGGCGGTCGTGTTTGCTGGTTGGCGGGAGAGCTTCTTACGCTGCTCTGGAGGCCTGAGGGTCCCAATCCTGCCAACCCTATGGATGTCCAGGTGGGATTGGGTGTCTGGAGCCCTGACCTGGCTTTTCCCTCTTTAAGGGGGAATTTTGGGGTGACTCTCAGTAAATGGAGAAAGCTAGGATTTATCCACTTCTGGAGGACACTTCTTGGATCTCTGTATATGGGGAAAGCCGTGGGTTCGCCCGCTGAGGGGACCAGCAGGGAGATACAAGAGACATGTCTCTTTTTGGAGTGCCCTGGTTATGGAGACATATGGATTCCCTGACTTTGGATTACAATTCCTTAGCTCCTCCACCGCGCCATGTGATTTGGTGACATCTATTTCTGCCCTTAATCCCCTTTTTCCTCCTCTTGAGTTTACACCAACCGGGCAGTCACCAATGGAGGCAAGAGCAGCAGTGGCTGTTGCAACCCAGGGCTTTTCCATGTCCTCAGCTTCTTGAGTGACACTTGTACACGTGACGGAACATGGGAGTTTCTAACGAGGAGCCTTGTAAGGTTCCTCCCACGTTCCTTTCTACCCTCTTCATCACTGTGGACCACACTGAACTTTGCCAATCTATAAAGATTTCTTTTTCCTGCTAGACTCACTCCTTATATTGGGAAGGCTCTTTGCAAAAATCACATGATCCATGGTGCAAATTATAGGAAACGAGGGAAGGGACCTCAGGAGGTCACATCTAGGACAACTCCTTGACCATCCCCAACTAGATCATCCCAGCCAAGGCTTTGTCTAACCAGGTCATCTAAACCTCCAAGGATGGAGGCTCCACTACCTCTCTGGGCAGCTTGTGGTGCTTCATCACCCTCCCAAGGAGAAGGTTCTTCCTCATATCTAACCTCAACTTCCCTTGCTGCAGCCTGAGCCCATTGCTCCTTGTTCAGTCATCAGAGAACAGTACAGCTGCATGCTCTTAGGAGCCACCCTGCAGGGAGTGATGGCTGCTAGTCAATCCCCTCTCGGTCTTCTCTTCTGTAGGCTCACTCAGCCCAGGGCCCTCAGGCTCTCCTCACCCAACCCCCAAACCATGTTCACTGCCCTCCACTGCATCCTTTCTGCAATGGGGGCCCCACAACTGGACACAGGACTCCAGATGTGGCCTCCCTGGTGCTGAATAGAGGGAAAGAATCACTGCATCTATGCATCACCTCCTAGAATGACTCACCTAGGGTGGCTGTCTTAGAGGACAGTCCAGTTGTCCTCTGTCCTCTATTGATATGAAACCGGACACATTTATGTCCTCTGTTTTTCTCTTTAAAGGTGTTGGGTTTCATATCAATAGGGGACAGAGTAGCAGAAAACCAAAATGTCCTCTAAGATGGCCACCCTAGATCCACCCATGGGATGACAAGGCTGCTAGAGTTGCCTATACGGTTGTTATAACAGCATCCCTTTCTATGCAGTGCCAAAAACAGATTACTTTCTCTCCCCTAAACAAGCTTTTATTGTCACCGGTCTATCATAGGATCATAGGAAATGAGGGTTGGAGGGGATCTTAGGGGGTCACATCTAGTCCAACGCCCTACTCAAAGCCAGACCATCCCCAACTGGATCATCCCAGCCTGGGCTTTGTGAAGCCAGGCCTTAAAAATCTCTGAGGATGGAGATGCCACCACCTCTCTAGGTAACCCAGCGCTTCACCACACCCCCAGTGAGAGATTTTTTTTCCTAATATCCAGCCTCAACTTCCCTTGCTGCAGCTTGAGCCCATTGGTCCTTGTTCTGTTCTCGAAGAACAGTCCAGCGTCATGCTCTTTGGAGCCACCCTTCAGGGAGGTGATGGCTGCTATTCAGTCCCCTCTTGGTCTTCTCTTCTCCAGAGTCAATCAACCCAGTGCCCTTAGTCTCTCCTCATCCTGTGCCCCAGACCATGAATCATTTTTATTGCCCTCTGCTGCACTCTCTCCAATATGTCCACATCCTTTCTTTAGTGGGGGACCAAAATGGCACAGGACTCCAGATGTGCCCTCCCCAGTGCTGAATAGAGGGGAGGAATCACTGCCCTTGACCTGCTGGCTATGCTTCTACCAGTGCAGCCCAGGATGCCATTAGGCTTCTTGGTAACAAGGGCAGACTGACTCCTATCCAGCTTCTTTTCCACTGTAACCCCAGGTCCTTTTTGGCAGAGGCTCATTGACTCTTCACTTCCAAGACTCATCTCTGCCAACTTTTACTGAGAATAAACCCATTTCTAGTTTTTCTTTTCTGCCTGAAATTACCTTAAGAAGATCAGCTGGGTGGATGGCCATGAGTATGTTCTCTCTCTCTCTCTCTCTCTCCAAATCAGTATCTCGAATGTCTAGAAAAGTATTCTTCTTTCTTCCTCCTTGCACATCACAAATCACCGCATCTCTGCCCACCTTCTTCTCTGCCAGTGTGAGCTTTCTGAGGGGTTCATGCTTTATATTTTATACAACCATCATACCACTTACTTGGGTGACTGAGGCCATGATGTATCAACGGTTTCTATCTGCAGTAGCTTCTCTTTTATCATAGAAACATGGGAAATGAGGGTTGGAAGGGACCTCAGGAGGTTGCATCTAGTTCAACCCTTTGCTTAAAGCAGAACCAGCCCCACCTAGATCATCCCAGTTATGGCTTTGTGGAGTTGGGCCTTAAAAAAACTCCAAGGATTGAGATGCCGCCACCTCTCTGGGTAACCCATTCCCTATTCTTCACCACTCTCCTTGTGAGAGAGGTTTTTCTTAATATCCAACCTCAACTTCCCTGAGCCCATTGTTCCTTGTTCTGTCCTTAATATTCCCTTTTCCTTTTCCTTGTTAGAATTTTGGAGTCCATTAGATCCTTTCGCCAAATCCCAATCAGGCCCAGTCTAGACACTCCCCAGAACAGGATACAGAGCTCCCGCACCAGCCTAAATGTCCTCCTCCCTACGTGTCCTCCTTTCAGTCCCCAGTCAAATATCTGAGTCCATTGGATCCTTTCTCCAAGTCCCAGTAGGGTACTGGATAGTGGAATAACCAGCCTGTATCCGCTCCCCAACACAGGATATCGAGGTCCCACCCCAGACTTGATCTGCCACATCCAGCAAGGGGAGACGGAGCTCTGGGTCGATGATAATGAGGAAGGTGGGGAAAGCTGGTTGTCTGAAGACGTGTCCCCAGGTGAGTCTTGTAAATCCCTGCCCCCTCTTCCAGCCACACCCCAGCTCAGAAGCTCGCAATACCCAAGGGGAGCTGGAAACATGAAGTCTTGTCTCGAGCTGCTGCCACAAGGTCCTGACATCACACAGCTGGGCCAGATCTGTGTCCAGGCAGTCCTTGCATTTCAGTGATGCAGCGACAGGCAACTCACCCCTTATTCTTCCCTTACTTAGGGCTGTTTAGGTAGGAAATCTGCTGTTAGCCCTTCAGATCTTCCTCTCCAGAGGCACTCAGGGAAGGGTTTCTGCCATTTAAAGGAGGGGTTGCCCCATTGGGACATAATAAAATGCTAGGGACAAAGCCTAGCCTGCTGTCTTGATTTGAGAGACAAATCTGGTACCATGAGATGAAATATCCATCTTCCCTCAGCAATGCAAGAGTTGCTAGCCCTGCCCAAGGTGGGTCTTATGCCCTCTGGTAGGGCATGATCGTGTTTCAATGGGCCCATGGCATCTCACAGAGGTAGCACAAACCTTGGTGGGTGGTATTAAGGATTGAGACGAAAAATTGTGCTACCTGCCGCAATTAGGCATGTTGCTTCGTTTGAACAGGAACTCTGCTTCTCCACTTTGAAAGAGGAAGAGGAATAAAGGCAGCATTCAATAAATACCTTTGGCTGTATGAAATGCCTCTAGGTGCCATTGGGATTCACAAGCTTTCATGCTTGGGAGGGTACAAGCACCTCCTTGCTCCCAGCAGAATTGCCTATAGTCTGCTCCGTAACCAGGACACTAGGAATACAAGCTGTGAGACCACGTCCAGAGTCCACCTGGAATTGGACCCCTTGTTCTCACTGGGTGTATCTACACGTGCACTTTACTATGCGTTAGCCTATTTTAATGTGCATTAAAGCATCACTGAAAAAAAAAGTGCTGTTTAGTTTATGCACATTGAAATAGGCTAATATGCATTAAGCATCACTTAAAAACCATGCTCTTTAGTTAATGCTCATTAAGACAAGCTAATGCACATTTTCCTAGTACCTCACAACGGAGGTACTAGATTTAATGTGCAGTAATGCACATGTAGACGCACCCACATAGTACTTGAGGCCCAGCTGTCCTTTGGGGCACACCCCAGCACAGGGAAATAGCAGGTCTCTCCCTTTGCCAGCTGGACAGGGACTAATTTCTAGGCTCCTGTCTCCATTCAGCAGATGCTGAGAGCCTAGGCAGAGCAGAGCAGCAGCGTCCTGAGGAAGGGCTGGCCAACCTGAAGTTGTTTATGGCCAGAAACCAGCTCCCCACCCCGCAGCAATGGAGAACAGCGAAGACCCAAAGGAACAGGGAAGGATTTGAAGGGCAGAGAGACCTGAAGAGCCACAAGGGCCTGGTTCCTGGGAGACGGGGGCTGCATATATGTGGAGAGCCTGGTGAGAGCTTTGGAGACAAACAGGGACTTGAGGCCTACAGGGGAACCCACTGGAGGGAGAATACTCAGCCCTGTGCTGAGCGTTGGGGCAGCTTCCACCATACGTGGCCTCTTTTCGAGCTCCGGAGAATGCACTCGGGGGAGAACCCCCACCTCTGCCTCCAGTGTGGGAAGAGCTTCATCTCCCTGAGCAATCTCCAAGTGCACCAAGGCGTGCACGCAGGGGAGATGCTGTACCGTTGTGCTGAGTGCAAGAAGAGCTTTGCCAGGTGGGATCATCTCCAGAACCACACGTGTGTGCATGTGGGGGAGAAGCCTTTCTCCTGCCCACAGTGCAGGAAGAGCTTCACCAAGAGCTCCACCCTCACGCAGCACCGGCGTGTGCACACTGGGGAGAAGCCGTTCTCCTGCAGTCAGTGCGGGAAGAGCTTCACGCAGAGCTCCACGCTCACACAGCACCTGCGCATGCACACAGGGGAGAAGCCCTTCTCCTGCCTGCAGTGTGGGAAGAGCTTCACTCGCAGCTCAACACTCACGCAGCACTGGCACGTGCATATGGGGAAGAAGCCCTTCTCCTGCCTGCAGTGTGGGAAGAGCTTCACCAAGAGCTCCACACTCACCACACACCTGCGTGTGCACACGGGAGAGAAACCCTTCTCTTGCAGCCAGTGCGGGAAGAGCTTCACCAAGCGGTCGACGCTCACGCACCATTTGCGTGCGCACACAGGGGAGAAATCATTTGCTTGCACCCAGTGTGAGAAGAGCTTCGCCGAGAGCTCAATGCTTGTGAGTCACTTGCGTATGCACACAGGGGGGAGGCCGTTTTCTTGCACCCAGTGCGGGAAGGGCTTTGCCAAGAGGTCTACCCTCACATATCACCTGCACGTGCACATGGACAAGAAGCCATTCTGCTGCCCGCAGTGTTGGAAGAGCTTCCCCAAGAGGTCGAAGCTCACGAACACCTGCGCCTGCATGCAAGGGAGAAGCTGTTTCCTTGCCCACAGTGTGGGAAGAGCTTCAGTGACAGCACCACGTTTGCCAAGCACCAGTGCATGCACACGGGAGAGAGGCCATTCTGCTGCAGCCAGTGCGGGAAGAGCTTCACACACAGCTCCACGCTCACCAACCACATGCGCCTGCACACAGGGGAGAAGCCTTTCTCCTGTGCCCACTGCGGGAAGGGCTTCATTGAGAGGTCCAATCTCACAAAGCACCACCGCGTGCACACGGGAGAGAAGCCATTCTCCTGCACCCTGTGCGAGAAGCGCTTCACCCATAGGTCATCTCTTAACAAGCACCAGCGTGTGCACACCGGGGAGAAGCCATACTGCTGTGCCCAGTGCCAGAAGTGTTTCCGGCAGAGCTGTGCCCTGAGCAAGCACCAACGAACCCATGAGAGCAGGGTAGTCGCAGAGAACAGGGGGCAGTCTCCGTCATCCTCCCTGGGCCATGGGAGTGAGGGTCCTGTCCCTGGACTGTAACGTCCCCAGCTCCCTCCTGCATCCATGTGGCATGTCCCACATGGGGTATTATGGTAGCTTCTGGTGGCAGCTGGGACAGAGAAGATGACAGTTGAAGAGTTAAGTAATGGTGCCAAGTAGCAGAGAGGATAAAAGCTGGTAGGACAAAAAAACAAAGTTGCCCCCAAAAGATGTTCTTTTTTGAACAGACAGTCCCAGGTTGCTACCTGCAGTAGCAAGTTAACCCCTTCCTATGATGTATGAGACATCACCCTTGTCATCTGTCTTTTCCCATCCTTGATTTTTCTTGTCTAGTTCTACATCAGCTGCGAGAGAACTGGTTTGGATGGTTTGGATCAATAAAGTGAATATCCATGAATCAGTTCTCAACCGTTTTGGCCTAGGCTGCCTCAGTGATTCACTATTTTGCTTGTGACAGTGCTAGGACAGGCTTGGATATCAAGAAAATCTTATTTTTTGGGGGTGGGGAATGGGGCATTTGGGAACTAACTGTTTCTCACCATCCTAAGGAGACCTTGCCTCTGGTTGCCATGATGGGAACACCTCCACAGTGACCACCCCGCTTCAGTCCCAACCCAAACTGGATGTGGCTGCAGAGGGGCTCTTTTTACATGCACCCAGGGTTCCCCCTGTCTCAATGCCTGTGCAACCCAGCCCTACCTAGAGGTGCCGGCCAGGCTGAGTCCCATGATTCCTGGGTCAGTGAGACCACGTCCTGGGTTGCAGCATCACCTGCTGTCTCCGCAGCCCCACCAGTGAGCTCCAGCTGGCTCTGTCCCTCCATAAGGCCAGGAGTGCCACTCAGGGAAGTGCAGCAAGACAAGCCACATGCCTGGTGCCAGCCATCATGTGCTGGTCAGCTGGAACAGCGTAGACACAGCCCTGGGGTCAAGGTCGCCAGGTCTTGCAGAGTCTAGGTCAAAAGGGGAGCCTCATCCACTAGTGCACCTTCCAGCCTCCTGGTGCCCAAGTTAGATAAATAAACCCAGATTAGGCAGGCCAGCACACACACACCTCCCTAAGCTTCACCCCCATGGTACGGGACAACAGGCTGCAGGGCAGGTGCTACTTTTACCGCAAGGCTGAACACATCAGACAGGTGGTTTGTCACCTGGTTTGGGTCAGAGGGAAGTCCAGAGTCTGCAAACTGGGTTGGAGTTCATACCTAAGCCTGAGTGACTTCCAGCAACAAGCTTTCCTTGCTTTCTCCCAACCACACCAAGCTGGTCCTGCTCATTGGACCAGATCCAGGCCAGCTTTCCATCCAGGCCAGGGTAACCTGCCTTGATTTAAAAAAAAAAAAAGTCACTATGCATTTTCACCAGTGACTAACTTAGCAAAATGACAATTTTTGGTGCTGTTTCATAATGTGTATTTAAACAATAAACACCATGTACAAGTGCCTGCCTTGTGCTCTCTTAATACCTGCCCACACATTCCTTGTTTCAGAGGGATACAGCCACACTAGGACTTTGCTGACCTGGTCCCACCTACCTCATTTCAAAGCCTGTGGGGGAAAAGGGACCTGTGACTAAGTGGGGTCTCGAGGTGTCAGAATGGCTAGATCATCTGGGTCTTCGAGGTGAGGCTTTTTTTTTTTTTTTTTAAGCAAGGCTCTGGTAAAGGCTGAGAGCAAATCAACAGCACCAGCTGGAAGGCCTGAAGCATACTGCTATCAATGTACTTCATAAAGAACTAAAGCTGACTTCGACCTCTAAAAATCCTCTGATTTTTTTCCAAGGTTCTGTGGGTAGATGCGACATCTTTTATTAGATCAACTGAATAGTTGGAAAAATTTGTTCTTTGGAAGCTTTTGGGCACAAACACCCATCTTCAGGGATAAAGAGACGGGCATTTGTGCCCGAAAACTTGAAAAGAACATTTTTTCCAACTGTGCAGCTGGTCTAATAAAAGATATCATGTCTACCCAAAGAACCTCGTCTGCCTGTGTCCTTAGCCCAACACGGCTACAACCAACTACCCTGATTTTTGAATGAATTCATCTCTCAACAGCTTTTTAACTACCCTTGTGCGATGCAGACATGGACTGCTGTTGCCCTCCTGCTTGGCTGTGATAGGTCAGGGTGTTGTTTGGTGTCTTTGCACCATATATAAGGCTTGTAGTTGTGTGACAGGATTGATTGTGTTGCTCTAGGGATCAGTGAGGCAGGGACTTATCTGGGATGATTTGGATAGGGGCAACTGCGTCTCAAACAGGAGGTTGAACTAGATGAGCTGTGAAAGTCCCTTTCTTATTGCTTTCCTTTGAAAGTAGCTCATTTAATCCAACCTCCTGCTTTTCCATGATCCGCTAACAAGTACTGTGTCGTTGTAATTTCCTCCACAGAAATGCTAGGATAAGACTCTGGAAGCACATCTACACATGTAGTTACTGTGCATTAACTTAGGTTACTGAAAGATACTGCACAGTATGGGCATGTGTCTACACATGCATGCCCATACTGCGCAGTAACTATAGCAACTTATGCCCACAAAGTTACTGTGCAGTAAGGCACATGTAGATGCCTTATTGTGCAGTAACACTGTGCAGACTGACTTGGGAGTAACTTTACTCCCAAGTTGGTGCACACAGCATTGTTGCGCTGTAATGCCTACACATATAGACGTCAGTCTAAAAACTGCTTACTGTGCAGTCACTTACCGTGCAGAACATTCACATGTAAACATGCCCTGTGTGTCATGACAATGCCAGGGTCTCCTTCCACAACACTTGTAGAAGCTCCCCACCTCTTGCTGGGCAGCACTTGTGCCATGGCCATGACAGCAGGTGGTGAAGGGCATTCACATAGCAACTGCATCCCATTGAGAGAGGAAACCAGTCCCCACCATCACAGGTGACTGGTATGGGAGGTATGGGGGGTCAGGTGCACAGCCTGAGATTGGGCGGGAGTTCCAGGAGCTCGGGCACGATTCCGGGCTTGTGCCGGTGCCCTCCCGAGTCGACGGGCAGGCACGGGGGCGCTTCTTGTGCCGGGGACCCGGGTTGACCTGATGTCGGACGCGGGACTTAGAACACCCTGAGATTGGCTCCTGACTTGGCACCGCTCAGCATGGGGCAGTTTTTCTGCCACATGGGCCAGTGGTGTGTTGGGTGGGGGGGCACTAAGCCATGGCACAGAAGTGGATATGGGGCTTTTGGCCCGACCCTGGGCCCACCCACAAATTGTTCCCCCCTGCCCCCACCCGACTCAGGAGTCACCCTGCCAACCATGGCTCTGGCAGCTGGCTGGAGGGGCCAATGCCAGAAAGATACCTGATGGTTCCTTTGCTCCTGCCAACCAATGGCCCCCAAGACACCAACCAACATCACCTGCCTCTGAGATGTGGCATCAGCAGAGATGTCATCAGCATTTATGGCCCCAGGAGGTGGTGAAAAGGATGTGTGACCCAGCCCTTAGGCATCCTCTCACAGAGAAATACCTCTTCCTCCCATCCTTGACCTTCTGCTACTCTTGGCGCAGCCCAGTCACTGTAGGTTAAGGGTGTGGGATAAGGGAGTGACCTAGACTCCCTGCCCCACTGCTGTGGTTGGGTCGCCTCAGTGAGGAAGAGACCATCAGACCATCACAGCTATCATCCTCATTGCCTAAGCACCTTGTAGGAGTAAATTTAGTCGGGCTTCTGGCCTACTTGACTAGAAAAACAGACAGACCAGAAGTGCTGATACTGCTTCTTTCAGTTACGTTTTGAGATAAGAAATCCTGCATGCCTTATTACTCTGTGCACAGATGTCCAATTAAGTAAACTTGTTTTAGTTTCTCCAAGGTCGTATTTTTTTTCCTCTTCTCTCTTTATCTGTCTTAAGTATAAAAATGCTTGTAAACTTAGAGAGAAGATTCCTTTGAAAAGTGAGCGATTCCCCTTGCTGTATGAAATCCTCCCTGTGATCACAGTGTAGCCCTAAATAAAGAAAAGCTGGCTCTGTCGGTTCTGATTCAACCACAATGCAAAGTTTGATTTCTTCCACAATTTGGTGCCGTGGCTCGGATCGAGACGCCCGGAGTGATCAGTTGGGGCACAGACATCTCTTCACTGAAGCCCTGGCACCAAACCAAGGTAAGAGACCTTTTGAAGTCTCTACTGGGGCTTTTCAGTGAGAGGCTGTCTCTGTGTCTTCCTGGGTCACTGCTTGAGGCTCACCCTAGCCGAACTTGTTTTCTACCAGAACTGTCAGGCCCGCTGTGTAAAGTAGTAACTGTGAGTAGAAAGAGTCAAGGTTAAGGACTCTGTGTTGCTGTTGTCAATGCAAGTATTTCCCCGTGTGAATTGTGTTAAGTTCTGTAAAGAGCTGTGAGGTCTCTCTGAGGCCAGGAGTGGAAACCTTGTGCAGCCGCCCTGAAGACAAGATTTGTTCTGCATGCTCTTCGAAAGCGAGGGTGCAAGGTGGAAACTCTTAGAGTGTGAGTGTTTTCCACAATAAGCGCTGACCAAGGCTGAGACTAAAGAAATGCTCTTGAACCTCGTGCCTCCACGCAGAAATTCCCCTATGTGAATTGAGAGTATGAACTGAGAAATATGAGCCACTGACCAGGTCCGAGACTAAGGTTGGGTTCAGCCGCCCCAAGGCTGCCCGGAAGGGCAGTTTTGAATGCAAGGGGGCCCAACTGGAACCTCGTGACCCTGTGGACAGGTTTACCCTTTCCCCACCCTCATAATGAGCCGTGTCTAACCATGAGTAACTGCACTGTGTGCTGTCATTGCAGTGGAGTCTTGTCTTTGGACATTAGCCACAGCATCTCTGTGCCGCCAGCAAATCTCACAACCTGACCAGACACCCTGAATAAGCCAGTCCTGTATGAAAGACCTGTGTGAATTGAGTTTAAAGATATGGGGAGCGGAGAGTCTAAAGACATAATGGCTCCCCAAAAGGGACTCCAGCATTGCACATGGACACACACTATGGTCGTAAGAGTTGTAAGTTTCTAGACAAATGGAACTGGTATACCAGAGATAATTTTAGCCGGCAGCTTCCCCTGGAGGGAACATTTGATTTAAGTAAAATTGTTCATCTCCAGCCCCTTTTTTTAAATCGAAAAAGGCTCAGCTTATGCCTTTATGCCAACTTCCAGGGCAAGGTCCAAATGGGGAAACTACAATCACAGTCCCTGTCCCCGGGACCCCAGGAGATCTCCTAAACCTTGTTAAACAATTTCCCAACATCAGAGAGGAACCCCGAAATTTAGAGATGAATTGGGCACTGTAATCCATTGTTATAATCCAACGTGGGCAGATTTGAACCAATTAATGAGAAGTGCTCTGCCCTCTGAGGTCCACAACCACCTCATCGCACAGGCTACTTGGCCTACTCAAGACCCTGGAAGAGGAGATCACTTAGCAGCTGCCTGAAGATGCATCCTTGAGGCTGTGCTTAAAATTTGCCCCAGGAAAACTGACTGGGCCAAAGTACATAACTGTAAACAAAATAAAGGAGAATCCCCAGCAGACTACATGGACGGCTTGAAACTAGTATTTGAAAGACATTCTGGTATTGAAAATGCAGCTGAAACTGCCCCAGAAGCAGTTGCTTCCACTTTTGTCCACGGACTTCTCTAAAGTCCAGGAACAGTTGTGCACAATTGCTGTAGGTTGGCAGACTGAGCCACTTGCAGAACTAGTCACCATTGCAAATCACTGTACAACCTGCCAGGAAAAGGAAAAGGAATCCACGGAAACTAAGCTAATGTCATTGCAATTACAGACTTTAGGCGGGGGCAGAAGCCGAGGTTTCCATCCAGAGGCAGGGGACATGGTCGTGGGATGGGACGAGGAGGATTTCAGTCCCAAAATAATGGCAGTTGTGATTATTGTGGCCAACCAGGACACTGGAAGGCTCAATGTCCTCACAGGCCTGGCCAGCCGGGGATGATGTTTAAACCTCCACCTCCTCCTCTCACTCAGTGCTCTGTCCCCAGTCAGGGAGCCTCCTGTTAGGCCAGCCTGAGGAATAGTAACATCATCACAGCCCCGCTTCTCCCACTTAATCAAGATGATCCCTTTGTTTCCTGTGTGATAAATGGCATCTCTACAAAATGTTTAGTAGACACTGGTGCAAGCCGCTCTACTCTTCGAACTGAAGAATTTTGCACAACTCCCCTCTCCTCTGCTGTTGTAAATGCTGTGGGAATTTCAAATCAAATAGTTCCTCATCCTGTTTCCCAACCATTACATGTTTCTCTTGGTCCTGTTTCTGATCAACATGCCTTTCTCCTTAGTCCTTGTTCTCCTGTTAATTTGTTAGGCAGAAATTTGCTTTGTAAACTCGACTGTACTATCTATTGTTCTCCTAATGGTGTTTATTTAGATGTCCCCTGTGATAATGATATAGGAGCACTTGGCGCTTTAGCTTGCTCACCTCCTGAGCCCCAGTTCCCTGATCTGTGTTACAAGAAGAAATCATAAAAGCTGTCCCTCCGTTTCTCTGGTCCCAGCATGCTAATGAAGTAGGACAAATCCATACTGCCCAGCCTGTAAAAATTAAATTAAACCCAGCTAAGCCTTTACTCAAAGTTGCTCAATACCCTTTATGTCCAGAAGCCAAAGAAGGGATATGCTCTGTTATAACTGCCCTTTTAAAGCAAGGTATCATTGTCCTGACTAAGAGCCCTTGTAATAACTTTTCTCCACCCTTGTATTAGGTTCTCCCCTTACTGTTGCTGTCCCACATGCTGTAGCAGCCCTTTTACTAAAACAAAAACCCAACACCTTTCAAATGCTAGATTAACTAAGTATGAAATCTTGCTTCTCTCTGCTGGAAATGTCACCCTAACTAGATGCCCTGTTTTAAACCCTGCTTCTCTGTTACCTACCCCTTCGGATGGTGAATCCCAAGATTACATTTTTGTTACTGCTCACCTATCAATGTCCTGCACTGTTCTAAAGGACGACCCCTTGCGAAACCCAGATCTAGTATTCTACGTTGCTGAATCGTGTCAAAGAAACTCAAAAGGTTCCCTTGTTGCAGGATCTGCAGTATGTTCCCAATATGATGTTATAAAAAGCCATCATTTACCTAATGTGTATTCAGCTCAAGTTGCCGAGCTTGTGGCCCTCACCAGGGCTTGCACCCTAGCCTCTGGTGCCTCTGTTAATATTTATACTGATTCTCGCTATGCTTTTGATATTGTACACGATTATGGTCAACTTTAGAAACTTCCTGACTTCAGGAGGTGTCAAGATTAGTAATGGTCCATATGTAAATGCCTCGTTGAATGCTTTACAATTACCTTCTGCTGTTGCTATTATTAAATGCCAAGCTCACCAGAAACCTTATCATGATGTTACACGTGGGAATGCTCTGGCAGACCCTGCTGCCAAAGCTGCCGCTATTTCCACTCCTCAGGCTACACCTGTGTTTTTCTCTATTCCAACAGTCCAGTCTCCATTGGCAAGTCTTCACAACATTGCCCTCCTCCAAGATCAGGCTCCAGACCCAGAGAAACACACATGGAGACTGACTGGGTGTTTGTTACACCCCGACCATTTGTGGCGCTCCCTGGACAGCTGCCTGGTGGCCCCACTGGTCCTTCTTCCTCATCTTGCTCGCATACACCATGGCATGGCACATGTGAACAAAGGGGGGATGATAGAAGCTGTTAAGCTTGATTGGTTTGCTCCAACTTTTCCATCTGTGGCTCAACAGTACTGCCGCACCTGTCCTATTTGCCAAGCCCATAATATGGGAAAGCCTGTAAAAACAAAGAAGGCAGCACACCTCCCACCTTGGGGACCATTTGTAAATTTACAATTAGATTTTATTCAAATGCAGAAATGTTGTTCTTATGAATATCTTCGTGTTATTGTATGTATGTTTTCTGGATGGGTAGAAGCCTACCCATGTGCAAAAGCTGACACCATCACTGTAAGCAAAAAGTTGCTCAGAGACTTTATTCCGAGGTTTGGTTTTCCTTTATCCCTAAACTCTGATAGAGGAACTCGTTTTCCTGGACAGGTAATGAAAGAAGTCTGCAAAGTCCCGCAGATCCAACAGAACTTGCATTGCCCGTACCATCCGCAGGCCTCGGGCCGAGTGGAATGCCAAAATGGCATTCTGAAAAATAAACTGGCTAAAATTTGTGCTGAGACTCACCTAAAATGGCCAGATGCACTTCCCGTAGCCCTTATAAGTATGAGATCTACTGCCAGCCGAAAGACTGGGCTTAGCCCACATGAAATTCTAATGGGAAGACCCATGAGGCTCCCCGCCTCGCCACCTGTTGCCTCCCACTTTTGCTATATACATTCACTTGATGATACTATTCTGGACTATTGTAAGGCACTAATGAGGTGTGTTAAGGCTTTTCATTCACAGGTACAGGCCGCTCTCCCCAGAGAACCAGGTGAGCCGTGCCAGTCCTTCCGGCCTGGAGATTGAGTCCATGTAAAAGTTCATCAACGAAAGTCATCACTGGAACCTTGCTGGAAAGGCCCATTCCAGGTACTCCTGACCACCAACACTGTCAAAGACTCCAGACATGGATCCATGCTTCGCACAGTAAGAAAACATCAGCCCCGTTAGACCCAGAGTCTCCTTCATATCCATCTTGTAATCAGCCTCCACAGACTGGTAGTGAGCCTAGCGCCTGCCAGCAGGAGAGCTCAAGGCCAGTAGTGAGCCAAGCGCCTACTGGCAAAGAGGATTTGCTGCTACAGAGCGAAGAGGATGTGCCCCAACAACACCACTATGCCCTTCGGGACAGGAAAAAGGCCTCTACCTAGTTCATGGTTCCCGAGGTGGAGTTGATTAGTTGTGATTTGGGTAGTTCTCAGTATTTCTTTTTGAGCCATCTTATATGAACTTGAATCATCAGTTATAAGAAACTCTGTAAACCAAACTACACTTCTGCACCGACAAAGAAGATCATTTCATGAAAATATGTTCCTGTCTTTAGTTAATCAAATTGGGATAGATTTAAATGTCTCTCGTTGTTGGATATGTAGTCATGTCCCTATCTATTCTACCGGAGGAATACCCATGATGCCGGTACCCTTGAATGCAACTCAGATGTTAGCCCCTCACTATTCAGATTTTCATGGAAACAAAACTTGGCAGAATGTAAGCTGCAACCGGTCTATGTATGATTAGTGTATGCCACCCCTGGAAAGTTCTGTTGGACCTGTAATGGATCTCGTCTTGCAGTAGGAGTCAGTAAGTGCGAGGTAGAATTGAAGATAAATGGTGCTTGGTTTTCTAATGGTTTCTGGATATCTAATTACTCCCCTGCAGGTCAATTTTCAGGCTATTATTCACAATGGATGATGTCCCCACACTGTAATACAGGTGGATATACTGCATTAGCTGGTCACTATTTTGTGTGTGGAGATAAGGCCTATCAAAATCTTCCCTCTGGTTGGAGAGGAACGTGCTATGTCTCCACAGCATATCCTACCTTTACTATTAAATCTCACTTACCTAAAGTAAGAATTCGCAATGTTCGCAAAATTACAGAAAATAAAAGGTTTTGGGGTATAATATTCCTGAGCTATGGCGCAGGCTTAGCTATGTCCGAGACAAAGAAAGTTGCAGCATCTCTGGAAAAGATTGCTAATGCTACTGCTGATAATTTTGATAAAATAAATACAGAAATAAAGGAAATAAGGCAAATGACATTGCAAAACAAACTTGCGTTAGATTATATACTAGCCAGCAAAGGAGGAGTCTGTGCTTTAATAGGTAAAGAATGTTGTACTTATATTCCCTATAATTCAGAAAAAATCCAGGATTTAAAGAAACATATTCGAAAAGAGGCAGCTAAACTGCATGAGTCAGATAGTTGGAATTTGAGTTCTTGCTTTAGCTCTATTTTCAGTTGCTTAGGCTCTACCATCAATATTTTGTTGATATTGTTTGTTGCTTTTATTAGAGTATGCCTAGCGTTTATGATAATACAATGTTGCTTAAGCTGTGCTGGCAAGCAAATGAGGAATAGCCCATCAACCAGAAACAAAGTATATAATTTGTATGTTAAAATAGCAGAAAGTAAAGAAAAAGAAAAACTAGAAGTGGAAAGGCTAAGAGTTATAAATATCTAACTTGTTGAAAAAAAAATGAGGGAATGTAGGAGTAAATTTAGTTGGGCTTCTGGCCCACTTGACTAGAAAAACAGACAGAGACCAGAAGTGCTGACACTGCTTCTTTCAGTTACATATTTTGAGATAAGAAATCCTTCATGTCTTAGTACCCTGTGCACAGATGTCCAATTAAATAAACTTGATTTAGTTTCCCCAAGGTCGTTTTTTTTTCTCTTTTTATCTGTCTTAAGTATAAAAATGCTTGAAAACTTAGAGAGGAGGAGGATTCCTTTGAAACAGACAAGTGGGTGATTCCCCTTGCTGAATGAAATCCTCCCTGTGATCACAGTATAGCCCTAAACAAAGAAAAGCTGGCTCTGTCAGTTCTGATTCAACCACAATGCAAAGTTTGATTTCTTCCACAACCTCAAACTGAAGGGACATTGGCACAGGTCTGAGGTGATAAGGGGGCCAAGGGGCTTGTGGAGGGTCTACAGGGATTGGGGAGAGGCTTCCCTCTTTCAGGATTTGCTGCCTCTTCTTTGAGACCTTCCAGGCTGCTTTCCTGTTCTGGGTCTTCTGTCAGACTTCCCCTGCAATCTCCAACCTCTGGGAAACATTTCTGCTGTGTCTTTCAGCTCTTGCCTTGGCTAAAGTCATAGATTCATAGAAAACAAGGGTGGGAAGGGACCTCTGGCAGTTGCATCTAGTCCAACCCCCTGCTCCAAGCAGGACTAGCCCCAACTACATCATCCCAGCCAAGGCGTTGTCTAACCAGGTCTTAAAAATCTCTAAGGATGGAGATGCCACCACCTCATTGGATAACCTGTTCCAGTGCTTCCCCACTTCATCATGAGAAAGTTTGTCCTAATATCCATCCTTAACTTCCCTTGCTGGGGCCCGAGCCCATTGCTCCCTGTTCAGTCAACTGAGAGCACTCCAGCTCCATGCTTTTTGGACCCACCCTTCAGGGAGTTGAAGGCTGCTCTTCAGTCCCCCCTCAGTCTTCTCTTCTCCATACTAAATAAGTCCAGCTCCCTCAGTCTCTCCTCATACATCATGAGCCATGTTCATTGTCCTCCACAGGACTCTCTCCAACTTGTCCACATACTTTCTGTAGTTGGGGGTGGGGAACTGGACACAGGACACAATAAGCTGGTTATGAGCCAACAGTGTGCCCTTCCCAAGCAGCATTAGTAGAAGCATTGCTAACAGGTTGAGGGAAGTAATTATTCCCCTCTAGTCTTTATTGGTGGGGCCACATCTGGAGGTGTTGGGAAGCTCCTGGCCCAAGCCGGTGCTGACAGGGAGGGACATCCCCCTGAGCTGCTGCACCATGGGGCATTTCTCTGGGGAGCTGAGCAGGACTTGGCTCCGGGAGGGCAAGAGAAATGCTGCGGCCATGACCCTGCAGGACTTGGCTGTGTATAGGGTTGACCCCAGCACAGCCATCCCAGAGTGGGATGGGAAGAGCTTCTGGCAGGAGACCAGCCTTACCCACCAGGCATCCAGGGACCCAGCCAGTACACCTGCCGAATAGGATACATCTCTGAGGAGATCCCAGTTGAGAGAAGCAGTGGTGCATGATGGAGGTGAACCAGGCTGGGGGCCATGTCAGGATATCAGCCCTCATCACAGGATGTGTGGAAAAGTTCCATACTAGTTTCTTCTTAGTCTCTTCCTTTTTGTTTTGTTTTTTTTCTTGCTATTGTCTCTCACCTCTCTGTCAGCCAGTTGCTAAGCAATCAGCTCTGCCTACATGACCTGAGCCAGGTGAGGGCGGTGTGGGCCAAGCTCTCTATTGTGTTAGCATTGACCTCATGGCATGGGGGCAGGGGCTTGACCCCTGTCACTCTAGGAGCTGACCACTACTTAGGTGACACTGTTTATTCTAAGATTATTCTTTGATATTTCGCTAAGCTGTACCCTTCCCCAAGCCTGCCCTCTGTAACCAATAAAGCTCTTCACTATACAAGTGTGGTGAACTCATTGGGAGAGGGATTGGGGGCATGCCTTCAAATTCCCTATCTTCGGCTGACTAAGGGAGGCTACTGTTTGGTGCTTCAGGCTACAGGTTCTAGCACCCTCAAGTTCTACAAGGCCTGTGTACCCCAGGGGGCACAGAACCCAAAACAGATCAGAACCTCTGGGTGGTGGCAGGGGTACCTCCAGGCTTGTGGGTGTGCTCTAGGAAGGGGGTCAGCCAGATGTGAGGCGCCCCTAGGGAGGAACTTGGGAGCTTGGTAGGTGGTCATGTGCAGTGAGGTGGGTGGCTCAGGGCAGGAGTACCCCTACTGGCCTGCCACAGGATGCATCCTGGCTCTGGGCATCGTGGGCTCAAAGTGCACCTGTCCCTGCTTCGCATGCCCCTTCCCAGATGGGCTGTGAGCCCACTGACCCCCTGGCACCCTCCAGAACCAGGTTCAGTGGCTGAGGGGAGCCCATGACAGAGGCTCAGGCCAGCTGAGGCAGCAGTGGGAGGGTATCTGCTCCCCAGGGATGCAGGGGCCACATTCTGAGATGCTGTTCACCACCTCTTCCAGCCTGCTGTCCGTACCGACTGGATCAGGGAAAGATCTCCCAGCCACTGGTCTCAGTACTGTGACCCTGCAGTGCCTGAGGATGGTTCTACCCCAGGCAGCTGGCAGTGACCTGGCTCCCAAAGGGAGCAGGAAAAGAGTCACCCAGGCCCATGGAGAGCTCAGATGCCCACAGTATCCACACCCCTGCTGCACCCCAGCTGGGCACAGGATGGAAAGTCCTGCAACGCAGAGCATGAGGACACTGGGGTTGAGGCCCCGTGCTGCATGGAGCATGAAAAGCAGCCAAAATCCAGACTGTGGCCACAGTCTGTGCACACAACACAGGCTGAAACAACGTGGCCATGACAGCAAGGGCCGTCCGGGAATCCATCTCTACCTGGTGACTGCAGAGAACGTCTGGTTTGAGTTTGCAACGAGCTGCCCCTGGGACCCCACAACCAGAAGAGGGACTCTTGGCCCAGCAAAAGGGCTCTTTGCCTGGAATGGGAGAGCTCCTGTTGCCTTGTGATACCAGTGGGTGCTGGATCCAGCCAAGGATGCTCATGTGCAGGGTGGTTTGTGCTGGGAGGTGCCCAGGGACCCTCAGGGAAGCTGGGGCACAGGTGCTCAACACTGGTTTCCGGCCTGACTGACTCCCCCAGCTCAGATCCCATCCCTGGCCTAGCCTGGCAACTGCCCTCACCATATCATGCTCTCCCTATAGCCCAGACTAAAGCCGGCAGCACTGATGTTCACCTAGCTTGGTCTCCCTCCCTCCCCAGATTCAATCACAGAGACGGGGCCTGTGGAGGTCACATCCAATCTGAGCCCTGCTGGAGGCCGGATCAGCCCCATCCAAACCAGCCTGGACAAACCCAGCAGCCAAGCTCTTCATAAGATGACCATCCAATATAGACCCCCTGCTGCCCTTCTGAACCTGTCACAGGGGAAGCTGAGGTACCAGGGCCCCCAAAGTTCAGCTGAAGTCAAAGGTTAATAGATGCTCAAGAAATCCCAGGGAGAGGCCATGCCCCTGCTACAGAGAAAGGTCAACACCCCTGTAGTCTGTACCAATGTGACCAGGGGACCCCCCCCCCCCAAGACCTTCTAGCCTCTGCCATTGGTCCTAGCAAGA
Source organism: Crocodylus siamensis (assembly GCF_052110815.1). Taxonomy (NCBI): domain Eukaryota; kingdom Metazoa; phylum Chordata; order Crocodylia; family Crocodylidae; genus Crocodylus; species Crocodylus siamensis. The sequence continues at coordinate 20,298,907 of NC_143400.1, read as the reverse complement.
GCATTGGCACAGTCCAGGAACCCTCCAATGTCTTGGCCAAAGCCAATACTTTAGGTCTCGGAGGAAGTTATAAAAAAAAGCTCCCTGATGCAAGGAGCTGAAATTCCTGCACCCTGGGGGGTCCCCCAGACACTGGGACCCAGGGGAGAAGATGAAAGACCAGACCCCAAGCAACAGCTCCCAATGGCTCTTCCCCTCCTCTCCCCAGCTGGGCCCAGCTCCCCGAGGCATACTGGGTGTTGGGCAGGAGCGGTTGGCTTTGCACTGGACCTCAGCCTTGTTTCCCCAGCCCCTCCAACATGATCCTGGGGAAGTGAAAGCATCAGGTGCAAGACATAGGAGGTGATAGCGCCTCTCTGCTCAGCATGGGTTCTGCCTCATTTGGACACTGTGAGCTGTTCAGGGCTCCATGGTTTAAAAAAGGATGGGGAAAGCTCAGGAGGGTCCAGAGGCAGGTGAGAAAGGCGATCAAAGCTATGGAAGGCAAGCTGCACAAGGAGAGGCGGAAGGAGCTGAGGACTCTCCATTACTGGAGGGTTCAAGGAGATGTTGAACAGCCACTGGTCAGGGATGATCTAGGCGTAGCTATGCCCAAGGGAGTTGGGGACTCTTCATCACTGTGGGATTCCAGAAGAGGTTAAACAACCACCAGCGGGGCTGATCTAGGCGTAATGATGCCTCTGTCTTACCACGGGGATCGGCAGGGGTCTTTGCCTAGCTCTGTAGCAGGGGCACGGCCTCTACTGACTGTAGCTATCCCTTTAAGAATCCTCCTTTTTTTTCCCACTGCCAAACAAATATTCACTGAGACAGAGGGTGTGACATGGCAGATCCCATCCCTTTAAACCGGGCAGAATTTAATAGCATCTCAATACGTCCAACTGTGGGTCAGCTACTGTGGGTGGCCATGCCTTTAAGGAGGGAGGTTGCCTTTAGTCCACAATTGAATTGCAACATCCCTTTAAAAGCAATGTCCCATTCTCCCCCACCACCCCCTTGGCTATTTTGAGCCCATTCCCTGAAATTGCCATCCAGAGGCAGCCCAAAGATCTGAGTGGTCTACCCTTACGGACATCAAATAGTCCCCTGATAATCACTGACCCTGCCGATACGGCAGCTGGGACAGAGGGGGGGCGGTTAACACAGTAATTAGAAGCTTCCACTTTAAGGTTGCTTGTTGCAATTCCTGGGTGTCAAGCCCTTTAAAAAAAAACAAACTAATTTTTGTCCACAGACAAATAATAATCCCTGCTTAAGAGCCTATTCCAGGTCCACCAGCATCCCACAATGCACCTGGAAACGCAGGAACAGTCCATAGAAAGGAGGACGGGGCAGGAGGCAGCACCCGTGGTTGGCTGCTTGGTTTCCAGTCCCATGCAGGTGTGATGGTGTGGCTGGAGCCTCCACTCAGGTCTCGTTGGCTCTTCCAGCTGGCGGAGGGAAGACCAAGTCACGTGGGTGCCATGACCAAGACACTCTATGCCTCATCTCTATGGTTTGGGGGGCCTGGAGGACTCCTAGCCAGCTCACAGCAGCATTGGAGGTCAGCCTGTGGCCCGAAGGGCTCAAAGTAGGGTGGGGGGCACTCTGGCCACATCTCTATAGTCTGTGGAGATGTGGGGGCACCCCGCCCTCAGCCCCCTACCCTGCCACAGGCAGGTGTGGGACCTGGCTTTAGGCCTCCCTGGGAAGCAAGTCAATCTTCATGTGCATATGCAAATGTATGTAAACACATTCAAATAATTCATTTGCATAACATCTCTGGCTCTCCAGAGCCCGGCTCACCTGCCCTGGCTTTGCCTGGCTCTGCGCAGCCTGGCCTACTTCGCCAAGCCCGGCCGCACTTTTTCCAGCTTCTTCCGGCGCTCCTCGGGGATCTCTGCCAGGCTGATGCCGTGGTTGCTCGCCCTGCATTGTGGGGGGGCTCCACCATCAGTGGGGGCCCCCAGACCCGCCCTCCCACTGCCCTGCACTGGGAGAGAACCCAGGCATCCAGGTTTCCACGATCTCCCCGCCCCCAGGGTGAAGGAGCTCCTCCTACCCAGGCACCAGGTCAGGGGGCGTCGGGATGGGCTTGTGGAAGCCTTCTCGCCCCACCAGCCAGTACGTATCCTCCGTGCCCTTGCCCTATGGGACAGAAAGATGGGAGGGTTGTGGGGGGCTGCGGGTCAGGAGTAAGGGGCACCAGCAGGGCTGGAGGGGGGGCAGGAGGCTGTAGGTTGGGAGTGAGGGGCATCAGCAGTGCCGGGGGGACAATGGGCTGTGGGTTGGGAGTGAGGGGCAGCATTACCTTCAGCTCAGTCTTGCCCCGAACTTCCAGCTTGAAGCCCTCATTAAGCAAGCGCAGGATCTGCACCGTGCGGAGGCTCACGTGGATCCGGTAAGCTGGAGAGCAACGGGGTAAGGGCCCCCCCCTCAAACACCTGCCCCCCAGCCCCTGCGCTCCAACCATCCCCAAGACCTGCTATCCCTCCCACAGAACCCAGGCATCTGGGCTCCCAGCTGCCTTGCCCTAACCACCCCCAGTCTCCCCCCTCCCAGATAATCCAGGCTCCCAGCCTCCCCTGCTCCAACCATCCCCAGATCCTACTCCCCTCCCTTCTCCCCCCCCGCCAGGTGTCTTACGCAGGCCAGTGGACTCCATCCTGGACGCAGTGTTGACGGTGTCCCCAAAAAGGCAGTACCGGGGCATGGTCAGCCCCACCACTCCAGCCACACAGGGCCCTGTGGGGAATGGGGCACATTCAGCTCTGAACATGAGACATCCAATGGCCTTGGCATAGTGCCAAGCACTAAGGCAAACCCCCTCCCTCCCATATCTATAGCAATCTGACCAGGGGGCAGGAAAAATCCCTTCCCAAATCTGGCCCCAAGTGAATTCACCAGACCCTCCATCCAGGACTTTGCTGCTAGCAGAATCGGCCCAGCTCAACGTGGCATAAAAGCCTTTTCTGGTGACACCTGGGGCCGTACCGGAGTGGAGGCCGATGCGGATGCGCACGGACACCTCGGGCATGTGGCGCATGCGGAAGGACCCAACGGCACTGAGGATGTCCAGGGCCATGTTGGCGATCTCGCCCGCGTGCCGGTTCCCATTGCGCTTGGGCAGCCCAGAGGCCACCATGTAGGCATCTCCAATTGTCTCCACCTGCCGCAGGGAACAGGGTCAGGGGCGGACCCACCCTCTGCCTCCTACCCCATGCCTAGAAACCCCCCATTGGGCACCTTGTAGACGTCATGGGAGCCGATGATGGCATCGAAGAGGCTGTAAAGATCGTTGAGCAGGTCAACCACCTCAATGGGCTCGCTCATGGCTGAGATGGTGGTGAAGCCCACAATGTCACTGAAGTAGAGTGTCACCTCCTCAAAGTACTCGGGCTCCACTGCCGCCCCCGTCTTCAGCGCTTCTGCCACCGACCTGCAGTCCCGGGGGTAAGTGGGGGGCTAGAACCCCCCAGTCCCAGCCCAGGGGAACCCACCCCCTTCCTCCTGATGTCTGCCCCCAACCTGCCACGCACGGAGAGGAACATGGGGTCAGGCTCCCACATCAGCCCTGAGCTGGGGGTTGCTGGATTGGAGGATTCTCTCTCTGCTACTCGGTCTTCCCCATGCCTGGCTCTGCCTTCTGTACCCCATAGTGAAGCCCAGACTGTGTCCCCCACCACGCTGGCCCAGGCCACTTACGGGGGAAGCATCTGAGTGAGGAGCTTGTCTGTCTTCTGCTTCTCGATCTCCAGCTCCTCCGTGCGCTCCCGGATGAGGTCCTCCAGGTTGGAGGAGTACTGCTCCAGCATGCGCAGCATCGAGTCGATGATGTTCGTCTTCCGTCCCTTGTTGAGGGTCTTGAACTGGGGGGGGACAAGGAGTCAGACTGGGAGCCCCACTCCTGCAAAGACCCACCTACCAACATCCCAGCATGGAGGACAGTGATTCTTCCCCTTTATTGGACGCTGGGGAGGCCACATCTGGAGTCCAGATGTGGAACAGGCTGCCCAGATAGGTGGTGGAGTCTCCATCTTTGGACCCGGCTAGACAAACCCTTGTCTGGGATGATGTAGCTGGGGCTGATCCTGTTTGGAGCAGGGTGTTGGACTAGATGTGACCTCCTGAGGTCCCTTCAACCCTCATTTTCCATTACTATTTCTCCCCAGGACATGACCATGCAGCCTGGTGCTACTGAACCCACACCACAAAGTTTCTCAATGCCCTTTTATAAACCCATGGTGCCTCCAGGCCTCAAACACCATGGCCAGGTCTGGCCCCTGCACCACGAAAAAGATCTAGGAGAGCTAGAGAAGGGCACGAGTGGCCTGAGCTATGCTCTGATGGCTGTTCTCATGTGACCCCTCCAAGAACCCTTTTTAGGACACCCAACATGGGCAGCTGCAGGTTGGGAGTGAGCGGCACCAACAGGGCTGGGGGGTGGGGTAGGGAGTGAGGGGCACCAGTAGGACTGGGGGGCACAGGGGGCTGTGGGTTGGAGTGAGGGGCACTGCCGGGGGGGGGCAGGGGGGGGGCCCACCTGGTCAAAGATCTGGTCAATTGTGGGCCGACGCTCGGGCTGCTCACTCCAGCACTGCTTCATCAGCTGGATGCACTCCATGGGCGCCTGGTCCACGGACACCGATGGGCGGCACAGCGGGGGTGGGCGCTCCACCTTCCGGATGATCTCTGCAGGCGGGGGGTGGGAGTGAGGGGTATGGTGGGGACACAGAGGGCTGTGGGTCAGGAGTGATGGGCACCATGGGGGAGGACTGTGGGTTGCGGGTTGGGAGTAAGGGGCCCCAGTGAGGAGGGTTGGGGGCTGTGGAGTGGGAGTGAGGGACACCACGGAGGGACTGTGGGTCATGAATGAAGGCACTATGGGGCGCATGCAGAAGGCACTATGGGGCGCAGGGAGCTGTGGGTCGGGAGTGAGGGGCAACATGGCAGGGGCACAGGGGGATGTGGGTTGGGAGTGGGGGACACTGCCATGTTGGGGACTGCAGGTTGGTAGTGAGGAGCACCACAGTGCTGAGGGGCTGCAGGCTGGGCGGGAGGGGCACCACAACAGTGGCGCAGGGCCCGCAGGTTGGGAGCAAGGGGTACTGTGGCGGCTGGGAGTGGGTCAGAGCTCACCCTCAGGGGGCATGTCCAGCATGCAGAAGGGGCTGGCACGGCAGATGACCTCCTGCATGATGATGGCAACACTGTAGATGTCCCCCCGAAATGTGCCACGGCGCTGGAGCCCCGGGTCCCGCAGCAGCTCCGGCGCTGTCCAGAACAGGTCTGCAGTGGATGGCAGAAGAGGGACAGCCTCAAGCCCTGGCCCTGCCCCACCCTCCTGGCCCCGCCCCTATTTGCATAGCTGGCCCCACCCCCATGCTGACCTTGGGCCCGGGCTGGCTGGCGTGGGACCTTTTGGGCCTCGAGGAGCTCGCTGTAGCCATGGTCCGTGACTTTGAGCACAAAGCGCCCGTCCACCACGCAGTTCCGCGACTTCAGGCACCCGTGGATGACCTCCCTGTGGTGCAGGTACTTCATGCCCTGCTGGGGGAGGTGGAGCATCGATCAGACCCCGCCCCCACATGCCCCACCTCCACAGACCCTCTACAATCCCCACCTTGATGAGGTCGAGGAGCAGGGAGGACTTGAACATCCAATCTAGCTTCATGTCCTCATTGTGGATCAGGTCCTCCAGGCTCCCACGAGAGCAGTGCTCCGACACCACAGCTAGCACCCCGCAGTCATGGAAGAAGCCCAGGAAGAGGTTCACATTCTCGTGGCGCAGGTCCCGGAGCTGTGCGGGGGAGGAAGGAGAGCGTCAGTGGGGCTGCAGGCTAGGAGTGAGGGGTCCCAGCAAGGCCAGGGAGGTGGGGTGGAGAATGAGGGGCACTGGCAGAGCTGGGTGGCACAGGGGGCTGCAGATCAGGAGTAAGGGGCACTGGCAGCCTAGGGGGGAAGGGGTCTGTGGGTCAGGAGTGAGGGGCAGGTTGTGAAGGGGATCCCACTGGCCTTACCTTGCAGAAGGCCATTTTGGTGGCTGGCCGGATCTCAGGGTGTGTCTCTCCGGGGAATTTCTTAAGCCAGACCCAGTCGCCCTGCGAGGCGGGGAAAGAGCAGGGGGCGCGCAGTCAGCAGGAGAGAACCCCGGTGTCCAGGCTGCCCTGCTCTCACCCACCCCACCCCACTCCCTTTCCCCCACCTGCCAATCCCACCCTTGCTCCCACCGGACAATACAGGTCCAGTTCCATGGAGGGGGGCACCCTGGGACAAGGGGAGGAGCGAGGGGAGTGGTGTTGCTGAGGGCTCCTGAGGCTGCCGGGACAGAGCGGAGGCACAATCACGGCAAGACACCGCTGGGCAGGAGGCCCCAAGGGGATCCAGGGCATGGATCATGGCTATGGATCCCAAAACGTCAGCAATCCATCCACCTGAGGGGGATCTCCACCATGGGTCTTGAGGTGACTTAAGAGTCCAATCCACAGATGTTGGCTTCGGCAAGCATTGATGTCTTCCTGTTGGCTGCAGAGGGTTTTTTGGAGGCCTCTCCAGGCTCTTGCGATGATGATGGTAGCTCACCCATAGAGAAGAGCAGGGACGGGGACTGCCTCATCGACCTGAACCTTGGCATCTTTCTGGACCACAATAAATCGAGGCACGCCAAAGCCACTTCCCACTTGGGCATTATGATGTCCTCATCCATGTTCCCTCTCTGGTGGTAGGGAAAGCACTTCACAACCACTAGGGTCTTTCCCTCCATGGTAATTTGAGGGGAGGAAGGGGTTAAATTCATGGCCCAGAAGAGGGTGATAGAGTGCTCCAGTCTTCTAAATGTGGAGAGAAAGGCCCAACATTAGGTAGTCTTCTCCAAAAATATCCTGTGCTCAAGGGCTGTCATTGGCATATCGGAAGTCAATAATGGTTGCTGTTTTGTTTCAACCAAAAATACCCCTCAACTGAAGAGCCCTGCATCTGGTCGCCATGCTACACCAACCCCAGGAGGACGGTAGTCATGATCGATGATCCACATGACCATCGAAACACAATGGCTGGGCTGATGATACAACCCTATTTGACCCATCTCTGATACACCGGGCAGGATGCTGGCAGTTGCCTGGCTGCGAAGACGCCTCGGGACCTCGCTGGACTTTTTTTGGGCTTCTGAATCTGTCTGGTCCTTTCTGCCAGCTGATGGACTTGAAGGCATTAACGAGGTCAATGAAGGCTGGATCCGGTTATGGGATGGGGAAACTCTTGGCCAGATGGTCTCTGATCTCTGTCCGGCCAGATGGGGATGTATCTTGACTTGGAGGGGATGGGGATGGGGATGGGGATGGGTTGGGGTGAGGGGCCCACCTAGAAGGAGGGAGGAAGCCAGAGCAAGTGGTGGGTAAGGAGGGAAGGGAGGCACGTGGGGGTGGGGTAGGTGCATTTCTATAGCGACCCCGGGGCACTTACCTGCCAGGAGGCCACCAGGCCGTAGTGGCTAAGTAGGAGGAGGAAGAGGGGGGCCTGGATGGTCCCGGGGTGCTTCTCCACAGCCTACGGAGGGGCAGGAAGCAGCTGTCAGAAGCACGCGGGGGAGCAGGGGGGCACTAAGGCAATGCAGAGGGTGGGGGGAGAGCTATGCTAAGGGAGGGGAGGGAGGGGCTGGCATGGCAAGGGGCAGTGGGCAGAGCTCTCCCCCACACCCCAGCGGGCAATTAGCTGGGCCAGGAGGGGGTGGGCACGGAAGTGAGGTGCCTGAAGGTGTCTCTGCCCAGTGTCCTGGAACCATGAGCCAGCTTAGCTGGGGGGACGGGGCAGGGAAGGGGGTAGGAGGCAGGGAATGGTGGGTACCTCAGAGACAGCCACGTTGGTGGTCTCAGGTGTGGCTCCCAGGCTCTTCACGCTCTTGGTGTCCGAGGCACTGCGTCCCGCCAGGCTGGTCCGGCTCTCGTCCAGCTTCTGGGGGAGGGGGGTGAGAACTGGGCCTGCATTCTTGCCTCCCTGCATCACAACCTTTTGCCCCCTTAGGATGTCACCCTGACTTATGACCTTGAAGACCAGAAGGACCACCCCCCAACCCCATGGCCTTCACCTCTGACCCCAAGGGAGCAGGTAATGTTGACTTCCCCTATCACCTTGTACTAGGATGACCCCTCTGACCTTTAACCCTGAAGGAGCAGGTGCCAGTGCCCAGACCCCTAAGGCCCACCATGACCTTTGAACTTGATGTCGCTGACCTTTGATATCAGAAGACAGGTCCAGCTGACCCCATTGTTACCATCTGCAATGGGCTGGCCCCCTTACCCCACTCCCTGACCTCTAACCTTCCCCTAGCCCTACCACCTGGCCTCACCTTCTTGCTGCTCTGGGTACTGATGAAAGTTAGGTCCTCCATGGTCAGGACAATTTTGTTGGGGCCCTTCATCAGCTGGGCATGCTGGATCCGGCGCCTGGACGGACACAGTGGGGAGATACCCCATCCCCAAGACACTGGGTTTAAGACAGGGGCAGTACACTGGGGCCACACCTTGGGCTCCCCCATTGTACATATGATGCCTGCACGCTCCCCAACCAGCTCCATCTGAGGGTCGGTTAATTGGGGGACCATCCCCTAAGGTCAGTTAACTGGGGGTGGTTAGCCAGGACTCAACATGGCCACTGACAAAGGCTCTAACCACAGCAGGGTGGAAGAGCACCCAACATGGCTGCTAGCCAGGACTCAATATGGCCACCAGCACAGGCCCTGACCACAGCAGGGCAGGATAGGATCCAACATGGCCACTAGCCAGGACTCAACATGGTGGCAGACACAGGTGCCAACTGCAGCAGGGTGAAAGAGGATCCAACATGGCTACTAGCTAGGACCCAGCATGGCCACCGGCAGAGCCCCGATCACAAAAAGCTAGACAGGATCCAATGTGGATCCAATGTGGATCCAGTAGGGTGGGAGAGGATCCAATATGGCTGCTAGCCAGGACCCACCATGGCTGCTAGCTAGGACCCAAAATGGCTACCAGCACAGCCCCTGACCACAACAAGGCAAGACAGGATCTAATGTGACTCAACACGGCCGCCGGGAAAGCCCCTGACTACAAAGGACAGGAGGGGACTCAACGTGGCAGCCACTGGGCCCACCCAGGGACGCCGGGTGCTCACCGGATGTAGTAGGCAATGGTGGCTCCTGCCAGGATCAGGGCACACACCAGGATGAACATGAGCAGCACAAAAGTGGGGTCCACACCTGCCAGTAAAGCAGATGAGGGCACTGGGGGGCGGGTGCAAGGCAGGGAGGAGGAGACATGCTACCCCCGCAGGACAAGGCTAGATCCTACCCATGAGCTCCAGCCAGCAGGGACTCCCTTAGGATGTGGGCGGCACAGGGTGTCTATGGCACACAGATGCCAGGACTCTGGAGCCAGCCCACACGGGGGAGAGTGCCAAGAACCAAAATAGCATCAATGGCATCACAGCACTGAAATGGCTGCCTGTACCATCACCACCCCAGGCTAGAAAGTGCTGGGAGCCAATATGGCCTCCAAGAGAGCCCTTTGCCAGGAAGAGAAGAGAGAGGGCCACACTCACCCCCGGAGCAGAGGGCGCTGGCATTGAACCAGCAGCCAGGGTCGGTGCCAGGCCCAACACCACGGGGCCAGTGGATGGGGTGGCCCAAGTAGCGCAGGCCAGGGCCACTCAGGTCCAGGCGGAAGGTGGGCCAGAGGTGGGCGCCGCGGGGCTCCGAGTCCAGGACCACGTAGGCCATGTGCGCCGCCCCATCCTCACCGGCCGCCACTGCTTGGCAGAAGCCATCCAGCTGGAAGGCACGGGCGTGGGCCACCACGCTGGCCCCCATCACCCAGCGCCCGGCCCGGCGCGCCTGCTCCACCGCCATGGCCAGGAAGTAGATGGAGTTGTAGATGGTGCCAAAGAGCGGGTGCACCTGGGGGGGAGGCGAGGGTCAGAGGGAGGCAGCTTTCCCTCCCATCAGCTCGTTGAACCAGCTGAATCCCTCCTGGCGTCCCATTAGATGAGGGGTCTCCCTCCCAACTCCCCAGTGGATGATTCATCTCCCTCCCAGCTCCCCATTGGACAATCCCTCTCACTCCCCTCTCCCCACTGCATGATCCATCTCTCTTTCATCTCCCCATTGGCCCATCCATCTCCTCCTGTCCACATCAGCCCATCCACCTCCCTCCCATCCAACCATCTATCTCCACCCATCTCCCCATCAGCCCATCCATCTGCCTCCCATTGGCCCATGGGGCTCCCTTCACCCCCCACCCCCACCTTCCGGCCAGCCCATTGGCTGGTTCCATCCCCATCCTATCCCCCAAGCAGCCCACCTCGTCAGGGTCGATGTGGGTGGGCACCTCGTAGCCACGCTGGGCATCACGGAAGGCCTCATGGAAGGAGCGCTCCGGGCAGTCGATGGTGATGGTGAGGACGGCGTCGTAGGCGCGTCGCAGCTTGGAGCTGTTGGTCAGTGCAGCAAAGGGGCCAGCGCGGTAGGGCAGGCTGTAGGCCAGCGTGTCATAGGGCACAAAGACCACGCCCCCATCTGCCAGCCCCAGGTCAGCCGCTGCCTCCAGCAGGAGCTGCTGGTCCTGCCCGCCTAGCAGCACTGAGTGCATGCACATCACCACCACTGTGGGGGGGAGAAGGGGGGAGACAGTGTCGAGGCCCAGGGGGCAATATGAACTGCATCCACCCCCTCCTACCACCCCCTGCACCCAGATGTCCAGACTCCTCTCCCAATGAGAACCCCCGCGTTCACCCCCCCATACACACACACCTACCTCGGACCTTGTCGGCCGCCTGCACCTGGCGCAGGGCGGCGCGGGCGCCCTCGGCATGGGGCTCCATGGCAGCCACGACGCCCACAGGCAGCCCCCGGGCCCGGAGTGCATCGGCTAGGCCGCGCCCAGCCTCATGCCACAGGTCCTGCTGGGAGCAGACCACGGCCACATGGGCCCAGCGGAAGAAGTGCAGGACGGTGTAGATCACAGCGGGTGCTGGCGGCAGGGGCCGGGCCACGGGGCCACGCAGCCATGGCTCACCCCGCAGGCAGCCCCAGGAGAAGAGGGGCTTGTTCCAGGCGGCAGCCAGCAGCCCCGCCGCGCCACAGGCTGCCGGGTTCAGCGGGCCCACAAAGCCCGAGGCACGGCCCTCAGCCCGCACCAGCCCAGCCACGGCCTGCGCCGTGTGGCAGGCCTCGTCTAGCACCACATAGTCGAACCAGAAGCCCCGGTTGACAGCCGGGTCCTTGTTGAGCCGGGTCACAGCCAGCTTGGCTGCCAGCTCAGGCAGGGCCCGGGTCAGCAGGGGGTCGCAGCTCCACGGGCCCACCACGCCCACCTTGAAGGTGGCCCCGTGGCCCAGGGGTAGCAGAAGGAGCAGCAGCAGGAGGCCAGGCCACCACAGTGGGGTCAGGAGGCCACAGCGGCCTGGGGGCAAAGGGCTTAGGGCAGCCATCTTGTTGCCGAGGGCAGCCATATTATTGCCAAAGGTCACCCTCATGTTGCCAGGGGCAGCCATCTTGCCACCAAGAGCAGCCATCTTGTAGCCAAAGGTCACCCTCTTGTTGCCAGGATCAGCCATCTTGCCACAAAAGGTCACCCTCTTGTTACCAGAGGCAACCATCTTGGTATCAAAGACAAACATCTTGTTGAAGGGCCCCCTCTTGTTGCCAGGGGCAACCACCTTGCTGCCAGTGGTGGGTATGTGGCCACAAAAGGTCACCCCCTTGCTACCAGAGATAGCCATTTTGCTATCAGGGGAGGCCATCTTGTTGCCAAGGGTCACCCTCTTGTGGCCAGGGGCAGCCATGTTGCCATCAAGAGCAGCCATCTCGCTGTCAGTGGTGGCCATCTCGTTGCCAAGGGTCATCCTCTTGCTACCAAAGGCAGCCATCTTGCTGCCAATGGTGGCCACTTGGTTGCCATGGATCACCCTCTTGTTGCCAAAGATCTTGCTGTCAAGGGCAGCCATCTTGCAACTGGGAGCAGACAGCCGGGGCTCTGTGTACTTCCTCAGGAGGTGGCAGGCGACTCAGGTCTGAGCAGTGCCACCAGCGTGGCGGGAAGGCACTGGGGGGGGTGGTCACCATGGGGTGCTGCTCCTGCAGGGGAGAGAGGTGAGGGGTCAGGACACCTGGGCTCCAGGTGGGACCCAGGAGTCCCTAGATCTGTCCCCAGCCCAAGACTGAGAGGGAGGGGCCTTCCACCACCTTGGAGACATCTCACTGCTACGGGTGGCCATTTGTTGCTGAGGGCAGACATCTTGCTGCCAATGGCATCCCCATGGTAAGCAGCAGCGTTGCCTGATATTGCCAAGGGCAGCCACTTGGCTGCCAGCAACATCCCCATGGCAACCAGCCATGTTGCTAAGGGCGGCCAATTGCAAGACCACTGGGAAGGTGGCTCCACCCCCTATATCCCAGAACCAACCCTTCCCACCATGACATATCCTCCCCCCACCCCTGCATGTTGCCACAGTGATACAAGGTCCCCCACAGGCCAGAGCCCAGCAGCTGTGGCCTCAATCCCATGCAATCCCATCATGCCTTTCAAAACTGAGCCTCCATAAACCAGGTTTCTCTCCTGCCCTAATCCCCAGATGAGATAATCTGGGATTAACCCCTTGCTCGAGGCACCCTGGCACCACTGGGGTTGGCGATGGGAGGGCGGCAGCACACATTGGAGGGAGCACACCCAGCACTTCCTGTCCCAAACTCATGCACGAGTCTTTGGGGGACCGCAGCGAAACCAGCCCTGCCCCACCCCACCCCAGAGGTAGCCGCAGCTCAGAGCATTAAAGGGGCAGGGGTATTTCAGTGCCACCCCCTGCTCCCCATCCAATGCACCAGGTCACCCAGGCATCCAGGTCACCGTGGCAGTGGCTTGCCCTGTGCCCCCCACTGCCTTTAAGCTTTCACAGTGTTTCTAAGGAAGGACCCCACTGCCCTTGAGCTTGGGGGCCCAGAATCAGGGACCCGCAGAGCTGGGAGCTCCCTAGGGGGCTACCTCCACGCAGCCAGGCCAAGACCCCAAGGGGAAGCCCTGTCCATGCTACACATACCCTTCTCCACCCAAACCCTCCCTCCCGCTACATCCCTCCACCCCCCTATCCACAGCCTCCCACGCAGTCATGTGCCACCCGCCTGTCTGACCCTCTGCCCCCATGGCACTCTGCCTGTCCACCCACTCTTCCACCCAACTGCCTGCCCATCAATCCATTCATCTGCTCCTCCATCCACTTACTCACCCAGCCATCCACCCACCCACCTGTGCCTCATCCATCCTCCTCCAATGGCTCTTTGTGCATCCACCTATACCCGCACCCATTCACCCCTCCATCCACACTCCCACCGAATAGCTCTCTGTGCATCCACCCATCCATGTCTCCTAGGCTTTGGACCCTTACCAGCCCCACAGCTCCTTCAAGCAAGGCCCTGCCCCTGCCAGGACTGAAACCACCAGGGCAGGAAACCCACCCCTCCCATGTGCTGCCCCATACCCCATTCTCCACCACTGCCCAGAGCTGCTCAGCAACCAGCACAACTGTGAGCCCAGCTTATCCCCGGGCCCTGGGGAGCAGGCTGCAGTGAGGCCTACCCTAGGATGCCTACTTCTCGGCCTCTTCCCTGCCTGCAGACTCCCAGCTCCCCTGCTCTCCTCCTGCAGCAAGGAAGGAACCCATGCATCCGTCCAGGACTCCTGGCCCCCCACAAAGCAGGGAGAGCCCAGGAATCCCAACCCCTTCCCTCCCCTCTACAGGCACCCCCTGGCCCGCTCTCACCTGGCTCCATGACCTGGCATGGGGGTCCCGTCCTCTGATGCTCCCCGTGGAGGTGGGAGGGAAGGGTCCCAGTGGAGGAGGGCTGGCAGTAGGGGGTTGGCTCCAGGGGCAGGGCTGAGGGGGTCCCTGGGAAAGGGTTGGGGGGGTCCTGAGGCCCAGGCCCACAGTGCAGCAGCATGCAGTAGGGCTGGAGCTGGGGCTCTGTGGCCCGGTAACACCCTAATCCAGGCTGTGCTGCTGTGCGTTGATCCGCTTAGTAGGGCTGGGGGGAGGGGGGGGGAAGGGGTGGAGTGTGGATGCATGTGAGCCACTTTGTGCATGCAACTGTAACAATACAGGTGTGTGTATATATATGGGTGTTACTGTGCATATGAGATCAGGTGGATGCGTATGAACATGCCTGTATGCACACAATTATGTGTACATGCAATTGTATGAGTTAACGTGACTACGCTCGACTACATGTACAATTACATGGCTAGCATTTGTGACTACATACATGTGTGACTATACAATGACACAGGTTGGCATACGTGACGATGTGTATATGGGACTGCACATGCGCTTACACATGCTAGAGTATGTCTACAAGCATGACTGATTTCATGTGTTAGCGTGACTAAATATGTGCGATTGTGACTAATTATACAAGCAAGCGTGACTGAATGTGTGTGTGTGACTGGAGTCGATTGCATGTGCTAGTTTGTATGTGAATGAATGTGTAGGTGTGACAATATGTATACACAATAACGTGTTAGCGTGCGTGTGGCTGAATGGGTGTGTGGTTAAGAGATTACAAGTGCTAGTTGCATGCAGGACTGAGTGCATGTACATGATTACATGGGCCAGTGTGTGCATGACTGAATGTGTATGCATGTGACACTGAGCGTGTGACTGTGCACATGTGAAGAAGTATAGGCAGTTACAATATGCTAGCACACGTGACTATCACTGTGCATGTGATGATATTACACATGCTGGTGTACGTGTGACTGAGTGCATACATGTGATTATATGTGCTAGAGCATGCGTGACTGTGTGACAGAGCACATGCACACCATTACACATTCTAGCATGTATGACTGAATGCATACGTGACAGAGCATATGCAATTATGTGTGCTAGTGTGTGTGACTAAATGCATATGCGCAACTGAGTGTGCATATGCCAACACACATGACTGAATATGCATGACAGCACATGCACACAATTACATGCACTAGCTCATGCGTGACATGCATCAGAGCATGTGTGACTACACGGACGTGCATGCAACTGCATATGTGCAAATGTGAGCGTGACAGGAGGGTGCCTTCGTAAGTGTGTATGGGAGATAAGGTGGCATGGGGGGGATGCATGCCAGGGGCAGAGCCTGGGGACAGTGGGCAGGGCCTGGGGCCAAAAGTGGGCAACAAGCGTCAGGACCAGGCCGGCTACAAACACCCAAAACCACTTTATTTCAACCATTAACAAGGGAAGAGGTCGAACCGTTAACAAAGTGGGTTGTCAAACCTGCAACAAGGGGGTGGGGCCAACCCACCCGGCCCCACCCCCATGCGGCGAACATCTTGCTGCGGCCACGCCAGGAGTTCAATCATGCAGTTCAATCAGCTCATCGCCATGCGCTGGCCCCTGCCTTGGCGCTGCGGGCACCTGGTGGGGCATGGGGGGCTGGCTTTCTGCCCACCTTCCCAAATGCCTGGGTCCGCTCGAGACGACGGGCTGGAGCCACCTGGGGGGAGAGCGGCCGTGAGCAGCCGGACAGCGCGTCCCACCATGTGTGTCCTCTGCCCACCACCCCACAACAGCACTGCTATCCCACACTACCCTGGGGCACCCCCTCCCCCACAGCACTGCTATCCCACAATGTTCGTGGGCACCTTGACCCCCACAGCACAATGCCCTGATGCACTCACTCCCCCCACAGCACCCTGGGGCACCCCTGCCCCCATAGCACTGCTATCCTACAATACCGTGGGTCATACCCCCTTCACAGCACTAGTATCCCACAATGCCCATGGGCACCCCCACCCCCAACAGCACCGCTATCCCATGATACCCTAGAAGACCCCAGTGGCCCCCCCGACACAACAGTACCAGTATCCCACAATGGCCCAAGCCACTCACCTCCTTCCGCAGGGGCTCTCCCAGCCGGGGGTCCACAGCCCTGCGGGTACCTGGGTGGGCCTGGCTCCCCTCTGCCTTCACCTCCAGCCTGGAACGGGCAGAGGCGAAAGGGGGATCACATTGAAAAGAACCCAGACGTCTGGGCTCCCAGACCCCACCAAAGCTGGGCATGGACTCCCCCCCGCCAAGGGGGGCTGAACCCAGGCGGGTGACTGATGCAGTACTTACTGGGGTGGATGGGCAGGCTCTGGGGAGATGTACAACGCCGGGCGCGGTGCAGGGCGCAGCTGCAGCAACTCGGCCAGCTCCTGTGGGGACGGCGCAGTGCCGTCACCTGCTACCAAGAAGGTAAGGGGGAACGGGTAAGCCGGGGCCGGGGGGGGCCGTGGCACGCCCTGCTGGCACTGGGGGAGGGGGCACAGTGGCAACTCACCAGGACCCCGTGGCCCAGCGTCAGCCTGGAGGACAGGCACCTTGGTCTTGCGGACTGCTGGGGGTGGTGCCAGGGGGGCCCTCGGGTGGCCCTCGAAAGGACCTGGGGGGCACATGGTGAGCGGAGGGGCCACCAAGACCCCTGGGGCACTGCAGGGCCCCCCCATGGGCGTCCTCTTACAAGGCCAGGCAGGAGCAGGAGGCTGAAGGCCACCCTCGGGCCCCTCAGCCAGGGGAGCCGCCGAGGACCAGCCCAGTAGCTAAGAGAAGGGGGGTGGGGGGTGAGAGGGTACACCACACATACAATCCCTAATGGCCTGGCATACGTGCAAATGGTCCCTCAGGGGCCCCGCATACAGAGCACCCAATGCCCCCCAACAACCCCTCCACTCTACCCACCACAGAATGCCTTTAATGCACATGCACCATTACATGTGCAAGTACATGTGATAGAGAATGTGCGTGAGATGGTGAATGGATGTGTGACCTTGTATGTACGATTATACGTGCTAGGGCATGTGTGGCTGTAAATAAGACTGTGCACATGCACAACTACATGTGGTAGCCCATGTGACTGCACGTGGGTGCACCTGTATACATGATTACATATCCTAGTATGTGACTGAATACGTGTGCTACTGTGTGGGTATGCAGTGATGTGCTAATGCATGTGAATCTATAGGTGTACACGGTTATGTGACAGTGTGACTGAATATAAATGCATAGTTATATGCTACTGCGTGTACCTGTACACAATTACAAGTGCTAGTGCATGTGACAACACGTGCGCCTGTGCAGACATAATTATATGTGCTAGTGCATGACAATGTACACGTCCGCAATTACATGCTACTGGGTGTGTAACTGTATGTCTATACAATTATATACAACAGTGAACGTGCGTGTATACTATTATATGTACTGTGCTTGACAACGTGCACCCGTACACACTTGTGTTACTGCATGACTGAATCTGCGAGCCTGTACGCAAATTACATGCAACTGAATGTGCGTATATAGTTACATAAGACAGTATGTGACTGAATTTGCGTGTACACAATTATACATGCTACTGTGACCATACACATGTACACTATTACATATGCTAGTGCAAGACTACAAATGTGCATGTGTGACTGTGTGCGATTACATGTCCTACTGCATGTGCAACAATGCTTACGTGTGACTGAGTGCGTGTATGCAATTACACATGCTAACACGTGACAAATGTGTGACTGAGTGTGCACACATGTGCTAGTGCACCCATGCCTGTCAACACATACTGATGACTGAGTATGCACATGTGCTTCTGACAACATACATATGACCATACATAAATTGCATGTGCCAGCGCAGGCAACTATCTGCGCATGAAAGCAATGACGTGCTCTGCCGGTGAACGTGCCTGTGATGATGCGATGATGCACACTAGTAGGGGAGGCATCCCTAAAGCCTCCTTGACCTAAGCTGTCTCCATACATGCGGTGCCTAAACCCCCTTGCACATGGTCCCCAACACCCCCCCATCTCACCAGGGCCAGGTAGCGCTGCAGATCGGGGTCCCGCCCCCTCTCTGGGCTGCTTGGGGCAGGTGAGTTGCCCCTGCTGCCTCTCCCCTTGTTCTTGGGGAACAGTTGCTCCATCAGGCCTGGGGGAGCAAAGGGAAGGATCAAAGAGCACTGGCCTGTGCCACAGCCTGGCTTAGACCCACTGCTGAATGCAGCCACAAAGACCCGCCCCCTGACCCCAACCCCCTGCTGACCTGGGCTGGTGCAGGGGCTGGGGGGCCCAGGCTCTGAGGGGCGGAGGGCGGAGGCCTGTGGAGCAGAAAGGAGGCTGGGGGAGGCTACCCGGGCCCCTGCGTCTTCTCCCTGGAAAGGAAACGGGATGTTCCTGGATGCCTGGGTTCTCTCCCCGCTCTGGGAGGGGCGGGGGAGGGATGAGAGAGGGGTGGGGGACAGGACACTTGGGCTCTACCGCCCCCCTCCCCCTGTAAACAAGTCAGAACTGAGGTGTTAAAGCAGCAAGTGCTGGGAGCCTGGACGCCTGGGTCCTTTCCAGCCCTAAGATATGGATGGGGTCTCCAAATCTAGCGCGCGAGCAACTAGATGCCTGGGTCCCCCTGGGGCAGTGGGGAGGACGGCCCAACTCACAGAGGTGGCAGAGATGTCGCTGGAGCCCAACAGGAGTTGCAGGGCCTCGTGCCAATGCGCCTCCATGAGCGCCCGCAGGCGTGTCACTGTGTCGGCCCGCTGGGCTTCTAGCCGCCAGTGCCCAGCCCGCAGCTCCCGTGTCAGTGCCTCCTGCTGTGCCAGCCTAGGAGGACACACAGGGCACAGGGCGTATTAACGCAGGCCCAAGAACAAGCAGGGACTCCCCCATCCGTGGACTACCCAGGGATGCTGCAACTTGCTGAACTGCATCTCCTTCCAGATCTGACCTGTCCTCGTAGTCCTGGGTCTGGCGCCGAGCCCGCTCCTCGCGCTCAGCCAGCTCGGCCCGGCTCTGGGCCAGCTGCGCGGCCAGCTCCCGCTCGTGCTGTGCGCTCAGCTCTAGCAGCTGCTTTCTGGGGGGGCGACACGTGTGGGGACGAGACCTTGCAGCTCCTGCAACACCAGCTCCATGAGGTGTCCCATCCTCCTGGCCACATGAAGCTGAGAGACCCAGGTGCCTCGAGGGGCACGGGGTGGTGGGGGGCAGTGACGGGGTCTCCTCACCGATGGCCCTCACGGGCAGCTCCCAGCTGGCGGAGGGCATCCTCGTTGGCCCGGCCCAGACGCTCTGTCACCTCCTGCTCCAGCACTGCCCGGAGCTCGGCCTCACGCTGTGCCCTCTGCGCCGCCCCCCGTGCCTGCCACAGACACACGCTGGACAGTTGGACCCTGGAGAACCCAGACATCTGGGCTGCCCCACAACTCCCCAGGGCTGCCCCCTCACCTGCAGCAGGCTCATCTCTAGCTGTGCCGTGTCACGCTCAGCCCGGGTCGCATCGAGCTCCATGCCCAGGCGCTGGGCCTTGGCCTGGGCTTCCGCCAGCTCTGCCTGGGCCTGGGCTGCCCGCTGCTCCGCTGCCTGGGGACAGGGTCATGGAGCACTGCCAGCCCCCTCCCCATCTTCCCGAGCCCAGAGAACCCAGGGGTCCAGGCCCCTAGCTCCCCTGTAGGCTGGGAGCCACGGGGCTGCTGGGATGAGGTGCTGTTAGAGGGGGGCCGTGCAGCAGGCTGGGGGGCCTCCGAGGAGGTGGGTGGGACCGAGAGTCTGGTGGTCTCACCTCCAAGTGCTGGCGCTGGGCGGCACCCTCCTGCTCCAGGCCACGGCACCGCTGTTCCAGCTGTCGCTCACGCTCCTCCCCACAGCGCCGCTGCTCCTCCAGTCTGGCCAGCTGGCCCCGCCCCTGCTCCAGCTCCGCCTCTAGGCCCCGCCCTCGCTCCCGCTCCGCCTCCAGGCTCTGCCCCTGTGCTGCTGCTGCCTCCTCCTGCAGTAGGGGGACCCCAAGGCATGCTGGGAAATAAGATCCTAGCCATCATTGGGGCAGGACTTAGAGAGTGGGGTGCATAGGTGGTGGGCTGCACAGGTGGTGAGGCTTACTATCTCCTACCAGGGCAGCCTTTTCCTGACGTAGCCCCGTGGCTTCCTCCCGTGCCCGCTCCAGCGCTGCCTGCGCCCGCTCCAGCTGCCCAGCCAGCTCCGATGCTCGCTGTAGGGAGGTGGTGTTTAGGGTGGTGGCAAGGCCTGCTGCCCCACCCCCAACCACATGCTTTCTCCTGACTCCACACCCTCCATGTGTCCTGGCTCTGCCGCCACCTGGGTCTCTGCATCCAGGGCCAGGGCGCTGGCCTCAGTTGTGGCCTGCAGGCGTCGCAGCCCTGCACTGCGCTCCGCATCCTGGTGCCGCCAGCCCTCCACCACCTGTGCCAGCGTCTGGGGAGGGAAGGGACATGGTGCCACTGCCACATGCCCCCACCGTGGACCACTCTGTGTCGTCTCCCCCGAGACCCTCCTCCTGAGAACTCAGGTGTTGAAGCTGCACCCTCAAGAGAACCCAGGGATCTGGGGCCCCTAGAAATGCCCCTCAAGGGTCACTCTGAAGGTTATGACCCCCCCTCATCACATCCCATTCAGTCTGAGACCGCCTCCCCCAGTCACAGGAAGGGCTATGCCCCCTGCCAAGATCACACCCCATACAGGCTAAGAACCCCCCAACCTTCCCATGTCACTCTCCCAGGGTTACCCCAAGGGCTTCCCCCATCCCCAAGCCCTTCTCCCCTCTTCCCACGTCACCTTGTCCAGCTGTTCGATCATCGAGTCCTTCCTCTGGTCAGCGGCCACGGCCATGGCCAGCTGCTGCTGCAGAGCCAACATCTGGGCCTGCAGGACCTGGATCTGGCGCTCACAGTGCTGGAGAGGAAGGGACAATGCTGGGGGGACCAAAAGACTTCCTCTCCTCCCCCTTGGCCCGCAGCAGTATGAGCTGCAAGACACGTGCCTGGCGAGAAAGGTGCGTGGAGGGGTCCCAGGCATCTGGGGGTTCTGGCCCCACGCCCCAAGGCTCCCAGAGCTGGAAAGAACCCAGGCGCCGGCTGCCCCTCACCCTACGGCGGGCACGCTCCTGCTCAAGAGACTGGCGGGGGGGCTCCGGCTGTGCCAGGGTCCGGGGGGAACCGAGGCACAGGCTGCTGTAGCGGGGGAATAGCTCCTCCAGGCCGGTGGCTGAGCCAGGTGGGGATGCATCCTGCAGGGGCCGGGCACTGAGGGGGGCCAGAGTTGGAGGCAACGGTTAGCAGGTACCCTGCTTCCCCAGTATCCCAGGGCTCCCCCCACCCCACTATGCGGTGGGGTGTGCAACGGGGATCTAAAATGCGGTTGGCTCTGGAGTGGGACGTCAGGGCTGAGTGTAATGGGGACCTGAAATGTGATTGGCTCTGGGGGGTGTAACAGGGACCTGAAATGCACCTGGCTCTCCAGTGGGCTATCTACACGTGAGCGTAACAGCGATCTGAGATGTGGCAGATACTGGGGTAGGATATTTATGGCTCAGCATAACAGGTACCCGAAATGCAGCTGGCTCTGGGCATCAGGGCTGGGTGTAATGGGGCCCTGAGCTGTGGCTGGCTCTGGGATGAGGTCAGAGCTGGGTGTAAAGGGGCCCTGAGATGCAGCTGGCTCTGGGGAGGGGCGTGATGGGCCCTCACACTGCAGCTGACTCTGGGCCGTGCTCACCCCAGCAGCGCTGCAGTGCTGTCGCTGTCCAACGAGTCGTCATCCTCGAAGCCGTGTTCGCCCAGTGCCCCCCCTGCGGCAGGATGGGGGTTAGAGATGGGGAGGCGGACCGGACACCAGCTCTCGGTGCCCCCCTGCGCCGCACTCACCACCCGGGTCCGGCAGCAGGCTGCGCAGACGGCGCCGCACACCCTCCATCTCCTCCGCGTGGCAGGAGCCCCCAGGGGTGCCCTGGGGGCAGAGAGGTCTTGACCCCTGAGAGACCCCCGGCCCCTCGGCCCCGCCCCCCCTCACCTGGGGGCGGGTGCTGCCCCCCAGGCTGGCGCTCAGAGACCGGCCCAGCTCCTCCGCCAGGGCAGCGAGGTCAGGGTCGGGGTCAAGGGTCAGGGGTCGCGGACTGTGGGTCGGTGTTGACTCCATCTCGCCCACCGGGCCGCGGTCGCACAGGGGGTGCCCGGCCTTGGCCGCGGGGAGCGGGGAGCTCAGCCCCACATGGCCCCGTCCATCGGCCCCGCCCCGCCCCGCAACGGCCGCCGGCCCCGGCCCCGGCCCCGCCCCCGCCCGGGCACGACGCCGCCGCTGCCATCTTGGGGCGGGGCCGGACCTGGACGTAGCAGAGGGAGCGGAAGGGGCGGGGCCAAAACCCGGAAGTAGCGGTGGGAGCAGAAGGGTGGGGCGACACCCGCACGGCGTTTTGTGGCCGCGGGAGTGAGGTTGCCCCCGCCCTTCCGATGACGGTGCACAACCTCTACGTCTTCGACCGCGCTGGCACCTGCTTGCACTACAGCGAGTGGCACCGGCGCAAGCCCCCCGGCATCCCCCAGGAGGAGGTGGGAGGGGCGGGGGCGGGACTGGCCGTGGTGGGCGGGGTCGCGTTTGGCCCTGGCGCCTTCCCTGGAGGCGGGGCCCGGGGGGCGTGGTTCAGCAAATGGCGGCGCCCATGGGCGGGGCGTGTTCATATCTGAGGGCCCCCCCCCCCGGAGCTGGGTTAGGGGGCGGGGCCGAGGGGCGTCCCACGGGGTGGGGCGAGACGCCGCCGCAGTTGAGTAAGTTGCGGAGTCCCCGGGTGGTCGGGGATGGGGACTCCCGGTCACAGGTGGGCCCCCCCCCCCCACCGGAGGTCAGGGGGCGGGATTGTCTGGAGCTTGGGGCGGGCCCTGGGTGTGACCCGAGGGGATGTGGCTCAGCAAGTGGCAGTGTCCGCGGATGGTCCAGGGATGGGGAATCCTGGTCATACCTGAGTGCTCCCCCCTCCCCCATTGGGTTAGGGGGGCGGAGCCGTTGTGTGTTGGGGGCGGGGTTATGTCTGGAGCTGGGGGCAGGGGCCTGAGGAGATGTGGTTCTGCAAGTGGTGGTGTCCCTGGGTGGTCACAGCTGACCACCCTGCTCTGCCCCCCCAGGAGTTCAAGCTGATGTTCGGGATGCTCTTCTCCATCCGCTCCTTTGTGGCCAAGATGAGCCCTGTGGACATGTATCCTGCCGCCTGCAGGGAGCCAGGGAGTGGGGGGATCGGGACGGGGGTCTCCAGGGATGGGGGAGGGAGCGGGGGATCCAGAACAGGGATTTGTGGGGATGGGGCAGTGACTGGTAGGGGACTGAGAGGACAAGGTTGGAGGTCCCCAGAAGGGGGCTGGGCAGGAGTCCAGCTCTGGTGTGGCCCTTAGCACGCAGGCGGGACGGCTTCCTGTGCTTCCAGACCAGCAAGTACAAACTGCACTACTATGAGACGCCAACGGGACTGCGCTTCGTGCTCACTACTGACCTGGGCGTGTGCAGCGCCCGTGATGCTCTCCAGCACCTCTACAGCAATGTGAGTGTGCCCCACCTGGGGTCCCCCCCCGGCCCCCTGCAGCAGCGTGAGCGCAGGGTTCCTCCCCACAGGTCCCCCCAGGGCCCACGGGGGCACTTCAGGGCAGCTTGGACACCTCTGTTCTGCGCCAGGTTGGGGACAGAGGTCACATCAATGGGGGTGGGTGCCTGGAGTCTGTGCCTGGGGGGAAGGGGCTGGGAGCCCGGATCCCGCCTTGACTCCTGCACCCCCTCCCCAGATCTATGTGGAGCTGGTGGTGAAGAACCCGCTGTGCCCGCTGGGTGAACCGGTGCAGAGCGAGCTCTTCCGTTCCCGCCTCGATGCCTTTGTGCGTGCCCTGCCCTTCTTCTCCGCCCGTGCTGCCTGACACCGCTCCCCCCGTGACCCCAGAGCCTCCTGCACAACTGAGAAAGGAACCCAGGTGTCTTAGCCCCCCCCATCCTTTTCCCAGCCAGCACGAGGAGACCCAGGCATCCAGTTGGAGCTCTCATAGTCTAATAAAGTTCTGTCTGTGACATGTGACCTTTGACACTGGTGTTGATGTTGTATGTGTGTGGGGGGGGGTTGTTCACTGGGCATAATCTCTATTATCCTCCCCCCCTCCGAGCAGGCAAAGAGCCCAGGCATCTGGGTGTGTGTGTTGGGGCTCCCTGCTTTGACCTGCTGACCCCACCCCCAGCACTGCTCTGAGATGAAGGTGGCAGGGGGTGGGGAAAGGGAGCCCTGCACGCCTGGGTGCTCTCCGCCCCCCAGCTGGGCATCCCCCCCAGTCATGGCCATGGTCCAGGTCCTCAGCACTTGCCTTCTTTAAGCAGCTTAACTCTTCCAGTTACCATGGAGATGGGGGCATGGGCCTGGGTGCACCCCTCCCCCGCTGCAGCCATAAGCTGCAGTGGCTAGGGGTAGGTGCTGTCCTGCAGGGACCCAGGCGTCTGGCGCGATGCTCGCAGCGGGCCGTGGGGCACGGCTCAGCATTGATGGGCTTCCGACTGCCAAGAAGGGCCGGGGTGGGCACACCGAGAGCCTCCGGCGCTGCAGCCAGGGGGCTAGCACTGCACCTGGGCTGGGAATGGGGCTGTGCCGGGGCAGTGACCTCCCTCCCGAGCCCTCCGGGCGCCCGGCCCAGCTCCTGGCCCAGCCTGGGACCCGTGGCATGAGCTACAGGTGGGTGCGGCACTGAGCAGGGTCTGGGGGAGGGGGGACACCTAGCTTGGGGGTGGAGATGGGGTCCAGGAATCAGGTTCTGTAGGGAAGGGCACCATGGAAACCCACCTTCTTCTATCCTCTGCCTGGCTAGGAGCCACACGGGGCTGGGCAGGTTCAGTCCTCCCTCAGCCAGCTCTGCAAACAGGTGAGGAGCTGGTGGTTTCTGGCCAACCTTGGCCTTGCTGGCGCCTCTCACTCCTGACCTGCGGCCCCCTATCCCTGCCTGGGCCAGCCCCCCACCATGGCTCCTGCTGGTGGTGGTGCTCTGGACTCTTCCCAGAAGGCTGTGTTGTGCAGCACCCCAGCAGGGAGTTCCTAGAGCAGCCCCTGCAGCCCAGAGCATGCTGGGATACGGGCCCCCAAGGCAGGGGCCCCTGACCGGGGAAGTCCTCCTGCTTTGCCCCCTCCCAGCCTGTGCTCCCCTCTGCAGCAGTGGGAAATCCATGCGTCTGGGCTCCCCCATGGGCCCAATCCGGGGAGGCCTGGAGCCCCCTGTAGCTCTGACATGAACCCCAACCTGGGCAAAGCCCCTTAGGTTTGGGGGGGAAGGCTTGGCAGCCCCGTCGTCCCCCCCGGTGCCCCTCCCTCCCGCCACCCGGGGCGGGGAAGTCACACGGAGCCCCACGTTCCCATCACTGGATTAAGGAAGGGGGGTTGCGGCCCCTTTAAGCCCCTGCTCCAGCTGTTGCGAACCAAACCCGGGGGGCGGGGCCGGTATGAAAAGAGGCCGCATGCAAATGAGGAGCGTATGCAAATGAGGGCCCGATCCGGCCGCGCCAATGCAGGTGTCCATCGCCTGCTCCGAGCCCCTGTGCGGCCGCGGTGCGGAGGAGCGGGCGAGGGGCTCCGATCCCAGGCCACGGCAACGGGAAGGGGGCGCGGGGGGCCCCGCGGGGCCCCGGCCCGGCCCCCAACCCGGTCCCAGCGCGGGGGGATG
Organism: Crocodylus siamensis; assembly: GCF_052110815.1. Classification (NCBI taxonomy): domain Eukaryota; kingdom Metazoa; phylum Chordata; order Crocodylia; family Crocodylidae; genus Crocodylus; species Crocodylus siamensis. Next base: position 20,273,412 of record NC_143400.1, on the reverse strand, counting down.
CGGGGGGCGGCATGAAGTACAGGTAGGGGGCTGTAGGGCACCACAGAGGGTGCTGGTCGCGGGTGAGGGGCACAGCTGCAGGGTGCCGGTCGGGACTGGGGGCTGTGCTGTGACCCGTTCCCCCCGCCAGGAACCTGGGTAAATCCGGCCTGCGCGTGTCCTGCCTGGGGCTCGGTGAGTCGGGGGCTCTGCGGGGTCCAGGGAGGCTCGGGGGGACTGCCCCTCCCCCACTGAGCGCTCCACTCCCGCAGGCACCTGGGTGACATTCGGGTCCCAGATCTCGGATGAGGTGAGTCCTGCCGGGGGGGGATAGTGCTGGGGGGTGTCGTGTGCCCGCCGCCCCCCTCATGCCCCCTGTCCCCAGACGGCCGAGAGCGTTCTCAGCACCGCCTACGAGCGCGGCATCAACCTCTTCGACACGGCCGAGGTCTACGCCTCCGGCAAGTACGTGACCCCCCCAGGCGTCGGGGCCCCGGCTGCCCCCACGTACTCTACTCCCAGCCCCCCTTGCCTCCCCAAAGCGGAGGGGATCCAAGCGTCCGGGGAGGCCCCGCACCCCCCAAGCCGGCGTCCAGGCGGAGGTCGGGGGGCCGGGCCTGCTCCTGTCTCCCGTCTCCCCAGGGCCGAGAAGACCTTGGGCAACATCCTGAAGAGCAAAGGCTGGCGGTGAGCGTGGGCCGGGGTGGGGGCGTCCAGCAGGGGGCTGTTAGGGAGAAAATTTGACAGCCCAGGTGTCTAAACCCACCACTTCCAGACCCCGCAGCCCCGGTTGGGATATGGGGGTCCATCACTGGCTGGGGAGCAACAGGGCCTGGGGGAGCAGGGGCTTTGGGTCGGGAGTGAGGGGTATCGGCGGGTGGGGGGTCCTGGGTGCCCCCCTTCACCTTGCTCTTCTCCCCGCCCCAGACGCTCCAGCTACGTGGTCACCACCAAGATCTACTGGGGCGGACAGTGAGTGCAGAGGCGGAGCCTCCCTGGGTAGGGCAGGGCCTTGTGGGGAGGGAGGGGCGGGGCGGGGCTCTGTGGGGAGGCGGGGTCTCCCTGAGTCAGGGTGGGGCATCCTAGGGGTTGGGGTCCCTCTGGCCGGGCTCTGTGGGTCCTGGTCTGGCATTGGGTCTCAGCTGTGCCTTTCCCCGCCCATCCCGACAGAGCAGAGACAGAGCGGGGCCTATCCCGGAAGCACATCATTGAGGGTAAGGGGCACAGGGGCGGGGCTTTCTTGGTGAAGGAGGCAGGGCTAGCTGGGTGAGGGGGTGGAGCTAGTTGGGTGGAGTGAGACTAGATGAGCGCACCAGGGATGTGTTGGTTGGTGGAACAGGGCAGGGGGCGAACCTGGCTGCACCGAGGCCCCGCCCCCACACCACCCGGTCCCACCCCCAGGCCTGCGGGGGTCGCTGCAGCGCCTGCAGATGGACTATGTGGATGTTGTCTTTGCCAACCGCATGGACGCTGCCAGCCCCATGGAAGGTGAGGCCCTGCACCCTACCACAGGCTCCACCCTCTCAGGTGTCCCGCCCCATCACCAGGGGCCCACCTCCAGGGGTCTCCCCTCACCTCTTTGTGCTTCTCCCCCACCCTGCAGCCTCCGACCCGAGCTTCCGCCTCCTGCTGCTGGAAGGTACCGGAGACCCTGCCCCTAGCAGAGTAACCCCCAACCCCCCCCAACCCCTGTGCCCTAGAGCCTCTAGACCCTCCCTTGAGACCTCTACAGCCCCTTCACCCCCCGGGTACAAATGGCGATCCAGTCTCACCATCAATAGGTTTCAGGGTGAACACTGGGTAGGAATATTACAGGGAGGCAACTTTCCCCCCTAAAAGAGGAGGAGGGTCCACACCCAGCACTGTGATTGGGTAGGGGGGATGTTTCACTCTTTCCGAGCCTCTTAGGGGTGGAGCCTGCCATCAGTGGGCTTCAGAGTCAATGCCCCAATGAGGTGGAAGGGTCCAAGCCCCTGCGCTGCCACACGGCACGTCAGGGGTGAGCTTGGCTCAAGTGCTGGAGCCCTGTTACTTGGTGGAAATGGCCAATCACAAGCTCTTGCCTCCCTTACGATCTCATTGGCACTTCCATGGTGGAGCATCTGTACGCTGGAGGAAATATGACCTGTTGCCAATCAGCAAAGAGCAGTGACAGGATTGTTTGGAGCATGGGATTGGGGGGAGAGAGAAAGGGTCATTAACACCACGATGAAGAGATTAGCAGGAATTTGAGGGCTAAGTTGTGCCAGCTGCATTGGTTATCAGGTGGTCTTGGAGTGAACACCACATTTCAACACCAGCTCAACCCTGCCCCTTGACCCTGTTTCCCACCCCCACAGAGATTGTTCGGGCCATGACGTATGTCATCGATCAGGGCATGGCCTTGTATTGGGGCACATCACGTTGGAGTGCCATGGAGATCATGGTGAGCAGGCATGTGGGCACCTGGGATGGCTGGGAGGCTCCCCCCCCACACACACTCACCCTTCCCCCACCACAGGAAGCTTACTCGGTGGCACGGCAGTTCAACCTAGTGGCACCGGTGTGCGAACAGGCTGAGTACCACCTCTTCCAGCGCCACAAGGTGGAGAGCCAGCTGCCCACTCTCTACCACCACATCGGTGAGCCAGTGCTAGGATGTGCCTGGGAGCCCCCGGGGCTGGGGAGGAAGCAGGCAGGAACACAGTGGGGGTGGGGGGCAAGTGGCTGTGCTTTGGGCATCAGTAGGTTTCAGAGTAAATGTCACATTTGTGGGCAGCTCTGCTCTCTGTGCTGCCCATCACTATGTTTCAGAGTCAGCACTGCAGTCATGGCTGGCCCCGTTGTCTACAGCTGGCCCCAGCTGTGATTTTTTGGTCATCCATAGGTTTCGGAATAAACACCAAGTTTGCAGCTAGCTCTGCCCTCTCTGCAGCTACCCCCAGCTCTGTGTTGGCCATAAATACATTGGTGGCTAGCCCCACACTCTGCATGGCTGCCCCTGCCCTCCACATCGGTCACTTGCAGGTTTCAGAGTGAACGCCACATTTGGTGCCAGCCTTACTGTCTGTAGCTAGCCCCAGCCTCTGTCTGCCTTGGGTAGGTCCCAGGATCAACACCCCAATTACAGCTAGTTCCACTCCCCTGTGCAGCTAGCCCTGCCCCCATGCCTGCCATCAATAGGTTTCCAAGTGAACGATGTGAGTGTTGCTCGCTCTGCCCACTGTCAGTAGCTTTCAGAGTAAACACGGTGACTGTTGTGAGCACAGAGCTTGAAGAGTGGGGGTTATGGTGGGGGGGCTAAGCCCCCTCCCATCCCCATCCTCCACAGGGGTGGGGGCTGTGACCTGGTCGCCCCTGGCCTGTGGGCTCATCACTGGCAAGTACGAGGAGCGGGTGCCTGAGAACAGCCGTGCTTCCATCAAGGTAAGGGGGGGGTGCAGTGCTGGAGACCCCCGTGTGGCCCCCTCCATGTGGCCCCCTCTGACTGGTGCCCCTCATAGGGTTACCAGTGGCTGAAGGAGAAGGTGCAGAGCAAGGACGGACAGCACCAACAGGCCAAGGTCAAGGAGCTGCAGCCGCTCGCCACACGCCTTGGTTGCACCGTAGCTCAGCTGGCCATTGGTGAGGGTGGGGCTAATGGGATGCTGGGATAGGGGAGGTCTGGCAGGGGGTAATGGGTAGAGGGGCACAAACAGGAGATGCTGGGAATGGGGGGGAGGAGGTCTGGTAGTGGGTAATGGGAAGGAGAAGAGTTAATGGGATGCTGGGATAGTGGAGGTCTAGTAGGGAGTAATTGGTAGGTGGAGTATTAACCGGATACTGGGCTAGGGGAGGTCTGGTGTGGGGAAATGGGTAAGGGGAGTGTTAACAGGGGTGCTGGAATGAAGGAGATTCACCAGGGGATGCTGGGATGGAGTAGTGAGTAGGAGGAGGGTCAACAGGAGATTCAGGGGTAGAGGAGGTCCAATGGGATGCTAGGATAGAGTAGGTTTTATACTGGGTAATGGATAGGGAGAGGCCTAGCAGGGGATGCTGGGATAGGGGAGGTCTGGTAGGGGGTAAATGAGCAGGGGAAGGGTTAACGGGATGCTGGGATAGGAGAGGTCTAGCAAGCAACAGGGAGGGTGAACGGGCTGTTGGGATAGGGGAGGCCTGAGGAGGCCAGCTCAGTACCAACCCCAGCTTGCCCATGCCCACTCAGCCTGGTGCCTGTGCTGCGAGGGCATCAGCTCTGTGCTCCTGGGCGTGTCCAGTGTGGAGCAGCTCCTGGAGAACCTGGGCGCTGTCCAGGTAAGCCCACCTGGACACCTAGGTCCTTTCCCCACTGCCAGCAGGGGAGGGGGCCTGGTGGCTCTAAAGTAGGCGTCCCCAGCTGGAGCAGGGAGCTGCATTCCTGGGATCCTCCTCTGCTTGGGGAGGCCTGGACACCTGGGTCCCTCCTGGCTCCAGGGAGACAGTGAGGCCTAGTGATGCAGATGCTTGGGTGCCCCGCAGGTGTTGGCCCAGCTCACGGCACCGGTGTTGCAGGAGATGGAGGTGTTGCTGGGCAACAAGCCAACCACCAAAAAGGAGTCCCGGGCATAAGGACACGGCGCTGGGGCCTGGACCCACCAGTGTCCCTGCCCTTGGATTAGCTGTCGCTTTGCGCATGAGCCTCCACCCTCCACCTGTACTGTTCTGGTACCTGCTCTGTTGCCCAATGGGAGCTGCTTGCGCAGTGGGCATATGCTGGGATTGGCCCCACCTCCATTCCTGCTTGCCTCTTAAAGGGGCAGCGCCCTCCTTCATGGGGCTGAAACCCAGCTGCAGGGTATCCTCTTCTAGTATCCCACAGTCCCTTGCTCCACCCTCTGCTGGTAACTCAGGGGACTGCAGCCAGCAGAGGGGACTGGTTTCTCCTCTCCTGGCAGAAGGATACTTCCCTATTTATTAATATTTAGGCTAATTTACTCCTTTATTGTGATTTGCATAGCTTTTATTTGCATATTTAATTTACATAACTCCCCCCTGGTTTGCCACCTTCCAGCATCAGAGCCTATTTTTATTGCCCCATCCTCTTGCCCTTTACCCCAATACCCTTCCCTTATTTGCCCTTTCCTCCTATATCCTACCCTGATTTGCATAGCCCCCCTTCTTCTAGGAGAGCCATCTATTCCTTAAAGCAATAGGTGCCCACAAGGGCCCGGTATGGCACAACCCCCGGCCCCCTACCCCAGGCAGGCAGCCACTGCCGAATGTCACCTCAATGAGGTTTACTCTGTAAATAAACCAGCTCTTCCACCACCCTTGGCCTTGGCCCTTTGTGTGTGGGGGGGCAGGGTCTGGGGCCAAGTTGGGGCATGGGGGGGGTGTGTGCAAGAAGCATCTCATTCGGGTCTCCACCCCAGAGCTGGCTGCATTTGGGCCTGTTCTATGCAGCTGGCTGCACCACAGAGCTGGCTGCATCCTGGGGAGGAAGGGGCCACCTGTGACTCAGTTTCCCACCCCAGCATGTCAGCCTAGACCCAGGACTTTGCGATATGCGTGCTCTCCACTAGGGGCAGGGAGAGGGCCGCTAACCAGTTCCCCACGACTTTAGTAGTCCGTGAATTGGGGGTTTGGGCCTGAGGGGAGCCAGGAAATGGGCGCCAGACACCTCGTGGTGGCAGGATCAGGCTCCCCGGGGCCTTGCCAAGGGCCGCTGAGGGGGACCCGACCCTGGGTACTCCTGTCTGGGAGGAGGATTGGGGGTTCTCGTGTGGGGGAGGGAAATGGGGATGGGGGCATCCTTTAGCCCCACGCGCCCGAGTCCCGCCCCCATTCCAGGGAGAGAACACCGACGCCCGAGCCCTGCCCACTTCCGGTCGGGATCCACGCCCCGCCCGTTTTTGTTCCTCTGTTGCTCCCAAGGGGCGGAGCCAGGCGATAAAAGGCGCGAGCGCCAGACTGCAGCCTCCAAGAACTCGGAAAGCTGCCAGAGTACGGGCAGAAATGGCGCGGAAACGGGGACCGGAAGTGGCTGGCATGGCTTCGCGCGAGGACGGAAGCGAAGCGGAAGCGGCCCACAGTGAGGGTGGAAGCGAGGCGGAGGCCGAGCTGGAGTGCGCCATCTGCTGCCTGCCCTACGACCGGGACGCGCGGGCCCCCCGGCGCCTGGGCGCGGGCCGCGGGTCGTGGCGCCCCGCGCGCTGCCGCCACGTGCTGTGCACCGCCTGCCTGCGCCGCCTGGCGCGCGGGGCCGTGGTCACATGCCCCTTCTGCCGCCGCCTCACGCGCCTCCGCGCCCCGCCCCTGCCCCCGGTGGACACCGCCCTTTGGCAGCGGCTGCCGCGCGCGCAGGGGGCGGGGGAGGGGGCGGGCTGTGACGTCACGGCAGCCGCCGGCCAATGGCGCTGGTGGCAGGCGCTGAAGCGGGCGTTGACGGGCGGCGACGCGGATGCGCCCTGCAACCGTGAGTTCTGGGCGGGAGGTGGAGTCTCCTTCTGAGCCTAAGGGTCCACGGGGCAGGGGGGCTCATCGGGGGACTGTTCTGGCCCCAGGTCGGGCCATGAGCCCCGGCATCTGAGTCCTGAGGGAGGGGAGCCCTTGAGGCCTGTAGCACTTGCTGGAGGTGGCCGCCCCCCACCTTCTGCCTCAGTTTCCCTGCCCGCGGGCGGGGGGCCATGGTGCCACTGGGCCTGTGCGAGGCTGAGGGGGTCCGACAGGTCCCAGGGGCTTCCCACGCTCACGGCTCTGCCCTGTGCCCGCAGCCTATGGCCCGGAGCGCAAGGTCATCGCCTGCTACGGTGCCTGAGGGCCACGATGGAGATGCCCAGTCTTGCTGCTGGCCTGTGTGGCTTCATCTGCCGGCCTCTGCCCGGGGAGCACATGGCACCAGAGCCGGCCCCTGCAGCACGGAGGCGCCACATCCTGACTTCCTGCTGGCTCCCCACGGCTGGTCCGACGCCGGTGTTGCTGCTGCATTTGTTTTGTTTTTCAGTTGTGTTCATTTTACATGTCAATTATATTTAATTTTAATAAAACTTCATGGCGCATTGGCTTCACTTGCTCTGCTCTTTGGTTCTAGAGGGCTGAGACAGGCTGGTAGCTGGGCCCCTCTGTTGGAGGGAGCAGGGTGGTGAGAAATGGGCAGGGGTACGAGGCTGGGTGGCAGCTGGTAGCTACATGAGGCGCTGGACGGGCGGCTGTACAGCGTGGTCTAAACTGTGGTGATTCTCGTCCTCAGCAGAACAAGTCGTAAGAGGTCTTTGGCAACTGGTTCCCTCCATAGCCTTGAGGCAGAAGCTCTCCGTCTCGCAACACCCAGGCTTCCTGCTGGCTGCTGACTTGCCCCCATCTCTGGCAAATGAGCCTTGTACCTTGCAGACTGGGAGCATTGCTGCAGCACTGCATGATGGGAGTTCACCATCCCTCCGGGCTGGATCTGCCCTAAAGAATTGGCTCTAACTGCCTGGCTCTGGGGAGACAGGATGTGACTAAGGCTTTGCTGGTTGATTTGTCTGGACACGTGCTGCCTAATTGCTGCTTCCTAAAGGAAGAATGAGTGCGTGGACGTTATGCCCATTTCGTGGGCAGGACATGATTGTGGAGGGGAGACTTTCTTTACCCAGAGGAGAATCCTTCTTCAGCTGTTGGAACAACCCCTTGTTGCACCTTATCTGGGTTGTAGCTGTCTCCGCCACCCGTTGTCTCTTCTGCTCTTTTCATCTCCCACGATGCATCTCTGGACCTTCACGCATTGGGCGACATGTATGATGGTTTCTAGGCTCCTCTGAAGGGCAACGACTTCCAGGACCTGCAGCACGTGCCCACTTGGCTTTGACATGATCTCAGGTGATTCATATGGTAAGTGACTGAGTCCTGAGTTACGGAGGCCAACAGATTGTCCCCTTCCCAGACACCTGCTCCAGTGGTGTCCTGGGAGAGCTTAATTGCTGGCATCTTGAAGACACCTCCCAGGTGGAGTCCTATGTGACTTGTCTGCCAGAGTCAGAAGATAAGGAGTTATTTGCAGCCTCCTGTGCTCCCTGGGGGACAAGTCTGGGATAATTATAAACCCAGGTAACTGTTGTCTTGGCTTCAAAAGGCAAAGAACCAATTTTTATAGTTAGGGGAAGAAATATTTCTGCTGTGCCTTGAATGAAAGAGCAGAAAAGTTCCAGCCTCTGGAGCAAAGCGAGTTCAAGGTGGTTGACACAGCCCCTCTACAGCGTCCCTGCTGCTGAAGATCTGCCCCAGTGACAGTTGCGCTTGAACCCAATGGCTAATAATGTAGCATCTTGGACGACTCCCCAGGCTGGTGGCCTGTGCTGGGCTCAACCCCAGTTAGGGGGCACCCAGACTTGTCCCAGAATCTGTGGGGACACTGGAAATGCTTTTCTGGGAGGCTGAAGTGATTTAGGAGCCAGAATCAATCTGGTTTAGGCATCGTGTACACAGATCTCAGTACAGATAAAACTTCTTTAAGTTTTTTTTAATCTTTGCTTGAAACCAGTGAGTACTACATCCAACTGGTAGGGAAGGGGAAGATTAACAGAACTGGAAGAGTCCAAACAACTCCCGTGTTGGAGCATCTGCCCCATCTGTTTGCTTAAAAAGCAGGTTCTGCTGTGAGTCCAGGTGGAGCCTTTCTCCATGGCAGGTTTGGCTGTTGTGTCAGGTTGATGGTCATTTGACAAAGAGGTTAGATGATGGATTCATCTGGGATGGCTTGGACGGGGCTGATCCTGCTTCAGGCGGTGGGGTTGAACTAGAAGTGACTTCTGGAGCTCCCTTCCAGCCCCACTTCTCTATGACTCTCTCTCCTTTGTGGTGCTGTTTGCCATGGTCCAGTCTCCCTCTTAACCTTTGAGCTAAACTGTTCCTGAATTAACCCACTTGAAACAAATGAAGTGATTGCAGGCACTGTGAAGGTCTCCAGCCTCCAGCAGGTGATGGCCCACCCCTGGTGGGATCTGCCCAAGCTGCCTGGCCCTGCCTCCCATTCCCTCAAGTTGCTTTGGGAAATGAGCCTTCAAGCACACAAATGACTTGGCCTCTTTGTGAACCCTCAGGCTTTGTCTAGTCAGCAGGCAACAACAGTCAAGCTCCTGTGAGATTTTTAGCTCACCATAAAGAAGGCACAAACAGATCCATCCTGTCAGCTTCAGTCCTGTTTGTCAAAGCAGCTTAGGATCCTGAGTTCCCTGAGACTGTCTTCAGAAGCATCTTGTGCCGAGACAAGAGCATGGCCAGCTGTCTTGGCTTGAAAAGGAAGCCTTATATGAGGTAGGTGTTGAATGGAGGTGGCAGAGTGGAAAAGCTCAGCCCGTAATCTCTCCCAATGAAGCTATTAAAATCCCCCCAGGGTGGTGCTAGAGCAGCTGAGTATGTGCCTAAAAGAGTGACGTAACTGGGTCAAATGCGGTTGTATCTGAGCTCTGGCAGGGTGGGAGAAAAGCTGCCGGCTGTTGGCCTGAACTTAATTCAGGTCCTTCGTTAGAGCCTGAGGGGTGGGAGTTTCAGGGCTCTGTTTCTGGATTCAGAGGCGGCCTTGACAATAACTAATGCAAGGAAACCTCAAATAATTTGCCCTTCTGTCATCTATGTGCCTTCTCCAGAGACTACCAAACAAGCACCTATTTGAACACATCCAGAAAACCCAGTTTTGGGGGCATCTCAGGCTGCCTCTCGCATGCAAATAAATGAATGTGACCAAGTAATTATAGTCCGCTGGGCTAAAAACCATAGAGGACAATGGGAAGCAGTGATGTATTTGAGATGACGCCTGTCCAGAACTATTTGGTTGTTCCAGTCTCTGGGAATTGGCAGCTGTCTTTTCTGTAACCTGTCACCTGCTGTTACCTAAATCCCAGAGCCAAACTTAGCCCTACACAAGCAGAAGTCAGTGGTGAGTCCCCTAAACATTAAACTTGCTACATAGGTGCCATGATACATGCTTTGTTCGGCTTCCAGCTCACAGAAGTCTTATTCCACTTTGAAAATGATGTTTGTGGGGCACCGCTCACCTGTTATGGACATTTTAACAGTTAAAAAAAAGAAAAAAGGTAACTTTGGTTTCAAAGCTGAAAATCAGTGTTTTAGAGAATATCCAAAAATGAAACATTCTGACTTATTTTCTTTTTTAATGTTTTCCAGCTTTTTTTTCTGCCAAGAATATCCAAAACAAAGGGGGGAAAAAACCCAGAGTATTTCATTTTTTTCGATATTCTCAGCAGAAAGAAAAGATGGAAAGCTTTGGGGTGGGGGGAGCGAAAACATTTCATTTGTGGATATTCTTGGTAGAAAGAAAAGTCACAAAACATTGGGAAAACAAGCTAGAATGTTTCAAATGTTTTCCAGCTGCTTTTTTTTTTCTGCTGAAATTTTCCTAATGTTTTGCAGCTTTTCTTTCTATGGAAAATATCCAAAATTGAAAAGTTTTGGCTTTTTTTCCTCTACTGTTTTCCAACCTTTCTTTGCTGAGAACATCCAAAAATGAAACATTCTGAGTTCTATTTTCTAATGTTTTCCAGCTTTTCTTTCTGCTGAGCTTGTAAATAGCTCCTCCCCCCCACCTTTCCCGGCCTAAATCTGCATCTTATTTTTGGCCAAGTAGTCATTAGAAAACTTCACCTGACTCAGCTGCTGATACCTACACCCATGAGACACGTGGTGATGGCTAATTAAGAGGGTGTAGGCATCACCTTATTGGATCGATGGCATTCAGCCAAAATTTTGTCCTCGGCTGTGAGCCAGCATCCGGTGGTCAGGAAGAAGATGGAGAAGCCCCATGTAAGCATATGTTATTGTTGGCACTATAAATGTCCAGTTCCTTCTCGTTGTTTGAATCTTACTGTTTCTTTGGTCTCGGCAAACATTACAATCTGAACCTGGGCAGGGGGTCAGACTTGATGGGTCCCTTCCAACCCTAGAAACTATGAAACACATCTGGTGGGGATTTGTCCTGGCTTTGAGCGATGAAGTCACTTGCTCTCTTTAGGGGAAACAAAACCTCTTAAACTTATTTTGCCCCACTCCAGACCAAAAGCAGGTGTGAGATGGGCTGAATTGTCACAGGGATCAAAAAGCAAAGATCAACGCATGGGATCCCTGTATGTCAGCCAAGAGTACTCGGCATAGGTACCATCAACCCTGAGCTGTGGGGCTCTTTTCCTCTTGAGGCCTGTTGGCTGAGCCTGGGCATCTTTCAGAGGCAGCAACACCTTTCTATTTGAGAAGACAATTAGCAAACACAGCAAGGTGGGGGGTCTCGAGGTGTGTGTGTGTGTGGGGGATGGGTTTCATGTCTTCCCATCTTACTAGCACTTGTCCTATTCTATAAATTCTTTTGACTCTTAATAAGAACTAACTCTCAACTCCCAGTGTGCTGACCGACAGAGCTGTGTCATCTGGCCTGCTGGGCTCCCAACAGATGAAAGAATTCCCAGTTCATGTGAATGAGTTATATAAAAATGAGTTCTTCCATTCTCAGCTGCCCCAAGCTGCTGGTGGGAAGGCCAACAGTGAGCTCAACTGACCGGTTGATCTCTCTGGTCAACTGATGAAAACACATCACACTGGGCTCCCAAGGACCTGGCTTCTTTCCCTGGTGCACTGGGTCTGAATGGCCACAGGATTGTGGCCTTTGAAATGGCTTGGAACGTCCTCGTGATCACTCAGAAATACTTGGACAAATGCTCATTGTAGCTCCTTCTGGGAATCTCTCTCCATCATCATCGGAGGTTTCTGTACTGCTGGCTCAACTGGAAGTTCTTTTTTTCTCCTCCTCGATCTAGGCAGGCATGTGGCTGGAGTGAGGAATGTCCTGTTGACCATCTCATTAGCTCAGCAAGTACAGGCTAAAGCCATCAGCTCCGGACCTGGCTGTGCCTCTGGGCTCTTCAGCTCCACATGGTTGGCTGCTTTTTAAAGACTGCTCATCCCTGCCACCCAGTGGACAGAGAAGAGCTAGAACTGCCAGAAAAGTTCCAGCTTGCTGTGGGACCTTCCTTCTGCAGGATTCCTGGCTGGACCTTTGCTTGCATGATGATTGGTACCCATGAGAGCTAGACAGCCCAGGCACGGGTGAGGCCACAACTTCAAGCAGCTGCAGCAGAGCCCTGCACCTTCCTGGAGAAGGGTGCAACACAGTGGTTCTTGATCAGGCCACCACAGCGCCATGCCGCCCTGTGAAGGGTCCCATTGAATATTAGGAAAAATGACCACTCCAATGAGGTCATATCTGCTCCAGCGGAGAAATGCCCAACTGCAGGTTACTAGAGGCATCCCCAAGACCTGCAGGAAGGTGAGGTTTTGTGTCATTATCCTGAGTAAGGAGCCGTCCTTTACCTTCTATGGTCAGGTGATGCATTGCCTCCATAAGGGAGACGAGGTTGATGTCATATATCTGGATTTCAAGAAAGCCATTGATTTGGTCTCTCATGGTGTCCTCAGGGTTAAGCTGGGGATCTATGACCTTGACTCTCTCATGGTCCAATGGCTGGGGAACTGGTTCCAGGGTCGGACCCAAAGTGCCCCAGTTGATGACAGGGTGACCAGTGGAGTCCATCAGGGCTCAGTACTCAGGCCAGTACTCTTTAACATCTTCATTAATTACCTGGATTCAGGCATCGAATGTGGACTGGTAAAGTTTGTGGATGACACTAAACTATGAGGGAAGGCAGTCACACTGGAGGACAGGCTCGCAAGGTGGGTGGACCAAAACCTGATGACATTCAATGTAGAGAAGTGCAGGGTGCTCCACCTTGGGAGAAGCAACCAGCAGCATACTTATAGGCTCTGCAGTACTATGCTCACTAGTACCATGACCAAAAGAGACTTGGGGGGTCTTGATTGACCACAAGATGAACATGCGCCACCAATACAATGCTGTGGCTGGCAAGACAAACCAAATACTGGCGCACATCCATTGATGGATCCCTAGCAATACCAGGGACATCATCCTCCCACTTTACTTGGCCTTAGTGAGGTCACAGCTGCAGTACTGCATCCAGTTTTGGGCCCCCACTTCAGAAGGGATGTGGATAACCTTGAAAGAGTCCAGAGGAGAGCACAATCAAAGGCCAGGAGAGCAAGCCTTACGAGGGGAGGCTGAGGCACTCGGTACTTTTCAGCCTGGAGAAGAGAAGGCTTGGGGGGACTTGGTGGCAGCCTAGAAGTATATAAGGGGGTGCACTGGGAGTTGCCAGTGCAAAGTTTGGAAGAGTTTTCATGTCAGTAAAAAAGTTCAGTTGTTAGTTAAAAAAAAAATCTCTGGGGTGGGAGGGGGAAGATGCTTGATGGCAGCAATGGGTCTACATCCCCTGGTGATGGGTGTGCGGCTGTTCCGCCTGTCTATGGGGAGTCTGGCATCTGCTGGTTGGCATCTGACCTGACACAGGCCCCTCATTATGCTGGTGTGGCTCTTGCACACACATCTCCAGGGGCAGAGTGCCCCAGGGAACCTGAGCTCAAGCCAGGGATTGAGGTGGGGAGTCTCCAGAGCTTCTGGCCTCCTGCTGATCTCCCTGAATGGGGTGGGGATGTCTGGCTGACCCAGAGAGCTCAGTGGTGGGGAGGGGAGAGCTCCTGTGGCTTCTACCCACCCCAAGCAACCCTAGCATGGCAGGGGGCTGTGCCGAGTTCTGGCCGGGTCCTTCCCACTGGGGATGTGAGCAGCACAGAGCAAAACAGTGTGGCCCCCATGGCCGACTCTTGTCTTTGGCGGGGTTTACTGGGCCCAGTTAACAGCCTACCCTGGCCCCATTGACTTGGTCATACTGGTCCCAGGTACAAACCTTTATTGGTCCTAATTGCCAACCCTAATTAGTCCCACCATCCTAGCCCTGCAGTTCCCAATGCATACTGGTCCCAGTTACAAACCCTTACTGGTCCCAGGATCCTGGCCATAGTGGTCCCAGTTGCCAACCCATACTGGTCCCAGTGACTTGACCATACAGCTCCCAGTTACCAACCCTTACTGGTGGCCCCACTAACTCTGCCATATTGGTCCCAGTTACTGACCCATACTAGTCCCAGGATCTTGGCCCTATTAGCCCCAGTTACAAACCTTTATTGCCTCCAGTATTCTGGCCATACTGGTCCCAGTTACCAACACATACTGGTCCTAGTAGCTTGATCTTACTGTCCCAGTTACCAATCCTTGCTCATCCCAATGCCCTGGTCTTACTGGTCCCAGTTACCAACTCAGACGGGTCCCAGTAACCTGGCTCTATTGGTCCCAGTTAAAAAAAAAACCTTAATGGTCCCAGTATCCTGACCTTACAGTTCCCAGGTACCAAGCCCCAGTGCCCTGGCCCTACTGGTCCCCATCATGAACACTTATCGGTTCCAGTATCCTGGACCTACTGGTCCTAGGTACCAACCCTTCCTGCACCTAGTGCCCTCAACAGACTGGTACCAGTTACCAATCCATGTCAGTCCCCCTACTCTGGCCATAGGGGGGGTCCCATTTTGTCCTCCCGTTCCTGTGCCTGGTCTGTAATATTTTTTTTTTCTTTTCAATCGCCATTATTTTTAATTTATTATTATTACTATTATATTTTTAAAGCAAAGGAAACATTAGATCATCCAAGCTCTTACTGGACTGAAGTCCCTGTGCACCCCCCCCCCAACCAACCCCCCCCCCACCGAAATAAACATGGTAGGTGAGTAATTACAGTACTTGGCAGGGACTGGGGAGAGGTGGGGGCAGGTGCTGGCTTAGGTTTGCTGCTGCCAGCTGGCTCCGTTGTCATGCAAGCAGCAGCCAGGAGGTGCCTGGTAGGTGGGCTGGAGGTGGTGCCAAGCCCCTCCCAGGAGAAGTGGACAACAGAAGAGTGCATTGTTCATGGGGGGGGTGGTATCCTGGAAGTGTTTCATGCTGTGTTGGGTGTTTGTTACCTGGGGGAGGGGCAGGAAGGCTGGGGGCACCGAGCCATTTCATTGCGTCTGAGCGTAGAGTTTTGGGATAAAGGCAGCCGTACCTCCAGCAGGCCTCACCTGCCTGGCTTTCCTTGGCTACTTTCCAAACTCAGCACCCAGCTCTGAATTCCAATAACAGCGGGACATGGCAACAGGAAGGATAAAGAATGGTGTGAGCAATTTGTTGTCTGTCCCTCTAAATGGCCAGACATTGCTGGGGAGTGGGGGGTGGTGGACCACTTTTGAGCCTTTCAAGCCACTTGGCAGCAGCAAGGAATCCACTTTCCTGCTGATCTGGGAGTTTTGGGGTGTTTTTTTAAACAACCAAACTCTTTTAATTTTTTTTTTTATTAACCAACAACCAAACATTTTTTTTTTTTTTTTTTAACCAACATCATTTTAACATCACAATTGTGTTCTGGCTTCTGCCAGACCCCAGGGCAAAGGGTTGGGTTCAAAGGTCACAGGGGGGAGGGTTAAAAAAAGTTCAGTTGTTAGTAAAAAGCCCTTCCATGAGGATGGAGCAACTGTTGGGCCCAGGGCAGGCTGGGGACTACCTGGCTCCAAAGCACCTCTGCAGACAAGGATGTGGGATGGAGACAGGGGGCAAGAAGCTGAATAGGAGCTAGCAGAGAGCCCTGGTTGCCAAGGCGGCTGATGGCATCCTGGGCCACATGGGGAGGAGTGTTGCCAGCAGATGGAAGGCAGTGATTTTTTTCCCCTCTATTGGACACTGGGAAGGCCACATCTGGAGTCCTGTGTCCAGCTGTGGGCAGAAAGGATGGGAGACTCCAGCAGAGGGCAACAAACATGGCTCTAGGGTTGAGGCACAGGACAGGTGATGAGAGGCCGAGGGCCCTGGGCTCCAGAAGAGAAGACCGAGGAGGGATTGAATAGCAGCTGTCACCTCCCTGAAGGGTGGCTTCAAAGAGCATGGAGCTGGACTGTTCTCCCATGACAGAACAAGGAGCAATGAGCTCAGGCTGCAGCAAGGGAAGTTGAAGGTAGAGATGAGGAAGAACTTCCTTGACAGGCCTGTGCCCTGCTGCACCCACCTGCCCCTGCCAGGGACCCTCTACTCCCCTCCCACACCCTGCCTCTTACCCCAGCGGCCCCACTCCCCTTAAGTCTGTGGCCAGATGCCAGTCCCAAAACAGCCAACTGGTGACCCAGATACCTTACAGGCCATCCAGGATCCAGTGGCAGCACATGGCTGGGAGAATGCCCCACACAGGGTGCTGTAATCACACTCATACACCAGGGGGCACTGCTGTGTCCAAGCTACAGCTGCCTTGTGTTTCTACAGAGGCTGCAGTTTTACTGGCAATTTTACTAATAGCCCTTTTGAGCTGTATTTTTTTTACTGATCATTGGCAGCAACAGTGGGGCAGGGCCCCCCGCCCCCCGCAGGGCATCGGCCAATGATAGGCAGAGCCAGATGACATTGCCGAGCAAACGGCGCTGCTTTATTCTGCAAGGTTTAAACAAGAAGTGACTGGAACGACCCGGGTGCCCCCGCCCCTCCCCCCCTGCAGCCCCCCCCCCCCCCCCGAGGTAGAAGTGCCCCTCCCCCGCCTGCCTCGCCCTGGGCTGCGGAGGGGTTGCCCCCACCTGGGAGGGGCTGGGGAGGCGGGGCGGGGGCAGGGCCCCGTACAGTATGTGTGTGTGTATATATATATATTCATATTTATAGTTGCCCCCATCTGGTCTGGGGGGGCGGGGGTGAAGGGGCCGTAGGCCCCCTCTACCAATGCCCCGCCCCCTATGTCCCTCCTCCACCGTGTCCTATTTACAGGCCCCGTCCCCCCCAGGGGCAGAGGGGGGTGAGGGCAGGGGGCGGGGGCAAGGCAGGGCTGCGCCTCAGTCGTCGATGCAGATGACCTCGCCGCCGCGCGGCTCCTTGCGTTCCAGCCCGTCGCCCTCCCGTTCCTTCTTCACCAACACCGGGGGGCCATTGGCCGCGGCTGCAGTGGAGGGGGGAACCGGGGGCATGAGGCGGTGGGCAGGGAGCCCATATATCTGGGCTCCCAGCTCTCCCTGCTCTAACCCACCGGGCCCCACTCACCTCCCAGAGAACCCAGGTGTCCAGGCTTCCAGCCCTGCCCTCCCCTTGCTCTCACCTGTTCCCCAGCCCCACCCAGAGCCCAGGTGTCTGGGTGGCCCCGCCCCCTGACCTGTGATGAAGGACCCAGCTGGCATCTGGCTGTAGTTGGCACCCCCAGTTGGCAGGACGCCGGGAGGGGCAACCCCGAAGGAGCCCCCATAGCTAGGGGGGGTGGCGTAGGGACCCGGCGGGAAGGCCTGGAAGAGAGCGGGGTAGGGGTGAGGGTCCATGACATCACAGGACTGGGGAATAGGGATGGGCTACCCCTGGTACCACAGTGGTGGATACGTACTGCCCCATGGTTACCATGGCAATGGGGGTTGGCTCACCCTAAGAATGGGGGGGCAGGGTGTACCTCTCAGGACATAGCCAAGCAACAGGGGGTGCCTTCCTGGTTACCACAGCAACCAGAGGTGAAGGATAAAGCCCTCTCCACTCCAAATGTTACCATGGCAATGGGTCCAACCCATTGATGCCATGAGTCCAGTCCCCCCCACCCCCCTGTGCATTACCATGGTAACTAGGGGGCCCTATCAGGAGACAGAGACAGTAACAGCCATGTCCCTGCTTCAGTCAGTCTATAAAGTGCAATTTTACCCTGCCCTTGGCCCTCAGCCGGGGCGGGGCTAGGAGCTGGTGGGGCCAGGCCCTGATCCATTTCCAGGGCAATAGGTGCAGGAGAAAGGCCCCCCGTGCCCTAACTAGGGCAACAGGCAACAGGAACTGGAGCCCTGGAGGAGGGGCCTGGCCACATGGTTATCATGGCACTGGGGCAGGGCCCAGCCTGGTGGTTACCATGGGACTGGGGGCAGGGCCTGGCCTAGTGGTTACTGTGGCACTTGGGTGGGCCTGGCCTGGCCTGGCCTGGCGGGTACCACAGTGCCAGAGCAGGGCTGGCTTGTGGCTGCTTGGTATAACCAATATCATTTCCATTCCCATGGGTACAGCTGCACTGGGGGAGGGCCAGCTTGCTGCAGGGGCAGGGCCTGGTTGGCTCTTAGTACCCTTGCTGGCCCGGTGGTGAGGGAGGGTTGGCTAGGCTGGGCCAGGCATTACCGGGGTGGGCTGGCTCTCAGTGCCCTTGCTGGCCAGGCGGCTGAGGATGCTGCGCTCCGACATCTGCAGGCGGGCGGCGATGGGCGGGATGCGGGAGAGCGTGGCAGGCAGGCGGGTCACATCGGCCTTCATGTCGCTGAGCAGCTCCTCCAGCTGGTTCAGCACTGGGGCGGGGAGACAGAGAGATGCGGGTCAGCCCGGGGAGGGGGCAGGGCCTCGGCCCAGCCCGCCCCACTTGCCCTTCCCCCCCCACCCGGGGAGAGGGGCCAGGGGTCTGGGGGGCAGGGCAGGGTAGGGTAGGGCAGGGCAGGGGGAGTACACTGCAGACAGACATGGCAGGAAACAGACGGACGGGTGGGGGGTACTCGGAGTGGGGGGAGCACGAGATACACGGGAGATACTCACATGATACTTGGGGGGAAGGAGTACACAAGCGTTACCCAGAGCTACTCAAAGGATACTCGCGGGCCACTGCAGCTCCTCCGGCGGGGCTTGGTGCTGGCTCCTCCCCCCCGGGCACGTGCCCACCCCCAAGGCGCTCAGAGGGGCCCTAGTACCCCAGAGCAAGGCCCGGGGGAGATGCTCGGGGCATGCTGCTCTGGTACTAGGGGTTTACTCAGAAGATCCCCAGGGGATATTCAGGGGATAATCTGTAGATACCACCCCCCCCAGGTACTCAGGAATACCCCTCACATACTCAGCGCATCCCCCAGGGATACACGGAGATCCTCCGGACATACTCCTGTGATACTCAGGGCAGTGTCCAGAGGTACTCAAGGCATACACCTTGCTCAGCCAGCAGATAAATGAAGGATACCCTGCAGCTAAATGTGGGAGTCCAGCCCCCCACCCACATACTCAGCAGATGCACAGGGAATACTCAGCAGGTACTCCAGGGATACTCAGGGAATACCCATCACCTACTCAGCGCATCCCTCCCAGTGACACACAGCAGATGGGAGATTCTCCTCTGAGACTTGGGCCAGAGCATGGAGGTACTCAGCAACACAGCAGAGATACTCAGAGGATACTCAATGGATACTCATGGGTACACCAGAGATTCTCAGAGGATACTCAATGGATACCCAGGGATACACCAAAGATGCTCAGGGGATGCATGAGAGTTGCTCAGGGGATACTCAGAATACGCAATGGCTACACCAGAGATACTCTGAGGATACCAGGAAAAATTTGGAGAATACCTGAGAGATGCTCAGTACATACTCAGAAAGTTCCCAATGACTACACCAGAGATACTCTAAGCATACTCAAAGAAATTTGGAGGAGACATGAAAGATGCTCAGGTGGATACTCAGAGAATACTCAATGGCTACACCAGAGATACTCTGAGGATACTCAGAGAAATTTGAAGGATACATTAGAGATGCTCAGTGGATACTCAGCAAAAACACCAAAATGCTCAGAAGGTACATGAGAGATACTCAGCAGATACACCAGAGATAATCAGAAGATACTCAGCAGATACTCAATGGGTACATCAAAGATACTCAGCAGGTACACAAGAGGTACTGAGCAGACACACCAGAGATACTCAATGGATACACCAGAGATACTCAGCGGATACTCAAGAGGATACACCAGAGATGCTCAGTGGATACACCAGAGATACTCAGAGGATACTCAATGGATACACCAGAGATACTCAGCGGACACAGCAGAGGACACAGAGCCCGCGCGGAAGGAGACAACCGCAGACAGCGCCGTTTGCGAGCAGAGCCCGGTTTAATGGTCGCGCGGTCCCGGTACAGAGCGGCTACGGGGCCTGCGCGCGCGGGGCCCGGCGGCCCGCCCGCCGCTTACCCTTGTGCAGCACGGCGTTGGCCGGCTTGTTGCCCGCCAGCGACTCCTTGGACAGGTGCTGGTGGCTCTCAGCCAGGCATTCCACCTCTGCGAAGCGGGCGTTGAGGGCCATGGCCGGGTGGCTCGGGTCTTGCGTCATGTTCAGGTAGGCAGCACGCCGGAGCTGTTCCTCAATCACCAGTGCCTGCTCCAGGAGCTGTGGGTACAGGTGGGTCAGCCCTGGGCACCCAGCCCTGCCCTCAACTCCCCCATGACCACATTGCCCCCCAGCTTCACCCACATTTCTGCTCACAGGACAGGGACTGGGGGCTCCCTGTAACCAACAGGATCCCACAATGCCCTCTTCTCCCTCTCCCCATCCCTCCCATGCTGGCTCCCCCTAGGCTGCAGGGGCATGAAGGTATACCCAGGCCCCACACCCTCCTTGCCTGGCCCTGCTCACCTTGAAGCGACGGGCCAGGAACTTGTTCTTCATCTCCAGGAAGTTGCCCTTGTTGGCCTCTGTCTTGAAGGGCTCATTAATGATGGCGAACTGGGCATCATTCTGGATGTCCTGCCAGCGAGCGTAGCCGTGCCTGTGGCGCTAAGGAGCACGCTGCCCTAGGGGCCCCAGGCGTCCAGGAGCCCCGCCCTCCACTCCAGCCCAGAGAACCCAAGTGTCCAGGCAGGCACCCAACAACCCCCTGGCTCTATCCCACAAGGGACCTTCTTGCTGCCCAGGAAACCCAAGTGTCCGGGCACCCGATCCCCCTCTCCAAGCCACCAGATCTTGCTCCTGACCCAGAGAACCAGCCCGCAACTCAATCCACAGCCTCTCCCACCCTCTGCCACAGCTGGGAGGGGACCCAGGTGTCCAAGCTCTCAGACTACCAGCCCTAACTCCCCTGGTACAGCAGGATGAGAACCCAGGTGCCTGGGTTCCCAGCCCCCTTGCTCTGACCACCCAGACCCCACTCTCCTCCCAGAGCTGAGAGAGAACCCAGGCGTCAGTGCTCCCAGCCCCGCTCAATCCAATCTGCCAGCGAGTAAATAACCGAAGTACCTGAGCTCCCCCCAACACCAGCCCCACCGCCCCCCCTTCCAGTGCTGGGAGAGAACCCAGGTGTCTGGGCTGCCCCACACTTTCCCCACGTCAGCTGCAGGATACAGTACGATGCCAGCCAGCAGCCAGTAGTCGTGGCGCCGGTGCCAGATCTCGTTGAGCTTCCCCGAGGACACGGCCGCCCGCTCCTCATTCTGCCACAGTGTATGCAGCTCTGGGGGAAAGAGGGGGAGAGGGACAGGATGGAGTGTCAACCCCAAGCACTGCACAGACTCCTAGGCTTGGACTGGGGCCTGTCCCACCAGGTTCTGTGCAGAACCCAAGCCAGGATTGGGGCCAGGGAACAATCAGTAAAATTTACAGATGGTCAGTAAAAAGAAAAAGAAAAAAAACCAGAAGAATTTATGGATGGTCAGTTAAAAAACCCAAAACAAAACAGCCCCAAAACACCTGCCCATGAAGCCCATAAAAAATGGAACCATCAGTAAAAAATAAAAAGAATTTGGTCATCACACCAGACAGCAAAGCTAACATGTTTAACGATTTCTTTGCCTCCGTCTTCCTAAGTAGGGACCAGAACAGCCACCTCCCTGCTGGGCACCCCTCGGGCCCTGGGGAGGCACACCTGGGCCATGGGTTAGCGAGGATTTAGTTAGGGAGCTTCTGGAGGGGTTGGACGTATTCAAGTCAGCCGGCCCGGATGATCTCCACCCTAGAGTTCTAAAGGAACTGGCCGAGGTCATTGCCAGTCCCCTGGCATAACTTTACGAGCACTCGTGGTGCTCTGGTGAGGTACCGGGTGACTGGAAGAGGGCCAACGTGGTCCCCATCTTCAAAAAAGGCAGGAAGGAGGACCCAGGAAACTATAGGCCAGTTAGTCTTACCTTGATCCTAGGCAAGCTGTTCAAAAAAATTATGCTGGCACACATCCAGGAGGGGCCAGCAGAGGACTGCATGCTTAGGGGCAACCAACATGGGTTCATCAGTGGCAGGTCCTGTCAGACCAACCTGGTGGCCTTTTACGATCAGATCACCAGATCATTAAATGCAGGGGTAGCAGTGGATATAGTCTTCCTGGACTTCCGGAAGGCTTTCAACACTGTCTCTCACCCCGTTCTCATTAAGA
Source organism: Crocodylus siamensis (assembly GCF_052110815.1). Taxonomy (NCBI): domain Eukaryota; kingdom Metazoa; phylum Chordata; order Crocodylia; family Crocodylidae; genus Crocodylus; species Crocodylus siamensis. The sequence goes on along the minus strand of NC_143400.1, from coordinate 20,251,419 downwards.
AACTGGGGGGCTGTGGTGTAGACACCCACACAGTCAAATGGGTCGCCAACTGGCTGGAGGGCCGTACCCAGAGGGTGGTAGTGGATGGGTCCTTCTCAACCTGGAAGGACGTGGGCAGTGGGGTTCCGCAGGGCTCGGTCCTCGGGCCCGCACTGTTCAACATCTTCATCAGTGATTTGGACGAGGGGGTAAAAAGCACCCTGTTCAAATTTGCTGATGACACTAAGATGTGGGGGACGTGGGCACACTGGAAGGATGCAACAGGCTACAATCAGACCTAGACAGGTTACAAGGATGGGCGGACAAGAATAGGATGGGTTTCAACACAGACAAGTGCAAGGTGATGCACCTCGGGAGGAACAACCGGCACCATACCTACAGGCTGGGGAACTCCCCTCTTGTCAGCACGGAGGCAGAAAAGGATCTGGGGGTCATCACTGACTCCAAAATGAACATGGGCCGGCAGTGTGGGGAGGGAGTTAGGAAGGCCAACCGCACCTTGTCATGCATCCACAGATGCATCTCAAGCAGGTCCAAAGAGGTGATCCTCCCCCTCTATGCGGCACTGGTCAGGCCGCAGCTGGAGTACTGCGTCCAGTTCTGGGCGCCGCACTTCAAGAGGGATGTGGACAGCATGGAGATGGTTCAGAGGAGGGCCACTTGTATGATCAGGGGACAACAGGGCAGGCCCTATGAGGAGAGGCTATGGGACCTGATCCTGTTCAGCCTCCACAAGAGAAGGCTGAGGGGGGATCTTGTGGCCTGTTATAAACCAGTCGGGGGGGGATCAGCAGGCACTGGGGGAGTCACTGTTCCCCCGAGCACCACCAGGAGTGACCAGGAATAACAGTCACAAGCTGGCAGACGGTAGGTTTAGGTTAGATATCAGGAGGCGCTACTTCACGGTCAGGGCAGCTAGGGTCTGGAACCAACTTCCAAGAGAAGTGGTGCAGGCTTCTACTCTGGGGGTGTTTAAGAGGAGATTAGATGCACATCTTGCTGGGGTCATTTGACCTCAGTATTCTTTCCTGCCATGGCAGGGGGTCGGACTAGATGATCTGCTCAGGTCCCTTCCGACCCTAGAAACTATGAAATTTAAAAAAAAAAAAGCAACTCTGATTTCCAGATCCCAGCATTGACCCCGGACACAGAGTGCGGAGCAGCACTCATTGGAACCTCCATAGTTCCTCTTTCTGCTCTCAATCCTAGCGTGTCCATGCCAGGATGGGGCCAGCAGGGGTACGGCTGGTGGTGGGGGCAGGTGGGCACCTCAGGGTTCTGGGGTGAGTAGGGGATTCCTGGGCAGGCAGCACCGTGTAAAACAGGAGCAGACAAAGTTCAGACTGTGGGCCAGATCAGGCCCGCAGCAGACTCCATTCTGCCACATCGTTGTGGCCCATTTCCATGAAGACCCCAAGAGCAGTGGGGTCATGACAATGCAGGGGCAGGACAGCACAGCTGGGCAGGGAGCTGCTCTGGGGCTGGGATCTTGTGGTGGTGACAGCATGGTCACCACTGTAAGATCCCAGCCCCAGGCCCAGAGCAGCACTGCTGGGGCCAGTCTCCATGGAAACCCTGGACCCATGGTGTCATGGCACCGATGCTCCTGGGGTCTTCATGGAAACCAGCCACAGCATGCAGGCAGTGGCTGCTGGGAAACAGAGTCTGGCTGACAGCCAGATCTGCCACTTTGCCCAGCCCTGGTATAAAACCACTGCAGGGCTGCTGACCCCAGAACAATTTTTACTTTTTTTTTTTTACACTGACAAACCTGGCAACTTTTTCCTAACGACCGAAATGATTATTTGTGGCTGGTATTAAACCCCTGAGCCCAACCCCCTCCACTCTTGTCACTGGCATCTGGGGCCTGGCAGGAAGGCAACCATTACATGCAGTAAAATAGACACTGGGGAAAAGGTTTTGTTACGAAAAGGTTGGCAGATTGTCAGTAAAAATATATATATATATATTTTTTTTTACTTTGGGGGGAATAAATGGGCCCCACCTCCAGGGAGGGCTGCCCTACACCAATTCTCCTACTCCAACTTCCTCTAGGTGGCCTTCCTCTCCTACCTTTTATGTCTTAATGCCAAAAGTAATTAGATTTGGCTTTCTGGTGCCAGGAAACCTCCTTCTGTCCCAGTCAGGCTGTCCTTCAGGGCACCTACCCTTCTATGCTACCCTCTAAGACTAGTTTCCATCCCAGAACTCCGTGCTCACCGCTCAAGAAGACAGCATGCACCCATGACTCAGGTAGCACCCCACCCCCCTCTCACCAGTGAAGCCACCATCGGCAATGTTGAACATGAACCGCGGCTTGTCAGTCTTGTCATCCCGCCGCCCGTTGGCCCGGCTCTCATCCTTCAGGCTCCCGCCCCTGGGCTCCTTGCCCAGCTCCTTCTCTGCCTTTACCTCTTCTGCAAAGGAAGTAAACAGGATACGTTGCCACCCGTGACCAAAAGTCTGCTTTGGAAAGGGAACAGTCTCAAGGAGCGTCATTAGGGCTCAGAGTTAATGGCTTGATTGGGTTGGGTGACGTGCCTCTGGCCAGAGAACAGGTTTGATGGGAATCTGCTACGCATCTGCTCCGACCATATGTGGGTCCAGAAGGGATTTCCCCCATCCAGTAACCTTCTCCATCCAGTTGTCAGTACCCCACGGAGCCCCCTTGGTTCAACCAGGGACCCTCTCATCCTCCTTGCCTGATCAAACCCCTCAAAGACCCCCTCTCTCCCTGCCCTCACCCACCCATAACAGCTGGGTCCACCCACAATCCTGGCAAGGAAGCAGATGAAGGTTGACCAAAGCGGTCATCGTTAGGGTTCAGGGTCACCTGTTAAAATGAGACAGATGACAGAGTTCTGCCCAGTTGGCAGACTTGCAGGGGAACTGCCCACCTACCCTCCAAGGCCCCAGAGCCCCAGCCCAACCCACCCCCAACTCCCTGCCCCACCTTTCTTCACATCCAGCGTCTCGCCCACCCCCTTCTCCTTGGACTCTTCACTCTCCAGGGGCTTCTCTTCAGCCTTCTCCCCTGCCAGCTTCTCCCCCTCAGGCCCTGCAAGGCGAGCACAGAGGGGACACATGAGGCTGGGGACAGGGACGTCTAGGTTCAATGTGCCACAGCCCCCTTTCTCAGTGAGATATGCCCAGCTGGGGAAACTGAGGCACAGATCTCAGGGAGGGGGAGCAGACTTCATGGGCCAGGCAGGAGTGTACCCCACCGGTGGACCTTCCCTTCCCAGCTGCTCAGACCCTCCCAGGCCGAGACTGAGACTGTGCCAGGCTCTATACCAATTACCCCAGCCAGGATCAGGGCCATGCTGGGCACCGTATAGACCCCCAGGCAGATATCAGGGAGGTGCCAGGCACTATAAGGACCTCTCAGGCTGAGACTGGGGCTGCGCCAGGTGCTGTACACTCCCCGCAGGCTGCGACTGGGCCCTGCCACATTAGGCACTTGTACACTTTCCCCAGCGCTGGGCACTGCGCAGACCCCACTGCTCGGTGCCAGCTGTTACCACATTTGTCCCTGTCGTCACTGGGGGCACCCTCAGCTGCCGGCGGTTCCTTGTCCCCGCGCTCGGACGGCTCCTCCTCCTCTGGCTTCTTGGCCCCCTCAGCCTCGGTCCCAGGGGAGGCAGGGGGGGCAGGTAGCTCGGGTGCCTATGGGGGAGAGGGAGATGTTTAACCCCCACCAGCGAGGGCCATGGGAGGCCCTGGCCAGGATCAGGGCTTCATTCCAAGCCCCAAGAGGGAACAGGAGCTGCCTGGACTTTTGGGAGGTGAGGGAGGAGAGGCAGCCCCTTTGGGGACCCACCTCCACCTCCATCTTGTCACCCTTGGGCTCCTTCTCGTCCTTCAGGTCCAGCTCGTCCCGCTCGGGTGGTACCAGCCCTTCTCCCTTGTCACTGGGCGCCGGCGTGGCTGGGAAAAGGGAGGAGACAGTGTCATAGCAGGCTCTACTTGCGTGCCCCCATGCTAGGCCCTGCCCCTTTGTCTCCTGCACCCAAGACCCGCTCCCAGCACTGCCAACCGCCCCGCAGCACACCAGGTTTGGAGGTGCAGGGCGTGGTGGTGCAGCTGGGCTCGGGCGTGGGCGTGGCTGTCTTGAGGGCAGGTGAGGAGGCGCGGGACGAGCGCTTGGAGTCGGCGCTGGCATCAGGCATCAGCTCGGGCAGGCTCCAGCGCCCATTGATGTGCTCAAACTCCTGAACCTATTGGCACAGCAGTGGTCAGCCCCAGGCAAACTCCCATGGCCTAGACTCAGCTCTATCAGACCAGCCCAGCTCTTGGGGGGCTGCAGGGCACCCACTGGCAGGCAAGGGATTGAGATGCCAGCCGGCTGAGGGGCAACACAGCTAGCCTGGAGCAGCCATATCATGCCCAGAGCCCCTGGCCTGAAGCCAGCTCCTTTGTAGGTTGCCAACAGGTTGCTCCAAGCAATGCCCAGGAGATTCAGCCACCAGCCACCCAGGAGCCTTGTGCCAGCATCTCTGGGTACATAACAGAGCTGAGATCCAGACAGCTCTGGGGCGTGGCCAGCTGGGTATAACAAGGCTAGATGTAGTCACCTCTGGGGTGGGGGTGGCCACGTGTAACAGGGCACTAGATGCAACCAGCTCTGGGGTGGGGACAGCTGAGCATAACAGAACCTGATGCAACCAGGCTCCAGGGTCACAATACCTTCTTCTTGACGAGGGACATGACGCCGATGCGGGTGAGCACCTGCTGGCGTGAGAGTCCCTCACGCGGGACCCCATCAGCAAAGGTCTCCGAGCCGTCGGCCCCTGGCTCACACAGGTGCCGCATGAACAGCGACACATAGGCCCTGCAGGGGGGCAGGCAGTGGGCACAGAGGCCATATGTCTCCTGCCACATACCCCCTCCCCAGGTGCTGCCATCAGCCAGGCCGTCTCATCCTCGTGGGCACATGAGGTAAACATGTGTCATCCCCTGGCATGGGAGATGGAGGGGCTGTATTGGAGCACCCCGCCACCTAGGTGCCTGGCATGGGCAGCTGCTATAGGCCTGAGAGAGGGGGACGTGGGGGGACTTGGCCCCGCCCCCAGGAAAACAGGCCCTGCCCACTTTGCTGAGTAAGGGCATCATCATTTGGCAGCAGGACCAGGGACTACAGGGGAGCTACATGGCCCTCTACAGACCTGGGGTCAGAGGTCACAGTGTTGCTCCCCCCAGATCAGAGAGCATACTGGGATTGGGGGCATCTGGGGGGTGGCAACACCTACTTGAATTCTTTCTCTGTCTTGCCCCGCAGGTCCCGCACCAGCCACTGGGAGGTGAAAGCGTCCTGGGGCGGCATCCCCCAGCGCATCACAGCATTGAGGAAGGCCTTGCGCTGCCGTGTGTTGAAGCCCAGCACCTGTGGGCAGAGGGGAGGGTGGGCAGCAAGGGGAACCTAGGCGTGTGGGCTCCCAGCTTCCCCCTAGACTCGGAAAGAACCCAGGTGTCCAAGCCCCTGCTGCCCTAGCTCCCTAGACCACACACCTTGTCCAGAGATGGAAGGAACTCAGGCATCCAAGCTGCCAGAAGCCACTGGGGAGGAGGGGGTGGGACCTGCCCCTGTCACTCACCTCAATGTTCCCGCCCACGCGGGCCAGGAGCGGGGGAAGGGGCTTGTCCTTCTCATTACGGAGCTGGCGCTTGGACTGGCGTCGACCTGGGTGGGGATTTGGAGGTCAGTGCCTGCTCTACAGGACCCCTCTACCCCTTTCCCTTACAGATTGGACCTGCTGCACCAGGCACTGTATAGACCCCCAAGGGTGGGATCAGGGCCACATCAAGCGCTGTATAGACCCCCAGGGTGGGATCACGGCCACACCAGGTACTGTACAGACCCCCAGGGTGGGATTGGGGCCACGCCAGGTGCTGTACATATTCCTAAGATGGGATTGGGGCCATACCAGTTTCTGTACAGACCCCCAGGCTAGGATCAGGGCCACAACAGGGGCTGCACAGACTGGGCTGGAATGGTCTGGTACCTTCTGGCCGCTCATCGAAGTCCTCGTCCTCCTCCTCGGAGCCCACCGAGTACTCGGACTGGTTGTCTGCAACATGGTGCCAGGCTGCAGTCAGAGTGGCGCCCCCTCACTCGCTGGCATGCACCCCCCACCCCCACCATCTCCCTTTCCCAGCTCCTGGCCCTCTGAGATGCTTCCAGGCACAGGGAAACAGGCACAACCCTCCCGCCACCCTCAACAGTCTCATGCATGAGATCTTGGTGCCTCAATCCTCCCCAAAAAGTGGGGAAACTGAGGCACAGCCCCAGTTGCCATCCACAGTCCCATGCAAGGGGCCCCAGTGCCCAATCCCCCGCCTAAAAGGGGGGAAACTGAAACATGACCCCTACTTGCTACCCTCCACAGTCCCATGTATAGGATACTGGTACCCAAATCCCTCCCCAAAAGTTGGGAAACTGAGACATAACCCCACTTGCCACCCTCCACCATGCCACGCACAATGTGATGGGCCCAAACGCCCCCCTAAAATGGAAGAAACTGAGGCAAGACCTCACTTGCCACCATCAATAGTCCCATCCAGGATCAGGGACACTGAGGCCTGGTGCCCCACCTCCCAGAACCCGAGGAGAGGAGCATCACTCCTGATCTGCATCCCCGAATGCCTCCAGGCCTGGGAAAGCTGCAGCCCAGGGCCCACTGGTCAGGCATGGAGGTGATTGGGGGGGAAGTGGGGGGACAGTGGGCACCCCCCCAGGGAGGGACTGACCCTGGTCCTCCTGGGCAGCATCATTGTAGTTGACCTGCTTGCGCACGCGCTTGCCCTTGCCCAGGTTGCGTGCCAGATCCTCCTGCTGCTGCTCGTAGTGGTGGCGCAGCAGCTTTTCCCAGTAGTCAGGGTCCACATTCTCCTCTTGCTTGATGATCTCCCGCTCGATCTCCTCAATCTGTGGGGGCAGGCAGAGGTCAGGGATGGCTCTGCCCCCCCCCGCAAGCCCCTCGCTCCTGGCCCATGGCCATCTGCCCCTCCTGCCCTACCAGTGCCCCTCACTCCTGAACCACAGCCCCTCACCTTGTCCTCCTCGCGCACCACATACTGTGCCACCTTGAAGGAGCTCAGGTACTCATTCATGTTCTGCACGTCAGCATCATCGGTGGCATCCTGGTTGCGGTCCAGCAGGCGGGCTATAGCCTCGTTGTCATAGTGGATGACACTGCTGTCCTCCTCCTTGTTGTCCCCTGCTGGGCACCACAGGGCATGCTGGGATATGGGCCCCACACCCGGCAGCCCCTTCCCTCCCCAAGAGGGTGCCCCCCCACTGGCAGAGCTGCCCCACCCTTCTGCCCAGGTGCCCCACCCCCTTAGTCCCACCTCATTCTGGCTCACTCTGTCCCCATCTCCCCCTGGCCCCACTCACTGCTGGTTAACTCTCACCCTAACTCCAGTTGGCACATTGCCTTATCTCCACTCCCCTCCCGAACTACCTCACCTAAGCCCCACCCACTTAGCTCCACCCCTCCTGGCTGGCCCCTCCTCCACCCCTGGCCCCACCTACCACCAGTTAAATCCTGCCCTCTTAGCCCCAGCCCTTCTGGTTGGCTCCGCCCCACCCCCCACTAGCTAAAACCCACTCTACCCTGGTTGGCTCTGCCTTGTCCTATCCCCAGCTATCCCCAAGCTACCCCACCTAAGCCCTACCCCATTCTTGTTGGTCCGGTCTCCATCCCCACTCTGTATTGGTCAATCCCACCCCATCCCTCTCCCTCAGACCCTGACCCCCCAGCTAAGCCCTGCCCACCTCACCACTGGTCCCACCACTTACACAGGCCCTGCCCCCTCACCCTCATTTTCGTCCTTGAAAAGTTCCTCGGTGCCAAACTTGAGGATGTCATCGAGCTCCTGCTTGGACATGGAGCCGGCCTTGGAGCCCAGGCCTGGGCGCACCACCAGGTGCGTCAACATCATCTTGCGCTTGGCCACCTGTGTGATGCGCTCTTCCACTGAGGCCCGTGTCACAAACCGGTAAATCATCACCTTGTTGGCCTGGCCGATGCGGTGGGCACGGCTGAACGCCTGTGCAGGGAAGGTGAGGGTGGTGATGTCATGTCAGGCAGCTCCAGGCCATGGAGCATCAGCTGCAAACGCCAGACTGGGTGGCTGGACAGCTCTGAGCGCACACCCCCCGAGCCTGGCTTGGGGGTCTATACAGCACCTGGCGCAGCCCTAATCTCAGCTAGGGGGTCCATACAGCGCCAGACACCCTAGCCCAGCCCAGACCTTCCCTCCCTCCGAGACAGCCCCACTTCCATGCAGATCCTTCTGCACAGCCCCATGTGCCCAGCACCGTGGCACCCACCCAGCCCAGGACACAAGTGGGCAGGGAACAAAGCCCCCAGCGCCCACCTGGATGTCGTTGTGTGGGTTCCAGTCCGAGTCAAAGATGACAACGGTGTCGGCTGTGGCCAGGTTGATGCCCAGCCCACCTGCCCGTGTGGAGAGCAGGAAGCAGAACTGCTGCGCGCCAGGAGCTGTACAAAGCAGAGGCTCAGTGGCTTGGATCTTGGTTACCCTGGGATGGGGCAGACGCACAGCCACTGCCCACATTAGCCCAGTGTTGTGGGGCAGGGATTGACCCTGACATTCAGCACCAGGTGCCAGCCAGCCCTTACCATTGAAGCGGTCAATGGCCTCCTGCCGCAGGGTGCCTGTGATGCCGCCATCGATGCGCTCATACTTGTAGCCTTCGTAATCCAGGAAGTCCTCCAGCAGGTCCAGCATCTTCGTCATCTGGGGGCCAGAGGGTGAGGGGGTGGCTGAGAAGGGAGGGTTAGGGGGGTGGCTAGCTCTGGGGTGGGGACAGCTGGGTATAACAGGGCTGAGATGCAGCCAACTCTGGGGTGGACACAACTGGGTATAACAGAGTCAAGATGCAGCCAGTTCTGGGGTGGAGATGACCAAGTATAACAGGGCTAAATGAAGCCAGCTCTGGGGTAAAGATGGATGCATACAACAAAGTCAAGATGCAGCCAGTTCTGGGGAGGAGACAGCTGGGTGTAACAGGGCCGAGATGCAGCCAGCTCCATATAACAGAGCTAAGATGTAGCCAGCTCTGGGATAGGGCCTGCTGCATATAACAGAGCCAAGATGCAGCCACTTCTGCGGTGGGGGTGGCTAGGTATAACAAGGCTAGATGCATCCAGCTCCAGGGTGGAGTCAGATATGTATAACAAAGCAGAGATGCAGTCAGCTCTGGGGTGGGGACGGCTGGTATAACAGGGCCGAGATGCACCCAGCTACCACCCCCCAGAAGAAAACATTCCCGTGCCTGCCAACCCCCCAGATGCCCCCAAGAGGAGCCATACACCTGCACCCATGGCCGCACCTGGGAGAAGATGAGCACACGATGCCCCTGGTCCTTCAGCTTGCGCAGCATCTTCTGGAGCAGCAGCAGCTTCCCCGAGGACTTGATGAGGGCGCCGCCCTCATAGGCCCCACTCGGCAGCTTTGGTGACTCCTGCCACGAAGTGGAGGGGTGGGCTCAGAGCCAGAGCCCCCTGCCAGACCCCACCCCCTGCACCTCCTGCCCCAGCTGGACTGTACCATGGCGGCCACGGGGAAGAGGTAAGGGTGGTTGCAACACTTCTTGAGGTCCATCATGATGTTGAGCAGTGAGACTTGGTTCCCGCCGCCCCTCGAGTTCAGTGCCTCAAAGTTGCGGGTCAAGATGTACTTGTAGTACTTCCTGTGAGGGTCAAGTGTCAGAGACCAGGGGGACCAGCACCCCCTCCGCTAGGAGGGAAGCATGAACCTCCATGCCAGAGACACAGAAGAAAACCCAAGTGGCTGGGCTCCCACAAGCCTCCACTTCCCTCCTGTGGCTGGAGAACCCAGGCATCCAGGCTCCCGACCCCACTCTCTCTCCTCCCAGAGAGGCAATGACACCCAGGTGTCCCGGCTCCAGGCAGACCAGAACAGCCTCCCCTTAGTGCCCTCTCAGGGTCACTGCAGCCCCTCCCACAGGTCAGGGCCCCATCCCCGGATCCTTCCGGGGCTCACTTCTGCATGGGGCTGAGCTCCACACGCACGATAAGCTCGGTTTTGGCCGGCATGTTCTTGAAGACGTCGGCCTTGAGGCGCCGCAGCATGTGGGGGCCCAGCAGGTCATGCAGCTTCTTAATCTGGTCTTCCTTGGAGATGTCGGCAAACTCCTCCAGGAAGCCCTCCAGGTTGCTGTGGGGCAGGGCAAAGAGGCATGAGGGCCTCAGCGCCCTGCCGCAACCCCGCTGAGCCCTACCCCTGCGCTGGGCACAGCATCCCTGGGTGGAGTCACCTTTGGGCATGGTACCCACCCCAGACACAGCATCCCCTGCTGCATGCCGCTTCTGGGCACAGCACCCCTGGCTGGACCCCGCTCCTGGGCACAGCATTCCCAGCTGGACCCCATATACTGTCCATGGCACCCTCCCCATATACAGCACCCCCTGCTGCACCCTGCTTCTGGGCACAGGTCCCCCTGCCAGAGCCTACCAGGCACAGTGCCCCCTGCCGGCCCCCACCAGGAACAGTGCCCCCCAGCCCTGGCCATACTTGAAGCGCTCTGGCGTGAGAAAGTTGAGCAGGTGGAAGAGCTCCTCCAGGTTGTTCTGCAACGGTGTCCCCGTCAGCAGCAGCTTGTGATCAATCTTGTAGCCATTCAGCACCCGGAAGAACTGCCAGGAACCCAGGGGCAGGGGTGATTAGGGGCTGGGGATCACCTCCCCCTGCCCCCCAAGGTGGAACTTAAGCTTCCAGGCTGCCCCGTCCCCCCTTGTCAAGAACTGGGAGCAACCCACTCCCACCCCAGAAAGGGAAAAGAACCCAGGAGTCCAGGCTTGTTTTAACCCACCCTGAATGGGAAACTCCAGGTTCCCACTGCCCACGCGGAAGACCCAGGAGTCCGGGCTGCCCCCCCATCCCCCCCAGGGCCCAGCACACCTTGGACTGGTTGTTCTTGAGGCGGTGGGCTTCATCAACCACAAGGCAGGCCCAGCGCACGGAGCCCAGCGCCGCCTGGTCAATGGTGATCAGTTCATAGGACGTGAGCAGCACATGGAACTTCACCTGTGCCTCTCGCTGCGGGGTGGGGGTGGTTGGTGCCATGAGCAGGGGGCAGAACTCAGGCGTCCGGCTTCTCCACATCCACCCCACAGAGAACCCAAGTGTCCAGGCTCCCCTCCATCCACTCTCACAAAGAACCCAGATCTCTGGGCTCCCCACTGCCAGCCCCCTCAAATCCCAGAGAGAACCCAGGTGTCCAGGACAGGTACCGGGGGAACTCACCTTCATCTTGAAGGCCTTCTTGCCACCCTTGATGGCATTGTCGTCAAAGGAGAACTCATTCTCACGGATGATGGCACGCGACTCCTTGTCACCCGTGTAGGTCACCACGTAAAAGGCAGGTGCCCACATCTGGAACTCCCGCTCCCAGTTGATGATGGTGGAGAGGGGGGCACTCACCAGGAACGGCCCCTTCGTGTGACCCTGGGCCGAGACACCACATTAGGCTCTGCACACGTCAGCCTGGCTGAGGGGCAACCTGCTCTGGTGTGGGCGGCTGGGTGTAACAGGACTGAGATGTGGGTATAACAGGGCTGAGATGCAGCCTGCTCTGGGGCGGAGTGGCTGGGTACAACAGAGCTGAGATGCAGCCAGTGCTGTAAACACACCAGCACCACTCCCCACTCAGAAGCAGAGAGAACCCAGGTGTCTGGGCTCCCAGCCCCTCCCCGACCAGGGAGGGAACCGCAGCGTCCAGCGCCACACACCTCCTTGTAGAGGGAGTAGAGGAAGACGATGGTTTGGATGGTCTTGCCCAGCCCCATCTCATCAGCCAGGATGGTGTCAGTGCTCTGCGCCCACGAGAAGCGCAGCCAGTTGAGCCCCTCAAGCTGGTAGAGGTGCAGGGTCCCGCCCGTGGCTGTGATGAACCGTGGCTGCGTCTCATACTTCACTGTTGGCTGCAGGAAACCTAGTGTGAGCCCAGGCATCTGGGCACCAACCCCTTGGCTCCAGCCCTCCAGGGCTTTTCCTCCTGGGAGAGAACCCAGGTGTCCCAGCCCCAACCGCACGCTCTGATCCACCAGCACCCATGCCCCCTCCGGTCCCTTCCAACCCAGACCTGAGAGAACCCAGGTGTTGGGGTCCCCAACACCTCCTGCTCCAGCCCTCCAGCCCCACTCCCCTCCCAGAGCTGGAGAGAACCCAAGTGGCCAGGCTCCCAGCACGCCCTGCTGTGTTCAGACACACAGCCTCCCTGCTCCCTAGCCCCCACAAAGCTGGAGAGAGCCCAGGCATCCAGGCCCCAGCTCACATCATTGGTGGGTGACTCGGGGGGCTCATCAGGGGGCAGCTCCTTCTTTTTCTTCTTGTACTTCCGGGGCTGAGCTGGGTCCTCCCCCATGAACATCTCCCTGGGGGAGGAGGAGGTCAGTGACCCCTTGGCCCAACCTGTTTGTGTGTCCGTAACCCCCTCGAGTATATCAGCCCTCACTGGCCAGGGTTCCACCCATTCTTGGTATCTAAATCCCTTGGGCCAGCACAACACCCCTCCTATCTGCCCCATCCCCCCAAGTCTGCCACCATCCCCCAGACCAGAACCCCCCTTTCATGTGCTCCCTATCCCCTCCCTTTGTCCCCTGCCTCCCCCCAGGCCAGAAACCTCCCCCCCGTCTGCCCTGTATTGGGGGGGGATGGTAGGCAGATGGATGGGTGTGCACCGGGAGTGTCCTGAGGTGGACTGACTGATAGACAGACGGATGGAAGTCAGGCAGTGGAGGGGGAGGGAGGGGGACGGATGGCTAGGTGGACTGACAGACAGAGGGGTGCTGGGGAAGGAGAATGGATGGGTGGACTGACAGACAGATGCATGGAGGGGTGCTGGGGAGGGAGAATGGACAGCTGGACTGATAGACAGAGGGATGCAAAGTGGACAAACTGGGTGGACAGACAGCTGGACATGCTGGGAGCAGGCAGGGGGCAACTGGAGGGGCACGTGCCAGGACAGATGGCTAGGTCTTGGGCAAAGACAGGCAGACAGATGATGGCCACCTACACATGTACTGGTGGTGGACAGATGGGCACAGGGAGAACAGACTGGGCCAGACCAATGGACGAATGGAGAGAGACAAACAGACAGATGGAGGAGCATGCCCTGGGGACAGACGGACATACAGAGGGGTGTATCCTGAGGATGGACGGATGCATGGGGCCTATCCTAAGGAAAGACAGAGGGAGACGCATGCCCCAGGGACTGACAGAGAAGAGGGGCATGCCCCAGGGACGCAGAGTCAGAGGGGTCATCCCCAGGGGATGGGCAGATGGGGACCTCATACCGGTGCTTCCAGTAGCAGTGCTTGTGGAAGTCATAGTCTGGGATGGGCATCTCGTCCTCCTCCCATGTGGCCTGGTCATAGGGCAGGTCACGCCACTTCACCAGGTAGTGGTAGTTCCCCTTCTTGTCTATGCTGGGGGGGGTCCAAAAGGAGGGCAGGCAGTTGGGGGGGTCCTGCTGGCCCCTCAAACACCCCCGCCCCAAACTGGGTCAGGGGGCTGCCCAGGCTCCCCTAGGGGCTGGCATGGCATCCCCTAGGGGAGTAGGGGAATACGATGGCACCTGTGCTCCATGGGCGGGGGTCGTGGCGGACAGTACCTGTGGTTGATGATGCGGTGGATGGCCATCCACTCGGGCTTGATGCCATAGCGGTAGAAGCGCTCCTCCATGTCGGCGTAGAGCGGGTCCTTGCTCTTGCGCTTCTCACTCTTGCCGTCATCATCGCCGGAGCCGTAGTCTAGCGGCGGCGGCTCGTCCATGTCGTTCTTGCGCTGGTAGTTGCGGTACATCACCAGGTGGAAGATCTCCAGCTGGGGAGGGGGCCAGGTAAGAGATCAGGGGTCAGGGGACACACAGACACCCTCACCCTGTCCAGGCTCCATCCTGCGAACCCCTCCACTCCAATCAGGATTGTTCCCCACAGCTTAGACCCCAAACCTCCTCCACCAGTTGCAGGCTCTAAGAGGAGCAGCCAGACCCTCCCCCCTCAGCCTGGGGTGTTCATGTTTCCCTCCCTACAGTACCCACAGGCCCCACCCCAGAAATGGCTGCATCTCAGCCCCGAGTGGGGGGGTCCCTGTTATACCCAACCCCCTTCAGCCCCACCCCAGAGATGGCTGCATCTCAGCCCTGGGTGAGGGGGGTCCCTGTTATACCCCCCATGCCTCCATGCCCTGGGGTCCACCCTCCCCACACAGAGCCTGGGGTGCCCCCCCACCTTCTCTCTCACCCTGCACTCCCCCTCCGGTACCTGCAGCTCCTTGATCCAGGAGCAGTGCCAGTAGGAAAGCCCAACCCACTTGACGAAGAACTCGCGCTCTGAACGGCCCAGCAACCCCTTAGCTGCAGGGGCAGGCTCAGCACTTGGCTCGGGGTGTGGGAGCAGGGCTACGGGTGGGGGTGGCTCCCCCCAGCGCCAGTACAGGATCTTCTGCACCCGCCCCTTTAGCATGGGGCACTGCGGACAAGCGGGAAGGACTGGTCAGGCACCATGTTCCCCCCCCAACACACACGCAGACACTTCCTGTCCCAAACGCACCCCAGAGATGGGCGCATTTCGGTGCTGGATGCCCCCCAGTACCTCAGCAATTGGGGAGGGGGCCTGTAAAAGCAGTACTCATAGATCCCCACTCACTCCCCCAGAAGTGGTTGCATCTCAGCCCTGGGTGTGGGGTCCCTGTTTTACACAGACACCTCATGTCCCACCCCAGAGATGGTTAAGACAGTCCCTCAGCACCCCAAAACCCAGCACTCCTCCATGCCCCACCCCAGAGATGTCTGTATCCCAGCCCTAGGTGAACGGATTCCTGTTATACCTAATACCCTCCCTGTGCCCCACTCCAGAGCTGTGCAAGAGGTCTCTGTTATACTTGCATCTCCCCCATGCCTCACTCCAGAAATGGATGCATCTCAGTGCTAGGTGTGGAGTCCCTGTTATACCCACCCTCCCCCCAAACCATACCCCAGAGCTGGCTGTATCCCAGCTCTGGGTGGGAGAGTCCTATTATACCCAATCCTCCCCCATGTCCCACCCCAGAGATGGCTGCAACTCAGAGCTGGGCAAGGGGTCTTTGTTATACCCAACCTCTCCCCTCCCCCGGGGTCTGCATCTCAGCCCTGAGTGGGGACAGTCCCTGTTATACTTGGCCCTGACCATACTCTACCCCAGAGATGACTGCATCTATCCTCTATCCTGGTTGGGGGGTCCTTCCACAAGCCCCAGAGATGGCTGCTCCCCAGCGCCTGATGAAAAGTCCCTATAACCCCACCGCAGAAGTGGCTGCATCTGCCCCTCCTGAAGTCCCCCCTCCCCTCCAGGGCTCCGCCTCCTGGCCCCACTGCCTGCCCCTGCCCAGGGCTGACCGTGCAGCGGGGGCAGAGCCACTCGCCGTTGGGGATCTCGGGCAGGGGTGGGTTGAGGCAGTGAATGTGATAAGAGGAGATGCAGGCATCGCAGCACAGCAGCTCGCCGCCGTCCTTGCAGACCCGGCAGTACTCCATATGGTCATCCTCCTCCTCCTTCTCGCCCTCCTCCTCCAGCTCCTCTTCATACTCTTCCTCTTCCTCCTTGGCTTCCCACTGCACCCCTTCCTTCTCCTGTGAGGGGAGGGGGGTCAAAGCAAGCGGCCAGGAAGATGCCCCTCTGCGCTATCCCAGGATAACTGCCCTGATCCCAGCATCATTTGCTCCAAGTTAAATGTGCCATCTGTGTAGGGGTTGTGCTGGAATGCCACCCCCACCCCCACCCCCCCAGTGGAGAATCAGCCCTTGTAACAGCACTGACTGCAGGAAACCCCGGGATAACTACCCATCTGTCCACTCTGCATGCCGGAATAAATTACCCTGGGATATCTGTGCACCTGCCTGCTCTGTATCTCAGAATAATTTACCCTAGCATTACTGTGTATAAGTCCACTCTGCATCCCAGAATAGCAGAGTGTCAGTCCACCTTGCATCGTGGACTGAGTTAACTGTGATAATCAGGTGTCTGTCTGTTCCACATCCCAAAATAAATTACCCTGGGATAACTGTGCATATGTCTGCTCCAAATCCCAGAATAACTTACCCTGGGATAACCGGGTGTCTGTCCACTCCACATTCCACATAAGTTATCCTAAGATAAGTGGACGTCATTCCACTCTGCATCCCATTACCCCGGGACAACTGTGCATCTCTCCATTCCACTTCCTGAACTAAGTTACTCCGTTATAATTGGGCATCTGTTCACTCCACATCCCAAAATAAGTTACCCTGAGATAAGTGGGCATCTTTCTGCTCCACATCCTGAAATAGATTACCCCAAGATAACTATGCCTCTGTCTGCTTTGCAGCCTGGACTGTTATCCCAGAATACCTGGGCCTCTGTCCACTCCACATCCCAGACTAAATTATCCCAGGATGTCTGTGCATCCCTGCTCTGCATCCCAGAACAAGTTACTCTGAATCGTGGAATAACCTACCCTAGTTCAAATGTGCCTTCTCTGTAGCACTGTGTCTTTGCCCCTTGCATGCTGAGGGACCCTCTGGAAAAGCAGCTATTGCAAACAGCTATCCTGGGATAACTACATCAGTCTATGCTGTATTCCAGAGTAAGTTACTCTGGTATACACGTACCATCTGTCCAGGGCTTACTTATACTGTCTTTGTTCCCCTCACCAAACACACACATGTAGGGGACTGGCCCCCACTGCTGTAAAGCACCCCCTGCAATTTACCCTGGGATCACCAGAATAAGTGCCCCTGGTGTAAAAGTGCCATCTATGTGCACCTGCCTCCTGAAATAAGTTACCGCAGTGTAAATGTGCTGACAGTCCTCTGCAGATCAGGGCTGTGATTTCCTGGGGGTTGTGGGGGAGGAGGTTTGGAGGCCGAGGCACTTACACAGTGGGGGCAGCTCCACTTGCCCTCAGGGGCCTTGTCGAGCTCGGGGTCGAGGCACACAAGGTGGTAGGCGCGGGGGCAGGTGTCGCACAGGATGATCTCGCCACCCTGCTGGCACACCTCACAGTAGTCCTGGTGGTCCGTCTCATAGCCGTCCACCTCCTCCTCGCCGGGCACTAAGGGGCGGAGAGGCACGAAGGGGGATGCTGCAGAGAGCAGGGGCAGGGCACAGATTACCCCCCTCCCTCCTGCTGTGTGCAGTGTTTCAGTTTCCTTGCCCGATCTGTTCAGGGCATCAATGCCCACCCTCATTCCTCGGGATTGGGGAGGAAGGGTCCACAGCCTGACGCAAGACACCCCCCCCCCCCCCCGTGTCATTTGGACACGCATGGGGCCTTTTCACTGGTGTAACTTACCCCGACTCGGCAGGTAGTTACCCCAAGTTTAGTTACCCCAGGACCAGCACCGTGTACCCGCCTGTATGCTAAAGTAGCCTCCAAGAGGTCACTCCAGGCTTCTTTACCCCCTAGTGCTGAGGCTCCATCCTGGCCCCTGCAGCAAGCAGCTACCCCGGAATACAGGTGCATCTGTTCACTCTGAATCCCAGGGTAAGTTATCCCAGGGTATATACCGTCTGTCCAGGGTGCACACAGTCTTTGTGTCCCACCCCTCCCCACCCATTTTGGGGCATGGCTGTCTCTCACCACGCGTCTGTGCAGCACCTGGCACCATGGGGCCCCGATCCCTGTTCAGGACTGTAGACATGACTGAAAACAACAGGCAGTGTTACTGTGGCGCCCGAGGGGATGGACGCACCTTACAGTGGGGGCATAAAGGGTTAACAAGCAGCTGGGGATGTGAAATCAGTCTAGCTACCCCCAGCTCATGCAACCCTGTTGCCCTGCCATCCTTGTTATCCCCACAGAGCCAACTCCTACCTTTCTTCTTCTTCCGGCCAGGCCGGCCCCGCTTGAGCTTCTTGGCACGCCCTGAGCTGTCTGAGCGCACCGAGGAGCTATGCACACTGGAGTTGTCCACATCTGACTCTTCCTCCAGCTCGCCAGCCTCATCGCTCTGCAAGGCAGCTGGCCATTAGCTTGTAGCCCAAAAGCCTGGGTTTCATGCCAGCTCACCACCCCTACCAGACAGCCCCAGGGTCAGGGGACATCCCTAGGGCCAGGGGCATGGAAATTTTCTTAGGACCCAGAGGGAAGGGGCAGGGGGTACCCGGAGGGGTGGTGACTGGGGCTCACCGAACTGCTCTTCTTGCGCTTGCCACCAATCATGCCCAGCTTGATCTTGAGTGGCGCCATCTTCTTCCCTTTCATCTTCCGCTTCATCTCAGGGATACGTGGGCTCTTGCTCCGTTTCTTGTGTCCGGGCCCTGGCATCAGTGGAGTGGGGAAAGGGTACACACAAAACCACACAGGTGATGAGTGTGCCAGGCCACCCCCAGGGCTCCCAACCCATTCCCTTCCCAGAACTGAGAAAGAACCCAGGGTCCTCTGGGCCCCTCTAGACCTCACCCCCTCCCAGATGGGGTAGAATCCAGGTGCCCAAGCTCCCTATGCCACCCCCTGCTTTAAATTACCCCAAAGGCAGGAGGGAACCCAGGCATCGATGTCCACAGCTTCCTCAGAACCAAGAGAGGAGCCAGGAGTCCTGCCTTGCTCTGCTCCAGTACCACCACCCTCCCTGAGCCAGGCTGGACTCCAGTGGCCAGGCTCCTGGGTCCCTAGACTTCACGCTCTCCTTGCCCAAAGCTCTTCCAGAGCCAAGAGAGAACTTAGGCATCCTGCCTCTCATCCTCCCTCCCTAAGCCAGGCCAGAATCCAGGCATCCAGGTGAGCTGCTCCTGACCTTTGCCCTCTTTGGTCTTGGCTTTGCGGACGGGCGGGGGCTGAGGCTCGGGGGCCACAGCGGCCACGGCAGCCGACACCTGCTCGGCAACGGCGGCGGCTGCAGCAGCGGCTGCGGCAGCTACGGCAGCGGCTGAGCCCTTGAAGGGGTTGTTGGCGCTGAACTCGCGCCACTTGGCGCCTAGGATGGTCATCATCTTTGACATGGGGATCTTGGGGTTCTTCTTGGCGATCAATGGCCTGTGGGCAAAGGCCGGTACCTGGGGTCAGGCCTGGCACAGGCCTGTCACTGGCTGCACCCCCACCAGGCATGGAAAGGGTTAATTGACACTGCAGGGTGGGCTAGAGGTTCCCTACCACTGGAGTCTTAAAGGGCCCCAAGTCCCTTGCCACTCCTGTTCTGACACACCCCTGTCAAGGAGCAGGGAAACTGAGGCACAGGGAAAGGACTTGCTCACAGTCGGTCGAGAACTCAAGGCATCAGGGCACCCAGGCCCGCCTGCTCTAACCCTTCCAGGCCCCCGCTCCCCTCCCAGAAATGGGAAAAAAACCCAGGTGTCCAGGGTCCCAACCTCCCCCCTGCCCGAACTTCCCTCCCAGGTATGAGGGAGAACCCAGGCGCCCAGCCTCCTGGACCCTGCTTCTGCTCTACAACAGACAAGGAAAGAGTTAACAGTAGCCCCCCTAGAATATTCAAAGGCCCCACACCCAGACAGCTAGAGCAGAGGGAGGGCGCAGGTGGCTCCCAAGCTCCCCGCATGGGGGGGCAGGCGGGGAGTGTCCAGGTCACTCTGGAGGAAGAACTGGCTTGGGAGGGGATGGGGTTGGGGGGGCCCTTTCACCTAGGGCTACCACTCAAGGGTCCCTGCAAAGAGGCGCACTTCCCCCAGTGGGCACCAGATGGCACTCCTCAGCCAGGGGTCTCATGCTGACAGGGGAAACTGAGGCAGGGGTTTGCTCCACTGGGGCTGAGCCTACTATGAGAACCAGAACATCACAAAAGACCCCCACCACCAGCCAGGACTGGAGGCCCCAAGTGTGGCACAAGGTCCCTTCCCCACAAAGCCTCCGGCACTCTCATGCCTGACAGGCCTCATGTTCTCACTGAAACAGAGAAACTGAGGCACGGGGGGCAGGAGATCAGTGGGGCACCACTGCAGGCTCACAATGGGGAGAGAACCAAGGTGTCCTGGCTCCTCCTGGTGAGACCCAGAGGGCTCCCTGCTACCTCCTAGGGATAAAAAGGACTTTGTGGGTCAAGCAGGGTAGGGAAAGGAGGTAAGTGGGGGGGAAAGGCAGGCCAGGCTCTCACCTCATGAACTGGCTGAAGGCTTTGTAGTTGGTCAGTGTGTGGTAGTCTTCCTCTGTGAACACGTGGTCCACGTCTTCCAGCCCCCAGGTCATGAGCAGCTGGGCAGAGGACTTCTGCTCCACCTGCTGACCCAGGCACAGACCCCCGTGAGGTGGACAGGGGTCCGACCCCAGTCCAGAGAGGGGCCCGACCCGGGACAGATGACCCTTCCGTTAACCCTAGGCTGGTGTTGGAAGGCCAAGGTGCCACCTGGATTTGGCCAGGGGCAGGGGGGACAGGGAACCGATGGAGGGGAAACTGAGGCACGGTGCCCCCGGAGTGACTGCAGGACTTAATAAGCAGGGAGCTTCACGGCCTGGGGGAGCTGGGCCTACTTCTGCACCAAAAATGCCTCTTATGGGCACCTTCCCCCACCCCCCATTTGTGTTGTGTGTTTTGGGGCGATGTTGCCCATGTCACACCTAGGCAAATCAAAGATGGTGGTATTGCTGCGTCCAAATGCCCCAAGTGGCCTGGGGCAGGTGCCCTACACTGGTCCTACCCCTAGCCCCTTCAAACCAGCACCCCCCTGCAGTCTCCTCACATCCAGTGCCTCCCAACAGCCTCTTCAGGACAGCGCCCTTAGGCCAGCGCCCCCAGCAACCTGGCCCCAGTCCCACTCAGCCCCCTCACACCAACTCCCTTATGCTGGCTCCCCCTGCCCCTCCAGCACCCTCACCCCAGCCCCCCAGATCCCTCATACCAGGCCCCCAGGCTCCCTCATGCCAAGGCCCCTTGTGCCAGCCCCTAAATACCATCCCCACACGGTGCCTCCCGCCAGCACCCAACACTGGACCCCTAGCTCCACCCACAACCAGGTCGTACTTTCACTTTTTGGCCCCCCTCATCATCCATCTTTTTCCGACGCTTGGTCTTCTTCTCCTTCTTCTCCCGGTGTTTCCTTCTCTTCTTCTTGGCCCCCGCCCCATAGTCGCTGCCCCCACTCTCAGACTTCTCCCGGTACTCATCCCGCTCTGACTCGAACTCGTCCTCGCTGAGCTGGAGAATAAATGCACAGACCTCAGTCAGTTTGTTGTTTGGGTTTTTTTGGGGGTGGGGGGTCATTAACTAATGAAGGACCGGCCAAACCACCAGTGCACAGTGAGGCATGATCTGATGCCACACAGGATGAGTGATGCCCTTGGTGACTGCCCCAAGAGCTCCTTGGCTGGGAGATGATCTTAAACCAAACCCTCAAGCCAGGGACCGCCAGGTTCATGCCCTGGCAGGAGCATCATCCCAGCCCAGTCCTGATCCCCAGCCCAGGCTGCAACCGGTCCCTGATGCTGCCAAGGGAATTGAAACTCCTACGGAGACACAGTCCATGTCCCTGCCAGCCTTTATTTCCTTGCTGCGGCATTCCATCTCCTGCTGATCAAAGACGTGGAGTCCCCTGGCTGCCCTAGAGTGCCCTAAATTAATTCCTGCTGGCACGAGGGCACGGATGATTAGACACACACATGTACATGTATGCAGCCCTGTCTGGCTGCAAATGCAGCTGAGAGCTCCAGAAACCATTCGCCTGCCCTGGCGGCAGGTCTTGGCACTGGCAGCTCTCAGCAAGAGGAAGAGAACAGCTGCCAGGAGCTGGGCAGCTGTGCGAGGAAGCCCCGGGTGGAAGGGAAGTATCTGGCTCGAGCGTGGGCAGGGCTTGACCCGGGTCCAGCTGGGCAATTGGGGAACCCCCCTCACCAGAAACCTCTTTGGATCAGGCTCCACATGTAGCAGCTGGGAGACCAGGGGCTGCTTTCTGCACTCAACCTCTCCTGACTGGGATCAAGGACCTTAATTTCCACCCTGTATCCTATAGACCCCTTTCTCCCCCTACATCGAGAGGATGCAGTATCCACAAGAAGCTGCAGAGACCCGCCCCCTCTCCTCCCCTCCACCAGCACATTAGACCCTGCAGAGATGCTTTGTGATGGCCTGGCTGCCAGCTGTGACAGTGTGAGAACAGTGCTCCCATGGGGGACTCAGCCTTTGCACTGCATTTGCAATCAACTCTGAACCCTCCTGACAGTCCCCAGTCCACAGAAAGGAAACTGAGGCAGGGGAAAGCAAGGCCACAGCAGGAGTCCAAACTCCCCCATTCAAGGTTCCAGGGGAGACAGTGGAAGGGAGCGGAGGATGCTTTCCAGCCCCTGCCATATGGAGAACAGGCTGCCCTTCCCCAAGATGTGGCCACTGTTTAATGCTGTGGCCCTGTAAAACGAGGCCGCTATGAGAGACCCAGGCTGAACAGGGGGCTCAGTTTGGTGCCTGCTCACAAACCCACTGTCAAAACATCTGGCAAAACTTTGGGGACCAAAACGGGCTGATTTGAGCAAATTCTTTTGGGGCATAAATGCTGGCGACCAGAAGGGGACAGAGAAAGGGTCAGGTGAGCCCTCAGCCAGCCCGAAGGGCAGCTTGGATGCTCTGAAATAAAGAAATAACTCTGACAAAGGAGAGATCTCTTGATTACTAAATCTGCAGTTTCCTCTCCTGGGCACACTGTTTTCCCCAGCACCCACTCTGTGCATGGGAAGGGAGGCTTTGAAGCAAACTTTAAGCGTTCCCTTTGATCCTGAATATCTGATCCCCACCACCCTTGGCAGGCCACACACTGCCGAATCCAGGCCAATGCTACCACCACTGCCCACCTGGGGCAACATAAATATCACTGATCATTTTAATATCATTACTTTCTTTTTTCATGTCCCTGTGATAAGGTATTTCACAGAATTTGCTTGAGAGGCCATGCCAAGAGGGCATCTGCTGTGACCTTGAATTTGCAGCTGGTGGGCTGTCCCCCGCACCACCCACCCCCATTATATTACTCCTACCACTAATAAAATTACCCTGTAAGTAGTGAAGGAATTACGAACAATGTTAATACTACAACTAGTACTAACAAAATTACCTTACGGCAATGCTGCTACTACTCGGACTAATATCCTGGGGCCATGCTGCTACTAATTAGCATTGTCATAACAAGGATGCTCTAATTACAACATATTGCAGCACTAATATTTAATCATTAATCGTAATATTTAATTGATTGTTCAAGGCCACTGCCAACAAAAGCAACACAATGTTTATCACCACCATCCGCATCATTGCAATGTATCCATAACGCCAGGATTGATGATGATTATCATTATAATTCTAATCTACTGCAGTAGTAGAATGCTACCAATACTTGATTATTAATTACTAATGGGGTAATTGAGAATTAAAGATATATACAACAAGCATAACAAGATATTTATGTATGCGTTTTAGCAATGCTTGAACATACCCAGTGAATATGTGTCCATATACTAAATGTTTGAAAGCATCAAACTAGTATTAGTACCATTATTATGGTATTGTGTTCTGATCATAGAAAATCATAGAAACTTCAGGTTGGAATATACATCATTAATGGTCCTAATAAGGGCAAAAGCAATCTATCAACCATATTGTCTCAACATATTATTTTGGTACTATTACTTGAATACTATGTTATAATGCAATGATATAATAATAAGGTTAATTAATCTACTGTGTTATCGACGTGTTCATATAATTAATAGTAAAATTGATATTATAAGCGTGTTAATTATCAACAGGGATCATGGTCTTCTCTGACAAAAAAACAAAAAATTTTTTGGCTATAAGAAAAGTAGTCCAAAATCCTCATTTTTCTGAGATTAAAATGAAACACCACTATATAGATATATTTATTTATGTATCTATGTATCTATATAGATAAACGTATTAGTAGTGTTTCATTTTAAGCACGAAAAAATGAGGATTTGGGGTTATTTTATATCCAAAAAATGGGGATTTTTTTACGAGAGAAAACCAGGATCCCTGATCATCAATGATGATGATGATGAAGCCAGAGAACCAATTGCAGCCTGTCAATTGTGGGGCTCCCAGTCTCCGAACCTTCCTGGAAGCACCCACAACTGAGATGTTGCAGCCAGACTGGCCACATCTCAGCCCCAAGTGCCAGGGGATCTGACATGGCTCCTTCTAAGGGGTTTAGGTGCCTGCTCCCAATGACAGTGGAGGGTGGAGGTGGAAAAATCACTCACCAGCTTTTTGCGCTTCCGAGGCTTGCCCGGCTTATTCTCCTTCTGCTTGCGGGGCCCGCGCTTTTTCTTCTTGAGGCCCAGCCCACTGTCCAGGGTCCGCAGGTCTTCGTCATCATCATCTGGGGGATAAGAAAGCAAGGACAAGAGCTCAGGTGGCTGCCAGAGATCGGGAAGGGACCCTTGGTGGGACCTTCCACTACTCCAGCTGCATCTCGGACTCATAAGATCAGCAACGACCCTGAGTCAAAGGAGCAGGCAGCAACATGGTGTGGCTGGCTCCGGGATGGCGCCTGGGCACACACGACCCAAACATCCCAACCTGATGTTTCCCTGGATGTGAAGCCCCCAACTGAAATTGAGGCCCTTCTACTGCACAAGCTTCATATAAAACAAGCTTGAAGGAATTCAGCAGACCACAAGGGAAGGTAAAACTGAGGCATGGGGAGGCGGTTACAGCCAGGTCACGTATGGGGCAACATGGCATCCTGGGCATTTATTCCAGTCTCAAATCCATCCTCCTACACACACACACACTTCACAACTGGGGTAGGTGGCAAAGGCATCTGGTATAAGCTACCCCCCGGGGGAAAACAGAACAAACCGAAGCGTTGCTACCCCGATTTAGGTACAGGGTGCCTGTGCGTATCCCGGGACAGCTATCACAGCTACCCCACAGGGCTTGCTTCCGCATGCAGCCCCCAGGGCCTTACATTATAAATACCCCCCACACATCCCACAGGGCAGACACAGGGGCAATCCCCACAGCAACGATGGACTCCATGTGCCCCATGACTCTCCCGAAGTCCACATAGAGCTGCTGCCAAGACCTCAACTGTTTGCTTTGCCAGGGGAGAAGCCAAGTTAAGAGCCAGAGTGGGGACTGATCCGACATGGACAATGTTACAGCACCTGGCAGCGGTGCCTGTGGACACTTTGGGTGCCTATCCTGGGATAAGTGCAAGCACAAGACATCTTAAACCAGGGTCAATTACGCTGGGGCAGTTAAAATGCTAGCCTAGGTGTAATGTTCACCAGATCCTAACAAATCCTAGAGTAAGGTGGGGCACGGAGAGCCCACTTCCTGCCTACCCTGGTTGTGAGGCGGATCTCCCCTTGCCCAAGCAGGCCAAAGGGGATGCCAGATGCAGCTGCTCTTCCAGTCCAGTTTCTCAGCCAAGGGAGGCTTCAAACATGCAGCCCTTGGCATGGGCCCAGCCACACTCCTGCTGGAGCCCTGGCACCGCTCCCACCTGCGCTGGAGCGAAGCTAATGCCACAGGCTCCCCAGAAGGGTCACTGACCCTGGGGGGCTGCAGCCACCCAGAAGGCAGTGGGCTGTGGCATTGAGACGGGGCCTCCAGGGCTGGGCAAGGCCTAATGTTGCCCATCCAGAGCCCTGTCGTGTTCCCACTCCCGGCAACAGGCACATCTGTGAGCCCGGCAGACACAGCCAGCAGACCTCAAAGGTGGCATTCTTTGGAGACTGGAGGGTCCCCATCCACCCCCCCATCTAGGCATGATCCACCTGAGCTCAGGAAGCCAGGACCCAGTGACCTCAGCTGGGATCCCTCCCAGACACAGCACATCGCAACCTTCCGGGATCAAACCCTTTGGAATTGGCAGCCCATGGCAGGCCTGCTTCAATAGGGAGGGGGTTACCCTGATGTTCAATCACAGAGGACCCCACCCCCCCAGCCCCTGGAACAGGTTCCCTGCAGACCCCTTGCCTTTTCCCTCCAATCCTATAAAGAAGGGTAATTAAAAAGGCACCACCATCCCCCACTGCTCCCTCTCCCAACATGTCCCTGCCACCCCCAGGCCTCGGCAGGAAAGAGACAGGGGCCAGTGCACTTGCAGGTCCCCAGCACAGGTCCATCTGCCCCAAAAGATGCCAGGCCGCAGCCCTATGACCTGCAAATCACAGAGGAGGAGAGAGGAGGGCGTGAAGCAGCTGGCAGCCAAGCGGGGCCAGCCTGGTCACACCCCCACCCGCCTGGCAGCTGCCCCTGACAATCTCCGCAGCCCTCTGCCTCCTATCACCTTGCTGGGTCCAGGGCAGCACTGGCCGCGCTCCAGAGCCGCCAGCAGACATACAGGCTGGGCGGGGGAGCAAGGCCGGAGCCAGGCCGCTCCAAGCCCAGCCCCACGATCTCACCAACTTATTCATCCTTTTTTTCTTTATTTTCCCCTTTCCCATACCCCCCTTCCCAAAAGGGTGATCATCTCCCACACATGCACAGCCCGCTGGGGCGATTTTGGCAGGCAGTCAACTAGAATTTTCCACGCACGTGACGTCTCCACTCCTTACCTTGGAAAAATAATACACACTCAGAGACATTAGAATCAACCCCCCCGCTTCCCTCCCGCCCCGCACCAAGGAGCCGCTATATCGTCACCCAGAACAAAGGCCACAGAAGCAATTGTGGTTTCCAATTTTGAGGAGGAGGGAGAGGAAAATTCAAGGGGAAGCAGTTTCCAGCTAGGCCCATGGGGGCGTAGCAGGAATCTGGCACCAGCGAAGGGTATCGCAAAGCTGGGGCGGGCTCAGATCCGCCGTACGGCTCCGGCCCTGTGAACTCCTCGCTCATTAAGATGGGCAGGTTGCGAATCTGCCTGCTGGGGACTCCACGTGTGATGCCGGGAGACCTCTGCCAGCTGGCAGGAAGGGCATCCCAGCACGTCCAGCTCAAGGTAGAAGCAGCAGCCAAAAAAGACAGAGAAGTCCAGCCCAAGGCCTGTACCCACCTGCTTCAGGGACTCGGAGCCTAGCACAGGTGGCAGGACCGCAGCCTGCCCTGACACAAACGCCCTGGCCTCCAAAGCTGAGCCAAGCCAGCACAGGTCCCACTTGGATGACGTAATGCCCCAACGTCCCTTCCAACCCCAATTTTTCCACAAGACACGTTCACTCACCTGGGTCTGACCCGAGGGGTGGAAAAGCCAAGGGCTCCCTGGGAGGGAAGGAACTTGAGGCCTTGAGGTGGGTTTGAGGTTTGAGACGGCATGCATCCAGCCCATCAGAACACAAAACAGCTCTTCTTAAAATGCAGGGTTTAAATGAAACAACCCCATTTGGGGACCAGAATGAGGGTATCCAATCCAATTTCCCCTTCCTGCTTTCTAAGGAAGAAACATCCTTTTCCCTTCATTCTGTCACTGATTCAAAGCACCAGACCTGAGAGACATCTCTAATAGGTGAGGCGGGGTTTGCTCACTGGCACCGAGGGGCCTAAAGCCTCTAGGTTTGTGGAGCCGGGTCGTCAAGCAACCCACAGGTCTCGAAGTGCTGCAGGGATGGAAGCACTTATTGCTGCAGTAATTAGTGTTTGTCACTGCTCCCCCATGCCCAAATTTCTGCACCTGGATTCAACAATGCGCCAGATGTGGCTGCACACCAGATGGGGTGAGTGTCGCTGCCCTAGGTCTGGTCTCCCCTTGGGAGACAAAGCCCAAGAGATTTAGGTTCCTGAGGGCCTCTGCGGATGTTTGATCCCAGGCCACTCTTGCCCAAGCCAGCCGGCTGCGGCCCAGTAATTAAACCAAGGCTTGTTCTCGAATCGAGAACACAGTAACTTTGAGATCTTCAACATTATGCTTCGTGGCGGGAGATTATAAAGGCACCAAGAGCCATGGCTAATGCTAAAACCCGCCATGTTTAACTATGAATGAAACAGCGAGCGAGAAGTCGAGGACCCTGTGGGCAATCCTGCAATGGAAATCAGCAGGTGCCAGGCAGGGGGGGATGAGCGTACACAGCCCCAAGCAACGGGGCTTGATGCAGAAGGGAAAATGGCGGCATTTGATACACACACGCCTCCACCGCCCCCCCTTCCAACACTTCAGTGCTTCCCCCAGGCTCCGTGATTTGCAGAGAGCAAATCAAAGCCAGCTCCGCTGGGAGAAGCTGCATGTTCAAAACCAATGACAAAGCCTCCCGGCTATATCGGTCCAGGGTTTCAAGCACCCCAGGACTCAGAGGCCAAGGCGACGTGTCCAAGGCAGCTGGCGTGCGGGTCCGCCTGTCCCGCCACCTGAAGCCTTTTCCCATAAAGACACCGGCTTCCCCAGCTTTACTCCGATCACGGCTGACAAGGCCTGTCCCTAGAGGCGAGCTCGGCAGCTGATGTGGCCCTGACCCCAGGCTGCCAGATTCCCCCTGTCCTCAAGTCACCCTTCCCGCCCACCAGGCCTGACCCCGGCTGCTCCCAGAGAGCAGATCTGCCAGGATACCTTTCACTGATGGAGCTTTGGCTCTCCAGGGGACCCCCGTATCCTGCCAGCCCCATCTAGCTGGGGGCTGAGGGACCCCCATTCCCATAGAAATCATGAGGGCAAGGGCTGGTCCCCAGGTGGAGAACAAGATGCCACCCATGTGGGAAACTCTCCATTTGGCTGAGGCCCGGCATGGTGACCCCGAGTGATCTCAGCCCTGTCCAACCTGGCAGACGCCCTCGCAGCCTCGGGCTCCCCACAGGGCCCCAACCTGCCTGCCAAGAGCCCGGCCTGCTGCCAAGCACCCGCAGGCCGCATCCAGCCGCACATCCTCCCGCCCGCCCTGCTTGCACCATCGCCAGCACCATCCTACTTAACCCCACAGGCCTGTTTGGCACAATGGGCACCCTCTGCTCCTGCCAACCCAACCCCTGTAGGGCCAGAGGGTGCCAAGTGCCCCCTACTGCTGCCAACCGGCCACATCCTGCCCCCAGGCCTCACTCAGCAGAGCACTAAGCACCCTAAGGATGGCTCCCCCACCAAAGTGACCCTCCTCCTGAAGCAACCAGACCCCCCATCTTTAAGGCAGAGGAAGAAGGGGGGGCATGCAAACAGAGGGGCACTCAGCACCTCAGCAGCATGGGGCCTACCGTGTGGGGGGAGGGGGCATTTGGCTAAAGTGATGGGGGGAAGGGGGATGGGGTCTTACCAGCCCGCTGCTCCCCATTGCTGCTGCCTAGGGAGACATTTCCCTTAACAGAGGAGGGGGCTTATTTACCAACCCCCAGGGTGGAGACAGAAGGGGGATCCCCCCCTCCACAATCTCCTGGGGGGAGCTAGAAACTCTCAACCCCCAACCCAGGATGGAGAAAGAGCAGAGAAGGCCCACCCCCCATGAAAACCTCAAGAGGGGGCTAGACATTCTCCTAAGCCCCACCCCTCCCACTCTCACAACTGTCCAATATGGGGGCAGGAGGGGGGCTAGAAATTCCCCCCACCCTTAAGGGCCCAATATGGGAGGGGTGTAGAAAACTCCCACCACACAATATAGGAGAAGCGGGGGGGCTAGAAACTCCTGCCACCTTCAGTGGGCCTATATGGGGGTGTGGGCAGAAACTCCCACCACACAATACAGAGGGGGTTAGAAACTCCCACCACCCTCAAGGGCCCAATATAGAGGTGGGGGGCAGAAACTCCTACCACCCAATGTGGGGGGTAGAAACTCGCATCACTGTCAATGGCCCAATATTGGGGGGGGGGCTTAGAAACTCCTGCCACCTTCAACGGCCCAATATGGGGGGGAGGGCTAAAAACTCCCATCACCCATTATACAGGGGGGGTTCAGAAACTCCTGCCACCCTCAACGGCCCAATATGCGGGGGGAGGTAAAATCTCTCAGCACCCAATATAGACCGGGGGGGGTGTACAAACTCCCACTACTCTCAACAGCCCAATATGAGGGGGGGCTAAAAACTCCCACCACCCACTATGGGGGGGAAGGGTTTACAAACTCCCGCCACCTTCAACGGCCCAACTGGGGGGGTTGGGGGGGCAGAAACTCCCCGGCCGTGGACGCTGCTGGGGGGGAGGGGCGGCCGGGCCGGGCCAGGCAGGCCCCTGACGGTGGCGGAGCCGTTGGGCGCTGGGGGGGGGGGCGCGTGGAACCCTCGGGCCGCCACGTTCCAGAGCCGTTGGTTGTTTACAAACAGGGGCCAGGGGGGCGCCCCGCTCGGGGGGCGGGGGGCTGTTTACCTGCGGGCGCCTCAGTGGCCGCGGCGGCGGGCGGAGTGGATGCTGCTGGGGCTGGCGCCAGGGGCACGGGCCCCGCCTGGGCGGCGGGCAGGAATATGTCGCCGGGGCTGTTGTCCCCTGCTCCTTCTTCCTCCTCCTCTTCCTCCTCTTCGTCTTCATCCCCCTCCGCCTCAGACACCACCATCTCCTCCTCCTCTTCCTCGTCCTCCCTCAGAGGGGAAGCCATGGTGGTGCGGGGGGGGGCGGGGAGGGGGAGAGGGAAGGGGGAGCCCCCCCTCACCACGCACGAACCCTCGCCCCCCTCACAGCACCGAAAACACAGCACGGGGGAAAAGTCCCATGAAGAAAAGGGTTAAAAAAAGGGGGGGAGGAGAGGGGAAAAAAAAGGAGACAAAAACTCCCCTCAACTTTTCCCCCCCCCCCCGTGGAAAAAAATTAAATAAGGGGGTGGGGTAAAAATATATATCAATATCAAAGCTGAGGGGGCCGCTCAGAATAATAATTTCCACAAGAGCAAGGAGCAAAAATGGCCGCCTTTCAATTATTTTTAAAACAGGCCCCCCCAGGAGGTAAAAAAGGAAGAAAAAAAATCCCCCCCTTTCCACCCCTTTTCTTTATTTTTTTTTTAAAGAAAACAAGATGGCTGGCTCCTTTAAAAAAAAAAGTCGCCCCCCCCTTCCGACACACACACCTCTTCCTTGAGGTTACAAAAACAAAAAAACAAAAAAACCCAAGAAAGATTTTTAAAAAGTAGGAAAAAAAGCCTCAACAAAAAAATCAGGCACCAATAACCCCCCCCCAAAAAAAAATCTGCACTCCCCCTTTTTTCCCCTTCCCTCTGAATATATATATAAATATATATAGCTCTTTCTTTCTTTCTTTCTCTCTCTCTCTGTTTTGTTTTGGTTTCTTTTAATCTCTCGCAAAGATCTCAGATCATTGCATAGATGAACAATATTTGTATATTCCTGGCACTGGGGGAACTGAAAGAGAAAGATTTCTGCATAAAACAAAGATGGCTGCTCTAAATTATTTCTTTTTTTTTCTTATACTCCCCCCCCAATAAAAATATTTTTTACCGGGGTGGGGGGGGAGAGAAAAGGCTGGATTAATCAGTACTCATGCTCAGTATGACATCAGCATAAATTGTTAAAGGTTAACTAGTTCCATACTAGTAACACCATGATTTCTTTTTTCTTTTTTTTTTGCTTCCTCTTTACTAGTCTATGTGAGAGTGGGGGGAAAGGGGCTTTTTTTCCCCCTTCCCTTTCTTACTTTTAAATAGTTCAGAAGGGAGTGGCTTTTTTCTTTCTTTCTTTAGGCTGTCTGGCAATGAAAAAAAAAACCCAAAACAGCCTTGCAAGTCATTTAAGTGTAGGGTCCAAATTCGTTTAAGGGGATCATTAGGAAGTATTTAACTGTTTTCCTTGGGGTTTTTTCTTTTTTTTTTTGGCGGGGGGTGGGGGCGGGGGAGCTCATGTCAGGTATTTTTATTTTCCAGGAATTTTATTTTCCTTCTGCTAAAAAGAAAAGCACCGTCCTTTCTGTTTCTTTCAAAATACCTTCCCCATCTTACACCCCCGCCCCCCCCCCGTGCCCAGCTGTACACGCACACACACTAAAAATTGGGGACTACAAATATTTCAGTCTTCCTTATTTTATTTTTTTCTTGAGCTATTTTACTGAAATGTTTCACTGGTATCAAGTGCTTCCAAGTGCTTTTTGCATCCCCCCTCCCCAAGAAAACAAACAGAAAGTGGGGTGCATCCAAAAAAAACAAACCAGGATACAATATTTTGGAGGGCCCGGATCCTGTGACGGTCTCTGCGCAGTCGTGGGGACCTGCCAACCTTGCTAGACCAAGCATGTCAAAAACCACAAGTGGGTCCCTAGGGCCTGATCCACTGGGTCTGCTTGCATGAGCAACGGGACTCATGCACATGCACACGTGTTAAATAGGAAGGAGTCTGGGCAAGGGGAACTGCAAGTAGATTTGGGGAATTCCAGATTTCCACATTTTTGGCATGGTTGGGCTTCCACTGCAAACCAAATCCTCGCCCTCCCTAGGTAAGCATGTGAAGAACGCCATCTCCCGTAGCTGTTACTTTCCAACCTCCCTCCTCCAGTTCTCCAACATGAGAGTGTCCAGGACCCCCCTCAAAGAAACGAAGGACACCATCTCTCATTTTAATCTCTTGTTCTTTTCAGTAGATGCATCCTGCTTTGCAGGACGAGCCTCCAGAATGTTATCCACCGCCCACCGCTTCCGTGTGAGCAGACACGACAGCAAGGTCAGGGCCTGAGTGAGGATTCCTACCAGTTGCTTAATGGGTTCTGTTTAGACACAGTCTTTCCAGGCCCCTGGATTGAGACACGATAGTTTTATCATCTCTAGAACCTGTGGGCTGATGGGTGAAAAAGTGCAGATTGGGGTATGCAACTGTGCCTGCTTGACTAGTGGTCTGTCCCCGGATGGTGTGAAGCATGCAGGAGACATGATGTCCCTTGAACCTTCCATTGTGCAAATCTGCAGCTCCCCAAAGATGTCAGTGGTGATCTGTGGTCCCAACTCTCTCCCCTTTCTGTTCCCCCAGATCAACTGGGATGATTGTTAGCTTTGTGCCCCCGACCCATTAACATTTCTATGTGTGGCCAGCTGTTCTGAGATGCAAAAATCCTTTGCTGTTGAAGGCCAGGAAGGATGGATCGAATCCTTTCAATTTCCAGACCTGTAAGACACCCCCAGCATCTTCTGCAAGGAGGAAAGAGGACCGTGGACTATCTTTCCTGCTAAATGAATTGTGGGAACCCCTAACCAGGTCCAAACCCAGGTCATCTTGCAAAGAGAGAACATCCAGCCTTGGGGAGAAGCCTCACTGGAACCAACAGACTTTTGCCTCACCTTACAGCTGGAGCCATCTTTAACAGGAAGGATTTAGCAAGGAGTGGTGTGTTTATATGTTTAATTATGGTGTTAAATCTCATGGGGTGGATATTTTCTGTGGGAGCACCTGGACTCTTCCCCCCCACACACACCTCCGATCTGCAGACTCATCCCTGGAAATGCACTGTCTGCTGCTTCTCGGCAATCTTCCCCCTGTAGGATAGTCATAAATACCCACGTAGGATATGCCCGTCGCCTGCAGGGACTCGCAGCTTGCCAACCAAATGGTTCTCTCTGTGCCTTTTATATTTAATTCAACACCCCTCCGGCCCCCCAGGAGCCCGGGCATTGAGCCTATTCATTCATGTCAAAACAGTTCCCCGGTGCTGCTGGAAGCCAACAACTGGGGAGGAATTTGGAGGCCAGAGGGAACCCGAGTTGGTTTTCATTTTTCTCTCCTTCTTTCAAAGGCAATTTCCAAGGTTTTTTTTCTTCCCTCTCTCTGTGGCTGCTTGGATCTTCAGCTGGTTTTGTCATCTGCTGAGCTGCCTGGGGGGGAACAGGGAGATCCAACAGGACAAAGCGATAACCTGGCTCTTCAGCTGCTTGTTGAGTTGCGGTCAGGGGGAGCAGGTCATGCCATTGCACATGATAGGCCCAGATACACGTTAAGAGCAAGGCGTGCATTTCCTGCCAACAAGTGAGACTCAGCTTCAACTTGACCCTAGCTGTTTGTGGCTTGGTCTAGATCCCTTAGGGAGCAGCAAGGGTTTTTCTTCTCTCTTCCTTTTTTCCTCAATCTGTCTCTCACGTGTCTTTGATGTTTCTTTGTAGCTCAGCAAGTGTCAGGGATTGTACTGCAGACCCATGTGGCATGACACTAATAGGGAAGCTGTCGTGTTTATCTGAAGGGCTTCACCCACCACTGTTCAGCTGACAAGAGGGTCAAAGATTGGCTCCGAGTGCTGCCTGCCCTCCCCCCAACCCAGGGGAACTGCCTGTTTGCTTCCAAGGCAATTGCTGGCATTTTCTTCCCTGCCGATTTTCTACTGCACGCCTTACTCTCTTCTCTGACAACAAGGGAAGGCTGTGTGGCAGCTTCCAGGAACAGGGCAGGCACGCCAAGACCAAGGCTTCCAGGACCTTGGAAGAAAACAGGAGTTCCAGCATCAACTTCCCCCAGGCCAGGATATCACCCTACTTAATCCTGCCTATAGCTGTGCGGCTGAGGCGCTGGGTGGAGTCCCAGAAACAGCCTCCGATACCGATTCCCTCTCAGTCTTGCCACTCAATCTCTCCGCGGGGTGCTAACATCCTTGCCTGGGTCTCCCCTTCCAGTTTAAATCTGAAATCTCTTCTGGGCAGGAACTGACGCTTCTCTACATGCAGCCAAATGGGGCAAAGATTTCCGACGGGACCTAGATGCACCCTTTTTTTTTTTTTTGCAGCCAGGGACCCATTGAAGTGTTTCTGACATAGCATGGTATTGACTGGGCTGCACAAATACAGCTCCTTTTGGGCTTGGAGCTGGGCCAGCTGGTTACACAGGCCATGAACTGGACCCATATATCTCAGATGATTTTTATAAGGACAACAAAAATAGCACATTCCCCTCTTCCACCAATTCAAGCTCTGCTCTGACTGGGATTTCCCAGCCTGGGGCTGAGACGTGCTGTTGCCATACATTTTGTCCGCATCCCACTTCTCCTGCTAGCAGCTTCCCGGTTGGCGTCCTCCAAGGATGCCCCTTGCTGTAACAAGTTGACCTGGGTGGAGCTGTATTGATTTGCGGCCACTGAAGATTGAACCTGAGAGCTGTTGGAAGCACAGAAAGGATGATTAACTGGTTTCCCCACCGGCTAGACCAGAGCGGTTCCATCTGGGAATGCTTAGAATGAGCCTTGCATTGAAAACAAAAATGCATGAATTACCAAAATATGATCAAAATGTAACAATGCATGTACTTCAGGATACCGTGAACAGCAAGATCCGAGAAGTGGATGGGGCAGATAATTAGCTGCTAGCTACAGAGTTCGGTCTGCCTCTAGGATATTCTTTCTGATGCGGCCCTGGGTTGAATGGCAAAAGTGCTAATTTGTACTTGGCAACTGTTTGTCATTACCTGCATCCCAGTGGGCAGGGACTGAAGCTGCCAGAGGTGCAAAAACTCTGTGTGCCCTGATAAAACAACACATGACTATGAGACCAGCAGTCCAGCCACCTCACTACCTGAATGGGGTTAAATCTGGTCTGGTGGATTCTTCCTTGACACATTTCTACAGCACTTAGCAGCAGGTCTCCCCTTCTGGCCTGGGGCTGCTCTTGGAAATCAGACCAGCATGAACAGGTCATTCAGAAACTGGCCATCAGGTCCAGAAAAAAGCCCCATTCCCTCTATCTTGCAATCTCACTAAATTTTATGGTGAAATCTATTTCGCTCTGGGCCAAACTAAGGGCTTAGTTCAGGGGTGTCAAATGTGTTCAGTCCCATGGGGACTCCTCACGGGCTGGATCCACCCCCTGCTGCCAACCTTTAGTGTCACAGGCAGCTAAAACCCCCAATTTTGGCAGCAGGCAAGGGAAGTGAGCAGCATTAACCCCTTGGGATTTGGAACCACTCCAGAACAGCTGTGCTGAAAGCATTCCAGCAGTGAGCCCTGTGGGGAGGCAGGTGGCCTAGTCTGTGAGAAACCCCACAGACCAGATGACAGACCCCCACAGGCCTATCCAATTTCAGGTCACAACTCTGAGACCTCCAGTTGTGCTCAACACACACCAAAATGCTTCCAGCTGATTTGGAGCACTTTACGCTGATGATTATTGAAATCTCAAACCAGAGGAGCGCTCAGAGCAACACATCCAACATCTCCCAGTGATTGTGCCACCAAAGCACTGGACAGTGGCCAGCCACTGCTTCCCACTCGTGAACCCTCCTGGGGCTGCTGAACCTGCACTTTTGTTCCACCTAGACGAGGCGCTGGCTGGAAACTGCCGTTCCCTGGCCCCGATTGCACTGTGCCCAGCCGAGCATGCCCAGCTGAGCTGGCTGGCTCCATTGCACTGGCTCTCTGCTTGCCTCCAGCTGCTGAAAGCAGCTAAAAATACCGGCCAGGTTTCCCCAACGCTGGCTTCTCTGCGACATCATTGGCGGGTGCAATGCATTTCGGTCAGTGGGGGTCAGCATGAGGGCAGGTGGGGGCTGGCAGCTGGGCCCGATGCCGTGGGCACTGCAACCTCCAGCAGGCGGCGGCTTGTCACTGTCAGAAGACTGGGCTGCACGCCTGGCTCTGAGGATGTTCGTCTCGCCGCCGGGTGAACTCCTCCCAGAGGTGACGGGGTCTGGCACATCCGCCTGCCTGTCACACGGCCACCCTTTGAACTGCAGCCTTGTGTAACTGCCACCGCCACCACTCCCTCAGCGGATGGAGGGGATCTTGGCTCCCTGGAGAGGAAGAAGGGAGCCAGTGTTACCTGGGCCGTGTTGGGAAAGAGGCACAGCTGCTCACAACCTGCGGAGGAGCCCCCACTGCAGGGGAGTTGAGGGCACACGAGGTCAGAGCTCATGGTGGAAAGGCCTTCCAGCCAGCAAGCACAGAGACACTGTCCTGTGCCCCGCTGCTCTGCTCAGAGAGAGCCAGGTACAAAGCCTGGGGAGCCAGGCTTCATTCCAGCACCAAAGACAACCTGCTTCTGTCCAGCCTTAGCTGATCCACACACCAGTTGATGCCGCCTCTCACTCGGTGCTGACTCCTGGAAAAATCCAGACTGCAAAAATCAAAGAGCATCCACCCCATCACCTCTTTCATCTCGTCCCAGGCATCTTTTTTTTTTTTTTTTATATATATATTTTGGAAATTTTTTCATGTTCCAAGTTAAATGAGCCAGGTCAGTTCTGAATCCTTTTGAATTATTCAGAGACCCATATATGGCCCTGCTACCATTAAGTATCCTCCACCCCAGACCTTTTTGGTCCCAGATATCTTTGAAAACACGTCAACTCAGCTCATCCCTTGTGAGGTGGTGGTCCACATAAACTTCATAGACATTAGGGGCTGGAAGGGACCTCGTGTGATCATAGAGTCCAAGCCCCCTGCCATAGGCAGGAAGTCTGCTGGGGTCAAATGATCCCAAGATAAACATCCAAACACCTTTTTAATGAGTTCAGAGTAGGTGCTTGCAGTCTGTTCCAGACCCCGGACACTCGGACTGTGAAGAGGTTTTTCCTTATGTTCAATCTAAATCAGCCTGCCAGGAGTTTGTGACCTTCCACTGAACCCTGTTATCCCTTGGGGAGTCCTGGTGAACAACTGTTCTCCCAGATCCTGGTGCACCCCCTATATACTTACAAGCTGCCACCAAGTCCCCCCTGAGCCTTCTCTTCTCCAGGCTGAAGAGTGCTGAGTGCCTCAGCCTCCCCTCATAAGGCTTGCTCTCTTGGCCTTTGATCATGCCGATGGCTCTCCTCCGGACTCTCTCAAGGTTATCCACATCCCTTCTGAAGTGGAGGGCCCAAAACTGGATGCAGTACTGCAGCTGTGGCCTCACTAAGGCCAAGTAAAGTGGGAGGATGATGTCCCTGGTTTTGCTAGGGATGCATTGATGGATGTGTGCCAGTGTTTGGTTTGCCTTGCTAGCCACAGCATTGTATTGGTGGTGCATGTTCATCTTGTGGTCAATCAAGGCCCCCAAGTCTCTTTTGTGAGCATAGTACTGCGGAGCCTATAAGTATGCTGCTTGTTTTTTCTCCCAGGGTGAAGCACCCTGCACTTCTCTACATTGAATGCCATCAAGTTTTGGTCCCATCACCTTGTGAGCCTGTCCAGGTAACCTTGTATCCCCAGCCTGTCCTCCAGCGTGACTGCCTTCCCTCATAGATTGGTATCGTCCACAAACTTTACCAGTCCGCATCTAATGCCCAAATCCAGATCATTAATGAAGATGTTGAAGAGTACTGGCCTGAGTACTGAGCCCTGATGGACTCCACTGGTCACCCTGTGCCATGGTGATTTGCTCCAATCAACTAGTACCCTTTGGGTCCGACCCTGGAGCCAGTTCCCCAGCCATCGGACCGAGATGGTGAAGGCTACAGAGCTCCAGCTTAACCATAAGGACATCATGGGAGAGCAAGTCAAAAGTTTTCTTGAAATCCAGATACGACATCAACCTCCTTCATCCTGAGAACAGATCATGGCTCACAGAGGTCAGAGCAAGTCCAGCCCCCAAATCCCAGCAGGATCGGCCCCG
Source organism: Crocodylus siamensis (assembly GCF_052110815.1). Lineage (NCBI taxonomy): Eukaryota > Metazoa > Chordata > Crocodylia > Crocodylidae > Crocodylus > Crocodylus siamensis. Next base: position 20,213,106 of record NC_143400.1, on the reverse strand, counting down.
TCTGAGCCACCCCAGGCAAGGAGTTGTCTCACCCAAATTTGTCCTTTCAACTGGATCCGGACCCATCTCCAGTGGCAGGGTATTGTGGGTTACAACAACACAGCGGTTGCTTCACACCTGCTGCCAACACCCCCAGCAGGCTGCAACCCCCACAATAGAGGAAGGCAGAGCCCATCTAAGCCTTTCCACTTGGGATCTTCCCTCGAATCTCTCACTATTCGGCACCGCTTCCCCCACCCTGCAACCTCTGAAGTAGAGCTTGTATAATGGGTGGATGGACAGTGTGGGACTGCCAGCAACCCCATCGTGCCCTGTGACTCAAAGGCCGATGCACGGAGGAGCCCCCCGCCAATCTTGCTGTTCTTAAAAGGGTCTTGCTAGTGTCTACAGGAGGGTTCACTCCCGAAGGAGCTCCTCAAGCACAGAGCACTCAACACTTTTGCCCTGTCCTAGGCATGGGGAGCGAGGCCCATTGGATCTGGCCCTGGCACAGTGGCCTGGCCCCTCCTTGGAGCAAGCTATTTTGCTCCCAACTCAATTCCTCCTCTCCTGCTTTGTGGAACCGCTCCCTGCCCATCCAAATGCTGCACAGCTGGGCTCTCTCAACAGGGCCAACCATTCCCTCTTAAAGGGACAGCCCACCCCATTATGCATTCTTCCCTGCCAAAAAAACATAGTCCTCAGATCCACTCTGCCCTACCTAACCCCACCCCCAGCTCCTTCTCAGGAGAAGTAGTATGCATTGGCATTGGATGTCGAAGGAGCAGGGCTGGCTTCTCGTGCTGCTGTGCCAAGGGGGCATGATCCATACCTGGTATAAGAGGGACCCCAAGGAAGTAACAGTGGATTAGCAGGACACACCGCCTGTTCCAGGCCTCGCGATGCTTTAACCCAAGTTTTGGAGCACAAGATACCCTGCCTTATTCTCCCCCGGCCTGGAGGCAAAGGGGCCAGTGAGTCCATTCCTAGCCCTGTAGCCACAGCAGCTATATGGGGATCAAGGATCCAAACCCCTGCAGCACCAGGGAAGGGTTAACCCTGCCTCCTGCCCCTGCATCCATTGCTGTCCTGAGTGCCCCAGCGGCAACATGCCAAGCAGCAGCTGCCTGGCTTCCCTTGTGCTAAGCCAACCGCGTGTCATCAGAGGCCTGACTCATGCCATCTGCACACATGTGGCTGGCAGGGATCGGCGCAGACCCCACTGTGAGGGAGCCGCATTTTCCTTGAGCCGTCACTTTGCAGCCGGCTGCAGGTCAGTGGATAGGGCACCCAGCCGCCGCTCACCCCAGCCTAGCAGCCCGCTGGGCAATTAGCATGTCAGCCCAGGCAGCATGGAGGTCACGGAGCCGTCTGCTACGAGGCCTGGTGCCCCCATGGCTCCTGCCCAGGGCAATCCCCTCCTGCAAAGCAGCTGTTCCTCCCACACTGCTGTTGTAGGCCACATGTCTCACTCCTCTCCCTGCATGCCTGTCACTACCCAGTCATCCTCTAGCTGCACCCCACCCCATGGAAAAAAAAACAACAATCCCCTTTCGTTGCAGCTCTGACCCAGGACTCGATGGGGCTGGCTGGCTGGCTCTCCTTGGGTCCCAGGGAACAATACCAAGAAAAATCAGAAGACCACCCCCCCCCTTTTTTTTTTTTTTTTAAACAAGCCTTTTGGCTATTTGGGATACAAAGGAGCCATTTCCGTGCCCATCTTCAACTCCGAAGAGACAAATAAGAGGGGCCTGGATCTCCCAACCATGAGCTGTATCAATCAGCAAATGGTCTCAGCCAGGACAGCCCGAAAAAAGAGATCTAGAGGGGCTGGGGGCTCCTTCCACCTAGAAGGATTCTTCCCACCCACCCAATTTGTCCTTTCAATTGGACCCGGACCCATCTCCAGCAGCAGGGAATTGTGGGCTATTCATTGGCTTTAAATGAAGCCTGAGATTGGAGAGATCTGATTTATCAAGGCGCCAGCACATGTAGCACCTAGTGTTCCAGGGAGAAGGGGGCAGGCCTGCCTGTCAGTGAATGACTTGCGGAGGGGACAGCTACACACATTTTAGGGGTTCTGGGGAGGACCTAGGCTCCAGGATAAAAAGGAGCAGTAGAGTTCTGGCTGGGTACCAGAGTAGCCAGTTATAGTGCAGGAGTGCAATGCCTGGAGAACTGCCCCCATTGTCATCTGCTCATTGCACAGAACCGATCATCTGGGAGGCTTCAAGCCAGACTAACAAGCTTGTCCATGCGTTTGCCTGGGCTGTGCTTCCTGTGTGCCTCCTGCCCCTGCTTCAGCCTCTTTTCAGATGGAGAGAAGCCCCGGCCTAGGTCCCATCTTGCCCCCTTCAGATTCAGAACCAGCTCCAGCATCCATCCCAAGCATCGTGTTTGCTGAGGATGCTGCATAAATCCCCAGGCTCTGGAATCCCAGGATTTGGGCTGAGATGACCCCCTCATCATGCAGCCCCATGGTCCCAGGACAGGAGGGCTGGGAGGCTGTGGCTTTCCCAGATGTCACAGGTCCAGCTGCCCCAAGAGGGCTCATCCCAGTCTCCCCCAGGACAGAACCAGCCTGGGAGAAGCCCCCTTGCCCTGGCAGCCCCTGCCTTGCGCCTGGGGCAAGCAGAGCGATGGCCATCCCCCCAAGGGGAAGACACCAGGCACAACGGGGCTGGTCCCCTTCGACCAGGGATGCCCAGAGAGGGCAGGACACCTGGTATAGCCACCCTTCCTGATGGCAGGGGGTTGGGAAAAGAGGAGGAGACATGAACCCCAGGGGCAGTTCGGGACCGGCAACAGATGCTCAAGCGCTGACCTCTAGTGGCTGGACTGAGGCTGTACCCAGTGGAGCCAGGCAGGGGAGCCAAACCACCACAGCAAGGGTCGGAGTGAGCCACTGTGGGGCATTTCTGGCCGAGATTTTTGGAGACCCGGGGGGGGTCTCTGCCCCCGGATCCCCCAACCAGGCAAGACCAGCTCTGCTCTCTGCAACGAAGGGCCAAGGTGGGGTCAAAACCAAGAATATTTATTCGTGTTATGAGCTAGGATGAGACTCTAGCACCCCTGGCTGGATGTCGGGGGCATGGCCAGGCCTGGAAGAGAAAAGACAGGAGAACAGGGTGGAAGCGCCACCTGCAAGTCTCCCCCCAACCTTGGCGCATACAGCCAGGCACAACCCCCTCCTCCAGGATCGGGCCCTGGTGCTGCAGAGACCCCACAGGGTCCTGGCTTCCCCCTGTTCCTCCCATCTCAGCATCGGGGCTTTTAGCAGCCTCCACCCTGCCCAGAGCAGGATGACCTACAGGGCCTGAATTGACACCAGGCCCCTCCAGCAACAGCAGGGGACCAGACCCTACTGCCCCACAGAGAAGGTGGGCACACAGGACTGAGCCCCCCCAAGTAGGGCCAGGATTTGAACCCAGGACTCCTGTGGTTCCCAAAAGCACTTTGTGTCCTGCCCTGTCCCCCATGTGCCAGGCACTGCACAAACCCCACAGAGACCCCAGGGTACCAGGCGCTGCCCAGGCCCTACCTAGAGCTCGGTAAGGTCGTCATTGAAGTGCAGCAGCAGGCCAGGGGCGTGGAGGCTGGGGTCGAGGCCAAGGTGCCAGAGCTCCTCATCATCATCAATCAGGCCATTCTGCTCCAGCGTCTGCTCCATGTCCAGCGTGGCACCCGCATGCTTCCATGTGTAGCTGCCTGCATGTGCATTGTTGGGCAGGTAGCGCCGCAGGATCTCCCACAGTGACTCCTCTGCACACACCTGGGGGCGGGCATCACGGGGGCACTGAGCATGGGGGAAGCCAAGGCAGAGACACTTCGCAGGCCCTGGAGATCCACAGACCCCTCCCAGCCTGGCATTAGGGCCCTTGGCAATCCACAGACACCCTGTCACCCCTGCCCAGGGGCCACACAGGTGTCCCCCCCCAGCTCACCTCAAGGACATGCTCCTGGGATGTGAGGGTGTTGATGACACGGACAAGCCGGGTCTTGGCTGACAAGATGCCCACCTCATACTTGACATCCTTCCACCACGGCACCCCAAAATCGTTGGCCCAGTCAGAGCGAGGCAACAGCGGGGGCACGTGCAGGACCCTGCCCTGGGGTGTGTAGTATCTGGGGCAGCCTGTCAGAGGGTCCACACAGGTCTGCAGCTGCAGGGGGCGGGGGGAGGGGAGGAGCAGGAAACGGACCCGTCATGGCAAAGAGATGTGGCTAGTTCTAGGGTGCACCCGACTTCACATAACAGGGTCCCCTCTGGAAAGGAAATGCAACCAGCTCTGAGAGCTGGCCAGCTGTGTACAACAAGGACCACCCCATTTGAGATGCAGCCAGCTCTCAGGGGAGGCTACATATACCAGACCCCCTCCCCCCAACCCGGGGCTCCAGTGCAGCCAGCACTGGGGTGGAGCAGGAGCTGCCTACCCACCTGGAAGGTGCAACTGCTGCCCCATGTCTGGCTGGTTTAAAACAGGAAGCAGGGGAGGAAATCCTCGCACCCAAGAGTCCCTTTCCCCCGCCCTGGCCCTCGGCAGCACCTACATCTCGTGTCTTGGGGTTGAACCAGTGGCTGATGTCTGTCCCCGCTGCCTCCAGGATGGGCCGCAGCAGCACGTCACCTGGGAGTGGGTGATAGATGGGAGTTAGTTGGGGGGTGCGGCGCAGAATCCTTTGCCCCCCAGGATCTGCCCTGGCAGCTGGAGAGGCCCCGCTGTGTGGCTGACTCTGGGGTAAGTCATGTTTGAGTATAACCGAGACCCCTCAGCACTAAGATGCATCCGGCTCTGGGGTGGGCCATGGCCAGGTGCAACTATCCCCAGCCTCCTGAGATACAGCCAGCTCTAGGGAGGGTCCCATCTGAGTATAACTGAGACCCTTCACTCAGCACCCAGATGCAGTCGGCTCCGGTGTGGGGGCGGGGTGGGGGAGAGGCTAAGTAAAGCGGGGGACCGGAAGTAGCATAGCCCCACGGGGGGAGGGAAGATGATCCCACCACCGTGGTCCCCGAAGTGTGGGGAGGGGGAATCTCGGAGGTGGCGGGGGGCGATGCCGGAAGCGGATCGGTAGGGGCGGGCGCGCCCCGCCTACCCTCATGCTCGCGCGCCAGTGGGGTGAGATCGTGCACGCGCCCCAGGAAGCTGACCCAAAGGTCGCGGGCCCGCGCGTGCGCCGCCACCTCCCGCGGGGTGAAGAACCGCGGCCGCCGCCCGGGCTCCATGGCATCACACTACCATAGCAACCAGCTCACCCCCTTCCGCCCCACCGCGCATGCGCAGCTGCACCCGCATCCGGAAGTGGCGCGCAAGACCCAAAGGGAGTTGTAGTTTTAAGGCCCGCCCCACCATTTCCCGCCGCGCAAAGGCTGTCGGGAAGTTCCTTGTCATCCCATCTCCCGCGAGCCTCGCAGGGGCTACCGGGAAGGGGAAGACTCGGCGGGGCCATGGCAGAACCGCCAGACGACAGCAGTATCCACGGGGTGAGCGCGCGGGCCAGGGGAGATCAAGTGGCGGGGAGGGGGCGGGGCCAGGAGAGCGGACGCCCCCTGCTCCATTCTCCTCTGCGCAGGCGCAGAGCGAGGGCGGTGTCTCGGGCGCATGCGCACAGCACTACCGGTGACATGCCTGGAACCCTTGCGCAGGCGCAGAGGAAGGCTGAGGGGGAGCCGTGCAGCTGGGGCGGTGACACATTTATGGACCCCGCCCTCGGCGCAGTGTCTGGATGCGGGAGTCACATGTCCCTGGAATCCCACACAGGCGCAGAGCGAGGCGGAGCCGCCGGTGGCGCAAGCGCAGAGCGAGGTGGGCTCGGCGCATACGCGGGCACGGCGGCGGCTGGAGGCGTTGCTGAACCGCAGCCTGCGCGTGCGCATGTCGGACGGGCGGACGCTGGTTGGCTGCTTCTTGTGCACTGACCGGGACGCCAACGTCATCCTTGGCTCCGCCCACGAGTTTCTCAAGCCATCGGGTCCGTGGTGTGGGGCTTGGGTGGGGAGGGAGGGGCTTCGAATGGGACATGGGGGCGGGGCTTAGGGTGGATTGGGCGGGGCTCCAGGAGGGAGCGGGGCTTGAGCAGAACATGGGGTCAAATAGGGGACAGGCCTTGAGGGGTTGGAGCTTAGGGAGGGGAGCAGGGGGCGGAGTCTAGGAGAGCCTACTGGGTGGGGGCGGGGCTGCAGCTTGGGCGCTGATCCCAGCTCGTTCCCCCCCCAGACTCCTTCTCAGGTGCGGAGCCGCGGGTGCTGGGCCTGGCCATGGTGCCCGGGCACCACATCGTGTCCATTGAGGTGGAGCTGGAGCCGCCACGGCCATGATCCCACCCAGCGCAGAGCATGCTGGGACCTGGCCCCCCTTGGGCGGTGCGGAGCATGCTGGGACACAGCCTCCTCCCGGCCAATAAAGGCAATGCGACCCACCGTGCCGGCCCCGGCCTTGTCTGTGTGGGGGTGGTGGTGCTGGCATAGGTGCCCTCACTCCTGCCCTGAAGCGCCCCCCCGTGGCATTGACCCCCCCCAACACTTGGTTCTCTTGTGGCTCCCAACATAACCAGACCCCCCCCCCCATCAGGGACCCCCCCCCCCCCCCGGTCACTCTGACCCTTTCCCCTGAGTCACCCCAGGGAGGGTCCCCACCCCCTTTCCTCATTGCCCATGGGGACCCCCTCCCCAAGATGAACCCCCCCATGACCTGTGATCCCCAAGCCCAGCACCCCTTGGGGCATCTGACCCTGATCTCCCCTTTCTTCCTCATCCCTTTTACCCATGGGAGGGGCCTCTGCCCCAGCCCTCGAGGGGCTTGTGACCCCATGGCCCCCCCGAGGTCACTGACACCCCCCTAGCTCCCTCTAACGGCTAGGCCTCCTGCGGGGGCTGTCACCCCAATTCCCACTCCCCTCAAGGTCCTTCCAACCCTCTCTTCTCACTACAAGATGATCCCTGACCCCCCCTTGAACATCTGGGGTCCACCCTGAGATGCCAACCGCTGGGACCCTGGGCACACCGAAGCAAGGCAGCCCCAATGACCCCCACCAGTGCCCCTCACTCCCAGCCCCCCGCCAAGCCCTGCCAGTGCCCCTGGCTCCCAACTTACAACCCTCTTCCCCCTCCTCAATACCCTCCACTCCCAACCCACAGCCCTACCCACTCCCGCCCTGCAACTGCCTCCCCTCCCCCCAATGCCTCTTCCCCCCCCTCCCCGCACCCCAGCAAGCCCTCTCAGTCTCTGTGAGTTAATTTAATCTTTTTTTTTTGTCTTTTTTGGAAGTATTTTTTTTTTTTTTTACATTTACAAAATAATTTTTTTTTCTTCTTTTTCCTCCTTCCTTTGTTGCCCTCGGTTGGGGGAGGGGGAGGTGGGACTCAGCACCATAAAAGGATATGGGGGGGAAGAGGGGATGGACGACGAGACCCCAAAACTCAATACAAAAAGGGGGCGCTTCCGGCCCAGCACACAGGAAACCGCCGGCACCGCCCCCCCTCCCTCCCCGGCACCGTGGCCAATAAATAGAGGATTCAGTACAAAATAGGGACGTATAAATTAAAGGGGGGGGTGGGAAGGGTGGGAGAGCCCGGAGCCCCCCCCCCAGAGCCTGCCGGGAGAGCGTGGCCCCAGCACCCAGCCCGCCATGCAAGGCGGGCCACAGATAGCCCCGCTCGTGCAAAACAAAAAGACCCCTGTCCTCGTGCAACACACAAGGGGAGGGGGGATGCAACACTCGCACAAGGGCCCTGGGCCGTGCCAGCCCATGGGCAGTGCACGAGAGGGGAGCATGCACCAGCACTGTGCGTACAAGGGCAGCTCAAACAGAAACGGTCACCCCTCAGTGGCGTGCAGCAAAGGAGTTGGGGCCTCAGCCCTTGTGCGAGAGGCATGTCCTGCGGAAGAAACCCGTATGTTTGGCGGTGATTGGTTGGTTGGGTTTTTTTGCGTGATTTCCGGAGAAAAAAGTTTAAAAGAAAGACGACAAATGAGAAGGCCCCTCCCCCGCCCCCCCTCCCTCCCAGCCCCCATTTTCAGGGGGAAAATCAGTCATTTCATTTTTGTGGGTTTTTTCCTTTAAAATCCCCCCCTGAAAAAAATATCTGAATATTAAAAAAGCCCCACCCCCACCCCCCAAATGTCATGAATAAATTAACAGTGTTGAGGAGGTGGGTCCATAGTCCCAGGCCGCCAGCTGATTGGCTTCTTGGGGCATGAGGCCCGGCCCCCTGCCCGCCTGGCCCGTGGCGAGTGGCTGCGTCCTCTGGCTCCACCCTGCCTGTCATGGATTGGCCGGAGCAGGTCCCGGTGTAAACAAGAGGTGATCGGCGATTGGCCGCCGGGCCGGGGGGCGGCGCCGGGCCCCTCCAGCAGGGTGTGGTAGCTGCTGCAGGGGCTGATTCCATCTGCCCAGAGCCCCTGGGCAGAGTATGGCTCATCTGGAGCTGGATGATCCAGCCTGAGGGAGGGAGGGAAGGGGGAGGCAAAGGGTTAATAGGACCCAGGAGATCTGGCAAGGCCCAGCCCCCCCCCCCAAGCCTTCTTTCCAGGCAGCAAGTGGAAGTGGACCCTACGGCATGGAGGGAACCCAGGCATCCAGTCTGGGCTGCCAACACCGACAATCAGTAAAGCCACCTGAAATCACGTGTTTGTAAAAAAACATCAGATCCGTCCACAGAAAGCAGCAGCCCTGAGAGGGGGCAGAGAAGCACCTGGAGGTGGAGGGAAGGGGTCTAAGCAGAAGCCAGGCCATGAACTGTCCATGAACTTCCTGGCACTGCCATACCTCCTTGCAGAATGGATGTAATGGCAGGGCTGGGGGAGTGTGGGGAGAAGCAGAAGATGGGGGGGGTCTGCACCATGGTGGGGAACAGTAGGGTGCTAGGGCACCCCAGCAGCAACACAAGGAGAAACCGCTGCTGCAGCCATCCCCCAAATACTTTTTTTTTTTTTTTACTGACACAAACTTTTTACTGATCAAAAAATATTTTTTTTTGTATTAACAGTTGTTCAAAATCGCTGTGGAAGCCGAGAATGCTCAGCTCACAGAAAAGGTGCTGAAGAGGGACCATGACATCAGGCTGCCCCTAGGGGAAAGGCTGCCCTAGAGAAGAAGGGAAGGTGGCAGAGCAATGGCTTCCAGGAGCAGCAGAGTAAATTTAAGGTGGAGATCTGGAAACCTTTCTTTGCTGTCGGAGCAGGGGGCAGCGAGATAGATGCCCAGGGGAGTTGGGGACTCTCCATCGCTGGAAGGGTTCAAAGAGAGGTTGAATGAACCCTGGGCAGGTGTCATCTAGGTGTAGCTAGGCCTAGGGGAATTGTAGACTCTCCATCAGTGGATGGTTTCAAGAAGAGGTTGAACAGTCACTGGTTGGGGGTGATCTAGGCGTAGCAAAGCCTGTTTGGCTACAGGGGCTTCCCAGTTGTCTGGGCTTTGAGGGTTGCCCCCGCCCTTCCTTTCTGTTCCATGTTTTTAAGCATTCCTGGGAAGCATCGGGTGTTGGTTGCAGCCCAGGCTGCTGGTGTCAACTGGGCTGTGCCGATTCTCTGGCTAAGAGCAAAGCCTGAGGGTCCTGGCTGGCGGGCCTTGGTCCTCTGCCCAGGGACAGACCAGCATCATATTTGAGGTCAGGAAGGAATTTCCCCCCATGGTCACATTGGCACAGACTAGGGGTTGGGTACTGCCTTCCTGTACAGCAGGGGGCACAGCCTCTACCTGGGATCTCGAGTGTCTTATTCATAGCAGTAGGACGTTGGCAGCTGCAGTCCCCCGGCTTCCCCCGTGGCAAGTTTGGGCGTAATGTCCTACATTGTGTCTGGCTTGATGGTCATCTGATGTAGAGTTTAGATTCTGGATTGTCTAGGACAGTTTGAACAGGACTCATCCTGCCTTGAGCAGGGGTTGGACTAAAGGTGACCTCTGGGAGGTCCCTCCCAGCCCTACTTCTCTATAATTTCTATGCAAACCCGTTCTGTGTCATGGACACCCGGGGCCTGGGCAACAATCATTGTGTCAAACATATGTCAATAGAAAAAACACATCAGTAAAAAATATGTCAGTAAAGAAAAAGAAAACCCAACCAAAAAAACCCAAACATCAGTAAAAAAAAGTTTGGTTCCAAAAAAGTTGCAGATTACTGGTAATGATTAGAAAAAAACAAGTTTTGAAGTTGGCAACAGGCCTCCCAGTTTCCCTTTCCCCTCGCTCCAGCTCGCCCTGAAAGAATCCAGGCATCCAGGCTCCCAGCCCCACTCCCCTCAAGCAGCATCCTGCCGCCCGCACGCACCAGGGTGAAGCTATCATAGATGTGCATGAGCTCCTCAGTCTTGTACTGCTCTAGCACCACGACGCCGTGGAGGGAGGCGCTGCGGCGCCGGGCGCAGGCCTCACAATGCACCAGGTACGTGTTGCGGCTCCCGGCTTCGCTTGTCACCAGCAGGATGTTGAACACCTCCACCTGCGGGGGAGGGGGACATGTCAGCCTGATCCGGGTGACTGGGCTCCCCCTTCTCTTATTCCCCTCTCCCCCCGCACCAGCAGGAAGAGAACGCAGGCATTCAGGAGTCTCCCTGGTCCAACCCCCTAGATCCCCTCCCACAGCTGGGAGAGAACTCAGGTGTCTGGGCTCATCCTGCTGCAGTCCACCAGGCCTTGCTCTCCTCTGGAGCTGGAGGGAACCTAGGCGTCTGGGCTACCAGCCCTGCCCACTCCCACACCCAGTCTTTTCTGTGGGCCTGGGGTCCCATGCGGTAATCACAAGCATCATGGTACAGTGCCCCCTCCTCCCCCCCAAAAGCAGGGGAGAACCCAAGCGTCTGGGCTGTGTCCATGTTCCATCCATGATGTTCCCACATGCACCTGCCCCATCAGCTGCCTCCAAAAGCCCCAGGTGCTGAAGTCCATGATTCCATCCATGGCCTGTTTCACCAAGTCACAAACATCATGTCTTCATGGCCCATCATGTGGCCTGGGGTGGATGCCACCCATGTCCCGCCTGGGTTTGGCCCACACATCTGCTGTGGCCTCATGGCAGGCGCCCAGCCGTATACTGCCCTCAGTGGGGCCCAGAGATCAGTCCACTTTCTGCCCAGTCATGGCTCACAGAGGACACCTTCGTATCTTCTGCTTGGAGTTGATCAGTAGATCCTCAACTACGTATTGCCCATGCATGGTGGTCTGGACAAGGACCAACCCCCCGGCCCATCATCTTCCCTGAGCCGGTTATGAAAAGGGCACCCACATGTGTATCATCATGGTACAGAACAGAACACACAGGTATCTTCTGCCCATGCATGGCCTATGTGAGGATGCCCATGTCCCTTCCACCCCAATGTGACCTGCTCACTTATGACCACAGCGTGGCCTACAGGAAGATGCTCATGTATCTTCTGCTTGGGTGTGGCCGGAGAGGACGCCCACACATGTTCTGCTATGGCACATGATGGAGAACACACGTCCTTCTCAAACATGGCCAGAGAGGACACCCGCACGTGTTCTACCATGGTGCACAACAGAGAACACATGCATATAGTCTTCTCAGACACGGCCGGAGAAGATGCCTGTGCATGTTCTGCCCCAGTGCAGAATGGACAACACGCATGTTTCTTTTGCTCAGATGTAGCCTGGGGCTCCTCTGCCCATCTCCTGCCTAGCTCCAAGTCACGGGATGATGCCCATGTGACTCCTGCCCTGACATTACCCAGAAAAGGATGTCCACATGTCACATGGCTGGTGTGTGCCCCACCATGTGTTGCCTGGAGGAGATCACCTGCCCACTGTCTGCCTTGGCGTAGCCGGGGAGAAGGACACCCACATGTGTACTGCCATGATGCCAAATGGAGAATGCACATGTCTTCTACCTAGGAGTGGAGGCCCACACGTCTTCCACCCCAGTGTGGCCTGGAGCAGATAACGTCCTGCATATGACCATAGCATGGCCCTTGTCTTCTGCCCCAATGCAGCTGGAGAGTGGACGCCCACACGTGGTTAGTATAAGAACACTCATGAGTCTTCTGTGCTGGTGTGGGGAACGAGAGGGCATGTGCGTCTTCTGCTTGGCCACATGCCTGGCTGGTTAATAGCTATGTCATGGCCTGGCCCATGCATCTTCTGATCTGGGAACTGTCACCCGTGTGTGCTGCTGTGGGGCACAGTGCCCATCTTCTGCCTCTGACTGGCCCTGGAGGGGATGCGTCAGTATCTTCCTCCCTGACGTGGCTGGTGGAAGTGCCCAACTACGTGCTGCCTCGGCAGGGGGACCAACTTGTCCTGCCCCCATGTGGCTAGACAGTGCATCTCCAGTGGCGTGGTCTAGAGAACACCTGTGCATTGTCTGGCCTCACGAGGTCTTTCCCCGTGTATCTCTTGCCTTCGTGGCCTTCAAGAGTATTCCCACATGTCTTCAGCCCTGGCATGGCCTCTCCCATGTGTCTTCAATCCTGGCATGGCCTTTGAGCACCCACGCGTCTTCTGCCCTGACGTGGCCTTTGAGAGAGCACCCACGTGTCTCCTGTATCTCTGGCTCTAGCGTGGCCTTTTGCGAGAACTGTGCATCTCCTTCCCTGGTGTAGTTTTTCCCCATGTATCTCTTGCCTTCGTGGCCTTTGAGAGAACACTGCGCATCTCCTGCATCAATGTGGCCTTTCTCTGTGTATCTGTGGCCCCAGGGTGGCATTTGAGATAACTCCTGCGCATCTCCTGCCCTGATGTGGCCTTTCCCAGTATATCTCTGGCGTGGTCTTTTGAGAGGACTCCCGCATATCTCCTGCCTTGATGTGCCTTTGAGAGAGCACCCCCGTGTCTTCTGCCTTGATGTGGCCTTTTCCCATTCATCTCTGGTGTGGCCTTCAAGAAAGCATCCACTTGTCTCCTGCCCTGGCATGGTCTTTGAGAGAACACCCATGGGTCTCCTGCCCTGACGTGGCCTCTCTCGTGTATCTGGCTCTGATGTGGCCTTCAAGAGAGCACCCAAGCGTCTCCTGCCCTGACGTGGCCTTTTCTCATGTATTTCTGGCTTTGACGTGGCCTTTGAGAGAACTCCCACACATCTCCTGCCCTGACATGGCCTCGGAGCCGCTGAATACTTACGGTTTGTGGCTTTTAACCCCTTACGACCCCTCTCCTTATCACCGGCCCAGAAGGCGGCCGCGGCCCCCGGCTGGAGGGGGGACAAGGAAGTGTTTCACATGTCAAACAAGTCCCACACGCCACAGTGGACAGGGCCACGGAGGGTGGAGGGGAAAAAGAGCGGGGTGGGGACGCGGCTGCCCAGGGGGGCTGTGCAGGGCCAAGGCACAGAAAGAGGTGCAGGAGGGGTCGCCGCAGCCAGCGGAGGACAGGCTACGTGGTCGCCTCCACGGACAGGTCTACGGAAACTGGATTCGGAAGAGGCAGAGCCATCGAGGGGACGGCTTTCTGCCCCACCCCATGTAGCAAAGCAGCCCCCAGGACACCAGGGCTGAGGGAAAGCCCCTCCCCTGTCTCCCTCCCATGGTGAGCTGGGCCATGGGGCCTTGCCCCTGGCCCTGGGGCGGAACTCACGTCACACTCGTTGCAGTAGTAGGCTGGCTCATCCTTCACGCGGCCCTGGTAGGCGATCTTCTTGCCCGCCCGCAGTAGTCCTTCGCGCTGCACCTGGCAGTGCTTGATCGACTGCATGAGACAGTACCTGGGAAGGTGAGGAATGGACATGGGGGCATGAGCTGGGGGACAAGACCAGCTGGGCACCCCATTCCCCTCCCCTTGGCAACAGGGACAGGGCAGGGGAGATAAGGGGTGGAGAGTGGGTTGGATAGGGGGAGGATGGTGGGGTATTTGGGGGGATAGTTAAAGGGTGGGTGGTTGGGGTAGTTAGGGGTGTAACATGCGGGGGCAGATGGAGGTAGTTAAGGGTTGGATAGGGTGTACTTGGGTGGATGGTACTTGGGGGACGGATGTGGGTAGTTATGGAGGTAGATGATGGGGTAGATAGGGAATGGATGGGCGGTAGTTAGGGAATTGGATGAGGGGGTAGTTAGATGGATGGGGAGTTGTTAGGGAAGTGGATAGGGGTAGTTATGGGGTGGGGGACTCGTGAGCACCACCCGCAGCCTGGATCCCCTGGAGCCCCCACTGCCCCTCTCCAGACCCCTGCCCTGCTTTCACCTAGCAGGACCCCCTGCTCCCCTACACCTCCACAGCTCCCTCCCAATCCCATACATCTCCACTTGCCCCCCCTACTCCCTTTGCTGGGGCGGGAGGCATGGGGCCCAGCACGCACTTGATCATCCGATAGAGGTCGGGGTCACTGATCTTGACGGTGCGGGCGACATTCCACGAGACATGGATCATGGGCACGATGGATTTGACGTTCTTCACCTCGTTCCACTCATAGCGCTCCAGCGCCAGCTGGTACTGGTAGGCTGGGGGGAGGCAGGGCATGGGGGTAAAATTCCTGCAGGCCAGCCCCACACAGATTGGGGCACCTCCAGACTCGCTGCTGTCACAAGTGTTCCATAATTCCAGCCTGACCTCTGAGGGTGTCTGGGTGCTCCAGGCCCCTCCCCTGCTCCATGACCCCGGCCTCACCTGTGAGGGGCCCGACGTTCCAGGCAATGTTGTTGCACCAACCGGTGGCCTGCACCCAGTGCACAGTGCCGGCATTGATCCACACCAGGTCCCCAGGCCGCTGCACAAAACGGTACACGGGGATGTTGGCCTGGTACAGGTCCTCCAGGATGGGCCACCACGAACCCGTGAGGTAGTCCACACTGTGCCTGCAGGAGGTAGAGGCAAGGAAAGATCAGGTCAGCGGGGTATGGGTGGTGGGGGGGACAAGGCTGATGTCCCGTGTCTGTGGGAGGCAGAGACAAGGAGAAGACAAGTTGGTTGGGTAAGGGCAGTGGTAGAGGTGGACATGACTGGGGTATGGGTGGTGTTGGGGGGACACGGCTGGTGGCTGCAGGAGGTGGAGGCAAGGAGAGGGCAGGTCAGCGGGGTATGGGTAGCGGTGGGGGCACATGGCTGGGGTACAAGCAATGTGAGGGGGGACACAGCTGCTGCAACAGGCAGAGGCAAGAAGCGGGCAGATCAGCAGGGTATGGGTGGTGTTGGGGGTGGGGGGGCATGGCTGGTGCCCTGTGCTTGCAGGAAGTAGAGGCAAGGAGAGAGGAGGTCAGTGGAGAATGGGTGCGTCAATGGGGTATGGGCAGTAGAAGGGTGGCTGGTGCTACATGTTCGCGGGAACCAGAGGCAAGGAGGGCTGGTCCAGGTGGTTGGGGGGTACACTGGGGTACAGGTGTTGGGGGGGGGGCATGGCTGGTGCCCTGTGCCTGTGGGAGGCAGAGGCAAGGCAAGGGTGGGTCAGCGGGGTACAGGCACGGGGAGGCACAGACAGTGCCAGTGCCTGCAGGCCCAGCCTCACCGGTCACAGAAGGCGCTGATGGTCTGCCAATAGTGCTCGTGCACCGCGAACCACTCACAGTCACCCGGCCCAATATTGATGTTCACGGAGCAGAAGTTGTTGTTCTCCTGGTGGCCTGTTGGGGGTGGGGGGGATTAGGGGCAGCCAGACCTGCTCCCTTATCCCTCCTGGTCTCCCTACCCCTCCTGCCCCTGGAGCTCTGAGCCTCTGCACTACTCCACCCACAGACAAATGCCTCAGTTGCTGCACTTGTCTTGCATTGCCCTGCCCCCTCCAAGAGTTCCCCTGCTGGCCGCAAATGACAGCCCCCAATTAGACGCTGGTGCAACTAAGGGCAAAGATGGGTACTTGCTCACCTGGGGTACGGCTGCCGGGCACCTTCATGTAGAGCTGCACTGTGTTCATGCCAAGGATGGTATGGCCCACATGGCTCAGCATATTCCCCGTTGATGACACACGCATGAAGGCCGGCAGCTTCAGCAGCTCCTGCAGCTGTGGCTTCCACCTGCAGGGGGTGCCGGATGGGGTGCGGGGGTCATAGTGGCCCCCAGTTCCCTGCCCCCAATCAGAGGGTCCCCCACCACAGAGGTGGGGAGCAGGAAAATCACAGCTGCCCCTTACCTTGAGGTCTGGCCACTAACCCCCTCCCCCTGAGCTTGATCTCTGCCACTCACCGTTTGGCGTCGGAAAGGTCAATGTTGGTCCCAAACTTGATGATCTGATGGGATTTCTGGTCTGGGTTGCTGGGGGGACACCAGGGGGTTAGGGGGTGATGGAAAACCCATCCCCAGAACCCCACCCTTGCCCCATGCCCTTCTCCCAATTCTCCCCCCTTGGAGGGGGTGGTACGATACCTGCCCCCTCCCAGCCCTTGTCCATGCTTGAGGTCCCCCCCTCCATCCCGGGGATGCTCCCCCATCCCCTCTCCCCCTACCTGGGGGGCGTCTCTGTGGTGCTATCAGGCTCCTCTGTCTCCTCCTCATCGCTGTCCTTCTCCTCCTGGCCCAGGACAGCATGTCAGACCCCTGGACCCAACATGCCCACTCGAGGACCCTATCAGACCCCCGACCCAACATGCCCACCCGGGGACACTATCAGACCCCCGACCCAACATGCCCACCCGGGGACGCCATCTGCTTCCCCCCCAGGAACACACCCACCCGGGGACGCCATCTGCTTCCCCCCCAGGAACACACCCACCTGGGGATGCCATCGACCTCCCCCGGACGCACCCACCTGGGGATGCCATCGACCTCCCCCGGACGCACCCACCTGGGGATGCCATCGACCTCCCCCGGACGCACCCACCTGGGGATGTCGTCTGACCCCCAAAGGGACCCCATGGGTCTCCCACCCCATAAAGGCCCCATTCACCTCCCCCCATCCGAGGGCCATGCCCTCATAGCCCCCACCCCCCACAGCGACTGTGTATCCCACCCTCTCAGAGATCCCCTCACCCTGCATAGGGAGCCCCAACCTAGCCTGGCACTGACCTGCAGGGACTCCTGGAAAGAAGAGGCCTGGTACTGGGCATATTTGGCGATGGTAGTGTGGGAGCGGCTGCTCTCACAGGGCCAGACCTGGCGGGTGCCTGAGAGGTCCCAGTTCTCATCTGAGGGCTGCTGCACCTGGGTGCGCACTTCTACCGCATGCTCCCCACTCGCCTCCACCAGCGTCTTTGTGCTGAACAAGCCCAGGTCTGGGGGTGGGGATGGGTGGGGGCCAGCGTGTGAGGGGGTAGTACCACATGACCCCAGCTCCATATCCCCCCTCCATACACAGAGTAGGGGTGCCCCCCATACCAAGGGTCTCTGCCAACGCCACTGCTGCTAACCTGCAGCCCCCAGGTCCCCCTACACCAACCTCAGCCCCAGGCTCTGGCATAAGAACTGCCATGGGGCCACACCATCCCAACAACCCCCCCACCAGACACTCACTGAGGCGTAGGGAGCCGGCCAGCCCCCGGATGACAGTGATGGGGTTCTTGGGGTCAGTGCAGAACTGAAGCAGGATGGGCGAGAAGGCATCCCGCTTGCTTTCCAGCTGGGGGGAAAGGCAGGATGAGGGTGAGAACAGGCCCCCAGAGGCTGCCCCATAGCACACTGACCCCTTGTTCCTGGGCTGTGCCTCCTTTTTCCCTTCCCTGGCCCAGCGCCCCACTGCCCATGGGCCTTTGCCAGGCCATGCCCCCTCTCTGCCCCTCTCACTCACGTAGATGCTGGGTGTGGGGGGGTTGAGCTTGTCCCGCGGCAGCTTCTCCTCCGAGTTGATGTGGGGCTTGACGGACTGGGCAGGCGATAGGTATGACTCCTTGAACTTGCCCTTTACCTTGGCGTGCCTGGGAGGGGGCAACACTGTCAGGCTGGGGGAGGGGGGCACAGACCCCCAGGGCTGGGACCTGGAGGGGGGTCCCTACAATTTACAGGAACAGAGGTGGGGCATCCCTGGTGAAGCCAAGACCCCGAGGCCCCTGCACGGTGATGGAGGGAGCCACAGATGTACCCCAGCCTGTCCCAGGGTCACAGAAAGCAGCAAGATCAGGATCAGCCCCCATCCAAAACAACCCCAACACATCCCATTACCCCAAGAGCCCCCAAACCTGCCTCAGGAAACGGGGCTGGCCACATCCTGCCAGAGTTAAAGGCACTCAGGAGGTCCCAGGCACAGGCTTTTTCTCTCACTACCCCTCATGTCCAGACTGATGTGAGCCAGGGGTAAAACTCCTCCCTGACCCCCAATTCAATGCTGGGGGGAACCCCCAAACAGGAGCAAAAGTCTCTAGCTCGGACCCTCCGGGTTTCACTGCCAACATCAGCACAACCTAGCCCTGGAGAATGGCAGAAGTCCCCGGCTCCTTTCATCTCCTCTCATACCAGAGCAAGCCAGAGAGAGGAGAACCACTCCGTTCCCTGCTGCCGGGTCATCGCCAGTCTCCAGTGGCTCTGGGCACCAGACAGGGCTTCCAACCATCCGTGAATATATGGATTGTCAGTAAAAAAAAAAGCCAAACAGGCTACAAATGCCTGTCTGTAAAAAGTATACATATACTTGAAGCTTCTATAAAAGCTTTACCACCCTCCAGTGCTTTACTACCCTGCTTGGGAGAAAAATCTTCCTAATATCCAACCACAACTTCTCTTGCTGCAGCCTAAGCCATTGCTCCTTGTTCTGTCACTGAAGAAAAGTCCAGGTCCATGCTCTTTGGAGCCACCCTTCAGGGAGGTGACGGCTGCTATCAAATCCCACTTTGGTCTGGTCTGCTCCAGACTCAATGAGCTCAGTTTAATCTGTGTTGGAGGTAGGACTCTTTGGGGGTCTTTATCAGGACTGGAGGGGATAAAGTAAGGCTGGCAGAGGGCATCAGGATATGGGGGTGAAGAGGGCACCCTTATGGGGTGAGGGCAGTACAGTATAAAACCACTGCTGGCATCAAACAGAGCTGCCAACCCGAAAATGCTATTTTTTTTTTTAATGGCAACTTTTTAACGACCAAACTTCGTTGTTTTGGGTTTCCTTTGTACTGTGGTTGCTCCTACGTTTCAATTCAACACTTCTAACAGGAGCCAAGCCTGACAGCATAGTCACATTCACATGACACAAAACCTCTGTCCATCAGGACACGTCAGGGGGAAAAAACAAACAAACTGTGCAGTCAGTAAAAAAGCATCAAAATCTTGGCTGGCAACGTGGGTGGCAGAATTCTTATCTCAATCTCTCAGAGAACTAAGGGGCTTATATCAAGCTGTATGCATAGTTGCTCCTGGATCACCCCTACCCTAGGCCCATGCAATCCCCTGTTGAACAACGGAGACCCCCACACTCCTGCCAGGCATCTATTTGGTCACCCCAGTGTCATATTTCCAAGGATGCTCTCCTGAAACCCAATCAGAACCTGCTTTAGGCTATCGGTTCCCAAGCATCTGCAAATCCCAAGGGCAGGCCAGGCTTTGGGCAGAGTCCTGCCCCCACGCCTCTCTCTCAAGCATCCCGTACATGCTGTACACAGCACCTATGAATGTGGCCCCATTTGGAGCAGGAGCATGTGGCTGGTTCAGGCTCAGACCGATGAGGGTCAGGAAGGAAATATACCCCATGCTCAAATCAGCAAGGGCCTGGAAGGGGGGAGTGTCTCTCTCTGCAGCCAGGGGAGATCTCCAGAGGGCATTTAACCCCCACACCAGGATGTTGCCAGCTCTTGCCCGCCCCCCCAGTGTTACCCGGGCCCAGCCTGGGGGCTCTCGATGTCTTGGGACACTAAGCCTCGAAGTCAATTGCAAAACTTCAGGGCTAAGATGGGTCTGGCCTCACTGTGAGCTTTGGAAGAGTCCAGCCAGGATCTTATGTACCCCATCCCCCCTGCCCCAAGCATCTGGGTTCTTGTACTCACTTGCTAGCCCGGACAACCTCGGCAGCACTGTGGTTGATGGTGAGCTGCCCCAGGGGCACACGCCGCTCTTCCACTTCTGAAGCAATGAAGGTCTCCTTGTCCCCGCTCTCCACCTTGATGAGCCGGATTTTCAGCTCCTTAGGGGGCCCCTCAGTGACTGAGCGCAGCTTGAGAAGGTCGGCGGAGCTCATCACAGCTGGGCCACCCCCACCGTCCTCCCTACGGGCCGGGCGTGGCAGGGGCTGGGGTGTGGGCACAGTGGGGGGCGGTGTTGGCAACTTGGAGGCCTTGCCCATCTCGGTCTTGGCGGCACCATCCCGGGCATGGATCTCACTGCTCTGCAAGTCGAGGTTGGCTAGGACCCGGCGGCTCTTGCCCTTGGGGTCACGGTGGCGCCGGGGAACCCCATCTCGGCCAGCGCGCCGGTGCCGCCGGTGTTCCCGGTCGCGCCGCCGCGGCCCCGACCCCACCATAACCACCACATCCTCCTCCTTGACCCGGGGGGTGGGGGGAGGCGGAGTGGCCGGTGGTGTCGGGGGCTGGGCCACTGGGCTGGGCTCCCGGCCCGCCCGTTCCACCAGCGTCTCACAGGCCCGGCTAATCTCTTCCAGCACCTCCGACTCAGTGCGGGGTGGCCGTGGCTCTGGCGAGCCTTCCTTCTCCTCCTTCTCCTGGGCACCTCCAGCCCAGGCTGGTGTTGAGGTAGAGTATTGAGATGATGAGACCTGGATGGCACCGACCGGGGTGGTCGTGTTAGCACCGGGGGTGGGGGCTGGGGCCAGGGGGGCCTTGGCGCCATACAAATGCTTCTGGACCTCCAGCGCGCCA
Source organism: Crocodylus siamensis (assembly GCF_052110815.1). Taxonomy (NCBI): domain Eukaryota; kingdom Metazoa; phylum Chordata; order Crocodylia; family Crocodylidae; genus Crocodylus; species Crocodylus siamensis. Next base: position 20,192,527 of record NC_143400.1, on the reverse strand, counting down.
GCCAGGGACTTGAGGAGCCCGTGTGGGGCGGGGGCAGGCCGGCGCTCCTCAGCTTTGCCAAAGGGGTAGAGCTGTGGGGGCGCCGGCTTGTCCTTGGTGTATTCAAAGGGGGGTGCCGGCGGCTTTGGTCTGGCCAGGGGGGGTGGGCTGGGCAGGAAGGCAGGGGCTGCGGGCCGGTCCTCGCGGTGCCCTTCCTTCTTCTCCTCCTCCTCTTCACGCCGGATGGACTCGTCCAGCATCTTCATGATGTTGGCCAGGCCATCGGGTAGGATCTCAGGGGGCTCCTCAAACTGGTCGTCCAGGGCTGAGCCGGGGAAGTCGAAGAGGCGCCGGGCGGCTCCGGGGGGGGCCCCTTCCGAGGACAGCGTCTTTGGGTACGAGGGAGCCCTCGGCGTTGGTGGTGGTGGCGGGGGGCTGGGCTGGGCCCTGAAGCTTCCTGAGGTATTTGGGGGGCTGGGGGGCGGGGGCTTGGCCCCAGGCTCTGGTGGCCGTGGCTCACGGGGGGGCGTCTCCAGCCAGAAGTCGGGGGGCACTGGGGGATCCTGCTTGCCGTAGGGGCAGTGGTAGGTGGGCGGGGAGCGCGCAGGGGGTGGCGGGGGGCTGGGCCGGCCTCCGCGGCTGCTGGTGCTGGAATCCGGGTAGCCGAGGCGGGGGGGGCCAGGGGAGGTGCGGGGGCCCAGTGGGGGGTCCCCGAAGAGGATCTCGTCCAAGGGGTCCCTGCCCCCGGCCTTACTCTCTGCCGGGGCCTTCAGCCAGGGCACAGGGGGCGGGGTGGGCTGGGGGCAGGGCAGGCCAGGGGGGTCTCGGGCACTGGGGCAGGGCGGTGGTGGCTGGCAGCTCATGCTCTCCGGGGCTGCGGACGACGGCTCCAGGGCCGAGGTTTGGTACCGGTCTGGACCCTGCAGGGAGCCAAGCACAGGGGACAGGTCAAGGGGCAGCATGATGGGGCCACTCTCAGTGGGCTCCAGACCTCATATATCCTCCCCACCTGCCAGCCTGCCCCTATAAACCCCGATGTTCCCTCCACCCCATACCAGCCAGGCCCTATGGACCCCATGTACCCCCCCCATCATGCCATCTAAGTCCTATAGACCCCATATACCCCCCTCATCATGCCTGCTATGCCCTACAGACCCCATGTACTCCCCCCTAATTATGCCATCTGGACCTATGGACCCCATGTACCCCACCACCATCATACCAAGCCCTATGGATGCCATATACCCCCTCATGTCTGCTATGCCCTACAGACCTCACATACCCCCTGTTCCCCATCATGTCACCTGAGCCCTTGTATACCGCTCATCTTACCAGCCCGGCCCTAAAGACCCCTTCCCACCCACCCTCCACCCTAACTCACAAGGCTGGCGCCGTGCTCCCCCCGCGGGGTGGTGCTGGTGGCGGGGCCGCCTGTGGGCGGGGCCGGGCGTGGGGCGTAAGGCACGCAGGAGATGGTTGCTGGTGAAGCGCTCGAGTCCACCGGCGCCCGAGGAACTCTGCTCTCTGTAAGGTCACTTCCAGTGGGGCGGGCCTGGCTGCCATGGCTGTCTCCGGGGGGGCGGGGGCCAGGGGGCGCCGGAGGCGTGCGGGGGCTGGGCCCCACAGCGGGCAGGCGGTGTGGGGGTGGGTGGGAGCCATAGGCCGGCGCTGGGTAGGGGAAGGGGTGGGCGACTGAGTTCCTCGGTTCCTATGGGATGGGGGAAGAGACTATACACAAGGTCCGATATGGGGGGACTGTGTCCCCTCCATTTCACCCCAGAGCTGGCTGCATCTCAGGGCAATCTGAACCCCCACTGGATGGAGAATTTTGAAGGGGGGGGGGGTCCTCACCTGCCTCTCCGGGGCCACGACACTCTTGCGCTCAAGCCCCCATGGCTCGCCGTGAATGGGGTTCCACAGCCCGGGCTTGGGTAGCTGGTAGTGGGGGGCAGCAGGCGCTGGCGGGTGCTGGATACACACTGCCCCACTCTGCCAGACCGCAAAGAGAGACATGGGGGGGGTCAAAGAGGCAGTTAAGTCCCCCTTTCCCCTGCAAACCCCCCCCATCCTACCCTCCACAGCCCCACCATACCTGGTCAGGGCTGGCGCTCCTCCTCCTCTTCACAGGGCTGGGCAGGTCCTCGTGGCCATGGCCATGGCTGTGGCCGTGGTGGGCGGGAGGCACGGGCTGCACCACAGGGGGGTCCATGGGTGGCGCTGGGCGCTTGAGTTGGGGGCTGCGCTTGATGGAGAAGTTTCGCTTCTACAATTGGGGGGGGGGGAGGAGCAGAGGTCAGAGAAGCAATGACCCAGAAATTAACCCCCTCCCCCTGAAAAAACAAGATGCCCCACCCCCTCACCTCGAGGTGCAGGAGGTTCCAGACCTGCTGCAATGGGGGCAGCGCCTTCGTGCGGTGGTGGGAGGAGCCAGCATGGAAACTCCACAGCTGGGCCTGGGGGCAAGGTCAGGGTGTCAGGGAGCCTGGCAGATGCACAGACAGCCTCCCTCACCAGGCACCTAGGGATCCCCCCTCCCACAGTCTAGCACCCAATGGACTCACCCAGCCCAGCCCCCACAAACCAGAACCCAATGGACTCATCCATCCCAGAACACCCCCTAGACCAGAGCTCAATGGACTCACCAATTCCACAACCTCTCCCTACCAAGTGCCCAGTGGACTCACCCATAGGGTGGGTTAGGGATTAGGGGTTAGTTAGGGAAGCACCTGCTGGAGGCGGGTGATGTGAGCGGCCAGGGGCCCGTAGGGGTGGTCGCGCTGGTAGCGGGCAGCCTGCTGGTAGCAGCGCAGCGCCTCCTCCAAGTCCTGTGCCGCCTCGTAGATTTGCCCCAGCTGCTCCCACAGCGCCGGCTGCGCCGCGTCCCGCAGCAGCGCCTGCGCGCACCCATGCACGGCCTCCAGCTGCCCCGGCACTGCCCGCGGCCCCACACAGCCCCTGCGGCAAGGCAAGCGTTAGCCTGGCTTGGCCTGCGTGCCTGGGGCCCCTTCCCACCCGGATGCCCAGGTCCCCTCTCCTCCCGGCCCAGCCCAGCCTGGACACCCAGGTGCCATCCCAGCTGGGCCCAGATGCCTGGGTCCCCCCATCCCTGGGATAGCAGAAGCTGAAGCAGGGGGCCCATGGGGTTTGGTGCCTGGGATTTCAGCCCTCTCCAGCTCCGGTGTGGCTGCCGCACTTACCCCGGGGGGTAGTAGGGCTTACTGGGGTGCCCAACATGAGTGCTGTGGGCGGCCGGGAGATGCACCGGCAGCTGGGACTGGCCAAGGCTGGAGGAGCACCTGTGGGACCGGGACAGGGGGGAGGATCAGAGGGGAGGGAGAGGCCACACTCCCTGCCCCAGGGATTTGGGGTGGGGGCAGGTCTGGGGTCTCACCTGTTGCCTGAAAGCCATGGGCGAGAGTGGCAGGACGTCCAGGCCCCGCTGCAGCTCAGGCCACCGAGAGTGAAGGGATCCCGTCCGGCCCGGCCCCCGAGCTGGTCCACAGTGCGATGCATCCAGCCTGGGGGGGCAGCAGGGTCATGATTCCTGAATGCTCTTCTTGACCTATACTGTCCAACCACCCCAGCCTGTGCCCCGCCATGCCTCCTGCTACTCCCAGTAGGCCTGGGGGGGAGGGGGCTGCAGACACCAAGTTAGGAAAGAGTTAATACAGGGGGTGGGAGGAGTCACAGCTAAAAATGTGTTAAGGTGCAGTGAGGGGGCGGAGGAGGGGAGATGAGGATGAGCAGGAAGGGGGCTTAATGGGACTGGCACAGCTAGGAAAGGGTTAATAGGGAGGGGAGGAGCTTGGTGAGAGCAGCTGCCCCTGGCCCCGCCCCCCCAGGCCTCACCTACTGCAGGACTCTCTCTCTCTCTTTCTTTCTCCAGGAACTGGCCAATCACACAGCGCCCCCCGCTGGGCCACCAATCATCTTGCCCTCCTGTCGCCTAATGTAGCCTGGGGGAGACCAATGGGAAGTCAAGGGGTCATGGAGACAGCCAATGGGGTCCTAGAGCTTGCAACCATCGGGCAACAGGATCCAAACGCCAGGAGGCGCTGCGGGTCGGGAGCGAGGGGCACCGGCGGGGCGGAGGGGGCTGCGGGTCGGGAGCGAGGGGCACCGGCGGGGCGGAGGGGGCTGCGGGTCGGGAGCGAGGGGCACCGGCGGGGCGGAGGGGGCTGCGGGTCGGGAGCGAGGGGCACCGGCGGGGCGGAGGGGGCTGCGGGTCGGGTGCGAGGGGCACCGGCGGGGCGGAGGGGGCTGCGGGTCGGGAGCGAGGGGCACCGGCGGGGCGGAGGGGGCTGCGGGTCGGGAGCGAGGGGCACCGGCATGAGGGAACACTGGGCTTCAGGTCACAATCAACCCCGTGGGCCGTGACTCAGGCCCAGACACGGCCTAGACACGGCCCCCACCACCCCACAGGTCTGTAGCAGCCCCGTCCCCCTCCCCCTACATACAGACGGGAACCCAGGTGTTTGGGATGCCTGCACACACTACCACATTCTGACACCCCATGGAGATCTGGTCATGCCAATGCCAACACCCCCGGTGCCCCTCGTTCCTGCCCCACAGCCCCCTCACCCCCCCCCCCCCGGGGATTCCAGGGCTGGCCCATGACGCACACGTGTGCAAACGCACAGGAAGCGTGGCATGGGGGGGCGGGTGACGCGGGGCCATGTCAGCCATGGGCGGGCGCCCACGTTTTCCCCTCCTCCCGTTTCGTCGCGCCCGGCTCCGACTGGGAACAGTGGCCCACGCAGCCATGAGTGTGTGTGTGTGTGTGTGTGTGTACGAGAGAGAGAAAGAAAGCAAGCGTGTGAATGGGCCAGTAGGGCTGGCGCCACAGGAATTGCTTCCTGTCTACCTGGTTACACGCAGACACACATGGAACCCAGGTGTCTAGGACACACACACACAACCCAGGTGTCTGGCACGTTCACGGGACACAGAGATGACAGCAATACAGGCCCACAGACACACATGGAACCCAGGTGCCCGAGACACGTGTGCCCACAGAGATACACATGCAACCCAGATGTCCAGGACATGGATGCCCACCGAACCCAGGTGTTCAGAACACAGATGCAGACACATACGCACAAGCGTGTGCGCACGCAGAACCCAGGTGTCTGGCATGCAGATGCCCACGGAACAGATACACACACACACACACACACACAGAACCCAGGTACCCACGATGCACAACCTCTCCACCTCCAGCCCCAGGGTGGGGGGGCACAGCCCTGCTGGCGTGGCCCCAATCCTGCCCCCCCGGGCCTTCCCCCACCCCCGCTGTGCCTGGCTGCACTGCACTGGGACTCTCCGCCCTGCCCACGCACGCTGGGAAGGGTGCTCGGGGGCGGTGCCAGGAACCCCGAGACGAGATACCAAGGCCCCAGAGGTGAATTGGGGCCTCCAGCCAAGAGGGGGGTTCCCCGGCCTCTTCCTTCCCCTTCTGAGAAATGGGCCCAGTTCCTAGCATGGCCCAGAAAGGGGAAGCTCTACAGACATGAATGGTGCGAAAGGGCCCCAATGGCATATGAGAGGCATACTGTGGCTCTGCACACCCCACCCCAGGGCTGCACAGGGATCCTTGTGCCCTCTCCAGCCCCCAAAATGAGATGGTGATGGACAAGAGGCAGCCCCCACGGCAACACAAAGCCCCCACATGCCTCGGTGTGTCATTCACACACACCCCCATGGACGATGTCACGTATGCGGCAGCCCACGGTGGCAGCGTCACATCAGCACCCACACACCAATGTCACCACACACAGGGACAATGTTAGGCAGGGACGGACACACATGTGAGCTGAGAGAATCATCGTGTGCACCCGCATGCATACACGTACACACACACGGACAACATCCGGCAGGCCCCCCCCCCCAATGTGCAGACAGCATCATCGAACGCACATACACACACACACAAGGGTACACAGGAACAACATAAGGCAGGGATGAACACCCCCCCCCCCCATGTGCTGACAACATTATCATCACATGCACAAGGGTCCACAAAGCCAATGTCAGGCAGGGACACACACACTCATGTGCCAACAGCTTCTCACACATGTACAACAGTAGCCAGCAACAGGGTCTACTGCATACACAACTGGTGTAACACAGTGCTGGGAACACACAGGATCACAGGGGCAGTGCCAGTCCCAGCCCAGCAACACAATGCCACCTGGGGGTGGTCACACAGAGACACACATGCCAGCATCACAGAGCTGGGGCTGTACAGCATCATGGATGCAGTGTCTCACACACCCACCCACTCATAGCCCCCCAACCAGTACCACACACAGCTGGGGACATACAGCGTCATGGATACAGCAACACCACCCCCCCCGTAATAGGACACAAGCAGCCCCTGGCAACACAGCCGCTTCAGCATCATGTGAGGCTTCACCCAGTGACAGCAGCATCTTGCGCACACACGGTGTCACACAGGGACACGCACGCAACGTCACGTGGGGGCTGGGCTGCACACAGAGCCTCACACCGGCACTGAGAATTGCTCTCCAGCTCCCTCCCCACAACTGCCTCACACACGCTTGCCCACCTCTGCCCCTAGACACACACAGACACATGCACACAGAGCCCCCCATGCCCTCTACATGGGCACACAACCATTATTTCCCCCCCATGACTGTCTCTCTTCTACACAAACACAGAACCCACGTGTTTGAGACACACACCTACACACACCCACTCCTGGTGCCCCCTACACAGGCACACAGCCATTATCTTTCCTCCTCCCCCATGAACTGTCTCTCTCACACTTTCAGAAAAAACACACACGGTGCCCTCTACATGGATACACAACCATTATCTCCACTCCCCTCTATGACTGGTTGCACACACACACACCCTGGTCCCCAGGCTCTTGTTCCACACCCCCACCACCCCACCTGCTCTCCACGGGGTACAACCCCCCAGCTTGGGGCCCAAGCACTCAACAACACACACGCATGGCCTGGGAGAAAAACACACACAATCACACATACAGCACTAGAGAGACTCCACAGCTACAATCGAATCCAGCCAGACACACAGAGAGCAACCCACACATACAGACAATTCCCACACAGAGACACAATTGCACACATCCTAAGAGACACAACTGCATGGTGGATGGAGACAAAACAAGAGATGCTACCACATTCCTTATCCCCCAGAACACACACCCTCTAGACTGAAGAGACCTTCAGATACACAGCACAGAGACATGGTAACACACACAAGCACACATACATGCCAGCCTGCAGAGACCTTCAGTTACACAATGCAGTGACACAGACACACCACACAACAGCTGTTCCCAGGCAGAGGACAAGCCAGGTGTGTGCACGCACACACGGACACACACACACACCACCTGGACTCATTTCTCACAGACAGTCACCCCCCCCACTGCTGTACACAAATGGCCATACTACCACACACATGGGCAGACTCACAAATCACACTCCACCCCTCAAACAGCTTAAGCCCCCCTCACCCCAACACACACACAGCCTCACACCACAAAGGGTTACACAGGCACACAAAGTCACACACATATGGGGTCACACAACCACGCGCACACACAAAGCAATACCCTCTCACCTCGTGGAGGGGAGGAAGGGGTCGGGTCCCGATGGATCTGGTGTGTCCAGCTGTCGTGCGTGTGGGGGGGTGGCCCCTCAGGCACTGGCAGCAATACACGGTGTGGTCCCAGCCCCGCTCTGTGGGGTGTGTAAGGGGGGGGAACTGGGCGGGGGTCTGCCGTGACTCACCGCCCGCGTGGGAACCAGTTTAAAAGGAGCCTGACGTCACCGCCGGCCCCGCCCCCGGGAAACCCGGGTCCCCCTCCCAGCTCCTTCCGTGCGCGCACACACACACATACGCACACACACGCACGCGCAAAGGGAGCACAGCCACTGCTGCACACCATGACAGACAGCAACACAACCCCTGAGGGTGCAACAGCCCAACACAACAGTGTACAGCTGGACAAAAACCCCCAGGGCAGCTGGGGGACAAACAACTGGACACAATGATGGCAACACACAACCAGACATAAGGTGGTACATGACCCCAGGCACTTGAGGGGCACACAACAACAGTGATACACAACCCCCAGAGAGCTGTGGGAGGGGACAGACACACAACCAGACACAACAGTAAAACATGACTCTTCGGCACTTGGAGGACACACTACTGGTTGCAACAGTGGTGACAAACAATCCCCACCCCCACGGGCAGCTGGGAGACACAGGACTGGCCACAACAGCAGCAACACATGACCCCCAGGCAGCTGGGGCACACAGCTGGTTACAACGATGGTAACATACAACCCCAGGTAGCTGGGGACACACAACTAGTCACAATGATGGTGACACATGACCCCCGGGGCAGCTGGGGGGTGGGGGACACACAACTGCCCCAGGTGTATATGGAACAATCACCCCAAACTCAACCCCTGGACACAGACTGGGTGAACACAATGCACTGGGTACCACAACTGCACAGCCACCCAAGGCTACAAGGGACTGGTACGCAGGAGGGGGGTGAGAACTGCACTTGCCCCTGAGAGGCAGCTGCACAACTGCACCCAGAATGATGGGACCGTTGTCACATGCAGAAGCCACAATGGCGCACAGTGACACATGGCACCACAACCGCAGGCAGTGAGCAGGGTGTACAACCTACCCAGGCGCAGCCAGCCACCCCTGGCAGAACAACACAACATCACAAGCCAGCCAAGACTATAAGGATGCACATGTGCATGCACACACACACGTGGCAGGCGGAAGGTGCACACGTACAATCAACACAGACAGGAGAATAGCGACAACACACCAAAAATGCAGTAAGGCTATACATGCGTGCACACACACAAGAAGCACAACACCATGCAGATATATGGGATGCAGGCAGGCCTACAACCTCAACAGCACAGAGGAAACAGAGTCAAGGGTGCAATCATCTGTACAAAGAAGATACTGTCGCACACACAAACCAACACAATCGCATAGGACAGAATAGGACAGACAACTCAAATTACAACCACAGGTTTGCTAGACACAACCACATACAGCTCCCCAGCTGGGCCTACAAGTACACACACAACAAACACAGACAAGTGAACCACAACAACACACTAAAGCCAGATAAGGCTATACACAAACACACAAACGCACACACACCAGAACCATAACACCATAAAAATGTAGGCCTGGCTGCATCCCATACAACAACAAACAAAACAGACAGACACATGCACATGAGAAGCTCAACACCATGTGGCTATACAAAACATACAAATCAGGACTACAACCACAGCAACACACACAATACACATGCGCACACACACACACAAGAATCCCAAGCCCACGCAGCTACATAGGACACGCAGCCAGGACTATGACTACAACAACACACAGAATAGATGTGTGTGTACACACATACGAACACACAACAGCACAGAGGAAACACAGTCAAGACAAAAACCATCCCTACAGGTACTGCTGCTCCCCCACCCCCCCACCCCCACACAGAGACACAAACACTAGAACCACAAGACTATGCAGATGTGTGGGAAGCAGCCAAGTCTACAACCACAACAACACTTAAGACACACAACAAATGCACGCATGCAAGCCTGCCAACACCAATGCCATGCAGCTATGTAAGTGACACAGTCAGGACTACAACCACAACAATGCATAGAATAGATATACATACGTGCACACACACAAAACACAATCAAGACTACACCCATCCATACAGAGAAGATACTGGCGCTCTCTCCCTCAAACACACACACAGACCAACACAATCGCACAAACATACAGGACAGATGATCTGAATTACAACCACAAGCTTGCTAGACACAATCACACACAGCTCCCCAGCTGGGCCCACAAGCACACATGCACACAGCAGGTAGAAGGTGTGTATGCACATTAAACACACAGACAGGAGAACTGCAACACACCAAACACAGATCAGGCTAAAGACACACATGCCCCCCACCCCCCAACACACACCAGAACCACAACACCATACAGAGATATGGGATGCAGCCAGGCCTACAACCAAAACAACACACAGACGCATGCACAGCAGAAGCCCAGCACCGTACAGCTGTACATCACCAGGACCACAACCACAACAACACTCAGAGTAGACACACACGCAAGAACCACAGTGGCACAGAGGAACCACAGCCAAGACTACAACTTGTACAGATGCACAAAGAAGATACTGCTGCTCTCTCTTTAAACGTGCGTGCGCACACACACACACACATACACAAACCCCTCCCCAAACAATCACAAACATACAAGGCAGACAGTCCAAATTACAGCCACAGGCTTGCTAAACACAACCGCACACAGCCAGTTGTCTCATGCTCACAACCACACATGCACAAAAGTGATCCTGTGCTGGAGAGACAACCCCCCCAACACACACACACACAACAAGTGCTCACTACAGACTCCAACCCTCCCAAAGCACCCTGCACTATACGACGATTAGGAAAACACAACCACCAGACACCCCTCCCCCAACATCTTACCCTGGAGAAGGACACACGCTCTAACACTGTTCACAGGGGCAGAGGAGACGACTCCCCTGGCACATGCCTCACAGGGGCAAATGGGGGCATTGTGGCAGCCTGGGCACCCACCTGCAACTACCTGGGGACACCGCTAAAGGCGCTTGTGCAAGGCAAGCGTACACACACTCTGCCTGGGCATGAGGGGCGGGGCGGGGCACTCGTGAGTTCATGAGAAGGGCATGTTGTAAGGGGTGGCCCTGACCCTCCCTCCCCCCAGTTTGGAAGGGCTTGGGCAACAGGAAACAGGCCCTTTGGGACAGGAAGCGACAGCACTTGGGACAGGAAGTAAAGCAGGGGGAGGCAACAGCAACCTGGACGCCTGGGTTTGCAGCCCTGCGCACTCACCCCGATGGCGGCAGACTCCCTGGCTCCTCTCTCTCCTTGGCGGGGCCCCCCCGGGCACATGCAGCGGCGGCTCTGACCACCAGGCACCGCAGCTGCAGCCACGGGCTACGCGCCGGCCATGGCGGGTAGGCAGTCCTGTGGGAGACACAGCGAGGGCCGTTAGTGTGGCCCCAGCATGGGTGCTGCATGCCTCCAGCCTGCCCTGCGGGACCCCAGAGTCCAGGACTGCTCCCCACCCCAGAGATGGCTGCATCTCAGGTACATGTTACGCCCTACCCCAGAACCAGCTGCATCTCAGGTCCCCATTACACCCAGCCCCATCCCAGAGCTGGCCGCATCTCAGCTCCAGGTGATGGGTCTCCATTACACCCACCCCAGAGGCAGCCACAACTCCAGTCCCCCTTACACCCAGTCCCCGGCACCCCACCCCAGAGCCAGCCACATTTCGACCTCAGCCCAGAAGCAGACGGCACCTTAGGACTTTGGACCACAGGTGAACTCCGGCCGACCTGAGGCAGACAGCAAAGAGGGGAGGGGCAGGATTAACTCCTCCCCCAACTCACAGCCCCTGCCCCCCCAGCCCTGCCAGTGCCCTTCACTCCCAGCCCCTAGGTCCGCCACTTCCGGGGGCTGTGTCAGTCGACTCCAGCTTATCTGAGCCACCCGTGCCCTATTGGGGCAGCCAGATGGCATGGGGCGGGCAGGGGGGACGGCTGCAGGGCTTGTGCCTGGGTCCCTAGCATGAGAGAGGTCACACTCACAGCACTAGTGAGATTTATGCCCCTGGGGCCACTTGCACAAGGATTCATACTTGTGGCACTCATGAGATCTGTGCCCCCAGGGTCACTTGTACAAGGGTTCATCGTCACAGCACTAGTACCAGTGACCCCGGGGGCACAGATCTCACTAGTGTCATGAGTGCGATCCCTTGTGAGATCCATGCCCCTGGGGTCACTTGCACAAAGGTTCATTGTTGCAGCACAAATAAGATGCATGCCCCTGGGGTCACTTGCACCAGGGTTTACGCTCACAGCACTAGTGAGAACCATGTCCCTGGGTTCACCCATACAAGGGTTCACACTCATGGCACTAGTGAGATCCATGCTCCAGGGTCACTCACACAAGGATTCACACTTGCGGCTGTAGAAAGACCCATGCTCCTGTTCACTCACACAAGGATTCACTTGTGGCTTCTACCAGACTCCACACACCCCTGGGGTCACTTGCACGAAGATTCACACTTAGCCAGATCCGTGCCCTGGGCTCCTTGCACTGAAGCTCACACTCACAGCCCCAGTGAGAAACTCTTGGCACTATGAGCCCCATTGGGACATCCCCGTGTTCATGCCCAAGGATCAGCTGTTGCACGGGAGCTCATGCTTTCCACCCCAACAAGGAGCTCAGGTCACTGGCAGCACAAGTCCTGGGGGCCTTTGCACGACGATTACATGCACCAGGACATGATCTGCATGTCACCTGTCACCATGGTCTTAGCCTCAGTTTCCAGCTGGGAAACCGTGCCCTGGGCACTCATACAATAGCTCGTAGATCCTCACTGCTCCAGCAGAGGCAGCTGCCTGCCTCACACAAGGATTCATACTTGCAGGCTCTGGAAAACTTTATGCTCCTGGCCCTTACACAAGGATTCACACTCATGGGACCTGGAAAACCCCATGCTCCCCAGGGAGTCACACTTGGAGCACCATGCTCCCCTGGGCCTGCATGTCCTGACACGAGGATTTGCAAGAAGATTTGCATGAGTGGCAACTATGATCAGCTGCAAGGATCACCACCCCAACTCTGCCAGCCTGTAAGTGAGACCCATGCCGTCACTAATACCATGAGGATTCATGCTCACAGCACAGACCCGGTGCCCCTCCCTCTGGACCCACTGCCCCTCACATAAGGATTTGTATGGCCAGGGGGCACAAGTGCTGCCTGGGCCCTCGCATGAGGATTCCCAGCATCCCGTGGCATCCCCTCCCCATTCCCTCCGGGCCCTCATGACCCCAGGCACCCCCGGGACCGAGCCAGCCGCAGCCACAGCCCCCAGCACTAGGCACAAAGGCCCAGTGTGAGCTCACAAAGAGCCCCCTCGTGCGACACAAGGGACCTTCAGAGCCACCCATGCAGCCTCCACCCCCACCCGAACCCTTCCCCGAGCTGGAGAACCCAGGTGTCCAGGCCCCCTCCCCCCTTAACCCCCAAGATCCCAGGCCCTTTCCGATGATGCAAGAAAAGGCAACAGGAGGTAAGCAATGATGTAACAGTGGGGGGGTAGGGGGGAGGCTGAGCCCTGGGACCAGGGGGTATTTCTGAACCAGCCTGAAGTAGGGCCGAGGGGCGGGGGTGCTGTGGGTTGGGAGTGAGAGGTGGGGCAAGTTGGGAGCCAGGGCCACTGGCAGGGCTGGGGGGAGGTGGGGCAAGGTGGGAAGCGGCTGCCCTAGCCCAGCCCACAGGGAGGGAGCAGCCGCCTGCCCCTTGCCCCCCCCTCCCCCGGCAGCTGGGAGCTGGAGAGACAGGCCCAGCCAGCTGTGCCAGGCCCTGCCCCCGGGCACCTGGGGTGGGATGAGTACGCGAGGCCTCAGCCCTGCCAGTGCCCCTCACTCTCGACCCACAACCCCTGCTAGGCCAGATCAGGGTGGGGACAGGGCAGGGCCTGTGCGACCCCACGCTGAGCCTGCAGCAGGGACTACCAGCAGCCAGCTTCCTTCCTGAGAGCCAAAAGGGGAGGGGGGCACTGACCAATCAGCTCTCAACCCTGCTCCCCCCATCCCACCACTCCGGAAACAGCATCTGAGACCCCAGGCTGGGACCTGGGGGACCTGTCCCATCATCAGAGGGGCTGCGGGTCAGGAGTGAGGGGCACCGGCAGGGTGGGGGGCGGGGCACTGGGGGTCTCTCCAAGGAGCTGGGACTCTTTGGGGCGGCGGCGGCAGGATCACAACGGGGCTGGGGAGAAAGAAGCGAGGCGTACGGCCTCCCCCTCCCCAAACCGGGCCCGGCCGCCCGCGCCGCCCGGGAGCTGCGAACCGCAGAGCAGACGCGCCCGCCCGCCCGAGGGGGGGCTGTTAAAGGGCTCGCGCCCCGCCCCGGCCTCCCTTAAAGGGCCCGCGCGCTCCGAAATTCCTCCTCTCCCCCAACCGGTCCCTTTAAGAACCCCCCCTTCTATAGCGCCGCCTCCAACCCCTTCCCTCCCTTATAGCGCCCCCCCATAGCAAGGCACCCCGCATAGCAATACAAGCCCGTTATAGTGCCCCCTATACACCCCCCCCGCTTGCACAGCGGCCCCCTATAGCCTCGCACCACCCTACAGAGCCCCCCGGCCGGCCCCGCACCCGCCTATAGCGCCCCCCGCCCCGCTAAAGCGCTACCCCAGGGGGCACGGCCCCCCCTCTCCTCGCGTCGCTCCCTCCCCTATAGCCCCCCCACGGACCCCCCTATAGCGCGGGGGGCGGTACCTGCAGCCGGGCGCTACAGCTCCCCCCGGCTCCGCTGAAACAAAGAACCCAGGCGCTCGAGCCCGGCCCGGCCCCGCCCCCGGCCCCGCCCCCCTTCCGGCCCCGCAGCCTCGTTTCCGCCCGCCCCGCCCCCCGCCCGGCTTAGGGCTCCGCCCCCCCCGCACGGCCCGGGGCCCGGGGCCCGGGGCCAAGGGTGGGTGGCGGGGCGGGCGGGCACAGATCGAGGCCCGGGCTGGGTCGGGGGACGTGCGATGGGTGGTGCCGGGACAAACGGACAGAAGACCGGCTAGGGTGGGTGGACGCGTGGAGAGCTGGCCGAGGGATGGCTGGGCAGGCGGACAGAGGGGCGCTGGTGGGCCGGCCGGCCGGAGGGTGATACAGGGCGAGGCGTGGACGGGTGGAGGAAGCGATGGACGGGCGGGGCAGGGGCGCACACCAGAGGCGGGTTGGGGTACACGCACGGACAGGGTGGCGGTAGCCGGATGGTTGGGCGCGGCCGCTCGGACAGCCAGGACGGGTGTAGCCGGCAGACGGACGGGTTGGGGGAGCAGTGGCGGGGGCAGCCCCCGGGGCAGATGTGCAGAGCAGCGACACCGCACACGGGCACCGCACGAGTGTGCAGGCGCTTGTGCCTCGTCTCGAGGCATGTGTGAAGGGCAGGCACACGCGTGTGCTGTGAGGCCGGTAGGTCTGCGTGGGGGCTGCTCACACAGCTGGTATGTGTGTACAGGCCCTGGGCACCTGGGTCCTGTGTGTGTATTTGTGTGCGTGTCCCAGATGCCTTGCTTCTGTGCGTATTTGCATATGTGTTGTGTGTGGCTCTGTATGTGTCCGTATCCCTGTGTCCCAGATGCCTGGGTTGTGTGTCTCGTGTGCGTGTCCTCTGTGTACATGTATGAGTGTGTGTCCAGGACATCTTGCATCTGTGTACTTGTATGTCCGCGTTGTATGTGTAACTCCATGTGTCTGTGTCCAGGGTGCCTGGGTCGTGCGTGTGTGTGTGCGCGCGTGCCCGCCCGTGCCCGCGTTCCATCCGGCCCCCCCGGGGTTAACCCTTGCGCTGCCGGCGCACAACTGGGGGCTAGAGGGGAAGGGGCGGGGCCTCTGGCGTGTCCCGGCAACCGCCCCAGGGGCACAGGCCCTCCGTGGAGCCCCCCCCGACCCCGGGCTCTGACACTGCTGGGGGGGGGGGGGGGAGCGGGCGCAAAGCACCACGGGAAGTGGAGGCCCGCCCCCCCGCCGAGGTTACTTAAGGACACGGGGGGAGGGGGAGCCGGGACTCCTAGGCTCTCTCCCGCGGAGGGGGAAGGGGCTCCCTGCCCCCCCCCCGGACCCCGTGGCTCTAGGCACGTCCGCAAAAGCCGAGGCGGCGGGGGCAGCCAATGGGGGCGCCCCTCGACCCTGGCCAACCAATGGGGGCGCGGCAGCCGAGGCAGCAGCTGGCATGAGCGGGACTTCCCCGCCCCCTCCCCCTGCGGGGCTCTACGTGCTCCCCCCAGCCGGTGCCCCTCGCTCCCGACCCCCCCCCGTCCCATCTGTCTCTCACCACCTGCCCCCCCCCCCATCGAGCCTCGTTTGGGCTTTGTTACCCTGGAAACCAACTCCCAGCTTGCACCTGACTTGGCCCTCCCTACCTGCGGGGAGGGGGCAGTCACTGTTGAGGGCGAGCACAGCCTTGCCTCCCCTGGCATGGCCCAGAAACCTGTGTCGCCACGCGTGTGCGTGCACCTGTCCATCCTGCAACTCAGTGCAAGCACGCTGCGAGCCCCGTTTTTCCTGCGATGCAGTGTGCAGCATACACTCCAGCACAGCTGGAGCGTGTACTGGCACGGCTTGTGTCAGGCAAGCCCGTCACACATACACGTGCATCCCATATGCCAAACACACACCCAACACGTGTGTCCAGGCCCCTCCTCTGTGGAAGGGTGTGCGACACCGCGTGTGCAACGGCCCAGGTGTGCTCAACGCGGGCCCAGGGGAGGGCACCGCACGTGTAAGCGGGACACATTTCGTCTTAGCCTAGCTGGTTGGCCCGTGTGCATGCATGTTTTGGTGTGATGGTGCCTGCACAAGCATGTCAGTGCGTGTGCGCAGCCCTGGGCCCAGCCTAGCGGGAGGGCCCAGGTGCACACGTGTTGTTGGGCCACGGTCACGTGTGCACAGCCATATCAGGGCTCGACCCTCCCTTTCCCATGTTCCAGACGTGCCAACCTACACGTGCAGCTCCCAGCAACAGGGCCCGGCCGAATCCCACCATTGGCTGCCGGCGCCGTGACGTCACCAGCGCCAGCGAAGCTCATTGAGCCTTACCAAGAAAAAGCTGGGCCTACGCCCCGCCCACTAGGCGTGGCCTAGCCTCCCACAGCAGGCTGGGGGCTGCAGGTCGGGAGTGAGGGGCATCAGAGGTGGGGACGAGGCGGCAGCGGGGCCCCACTGGGGCTCCAGCCATGAGGGCGGGGCTTGGGCCCCAGTGGGAGGACCGGGCTCCTCCTTTCCGATGCACGGCTGTCCCTCCGCCTCTCCACCACCCCCACCCCCACCCCCACCCCATAGCAGCCAGTCCCAGCGCAGTATGTTAATATTGTGGCATGGCCGGAGCGCTGATTGGCTGCGCCACTGCTGAGCTGTGCAGGGGAGCTTGGGAGCCAGGCGGAGAAGCGAGGCTGCGGGGTCTACGCGTGGAAGGGCGCGGCCCCAGACGGGGTCGGGGTCAAGGCCAAGGGGCTGGGTGCTAGCTGGTGGACGGGGCCTAGGCACCGTGGTGCGAGTGGTTCTACGTGGTGTGGGTCGGAGCCTAGACCCGGGGTCCCCTGTGGTGCCGAGGGGGCGGGGCTCCATGCGTGGGCGGAGCTTAGCTCTTGGGGGCGGGGCCAGACTCGGCTACGAACTGCGACACTAAGACCGCCCCCCTTTCCTCTTGCCCCCCTACCTGTGTCCGGTGTGCGTTCGCGCCCCTCGGGGCCGGGCTCGGGCCCGGGCCCCATGGGCAGGTTGGGGGCCGCGGCCGCCCGCGCCGCACCGGATCCCGCCCGGCCCCGCCTCCCGATCCCTCCCTGGGGGCGGGGAAACTGAGGCAGGAGGCAGCGAGGGCGGGGGCAGCGGTTTATTGGGGGCGGGGCTACACGTCGAGGCTGAGCAGGGCCGCGGCGCCGCGCTTGGCCCAGGTCTCGGGGGCGGCCGCGCCCGCGCGCAGCTCCAACGCCAGCACGAACCCGGCGGCGCGGCGCGGGCACACGTACAGCGGGCACGAGTAGGAGCCTGGGGACGGAGCGGGGCGGGGTCAGGGACCGCCCCCAGGTGACCCCCGCCCCCCACGCCGGGCCCCCATGTGCCTCCCACCTGCCCTGACTCCGTCCCCACGCTACACCCCGCCCCTAATGGGCCCCACCTGCCCTGCTCCTCCGTCCCCACGCTTGACCCCACCCCCAGGCCATGCCCCCATGTGTTCCCTACTAGACCCCGTCCCGGGCTCCACCCCCTTTTGCCCCACCCTGCCCACCTCTGCCAGCTTTCTTGCGGCTCTCCACCGGCCGGAAGTGCACACTGGGCAGGGCGCAAACCAGCTGCATGGGCGCTGCCTCCACCAGGCATGAGTTGCGCCTGTCCCAGCCTGCACCCTCCAGGAACAGCCCTCGCACCCACACACCCTCCTGCAAGAGAATGGCATCAGGGGCATGGCCAGGGGGCAGGGCTGGAGGGATAGGGGTGGGGCTATGGGGGCAGGAGGGGACTGGGGGGGACCTCCAGGGATAGGGGTAGGGCTACATGGAAGCAGGGGTCAGAGGCAGAATTGGGTGGGGCTTCAGGGACGGGGTAGGGCTGTAGGGGACTAGGAAGTGGGTCTCCAGGGACAGAGGCAGGCCTGGAGATAAGGGGGGCAGAGTTGGGGTGGGGCTGGAATCAGAGGCAGGGCTATGTGGGGGGGTAGGGCAGGGGCTTCAAGGATGGGGTGGGGCTGTAAGAAAGCGGGGCAGTTAGAGGCGGGGCGTCAGGGCTGGGGCAGGGCTGGAGGGGACTAGGAGGTGGGCCTCCAAGGATAGGGGTGGGGCTGGAGTCAGGGTTTCAGTAGAGCAGGACCTGGAACCAGGGGTGGGGCTTCAGGGGCAGGGCCGGAAGGAGCTAGGGGTTGGGGCATGGCTGCAGGGACGGGTGGGCCTGGAGGCAGAGGTGGGGCTACCTGGAATCAGGGAGGGCTGGGGAGGGCCAGGGCGGAGTCAGCAGCAGGGCTGGGACTAGGGTACAGTCAGGGTGGCGCCTCAGGGATGGGCGGAGCTGGAGGGCATTCAGGGGTGAGGCCAGCACCTACCTTGGGCGGGTAGACCAGGTTGCTGTCATCCACGGTGGAGACAATGAACTCCCAGGACAGCGAGTCCACAGCCACCTGGGGGTGGCAGCAGGGCATGCCACAGGACGCAGGTGTCTGGGTGGTGCCCACTTTGCTGCCTGTGGCCCTCTACCTGCCCTGGGGTGTCCGGGCCCACCCTGGGTCTACCCCCAGCCCCACTGATGTCCAGAGCCCAGGTGTCCGGGCCTGCTTTGGCTTCCCCCCACCCCAGCAGGACCCAGGCATCAGCGCACCTTGCTCTGGCGGGCAGCGCCCTGCAGCACGGCGGTCAGGAAGCCAGTGGGGAAGGTAAAGCCACCAAGCCAGAAGAGCACTGGGGGGTGGGCAGTCTCAGCCCAACGGGCCAACTGCTCCACTCGTTGCCCCAGGTCCCGCGTCCAGGACCCCAGCGGCTTCAGGGATGGGTAGGCCTGGGTGGATGGGAAGGGGAGGAGAAATAGGTATGTGGGACCTCTGCCTCCCCCTGCTCCAATCATACCTGCTGGGAGCTCTAGTGCAGCCCACAATCCTGGGCGGAGCAGGGAGAGAACCCAGGCATCCGGGCTCTGCAGCCCCCTGGCCTCAGCTGTAACCCCTAGACCTCCCGGCTCACCCAGAGTTGGAGAGAACCCAGGTGCCTGGGCTGGGGTGGATATCTCACCCGCTCCCAGAGTGGGGGCACACGGGCATCGTGGATGCAGTTGAAGATCTCTTCCAGTGTGGTCGACATCACCACCAGGCCCTGGATGCCCTTCTCCAGTTCCACCAATGAGGACCTGGGGAGGGGGTTGGGACAGAGAGGGAGGGGCTCTAGGAATGCCTGCCCACCAGCATCGAACGCCCCCCAGCCTCTCCCCAACACCCATCCCAAGCAAGACAGGAAATCAGGATGGGGTCCAGCGCACTCAGGGAGAGGACCCAGGTGTCTGGGTGCTCCCAGCATCCCTTACCCCCCCAGAGCAGACATAGAGCCCAGGCATCCAAGCTCCCACCCTGCTCCCGAGCAAGGAGAGAACGCAGGTGTCCGGGGGGGCGGAACCCAGGCGTCTCAGGGCAGACCTGACAACTTGCAGTAGGGCGTTGTAGCGCTGCATCTCCTGTAGCAGTACTACGGTGAGGGGTGAGGGGTCGTCAGCTAGCACCTGGCAGGCACCCACATGGTCTAGCTCAGTGGGTACCCGTGCCAGCACGTCACCTGCCAGCTCCAGCACCTGTTGGGGGGGCAGCCAAGGGGGTCACAACCCCGCCACCTGCCTCCCAACCCCCGGCTTGGGCCGTGCAAGGCTGACCCTGCCAGACCCTAACTTGGCGTCCCCAGGTAGGCCACACCTTGTCCTCACGGCTCTGGGCGGCAGGGCTGGGTGGGCGCTGGGGCTGCAAGGCCAGCAGGGTGTCAAGCAGCACGCGGGCAGTGCTGATGGCGGCGGCAGCAGCAGCATTGGTGTGCTGCCCGAAGGCGCCTGGCGGGTCATGGGCCGGCAGCATGCTGATGTGCTCCTGGTATGATGCCAGGTCCCCATCCTTTGGGATGTAGTAGGTGTCCAGCGCCGACAGCCTGCCGCGGGGGTGCGGCGTCAGATGGCCCCGCCCTCTCCCCAGCCTAGCCATGCCGCCCCTGGGCTTGAGGCCAGGCTCAACAAGCCTCACCTTAGGGGCTGTGGCCATGATGAGAGTGGTGGAGGCCCAAAAGGCCCCTGGATCCATAGAGATGTGGCCAATCAGTGCCACAGCTGGTGGAGGACTAGCAAGCCCCGCCCCCTGGATTACCCTGCCCCCTGGATCCACAGGGGCATGCCTCATGTGAGCACCACAGCTGGAGGCCCTGCAGGCCCCACCCCCTGGATCCATAGTAGGACATGGCAAAGATGAAAGCAGCATACAGTCAGTGGGCTGAGCTGGCCCTGCCCCCCTGGATCTGTAGGGGGTGTGGCTTGGGTAGGCCCCACGCCTGTGTAGCCCCGCCCCCTGGGCAGAAACAGCCAGATCCATCTCACCCCTTTCATATTACCTCCCCACCAAAACCTAGAAGGGGTGTGGCCACATGGCAGGAACTAAGCCCCACCCACCCCAGATAGCTCTGCCCCCTCTCCTAAGAGCACCCTCTCACCCAAAGGAGTGGGGAGCACACCTGGAGAGCTGCACATGGTCAACTGACTGTGGGGGAGCAGCCCTGCCTCCCCAGGAAGCCCGGCCCCCCTGAGAAGCCCCGTTACTTGTAGAAGGGTGTGGCTAAGGCCTGCTCGCAGAAGCAGTCGCTGCTGTAGGCTAGCAGGAGGCGCCGGTCCCAGTTGTCTGTCACATGACCACCGTAGTTGACACCCGCGATGAGGTAGCGCAGTGCCTCCCAAGGCGTCTCCTCGTACTCATCTAGGTAGAGGCTCAGCAGGTTCTCCGACACCTGGTGGGGAAGGGGGACAGGGTCATAGCAGGCCCTGCCCGCCGGTGGGATTCCTCTGCCCCCACCCCAACCTGGGGACCCTGATCTCAGGTGGAGGAATAAGGGGGTAAACTGAGGCAGGGGGTGGGGGGGACTGAGACTGGGAGGAAACTAAGACAGAGAAGAGGGAAACTGGGGCTGGGGGGTCTGAGGTGGGATGGGAAACTGAGGCAGAGGAAGGAAAAGCAATGAGGCAGAAGGGAACTGAGATGGGGGAAACAGGGACAAGAGGGGAACCTGAAACACAGGAGGAGAAATTGAGATGGGGAAACTGAGGTAGAGAAGGGAAAACTGAGGCAGGGGGGAACTGAGGCAGGAAACTGAGGTGAGGGGAACTGAGATGGGGAAACTGAGGCAGGGCAAGCAAAACTGAGGTGGGATGGGAAAGCGATAAGGCAGGACAGCACTGAGGTGGGGAGGAAACAAAGACAAGACAGAAACTGAAGCAAAGAGGGCAGAAACTGAGGCAGGGAAAGTTGTCTTGGGCTGCGTACGCTGGGAGCACCTGAGGACAGAGCATTGGTTGAGACCCACTCCCCTGGGTTAGGACCCCAGGGCCAAGGGCATTAGGATCCTGCACTGTGGGGGTGGCTGTTGCGCATGTGCCCAGGGCTGCTGTTCCCAGGCTCTGTTGTGTAACGTAGCATATACCCAACACATTGCATGTAAAGTGCATCTGAGTCATGCACATGTGTGGCATTTCCCTGGTGTGTAGCATGTGCCCTGATGCGTGCCATCTGCCTGCCATGCAGCATGTGCCCAGACTTGGAGTGTGTGCCCTCACATATAGCCTGTATGCACACACATACAGTGTAACCTGTGCCAAGACATGTTGTGTGTAACACACCTGGTATGTAACATGCCTTGTATGGGACGTGCCAAGGTGTAACGTGTGTAATGTGTGCCCAGGCATGTAGTGTGTGATGTGCATCTGGTATGTAGTGCGTATTGTATCCCCAAACATGTACTGCATCCCCAGATGTATAGCATGTGATGTCACACATGTATCCCCAGTTGTACAGCGTGCAACATACCTGGTGTGTGCCTAGCATGTGGCATGTCCCTAGATACGTAGCATATCTGACACATAACATGTCCCCAAGCCTGTAGCTTGGCATGTAACGTGTCCTCCAGATGCGAAGCATTTCCCATGTGCTTGTCTAGATGTAGTATGTCCCCAGGCATGTAGCATTTCACATGTGCCTGACATATAGCATGTACCAGACATGGAACACCTCACATGTGCCTAATGTATAGCATGTGACATGTTCCCAGACATGTAGCATCTAACATGTGCCTGCTGTATAGCATAGCATGTTCCCAGGCCCAAATCATCTCACATGTGCCTGCCATATAATGTGTAGCATATCCCCAGGCCCATAGCATCTCCAGTATACCTGACATATAGCATGTACCAGGCATGTAGCACTTCATATGTGCCTGTTGTGTAGCATATAGCATGTTCCCAGACATGTAACAGCTCACACATGCCTCCCGCAAAGCATGCTGTGTGTTCCAAGCACGTAACACCTCACATGAACCTGACATATTGCATGTGCCAGACCCACAGCACCTCCCACGTGCCCACTCTAGCACATAGCCTGTCCCCAGGCCTGTAGCGCCTCCCATGTGCACACCGTGTGGCACTTGGTGCGTGCCCACTGCACCCACCTCAAAGTCGGAGTCATTGAAGCCGTAGATAACATTCCAGCCCAGTTGCAGGAACTGGCGCCGCTCCAGCAGGAGGCTGTGGAAGAAGCAGAGGGCGAAGAGCAGCTTCTTGTAGCGTGCTGGGCGGCTGCAGCGCCCAAACTGCGGCTCCGTCACTAGCTGGTACAGGCGCGTCATGTTGGCCTTCAGGCCCTGTGGGGCAAACAACAGGGGCTATCAGGTCAGCATGGGCACTGTCCCCCTCCCCTCTCCAAGCGGTGCCTGCCCCCGCCCCACGCCAGCTCACCGTGGGCGGCTCGGTGGTGACCTTGATAGCAGCCTGCAGCACGGAGACGGGGAAGCCAGGATGGGGGCTGGAACTGAGCCACAGGCGGAAGTCGGGGTGCGGGTCCTCAGCTGCCAGCTGCTCTACCAGCTTTGCCAGCTGCGGCATCCACGACAGCGACAGGTGGCAGTTGGCGAGGAACACCCAGCTCCCTGCAGGATGCCCAGACACCTGTGTCCTGTGGACCTCCAGGTCCCAAGGGACCCTTTCCAGGCCCACGGTGTCCTAGCAACCTGCGCCCATAGTAAGCCAGGTTGCCCTTAGCAATCTGTGCCCATTTCCCCTGGCAACCTGCCCCCCACAGCCCCTTGGCACCCACACCCCTGGGTCTCCAGCAACCCATGCCCATAGTTAGCCAGGCCTCTAGCAACCCATGCCCATTTTCCCTGGCAACTCACTCCCACAAACCCTTGGCAACCCACACCCCTAGGTCACCAGCTAAGGAGGATCGTTGGGGAAGCGCTGAGGACCCAGAGGGGAAGGGAATCAGATGTCGAAGGGGAGTGGTTGCTCCTTAAGGAGACGATCCTCCATGCCCAAAGGGAAGTAATCCCAACAAGGGTCAAAGGGAGCAGGAGGGCACATAAACCCCCATGGCTCACTAAGAGCATCCGGGAATGTCTCCTTGCTAAAAGGGAGGCATACACCCAATGGAGAGATGGGGTCATCACCAAGAAGGACTATGTTACAGTCGCCCGAGGATGTAGGGGGGCAGTCAGGAGGGCCAAGGCAGAGATGGAGATAGGACTAGCTTCCCGGATTGGGGACAATAAGAAGTCCTTCTTCAAATACATAGGGGGTAAAAAGAGGGTCCCGGGTAATGTGGGGCCCCTGCAGGACACGATGGGCAACTTAGTCGTCATGCCAGATGACAAAGCTAACATATTTAATGATTTCTTTGCCTCTGTCTTCCTAAGTAGGGACCAGTTCAGCCACCTCCCTGCTGGGCCCCCTTCGGGCCCCGGGAGAGACACGCCTGGGCCAGGGGTTAGCGAGGAGTTAGTTAGGGTACTTCTGGAGAGGCTGGACGTGTTCAAGTCCGCTGGTCCGGACGATCTTTACCCTAGGGTTCTACAGGAACTGGCCGGGGTCATTGCGGGACCCCTGGCGCGGCTCTATGAGCACTCATGGTGCTCTGGTGAGGTGCCAGAGGACTGGAAGAGGGCCAATGTGGTCCCTATCTTCAAAAAGGGAAAAAAAGACGACCCGGGAAATTACAGGCCAGTTAGTCTTACCTCAATCCCGGGTAAGCTCTTTGAAAAAATTATCCTGGCACACATCCAGGAGGGCCTTGCGGGGGAATGCATGCTCAGGGGCAACCAACATGGGTTCATCAGTGGCAGGTCTTGTCAGACCAACCTGGTGGCCTTTTACGATCAGGTCACCAAATCATTAGACGCAGGGGTTGCTGTGGATGTAGTCTTTCTGGACTTCCGGAAGGCTTTCGACACTGTCTCTCACCCTGTCCTCATCAAAAAGCTGGGAGACTGTGGTGTCGATGCCCACACGGTCAAATGGGTCGCCAACTGGTTAGAGGGCCGCACCCAGAGGGTGGTAGTGGATGGGTTCTTCTCGACCTGGAAGGACGTGGGCAGTGGGGTTCCGCAGGGCTCGGTCCTCGGGCCCGCACTGTTCAACATCTTCATCAGTGACTTGGATGACGGGGTAGAAAGCACCCTGTTCAAGTTTGCTGATGACACTAAGATGTGGGGGGATGTGGGTGCACTAGAAGGGTGCAATAGGCTACAAGCTGACCTTGACAGGTTGCAACGGTGGGCGGATGAGAATAGGATGGGGTTTAACACTGAGAAGTGCAAGGTGTTGCACATGGGGAGGAAGAACCGGCACCACACTTACAGGTTAGGGAACTCCCCTCTTGCCAGCACGGAGACGGAAAAGGATCTTGGAGTCGTCATTGACTCCACGATGAACATGGGCCGGCAGTGTGGGGAGGCAGTCAAGAAGGCCAACCGTACCCTGTCATGCATCCACAGATGCATCTCGAGCAGGTCCAGGGAGGTGATCCTCCCCCTCTATGCGGCACTGGTCAGGCCGCAGCTGGAGTACTGCGTCCAGTTCTGGGCGCCATACTTCAAGAGGGACGTGGATGATATGGAAAGAGTCCAGAGGAGGGCCACTCGTATGATCAGGGGTCAGCAGGGCAGGCCTTATGAGGAGAGGCTACTGGACCTGAACCTGTTGAGCCTCCACAAGAGAAGGTTAAGGGGGGACCTTGTGGCCTGCTACAAACTGGTCAGGGGGGATCAGCGGGTATTGGGGGAGTCCCTGTTCCCCCGTGCGCTGCCAGGAGTGACCAGGAATAACGGTAACAAGCTGGCGGAGGGTAAGTTTAGATTAGATATTAGGAGGCGCTACTTCACAGTCAGGGCGGCTAGGGCCTGGAACCGGCTTCCAGGGGAAGTGGTGCAGGCTCCTAGCCTGGGGATTTTTAAAAGGAAGTTAGATGAGCACCTTGCCGGGGTCATCTGACCCCGGTGCTCTTTCCTGCCAAGGCAGGGGGTCGGACTAGATGATCTACCTAGGTCCCTTCCGACTCTAGCTACTATGATACTATGATACCAGCAACACATGCCCATGGTAACCCAGGTTGCCTCTAGCAACCCGTGCCCCGTTCCCCTTTGCAACCTATAGCAACCTACACCCCCATGCCCCCATTACTCAGGTCCCTCTAGCAACCCACACCTCTGGGCCCCAGCAACCCATGCCCATAGTTAGCCAGGCTTCTAACAACCCTCACCCACCTGGGCCACCCAGGCACTGCTCCCCCCACCCATGCCCCCAGCCCTGTCTCAGTGTGGCTGTGCATAAGTAGGCCCCTTGCGTGTGTGGCTGTGTGCGCCCAGGGTGTCATGTGTGTGTGCACGCACACAGGGGCTGTGTGTACTTTGAGGGGGGTGGCAGTGTTGTGTGTGCATATGTACAACTAACTGGTTTGGGCTGTACATGTGTTCAAGGGTGTTGGAAATGTGTGGTTGTACATGCCCAGGGACATTGGCCGTGTGTGCAACTGTGTACG
This sequence comes from Crocodylus siamensis, assembly GCF_052110815.1. Classification (NCBI taxonomy): domain Eukaryota; kingdom Metazoa; phylum Chordata; order Crocodylia; family Crocodylidae; genus Crocodylus; species Crocodylus siamensis. Next base: position 20,166,333 of record NC_143400.1, on the reverse strand, counting down.
GGGTGGGGGGGTGGAGGGTGTGTGCCCAACTAGGTCACTATGGCTGTGTATGCCCAAGGGATGTGTGTTGGATGTGTGTAGGTGCATGTGTCCAGGATAACAACCATGTGGGTGCAACTGTGTGTACATAAGGGCATTGTATTTACATGCCGAGCTAGGTTGCTACAGTTGTGTATCTGGAAGTGTGTGAATACATTATGCATGTGTCTGCGTCTGTATGTGTGTATATAGCCGTATGTGTATGCACACATATTTGTGTGTATGTATGCATAAGTGTGCTGAGTGTACCTGCGCATGCCCATACATATGCATGTCCCCAACGCATGTGCGTATGTGAGCCTCACCGTGGCGCACGCCCTCCTGGATCATGCGGGTGGCGATGGGGGCCTGGCCCTGACCCAGTGAGAGGGCGTGCAGGTGCAGGGCCATGCCCGCCTGCTCTGCCAGCTGTAGCAGCCCTGGCGCTGGGTCCACACCGGGTGACAGCACGAACACCAGCGGCGTCCGTGGCGATGAGTCTTCCAGCACCTGGGGGTGGGGGGGTGGGCCGGGGGCAGGGCTGGAGCACTCACTCCCGGGCCTGGTAAGTCCCGCCCATGGTTGCCAGCTCGACCCCCAGCCCCACCCTGGTAGGCCACATCCCTAGACCCTAAGTCCCGCCCAGCTGTGTGCCTGCCAGCTACACCCCATCCTGATAGGCCACGCCCCCAGGCCTTGTGAGACCTGCCTCCATGCTGGGAGGCCTTGCCCCACATGGCTGCTAGCCCCACCCCATCCTGGGAGGCTATGGCCCCATACCCTGTAAACCCTGCGTCCCACATGCCTGCCAGCCCCACCCCATCTTGGTATGCCAAACCCCCAGGCCTTATAACCCCACCCCACATTGCAAGGCCTTGTCCCACATGGCTGCCAGTCCCATGCCATCCTGGCAGGCCACACGCTCAAGTTTTATAAGCCCCACACTATACATGCCTGCCAGCACCAACCCATCCTGGCAGGCCACACCCCCAGGCCCTGTAAACTTCCCCCCACACTGCGAGGTTCCACCTTAGACAGTTGCCAGTCCTCCCCTCGCATCCTGGTAGGCCACACCTGTCAGCCCCGAAATCCCTGCCTCCCATATGCCTGCCAGCCCCACCCCCTCCTGGTGGGCCACACCCCTATGCCCTGTAAGTGCACCCCCCACATACCTGCCAGACCCTACCTACCTTGTAGACCACACCCCCAGGTCTTATAAACCCTGCCCCCAACATGCCTGCCAGTCCCACCCTATTCTGGCAGGCCATGTCTCTAGGTGTTGTAAGCCCCACCTCCACCATGGCAGGACCCAGCCCAGACCCCACATGCCACGCCCCCACCCCAAGAAGCCCTGCAAGCCCCACCCCACTCACAGCCTTCATGGAGAGCACAGGTGGCTCGACGAAGGCAGAGCCCAGGTGGGAGATGACGAAGGCGCTGACACAGAGCCCCACGCGGTCGGGGCGCAGCGCACGCACCACCAACATCCGCTGCAGCTGTCCGCACGCGTTCTCCCACTCCCCTGCACAGGGGACGGGGTCAGCTATGGTCCTGCCCCTGGATGACCTAGGGATGTGGGCCCGCTTGGCCTTCTTGGGACTGGGAGAACCCAGCCATCGCCTCCTCCCCTGCCCCACAAGGAACCCAGGCATGTAGGCGCACCTGGCAGCAGGGCCCGCTCGGGCCGGGCACTGCTGTACCAGAGGTGCCAGTCGCGTGGGTGCTGCTCGAAGGAGTTCATGATGCCATGGAAGCTCGGCAACTTGTCCAGCTCCGTCACATTGTCCCAGTAGACATCGGGCAGCCAGGACGGGCACGGGTTGTCCATCTGCCCCTCACGGTCTAGCACCTGTGCCCATGCCCGCACCTGTCACGGCTGCCCTAGGCCCCTCACTCCCGAACCAAAGCCCTCTGCCCCCTACCTGAGCCCTGCTGGTGCCCCCCACTCCCAACCCAAAGCCCTCTGCCCCACCGGGCCCTGCCGGTGCCCCTCACTCCCAACCTGCAGCCCCTGCCCCTCCCTCAGCCCTGCCAGTGCCCCTCACTCCCAAATTGCAGGCTCCTGACCCCCTGGTGCTCCTCACTCCTGACCCGCAGCCCCACTCACCACGCCCCCACGCAGGAAGAAGCTGTACTCATCCGTGTGGAGGCTCCCAGCCACCTCCAGGATCTTGGCACACATGTGGAAGCTGAAGAGCAGCTTGTGGCACTCAAAGAGCCCGCGGCAGGCATACCTGGGGGCATAGGTCACAGGGGTCAGAGGTCACTCAGGGTAGTAAGAGTCAATAGTCACCAGGAGGGCATTAAGATTCAGGTGTCACCAGGGTGTCACTGAGACAGGGGTCACCAAGGAGCACTAAGGATCAGGAATTAGTGGGGGCACCTAGATTTAGGCATCCCTGGAGGGTCATCAGGGGTCAGAGGGCACTTAGGGAACAAAGGGCCAGGGTTCACTGTGGGGGATCAGGAGTCACCAAAGCATAGTAGGAGTCAGGAATCAGCAGGTTCACCAAAGGACAAGGGATCGCTGGGATTACCAGGAGTCACCAGGCAGCAGCAAAGGGGGGTCACAAGAGGTAAAGCTTGTGGGTACCCCCAGCCAGAAGGGTGTTGTGAGGGATGGGTGACTGTGTATCAGAGGTAGTAGACACTGGGCACTGTACAGCAATAAGATGGGAGGGGTCTGTGTGGAGGGTGTCACTCCTCAGGCTGTAGCTGCAAACAGTGTAGGTGTGCAGTGTATGCAGGTAGCAGCCGTGTGGTGGTACTTGTGTGTGGTAGAGGGGTGTAGGTGATACAGGTAGCAGTACCTACTTATATAGCTGCCATAGGTGCAGTGTGCATGCATAGAGTGCACACTACACAGGTATGGAGTGGGGTGTACAGGGGTGCAAAAACTGTAGGATTTATAAGCAGCGGTACCTGTAGACACCATAGGTGTGTTGTGGGGATAGATGGCACAGGCAGGAGTACAGTGGCACCTATACATGTGTGGTGTTGGGGTGTAGGTGGTACAGGTGGCACCTGAACACAGTGTAGGTGAGGTGTGGGGATGTAGGGGATACAGGCAACAGCACTCATACACAGTATAAATGTGGCGTGGGGGTGTATGAGGTACAGACAATGTCACCTGCACACAGTATAGATGTGGAATGGGGGTGTGGGGATGTAGGGAGTACAGATGTCAGCACTTGTACACGATGTAGGTGTAGGGTTCGAGTGTGCAGAGGGTTGTAAGGGGTATAGGTGACAATACCACAGTACATGTAGACAGCACAGGTGGGGTACATGGGGCCATATAAGGGTACAGGCAGTGGTATCATGGTGCTTACAGATGGTGTAGATGTGGCTTAGTGGAACCTTGGGGGGGCACAGGCAGTGATACCACAGTACACGTAGACAGCTTAGGTGTGGTGTGGTGTGGTGTGGTGTGGCAGTGCAGGGAGCTGTAGAAGGTACAGGCTGTAGAGGCAGCAGCTCTGAGCTATCTGCAGGTGGCATAGATGTGGCATGGACACTTGCAGGGGGTACAGGCAGCAGCTGGACCTGCAGACAGTGTAGGGGAGGTGTGGGGGGCTGCAGAGGGGTACAGGTGGTTTCAGGGCCTGCAGACAAGTGTAGGGGAGTTTTGGGGGGGACCATGTAGGGTAAAGGTGGTGGCAGGACGTGAAGAAGGTGTAGGGGAGGTGCAGTAGGCCACAGGGTGGTACAGGTAGTGGTGGAACCTGCAGACAGTTTAGGAGAGGTGCAGGGGCCATGGGGGGTAAAGGTGGTGGCAGGATGTGCAGAAGGTATAGGGGAGGTGTGGGGGGCCACAGGGAGCACCTGTAGACGGCATAGGTGTGGTGGTCATTGAGACAGCGGATGCGTTCGTCCAGGCGGGCACCGCGGGGGCTGCGGGCAATGCTGAGGGTGAAGAGCTCCACGTAGGCGTCCAGCGAGAACTGGTACATGGGGTCAATGCGCCCCATGTCCGTCAGCACAAAGAAGAGCACGGCTGCCCGCTGGGCGCATGGCCGGTACGCCTGGTGGGGCACACACATGTTGGGCCCCCATGGTCCCAGGGGTGGGGCCAGACCTGGCCCCTCCTACTAGGACACAGAGGATAGGGCCATTGCCAGGTCCTCCCCTCCACCCCAGGCAGAACCAGGCATAGCTCCTCCCCCTGGGGCTCCTGGGGGTGGAGTCACGCCCAGCCCCTCCCCTTTGAATTCAAGGAGGCAAAGCCACTCTTCTTAGGCCGCAGAGTGAGGCCCAGCCCCTCCTCTCAGACTCTAATGGAGGGGAGCCACCCCCCTTCATCTTAGGGGAGGAAGCCCAGTCTCACTTTCCGGTCCAGGGTAGAGCCAGCCCCTCTCCTCATTGTCCCAGGGGGCAAAGTCATCCATAAGTAGCCCCTCTTCATCAGGCCCCAAGAAGTGGGGCTCTGCCCAGCCCCTACCCTCATCCTCCCCAGAGGTGGAACCAGGCCCAGCCCCACCCCCTCACCTCTCGGGCAGCGTCAATCTTGGCCTCCGTGGCCTCACTGATGGCCAGCTGGTCACTGACCTCACTGGCCGTCACCTTGGAGCTCTGCAGGGTCGTCACCAGCTGCAAGTCGTCCAGCAGTGACCCTGTTGCCTCATTCAGCAGCCTGTGGGGGGTGAAGGGAGGATGTGAGTAGGGGTTCATGGCCCACCCAGGAGCTGGCTGCATCTCCCTCTGGGCCAGGGGGTCCCCGTTACACCCAGCCAGGGCCCACTCCACAGGTGGGCACATCCCCACCTGAGGATCTCATCCTCCAGCTCCTGCAGCCGCCTCTTGCCAACCGCGATATTGAGCACCAACATGTCCTTCTGCTCCTCCAGCTCTGGGCGCTCCTTGCGCACCACAATGCCCAGCAACTGTGCCTCCAGGCCCTGCAGGAGGCCCCACCTCTCCCCATTAGCCCTACCAACTCCTTGGATTAGCTCCACCCTTCCCTTTTGTAGCCCTGCTTCTTGCCCCACCCCTTCCTATACTGACCTTCCTCCTCTATTAGCCCCACCACTCCACAAGATAGCCACCACTGAGGAAGTTGCACCCCCTCCCCATATTAGCCATGCCCCTCTGGGTATTGGCTCCACCTCTCCCCAGGTAAGCTCTGTCCCCTCCCCTCCCCAAGTTACACCCCCACCCTGCCCCCCAAGTCAACAGAGCCCCGCCTGGCCTTCCCCCTGCCTGCACTGGCCTCAATCCCTGGCTGAGCTACTCCCACCTGCCTGTGTTAGCCCCCACACCAGGTTAACCCCATCCCCAAATTAGCCCCACTCCTTCCTGTATGAGGCCCCACCCACTGCCTGGGTCAGCTCTGGCCTACCCCTATTAGTCCCCCAACCCATATTAGCCCCGCCCCTCCTTGTATTAGCTCCACCCCCTGCCCATATTAGCCCTGCCCCCTGCGTTAGCTGCATCCCTACTCAAGTTAGCTCTGTCCTTCCCAGGCCGGCCCCAGCCCCTTCCGTTAGCCCCACCCGCAACCCACTGCCCTACCCCCACCTGCTCCTTAACAGCGAAGTTGACAATGGCAGCGCGGGCAGCTGTCTCAGGTGCATAGTGCGGGTTGGACAGCTTGGTGGTGAGGTAGAGGCGGAAGGCAGGGCTGTATTCCACTTCCCGGTCTCCCAGGCGCAGCAGCAGCCGACCACCTGCCAAGGGCCACGTCAGCCGGCGGACCCAGGTGTCCAGGCCCCCCACACTGGGAAGGGAACCCAGGTATCTGGGTGCCCCGATCCCAGGAGGGAACCCAGGCTTCCCGGCAGCCTGGAGGGAATCTATGTGTCTGGGCCCCTGGGAGAGATCCCAGGCATCTGGGCATCCTGATCCCAAGAAGGAACGCAGGTGTGCAGGCCCCCAGGTGTCTGGGTGCCCCGGAAGGGAACTCAGGCATCTGGCCCCGGGAGGGGACTTGGGCACGCACCCACTTTGGTTACAGCACGGCCCAGCAGGGGTGTGAGTGCAGGGTCGAGCTGCTCCTGCAGGTCATGGATCAGCACCGGCGTCCCCTGCTGCACGGCCCCTGCCAGCACCCCCAGGTAGTCGCCCTGCAGGTCCAGGATACGCAGGCCCTGGTGGGGAGTGGAGGGGCTGGGGGTGGGCCTGCTGCCAGGGGCGGGGCTCTGGGCAGCTCAGGGCTGCAGCTGGGGGTGGGGGGAGGCATAGGGGAGTGGATCGACTCCCATGTCCTGCCCAGTGGCGCCTGACTCCATATACCCTGACCCCCCAATGCCCCTTGACCCCCCCACCCAGTGCCCTCTAACCCCCACCCAGGGCCCCAAGCCCATATCCTGTGACCTCATACCTCTACAGTGCCACCCTGACCTCCCCTCAATTCCCCAGCCCCATACCCTGTGACCCCATACCCCAATCCCCAGTGCTATCCTGACCCCTCATCTAGAGCCCTCTGCCCCCATCCAGTGCCCCCTGATCCTACAGTGCCACCCTGACCCCCCAGTACCCCAATCCCATACCTTGTGACCCCATACCCTGACCCCAGGGTGCCATCCTGACCCCCCACCTAGTGCTCTCTGACCCGCCCCAGTGCCGTTTGACCCCATACCCCGCAAGTGCCACCCTGATCCCCCAGTGCTCCGACCCCTACCCAGTGTCCCAACCCCATACCTTGTGACCCAATACCCCCTGACTGCCAGTGCCACCCTGACCCCCACTCAGTGCCCTCTGTCCCCCCCAGTGCCCTCCTGACCACCCCCGACCCAGTGCCCCAATCCCATATATCCCCTAACCCTCCAATACTGCCCATACCTCTGGGTGCCCCAGTGCCCCCCTCCCAGCCCTATCCTTGCCCCCCCGACCTCACAACCTCTGACCCCTGTCCCAGTACCTTATCTGCCTCCATGTTCTTGATCCACTTGGAGGCCTGGCCCTGGGGGTCAATCATGAGTGGCCACCTGGTGCCAGGGGCAAGAGATCACATGTAGCCCGGAGCCTCCCACAGCTGGAGGTCCCACAGGCTCCCCCCGCCGAGCTGGCTGCATGGCCAGCCCTGGCGAAGGCTCTGTTCTACCCAGCCATGGCCCACCCCAGAGACAGCTGCATTTCTGCTGAGTTACAGGTCCCTGTTATATGCAGCCGTAGTTCACCCCAGAACTGGCTACATCTCAGTGCTGCGGGGTCCCTGTTATACTCAGCTGTGGCCAACCCCAGAGCTGGCTGCATCTCAGCACAGAGGAACAGGTCCCCGTTATACCTAGCTGCTGCCATCCCCAGAGCTGGCTGCATCTCTGCTGAATTACAGGACCCTGTTATATGCAGCCATGACCCACCCCAGAGCTGGCTACATCACAGTGCTGAGCAAGAGATCCCCATTGTACCCAACAGTGACCCACCCCAGAGCTGGCTGAATCTCTGCTAAGTAACAGGTCCCTGTTATATGCAGCTACGCTGCACCCCAGAGCAGACTGCTTCTCAGTGGCAAGCAAGAGGTCCCTATACCCAGCTGCCCCACCCTAGAGCTGGCTGCCTCTGCCCCACCCCTCACCGGGTGCCACGGGTGACAATGAGCCCGTTCTCGGTGGAGAAGGCATCGGAGGGCAGCCCCTGCAGCGTCCAGGTCCGCACCGTCGGCGGGGTGGCCAGGAAGCCAGGCAGTGAGAAGCGTGGTGAGCAGGGCACCTGCTCCTCCCGGATCTGTTAGGCAGCCTGTGAGCAGGTGCCTGGCCCCCCAGGAGCACCCCTGCCCCACCAGCACCCCTGGGGGCAGGGAACGCCCCCAGGTCTCACAATTGAGCCCCAGGCAGGATCTAGCCTAGGGGAGACAGGGTAGGGTGTGCCAGCAGGGGGCTCCCTGGGCAGGGCCTGGCACATCTGGGCAGGGCCTGGCACCTCCTTGACCTGTGACCCCTGCCCTTGTGACCCCTCGAGCCCTGCCCCCTGGTCCTCTGACCTCTAGCCCGACCCCTGACCCTGTGACCTACCCCTGGCTTTGTAGCCTTGGCTTTGAGCCCATGACTGATCCCTTGCCCCTGTGACCCCCGACCTATGACCCACAGCTCCTGTGACCCCATGCTCCCAAGACCTGCTCTTGTGCCCCCACAGGTCCTCTGACTTTTAGCCCCTGTGAACCAGGCCTGTGACCCCCCAGTCCATGTACTGCACCCCACCCCTATGACCTTATGACCCCCAGCTGGTGACTCCTGACCCCATGACTTCCATTCCATGACTTCAAAGCCCTGTGACACCCAGTCCAACTCCAACAACCCAATGATCCCATCCCTGTGATCCATGTGACCTATGACCCCCATCTCCATGACCCACAACCCCCATGGGCCCTATGACCCTTAAGTCCATGACTCCAATGACCCCATGATCCCCCGCACCTATGACTTCTAACCCCCAACCCGTGATGTCAAGACCCTACCCATGACCCACAACCCCCATGACCCCCACCAGTGACCTCTGACCTCCAGCCCATGACTCCAGTGACCCCATCATCCCCAGCCCATGACCTCTAGCCCCCAGCACCTCAAAACCTCTACCCATGATCTCGTGTCCCACAACACCCATGGCTCCTATGACCCCTGCCCCTGTAGCCCCATGACCCCCAGTCCATGACTCTAATGACCCCATGATCCCCAGTCCCCATGACTCTGTGACCCCTATGACCCCATGATTCCAAGTCTCTATGACCCCCACCCATAACCCCACGACCCTGCAGCCCATTACCCCATGACCTCAACCCCTCTGCCTCACTCCCTCCATCATGTCATGCCCCGCCTTGAGCACCATGTGACCCCTGCCCTCGTGATGTCCGACCCCCTGACCTGCTTCATCCAGATCTGGGAGACGATCTCGTCACGGTAGTTGGAGAGGAAGGGCCCCATGTAGGACAGAAAGGCAGCAGCCAGCAGGCAGTCACCCACCACGTAGCCCAGGTCCTCGTCCAGGCCCTGCCCAGCTGGGGGTCAGCATGGGGGGCACAGGCATCCCCCAATGCCCACCCCCGGGCACCCCACCAAGGCAGCCCTGGAGCTGGGGAGGTGCCCAAGGTCTACACTGGCACCCTAGGGTGTCAGGGAGGTTGTTCCCACCTGCACGGTCTCTTCCCAGCGGGCCTTCTCGCCCGCAAGCCCTGACACCAGCTTGTCAGCCCGGTCCAGCTTGAGCTCCATGTCCTCAGAACGTGCCCGTAGCTCCTCCTTCTGTGCTAGCTTCTCCTCATACTCCTGCTTCAGCCGCTCCAGCCTCTCTGCCACCTGTGCAGGGACTGGGCTGCAGTCAGGGCACAGGGACCAGGCACTACGGGTATCCCCTCTACGCTAAGCAGGCCTGGTTGTGGTTGGGATGCAGATGAGAGACTTGCCAGGCAGACGGCAGCACCCGCCCCTGGTGGGAAAGGCAAGTACTGCAAGCTAAGCAGGTGTATCTGTAGGCAGGAGCTGGATAGGAGACTGACAGCAGGTACTGCAAGCCAAGCAGGTCCTGCTAGGGTCATCGTGATGGGAAACCATCCACTGTGGAGCAGCAATAACCCCTTGTGGCCACTAGGTGCCCTACTGTGCTAAGCAGGCCCAGCTGCAGTTAGGACATGGATGAGAGACTGCCAGCAGGTGACAGCACCCGGCAGAGAGGGAAAGCAGGCACTGCAGGTGAATCTGTGATGTCAGAACCTGGCTGGGAGACAAAGCTTTGGGGAATGCTGGCCCCTGCCAGAGGTGGGGAGCTGAGGCAGGTAATGCAGGCCCCCCCCCTGCTGTGCTAAGCAGGTTCAACTATGGCCAGGATATGGATAGGAGACCACTTATGAGGGAGCAGCAGTGCCACCTCCCCCTGGTGCCCAGCTGCTCTCCCCATGCACAAACCTCACGCAGCTTGGCCTGGGCTTCAGCCTGTGATGCCTGCTTCTCAGCAAGCTGGGCTGCGGCTGCATTCATGCGTGCACGCTTGGGCTCCACCACACGGTAAACGCGCCCATACATCTGCCAGGGGAGATATGGGGTGTCTGCCTGCCCTGCACCCAGGTGTCCAGGCACTGCTTCCCCTCCCAGCCCAAAGAGAGAACCCAGACATCCAAGGTCCCACCTGACCCCACTCCATTTCCAAGTGCCTGAGGCCCCCCTCTCAGCACAGAGAGAGAGGTTCCCCCTAGCCCAGCCCCACCCACCTCCATGGCACGGACCCACATGCAGAGGGACTTGGCAGCCAGTGAGACACGGCCCACAATGTCTGGCTGGAAGTCAGGCTGGGCACAGAAGCCCCCAATCTTCTTGAGCACCTTGTCTGAGATGTTGTCCTTGTCAAAGTGAATCAGCTGCTTGATGAAGGTTGGCTCACCTGGGGTCAGATGGGGTCAGGCTCACCTCCTGGCCCCAGCCAAGCCCCACTTCTTGCTTCCAAAGCTCTGCCCCCACCCTTTAACTACCCGCCTCCAAGCCACAGGGCAAAAGCTATAGGGCCCTCCCCTCCATTGCAGGGCTGGCCCCTAACCCTTCCTGCAGCCACTAGTCCCACTCCCCAACACAAGTCCAGGCCCCGCCCCCAATCTCACCCTCTCCTGAGGCCCCACCCCATTTAACCCCCCCCCACATCCAGGACTTGCCCCTCCAGGCCCTCCCCCCCATCCCTCAGCCCTGCCCCAGGCACTGCCCACACTCCCCAGGGCTCCATTCCCAGCCTTACCCTCTCCTCAGGCCCCCCCCCCCTTTCAACCCCCCCCTCCATCCTCTCCCCAGACCCTATGCCCCAGAACCCACCACATCCAGGGCCCGCCCCTCTAGGCTCCACCCCCACCCCAGGGCTCCACCCCCCACACACTGAGCTGGCGCTTGGCCTCTGCCCAGCTGGGCTCGCTGCCACGCAGGATCATGACAGCCTGCATGACGGTCTCCACCAGCCCCGGCGGGCGCCCGTATGACTTGATCTCTGTCATGTCCTTCTTGTTCAGCGACTCCAGTGCCTGCAGGGCAGGGGACCGAGTTTGTGGGGGCCCAGGGGGTGGAGACTGCAGAGGGGGTAGGGCCTGGATAGCTGAAGGGGTAGGGTTTGGAGGGGGCAACCTATGATGCATGAGGGGGGTGGAACTTGTGATGGCTAAAGGGGCGGAGTTGGTAGAAGAGGTGGGGCCAAGGGGGTGGAGACTGTGGAGGTAGAGCCTGTGATAGCTGAGGGGGAGGAGTCTGTGCAGGGAGCAAAATCTGCAATGACTCAAGGTACAGAGTCTCTGGAGGGACGAAGCATGTGATAGCTGAGGAGGCAGAGTCAGTGAAGGTGGAGCTTGTTGGCTGAGGGGGTAGTGTCTGGGGGGGGCAGAGCCTGTAATGGTGGATGGGGCAGTCACTAGAAGGGTGGAGCCTGTCAGGCCTGAGAGCTGAGGGGGCAGGGCCTATCGGTCCTGGAGGTGGAGTCTGTGGCAGGAGAAAGGGGTGGAGCTTGTGACTTCTAAAAGGGGAGAAGCCTGTTAGACCTTGGGCGGAGCCAGTGACTTCCACTGGGATGGAGCCTGTGGCCTCTTGGGGCTAAGCCTGACAGCTGAGGAGTGGAGCCTGACAGCTAGGAGGAGGCAGAGTCTGTCCTCCGGGTCCCAGAGGCTGGCCTATCACAGCAGAAGGGGGTGGGCCTGGGGGCAGGGCCTGTGGCCTCCCTCAGCCCCTCCCCCCACCTCCCTGCAGGCACCTTCATGGCCTCCTCCAGTGCGGGCAGCGCCTCTTCTAGGTCCTTCTGTGCGTTGTCAGCCAGCGCCTTGCACTTCACCTCCTCGGCCGCGATCTTCTCGCTGTTGGCTGTCACCGTCTGGGGGGAAGGAGGGGTCAGTGGGGCCTGGTACCCTCCCTGGGGTGGGTGGTGCTCAGGCCTGCCAGGCTGGCACTGCCCGAATCCCCCAGGCTGGCACTTCCCAGACTCCCCAGTATTGGCACTACCCAGATCCTGCAATATTGGCACTACCCAGGCTGGCACTGCCCAGTCTCCCACCCCGGCCTGGCGGCACCTTCTGTTGCTCATCAGCCTCACGCTTCTGCTGGACGATGACCACCAGGTACTCCTCGCACTGGCGCTGCACTTCAGCCACGCGGCGCTTGGCATGTGCCAGCTCTGCTCCCATGGCCTCCACCTTGGCGCGTGTCTCGTCGATCCGCGCCAGTCCCGTGCGCAGCCGCCCAGCCTGCTGGCCCAGCTCCTGCCGCTTCTCACCCAGCAGTCTGCGGTGTGGGGGGCACAAGGACATCTCCCATGACGCACTGTGGCCCCCTTGGGGGTCATAGGCCCTGGGCTGGCCCCGTTTCCCATGATGCATTGCTCTAGAGGGAGTCAGGAGGGGTCACACAGACCCTGGGGGATGGAAGACGACATCTCCCATGATGCAATGGGGCACCATGGGGATTTTGAGGGTCACAGGTCGTGGGCTGGGCCCGTGTCTCATGATGCATTCCTCTAGAGGGAGCCTGGGGGGCTATGGGGAGGGGCTCAAAATATGCCCACAGGCCTCAGGAGGGGAGGTAGTCTCCCATGATGCAATAGAGCAGCTCCAGGGGACTGTGGGAGTCATAGGCTGTGGGCTAGGTCTCCATGTCCCATGATGCCCTGCTCCAGAGAAAGCCTGGGGAGCTTGTGGGAGTGTCATTTCTTAGCTGCATCTCCCATGATGCACTGGGGTGCCAGTGCCCAGGTGTCTTGTGAAAGTTGGGGGCCCTCCCAGGCAAGCTCCGCTCACAGCCCAGCCAGCTCCATCCCTCTCCCTGTCAGCTGCGCCTTGGAGGAGAAAGCCAGGAGGCTCATGGGAGTGGAGGGGAAGCCAAAGCCCATCTTCCATGATGCACCAGGCCTCCCAGGAGACACTGCTCCAGAGTGGGCACCCTGGTGGCTCATGAGAAATGTAGTCCAGGAGCTGGTGCCCTCCTACTCCAGACACAATCTATCTCCCATGATGCACCAGACCCACCCCTGCCCATAACTGCCAGGGGGACCGGGGGGGGGGGGGGGTCATCTGTATCCCAGAATGCACTGAGGGGGCTCATCCCAACAGGACACAAGATCACAGTGAGCCCTGAGCCCTGCTGATACACCTCACTCCCCACCCGCCGCCCCCTGCCCCCCTCAAACCCTGCCAGTGCCCCTCACTCATGACCTGCAGATCCCCTGGCCGTTCCCCTCTATGCCAATGCACGCACTGCCAGGCCCCGCCCACCCCCTGGCCAGTTCCACCCCTTCCTAGGAAGCCTAGCCCCCTCACTTCTTGTAGCCCGAGACCAACTCCAGGTAGCTGCTGGGGGTGACGTAGTTGTGGCGCCGTATCTCCACCAGCATCTTCTGGGAGTAGGTGGCCACAGAGCCATGCACGGCCGTGAAGATCCGTGCCACCTTCCGGGCCATCTGCAGAGCACAGGCACAGCTGTTGGGGCACTGGCAGGGCTGGGGGGATGCGGCAGGGAGCAGCGGGTTGGGAGTGAGGGGTACTGGCAGGGCTGGGGGAAGGTAGAGGGCTGTGGGTCAGGAGTGAGGGGCACCAGCAGGACTGGGGAGAGGACAGGGGACTACGGGTAGGGAATGGGGGGCACCAGCTGGGCTGGGGCAGTGGTGGAGTGTAGGTCTGGCTCATTCACCTCTGGCTGTGGCCCCAGGTCAACTCCCTCCAGGTATTTCTCGGCTACCTCGAGCAATGCCTGGCGCGGCCACTCCGAGAACCAGTCGATGGTAGTGCAGCTAACCAGGGCGGGGTACTGCCGGATCCAGTTCCTGCAGGGGCGGAGGCAAAGGTAGGCACCAGTGCCCCTCATTCCTGACCCACAGTCCCCTGCCCCACCAGCCCTATCAGTGCCCCTCACTTCCAACTGCAGCACCCTCCCACTGGTGCCCCTCATTCCTGACCTGCAGCCCCTGCCCCCCACAGCCCTGCGGGTGCCCCACGCTCCCGATCCGCAGCCCACTCACCGGAAGGGCTCGCCCACAGGGCTGAGGCACAGGACCACATGTAGGTTGTCACGCACCCGCTCAATGAGGAAGGCAAAGAGACTGTCAGGTGTCTCAGGGACCCCCTCAGCCTTGGCTGCATCCAAGAGCAGTGCCTGGATCTGTTGTGGGGGCAAAGGTAGGGAAGTGAAAGGGGCAGGGGGCTATAGGTCAGGAGTGAGGGGCACCAGCAGGGCAGGGGGTGTGGGTTGGGAGTAAGGGGTACCAGATGAGTAGGGGGGGCAGAAGGCTGCAGGTTAGGAGTGGGGGGCATGGCCAGGGCAGAGGGAGTAGGGGTTGAGGTAGGGTGTACACCCACCCTGTTCCACTGATCAGGCTCGTGAAGCACAGGCTGGGGGGGGCAGGAGGGCACTGAGGAGCACAGCGGACACCCACCTTGTCCCACTCGGGCTGGTCAAGCATGAGTAGGGGCATGGGGGGGGGCACCTCATCCCACTCGGACCAGCAGAATGCGGACAAAGGGGCATGGGAGGGACACTGCGGGAGGCAGAGCAGTGGGTACCCACCTCTTCCCACTCATCAGGCCGGTACAATGCGGGCACCTCCCCAGCACTGAGCAGGCTGTTGATGTCCTCCAGAAAGGCCTCATCGGATGCCTGCGAGTCAGTGAAGAGGAAGGTGGTGGGCACCAGCTCTACGCCTGCCTGCCGGTACAGCCGCTTCAGGTCTGCAGGGGCATAGCTATGTCAGTCAGGGGGGTGGGGCCTGAGCCAGGGGAGAGGGGCAGGAGGCCAGGCCAGCACTGGGATGGGGTACCCCTTGGGAACATCAGGGAAGTCATGAAGGACAGGGAAGGGGGTAACACCAGGACGGGCAGGACCAGGAAAGCAGTGGCCGGGACTGGCGGGGGGCCAGGACAGGGGGAAAGTCCAGGGGCGGAGCCAGGGCAGTAGTGGGCTAGGCTAGGGGTGGGGCCAGGATAGGTGGGTGGGGCCAGGATAGGGGGCAGGGACAGGACGGGGTAAATCCAGGGGCACAGTCAGGACAAAGGCAGAAGAGGGCCATGGTAGAGGCCTCCGCCCTGTGCCAGTACTTCAGGGGATATGGCAGGGATAGGTCCAATGACAAGGCCAGGACAGATGTAGGCATGGCTGGGGGTAGGGGTGAGAACAGGGGGTGGGGCCAGGACATCAGATTGATCCAGAGGCGGGGCCAAGACAGAGGTGTGGCAGGGCTGGGGGCAGGACAACAGGTGGACCTGGGGGCAGTAGCCTGGATACGGGCTTTGGCAGAGGCAGCAGGGTCTGGACATGGGTCATGGCAGAGGGAGTGAGGCCTGGATGCAGATCTTGACAGTGGGGCAGGGCTGGCGCTGGGGGCAGGCCTCACCATCGCGGAAGTCCTGGCGCCGGTAGTGGCGTGCAGGCTGGATTTGGAAGGTGCAGTACTGGCACAGGGCAGAGGCGAGACGCGCCAGGCTCTGGCGCCCACTGCCCCCGATGCCAACCAGTAGCAGGTTGCCCTGTGGCTGCCCAATGACTCGAACAATGCGCATGACTGCAGGGGGGAGGCAAATGAGATGGGAAGGGTGTGGCCAGGGATGGCTCCACCCCTGGCCCAGCCCCTCTAACCCCACCCATGTCCACACCTCCCCTCATTGCCCACTGTTTACTCCCCTCACCCAGGCCCTGGTCCCTTGCCCACTCCTTCTCCATGCCAGGCCTCACCCCCTGCCCACTTGGGCCCTGCCCCTAGCTCACTGTGCTCGATGGCGTCGCGGAAAAGCACGAGGCACAGGGGCACAGCACCAGGTGCCTGGTTGTGCTCGGCCAGCACCCGCTCCATTTCAGCCCGCAGTGCGCCCAGGTCAGCCAGCTCTTCATACACCCGCCGTGCCCCCAGGAAGTCCCCTGCAAGGGGAAATCCAAGCGTCTGGGCACCCACACACCAGCCGGAGAGGACCCAGGTACCTGGTCCCTCACACACCAGCCCCTCCCAGAGCCATAGGGAAACTCAGGCATCTGGGCACCCACATGCTGGGGTGGATCCAGACATCTGCACCTCCTCCCTGAGCCAGAGAGAACCCAGGCGTCCGGCCCCCCAGGCTTACCAAAGAGGGGCGGGCGCTTGGAGGGGCAGAGTCCGTGGAAGGTGAGGTCGAAGAAGGTGCCCAGCTTCTCGCCTACGATGCCCGTGAAGGCCTCGGCATCACCCACATCCACCAGCCGGTCAGCAAAGACCCTGTGGGCAGCCCAGATGCCTGGGTTCCTCCCAGGCCTAGGGGAGGCAGGAAGCCCAGACGCCCTAGGTTCTCTGGCTGGCAAGGGGAGTGGGGCACCCACCTGAAGCACTCATGCACCCAGAGACGGGTGAGGCTGGTCTTGGTGTCATGGAAATCCTTGTGCGATCGCAGCAGCCCCTGGAACACCTGTGCGGGGGGTGGGGCAGGCACTGTGCTGGCACTGATCCAGCCGGCAGCCTGGGCACAGTGCCACCCAGCCCAGTGCCCCACTCCTACCCCCACCCTCCCGACCCCAAAAAGGACCTTGGCAATGTCACGCAGGCTGAACAGGTAGTGGATGCGGGCAGGTGTGGGCAGGAAGCGTTGTGCCACGCTGTGGTACAGCTCCACCGTGGCCTCCGTCACCACTGGCCCCAGTGGCTTTACATTCTCCTCAAAGGCCTGAAGCTTCTGGTTCAGCAGCGTCCCGAAGATGCGGCGGATCTGGGAGTCCTAGAGGGGATGGGGAGGGGGTGCATGGGGCATCCAGGCACAGTCTGGCACTGGCTGGCCCTTGGCTCCCTGCTCCACCAGTACCCCTCACTCCTGACCCGTGACCCTCTGCCCCGCCCAGCCCTGCAGGTACCCCTCACTCCCGACCCACAGCCCCTGCCCCCTGGCCCTGCAAGTACCCCTCACTCCTGACCTGCAGCCCCCCCGCCCTTCCTGCCCTGCTGGTGCTGCTCACTCTGGACCCACAGCTTTCTGTCCCCCTGCCTCCTCCCAGTGCCTCTTAGTCCTGACCCGCATCCCCCTTACCGAGGGGAAGGTCATGTTGATGAGGTTGAACCTGCTCTGGAGCCGGGGGGAGATCTCGGTGCGGCCTCCCCCAGGGGGGCCCATGGCTGCCAGGAGGAACATGTCCTGTGGGGGAGAAGACAGGGGCATGGTGCTAGGGGGGCATGCTGGCACTGCCAGGCTGGGAGGGCCCCATGCTCAACAACCCAAAAGGCTCCAAGCAGCAAATACAATCCCAAGGGTGACAGAGGAGACTGCGGTGCCCCTCAATCATGAACCACAGCCCCCTCTCCCCCACCCTCGGCCCTACCAGTGTCCCCCCACTCCCAAACTGCAGCCCCTCACCTTGATGTGCTTGGGGCTCTGCTTGGCCCGGTCATACCAGAAGCCATAGTCCAGCCACTGGCGCAGAAGCTCGAGGGGGGGCTGTGCCCCAAAGGTATCACGTGCTGGCATGTTGAGGTCGTCCAGGAAGGTGGCAAGGCTCTTGCCACCCAGCGGCATGTACACGCCCTTGGTACGCTTCTCCACGCGGCTCTCCACGGCACTCTGCACATTGCTGGATGAAGTCTGCGGGTCACCGGGCCATGAGGCTTTGCTGATGCCTTTCATTCCCAACCCACAGTACTCACCCCAGCCCTGCTGGTGCCCCGCACTCCTGACCTACAGCCCCTGGGTCCTGCCAGTGGCCCTCACTCCCAACCTGCAGACCCCTGCACCCCCTAGCCTTGCGGGTGCCCCTCATTCCCAACCTGCAGCCCCCTTCCACTGGTGCCCCTCACTCCCAACCTTGTAGCCCTGCCCCCCAGACCAGTGCCCCTCACTCCCTATCCAAAGTCCCTTGATTCTCCCCCCTACTCCTGCCCTGCCAGACAGCATGACACCCTCCCACCAGGCCCCCTTCCTCCCCCAATCTCTGTCCCAGGGAGTCCAGGGCAGTCCAGACTCCTGAGTCTCGCCGGCACCTGGGCGGACATGTTGACGGTGAGCACAGCCCAGGCAGCGCGGTCCAGGCCCTGCAGGACACCCTGGGCGATGGAGGTCTTGCCGGTACCCACGGGGCCAACAAGCAACACGGGGCTCTGGGCTGAGAGCAGTGCTGTCACGAGGTGGTTGTAGCGTACCGTGTCCACTGTGGGCACCAGGATCTTGTGGAAGGGGACACTGGGCAGAGGAGCAGGGGATTCACAGCAGGGCTGAGCCTGGCACCCACTTTCTTGTTGAATGGGCCAGCCTGAATCCAGCCCCCCCCCACCTTGCTGCATGGTCTAGCCTGAGGCTGGCACCCCCCTCCCTGCCATATGGACCAGCCCAAATCTGACACCACACCTCTCAACTGTATGGAGTAGTCCAAGTCTAGCACCCCCCATCCCTGCCACATCGACCAACAACCCAAGTCTGCCCTGCCCCAGCTTGCATGGACTAATCCAAGTTTGGCATCCCATCCCTGCTGAATGAACCAGTCCCAGTCTGGCACCCCACTCTCTGCCAAATGGACCAACACCCAGTGGGGGTGCCAGTCCCAGTCTGGAACCTCCATTCCCAACTGAATGGATTAATCCAAGCCGGGAACCCCTCTCCCTGCTTGAATGGGCCAGCCCAAGTCCGGCACCCCACTCCCTGTCAAATGGACCAGTCCAAGCCTGGCTCCCCCATCCCTGCCACACGGACCAGGCCTGCTCCCCCTCCACCGAAGCAGTGCGTGAACCAGCCCTGGTTTCCCTCCATCCTCATGCCCCCCTGCATCCCGTCTGTGCCAGGCGCTCACGTAGGCAGGTAGCGCCACATCTTGGGCAGCTTGTCCTCAAACGAGGCCCAGTTCTTCCTCTTGACGTCCACAAAGTACTCGTAGACTGTGTCCTGCTGGGCCACAAGGAGCCATGAGGTGGGGGAGGCTCCAAACACCAGAGAACCCAGGAGTCCAGGGAGCTCAGGAATCCCTCACGCCCTGAGCTCAGCCCTCCCCGGGGATGGGGCACCTTATTGGGGAAGGAGCCCTCCATCTCACGGACGTAGGTGTCGATCCGCTTGCGGCCCTCCTCATCCACAGCTGCGCATACCGACCAGATCATGCTGAACAGGAAGTACATCTCCAGCACCGTGCCGTAGCTCTCCACATCTGCCGGGTTCACCTGGAGAGGGGGAGAGAGAAGGGGGGTCCAGGGCAGGAGAGCAACAAGAATGGGGAGCTGAGACCTCTGAAATGCTGACTTGATATACCTAGAATGACGAGTTGACAGATCTAAAGCAATGATATGAGGTACTTACAACAGTGAGTTGACAAACCTAGAACAGGATTGTGTATCTAGGCCAATTAGCTGATGTAACTAGAGCAATTAGTTGACACACCTAGAATGGCAGACTACTTAGACTATTGAGCTGACACCTAGAGCAATCAGTTGACATACCTAAAACAATAAATCATCATACCTAGAACATCAGAACACTTGTCAGCTTGATAGTCTAAGCAGTCTGATGTTCTAGGTACACCAACCAATTGCTCTACATGTTAGCTCAATAGTTTACCTGGAGCAATTAGTTGATGTACCTAAAACAGCAGACCACTAGACTATTGAAGCTGACAGCTAGAGCAATTAGTTGATATACCTAGAGCAATTAGTTGACGTATCTAGAATGCCCAGCCACTTAAGATTATTGAGTGGACACCTAAAGCATTAGGTTGACCAGAATATGTAAGTAATCTACTCAAATCAGGCTGGTATAGCAAAAACATCAGGTTGACATATCTAGAACATCAGACTGACATACCTGGAATCTAGAACAGAGGTGCTCAACTCCTAGTTCACAGGCCAAGTCTGGCCTACAGTGCCACATCACCCCACCCACAGATCTTCCTACGGGTCCAGAAATGTCCAGACTGGTGGGGAACATCAAGCTTAGCATGTCAGACAAGAGGACAGGGCAAAGTCCCAATCCCGGCTGGGCAGGGGTAGCGTGGGTCCCTGGTGCCAAACCCTGACTAGGTGGAGGCAGCGCACATCTCTACACTATCCCACCCAACCCAGACTAGTTTCACAGTGCTCAAGTCTAGTACCTAGAACAAAGAAAGGCAAAATGTGGCCCATGGGCCAGATGCAGCCTGCTGGGATTCTATCTGGCCCGCAAGGCCCCTAAAAGATTTAGAAAATTAATACTTATCTGCCCCTGGCTGCCTGTCATGTGGTCCTTCATGGTTTGCCAAAACTCAGTAAGCAACCCTCCATCTGAAATAATTGCCTGTCTCTGATCTAGAATGTGAGGGTGTGGTGGTATGTCTAGTTTGATGTAACTGGAATATGGTGTGGGTGAGGTGGATCTCAGTTGAGATTTCATAGACATTAGGGCTGGAAGGGACCTCAGAAAATCCAGTCCAGCCCCCCGCCCAAAAGACAGGAAGTCAGCTGGGGTCATAGGATCCTAGCAAGATAAGCTGGGACATACTTAGAACATGGAAGTGTGATGGAGTGGGTCGAAGTTGACATGTCTAGAATGTGAGGGTGGGTCTAAGGAAACGTATCTAGAAGGGTGCAGTTCTAGATTCCAGGAAATAAGGACTCAGCCACTCAGCTCTATGTTGAGACATCTAGAACATACACAGCAGGGGGCAGTTCTTGGCTGATAAGCCTAGAATGTCCCTAGCCTACCCCATTCTCAGGTCTAGGTTATGAATCTAGAATGTGAGAATGTGGTGGAGTGGGGCTAGCTTGATGCACCTAAAATGTGAGGGTGTGGGGTGGGTTAGATTGATGTATCTAAAGCATGAGGGTGCAGTGGAGTGAGTGTAAGCAGACATACCTAGAACATGAATGTTCCAGGAAATAAGGATGCAGCCACTCAGCTCTATGCTGGCACATCTAGAATATACAGATGCAGTGGAGGCAGTTCTTGGTTGATACAACTAGAATGTCCTGAACCTACTCCACTCTTGGGTCTAGGTTGATGTACCTAGAATGTGAGGGTGTACTGAAGTGGGACTAGATTGACATGCCTACAACATGAGGGTGGGGTAGGGTGGGTCTAGGTTGATGTTACTAGAATGTGAGAGAGTGAAAGTAGATGTACCCTGAATGTGAGGGTTCCAGGAAATAAGGACACAACCACTCAGCTCTTCGTTGGCACATGTAGAACATATAGACATAGTGGGGGTAGTCTTCAGTTGACACACCTAGAACATCCCAAACCTACCCTGTTCCTCAGGTCAAGGTTGATACATCTAGAATGTGAGGGTTGGGTGGGGTGGAACTAGGTTGATGTACCTAGAATGGGAGAGGGTGGTGGGGTGGGTCTAGGTTGACATACCTAGAACGGGAGAGTGTGGTGGGGTGAGTCTAGATTGATGTACCTGGAACACGAGGGTGCAGTGGGATGAGTGTAAGTAGATGTACCTAAAACATAATGATTCCAGGAAATGATGAGGTCATGCAGCTCTATGTTGACACATCTAGAATGTACAGATGAAGCAGGGACAGTTTGCAGTACCTAGAACATCCCCAACCTCCCACGTTTTCAGGTCTAAGTTGATGTGCCCAGAACATGAGGGTGGGTGGGGTGGGTCCAGGTTGACATGTTGAGAACGTGAGGGTGCAGTTCTAGGCTCCACAAAATAAGGGTGCAGCCCCATAGCTCTGCGTTGGCACAGCTAGAAAGTAGTTGCAGGCGGGTGGCCCTTGGTTGCTGCACCTAGAATATCCCTGACCTACCCCATTCTCAGGCGTGGCCAGGGCTGAAAAGAGGCGGCAGAGGGCCACAACACCGCTGTACTCAGGCACGGGGACCAGCTCGCGGCAGTTGTCTCTCTTGAAGGCTAGCATCTTGTCCAGGAATTTGTCAAACATGCGCTGCAGGGTCTCAGCCTCACTCTGGGAGGAGCAATGGGGCATCTCAGCCTCTCAGCAGGAGACATCCACCCCGTGGAGCACCCTTGGCTCTCAGCCTGGCTGCCCACCCACCCAGGCACCTTAGGGCGCCGCTCAATCCAGGAGTGGACATAGGGCCTCCAGCCCAGGTCACTGTAGTCCATGTAGACCACACCGCAGCGGGACACTGTAGCTGGAGAGGCCACTGCCAGGTTCTCCACCTCGAAGAGCAGTGAGACCTATGAGGGGCACTGGGGTTCAGGGCTGTTGGTGGGACCCTGCCCTTCAACTACCCCTAAACGCCCCCTCCCCCAGCATAGCACCATCGGGTAGACCCACCCCAACATGGCACCTCCCTCCCCAACACAGATTCCCCTCACCGTGCTCCCACCACATACCCTGGTACCTCCCTGCTAGACCTCCTGCTCTGGCCCCCAGCATAGCACCCCCTACCAGACCTGTTGTGCAATGCTGCCTTCTGGCCCCTCACCCAGGCCCTGCCAGACCCTCTCTTCCCAGCCCGGCACTCCCTACTGGTCCCCGACCCTGTCCCTGTCCTGACACCGCCTGCTGACTCCAACCCTGTTCCCATCCCAGTGCCCCCCCTCTGGACCATACCACACCTGCTCAGGCAGGGCGATGCGCTCCCCATTGGTGAGCGTCAGCACCTTGTTGTCGTCCATGACCGAGTTCATGCTCTCAATCCACAGAGTATCCACAGGTCCATCGAACACCACCCACTTCTCGTCTGGCCTCTCATCTGCCAGGAGGGGCCCATGAGCAGCACTCCCTGTCCTCTGGTCCCTTCCTGCCCTGGGAGTGACTAGCTCCATCTCCTCCTCCCAGCCCAGGGCCCTGCTGTGGGGCTCTGGGAGCTGAGCTAGGGGCTCTGGACTCTCTTGGACTGGGGTGGGTGCAGGGGGGAGCAGTATGGGAATTCACAGGGTAGGTGAGAGAGTGGCCCTGCATTGTGGCCTCTAGGGGGCATCGAATCCCCAGTGCAGTACCCCTGGGTGGATGGTGGGGAGAGGGAGCCGACTGGTGTCGGCCGTGTCACCAGGCCCGCAGGCCTGTGTGCCAGCCCTACCCCCACCCAGCTCTGCACACCCGTCGCTCCCGTCAGCCACGATTAGCCTTGATATTGGGGTCAGCTGTGGGCCCTCCCCCCGTGTCTCCTAGCAACAGCAGCCATGTCTGCCCACCACCTCAGCCTGGCACGCACAGCCTTGCCCTGCGGGCACCAGGATGTGGAAGCACGGATGCTGGGCTCAGGGAAGGGGCTGGGCTCAAAGGTTTGATGCCACCCCCCTCCCATATCTAGATGCCATCTACGTGTATGGTCCTAGTATGCCCTGGATAGGCATGGCCTGGGGGGCTGAGGGCAACCCCTCCACGGGGGCCCCACTTACCTGCACATGCTGAGCGCATGACACTGGACAGGATGCCATCTGTCCACTCACTGGTGCTGAGGTCATACTCCCCATACAGCTCCCCCAGTGACAGGGCCTTGGGGTTAAGGGGGAACTCCTGACAGGGGCAGAGACATGGCCGTTGGGGTGGCGGCAGGCCTGGCCCCGCCTGGCATAAGGCAGAAGTCTGTGGGGGTTCCCCAGGCCAGGTGTTCCCAGAGGACCAAACAGCTCAGGGTTCAAGGCCCAGGATGCAGCAAGATGGAAGAAGCCCCCAGTATGCCACCCGAGTCCAGCACACCTCACTCAGGGCAGGGCCGGGCCATCCCCAGAACTTGTCCCCTTGAGATCCAAAAAGCTACCTGAGATCTGACCCGAGTCCTTCTAGCCAGGATTAGCCTCCATAGCTTACTCCCAGGAGAGGAAAGAAGGCCCCTGAGATCCCATTCAAGTCCAGCACATCCCACTCAAAGCAGGGCTGTCCCCACATCTTCCTCCATGGAGATGGAAGAAGCCCAGTGAGATCCCACCCGAGTCCTTCTGGACAGGATTAGGCCCAGTAGTCTCTATTGAGGAGAGGGAAGAAGGCCCCTGAGATGCCTCCCAAGTCATGAATGCCCCTCTCAGGACAGGGCTGTCCCCAGACTTTCTCTGTGGAGAGGGAAGAAGCTCGCTGAGATCCCACCCAAGTCCCCCTGGACAGGATTAGCTCCCATAGCCTATTCACAGGAGATGGAAGAAGCCTCTGAGATAGCATCCAAGCCTACCACCTGCCACTCAGGGCAGGGCTGTTCCCACAACTTGCCCTGTGGACAGAAGCCCCCAAAATCCCTTTGGATAAATTTATCCCCTATGGCCTATATCCAGATGGAACAAGGCCCCCAAGATCCCACCTGAGCCCCATCCCCAGGAGACAGATGTGTTTCCCCTGCCCCCGTGTCTGCAGGACCCCGCCACTGACCCTGACAAGGTTGTAGGTGAGATCCCCGCCCCGGTGCAAGGCCGACAGGGCAGCCTGCAGGGCGCGCCAGGTCACTGTCTTGCCACTACCAGTGCCGCCCACGATGACGGTGGAGTGGCGCGAGTTCTTGGTCTCATGGAGCTGGATCACCTTGGTGATGGTGAGGGGTGTTACCTGGAGCCCCACCTCCTTCAGCTCCCCCTCAATGGCCTCCTTCAGCTGCAGGGAGGGCAGAGGATATTCAGTCATGCTCTACACTTTCCTAAAGCCCTTGGCCCAACCCCCTCACTCTAAATCCACTGCTGGCATCAGGGGGGTGAGATGGGGGCAACCTCAGGCCTCAGTCCCTGCCCCCAGATGAGACCCTAGAACTCAGGAGTCCAAGAAGCCAGGTCAAATCCAAGAGACCCCCCTTCCCCATGGCACAGAGAGAACCCAGGTGTCCTGACCCCACAATCCCAAATCCAGAAGACCCGCCCTCCCCTCCCCACACCAAAACGAGGACCCAGGAGTCCTAGAATGCCTCTTGGGTGCGGTGCCCCTAGCTGGCACCAGGTGGCACTGCGGCACCGCAGCACAGACCTTGCCATAGTCGATGATGGGAGACTCAATGCCTGGGAAGAGGTCCTGGACAATGCCAGCGAAGAGGGGCAGGTCACCAGAGGTCAGCTTGGCCACATTCATGTCCTTCATGGCCAGGAGCAGGATCTGGGGGACAGCTGGGTGAGGGCATGGGGACAAGACCCCTACCCCGGTGCCTGGGGGGGGGCTTCTGGATCCCCCCTATGTCCCAGTGTGCTCTGGGGCCAATCCCAGTCTGACCCATCCCGCAAACCTCTGCCAAGCCCACTTTGACCTCATGCTGTAACCTCCTTCACCCTGGTCAGATACGGCCAGCACCGTGGGGAGCTTGTGGATCTCTCATGGGGTATCCCAGCGTGCCATGGCGGCAGGACTGACCTCCTCATCGGTGAGGTCACCATGGGCGCGGCGCTTGCGCCCAGCATAGCGCAGTAGGGACGTGAGTGCCCGCAGCCCAAAGTCGTAGTGGTCCTGCCGGGAGAGCTGCTGCTGGGCCAGTGAGTACAGTGTGTAGACCTTCTTGGCCAGCACCTGGGGGCAGGAGGGGCATGGCTGCCATCATGGTGCCAGCCTCTGCAGTGAGGGGTGGGGGGAAAGCACCACCCCCCTGAGCTGGCGCCCAGTCAGAAAAGAAACATCCTCCCGTGTCCATCCAACTGGCTCTGGAGACACCAAGGAAGGGGGTCCTGCTTCCAGTTGAGTCACTAGAAACCAGTGGTTGGGTGGTAATGGGGGGTCCTCATCTCCCACAGCAAACCAGTGCTCCCAGTATGGAGTGACTGGACCCCCAGACTAGGATGTGAAAGCCCCTTGAGCCCCTCAGCATGCCTGAAACATCCCCCATTGGCCACCCAACAGTGGCTCAGTAATGAACAACCAACAACCCTGTTCTTCACGCTCTGCAGCAGATCAGTGTTCCCAGTATGGGGTGACTGGACCTCAAAGTGGGCTGTGAACCCCACCCCCCGTATCATCAATATACCTAGAAACATCCCCCCCTACCACACAACCACTGGTTTCCAGTGACCATCCAACAAGTGACTTAACTGGAGTCAATGATGACCAACGAATGACCCTGTTCCTCACACTCCCACAGCCAACCAGTGCTCCCAGTGTGGTGGGACTGGGCACACTAGCCACTCCCTCCCCCTGTACCTTGCAGTTGCTGAAGCCTTCGGCAAAGAGGATGATCTCCGCGATGAGGGTCGAGTCAGGCACCACCATGGCGATGGGCCGAAACATGGATTTGAGGTTGTCGGGCAGCTCCGTCCGCCCGGCGTAGCCTGCACGTGGCACCATGGTGAAGAACCCAGGAATCCGGCTCAGAGCTGGGACACCTGGGCTCCCTCCCTGACATGAGAGCAGGGGTGGGGCCTACTGGATCTGGCTGGGGGTCAGGATGCCTGGGTTCCACGAGGAGAGGGTGGGGTCTCTTGGACAGGACTGGGTTGGGCACAGCTAGGTTCACTCCCTGGCTTGTGGATGATTGAATGTGGGTGGGGGTCAGGACACCCGGGTTCCACGAGGATGGAAATGGGATCTCTTGGCCTGGCCTGGGGTCCCAGACACCTGGGTTCCCTGCTCATTGGCAGGAGCCTACCTGGGTTCATGGTGATGAAGATGCCGCAGGAGGGAACCAGGCGGATGCGGTGGCCCTCGAAGGCGAAGGTGGCCAGGCCAGCTGCCAGAGCCGAGAGGATGGACAGGATCTGCTGGGCCACTACCGACAGCACTTCCACATTGATGCGGTTGAACTCATCAAAGCAGCCCCAGGCACCTGTCTGCAGGGAGGGGTGGGGAAGGTGGTAGTCAGGGGCAATTCCCCCCGCTCTACCCCTCTCCCTACCCATGTGCCCTGCGCTGGGGCAGGAAGACTGCTGGGAGGGTGGGGTGGAGCAGGGCAACTGTATCCCGAGATGCAGCCAGCTCTGGGGTGGAGCAGGGGGACAACATCCCCTAAGATGCAGCCAGCTCTGAGGGGGTAGGGGGAGATCTATGGGCTCTGATTGGCCGAGGCTGGGAGGACATGGGGGAGAAATAAAGGCAGGTGCTGGGGCCCAGATATCTGGGTTCACTTTGCTCTGAAAGGGAACTGGGCTGTAGGGGTGAGGACCGGGGACACCTAGGTTCTGTGTTCAGCTGGAGTATGGGGGGCAGCGAGAGTAGCCACGGGCTCAGCTCAGAGCCTGGACACCTGGGTCCATGCCCAACTGGGGTGAACTGGGGGGGGAGGGGGCACTGCTGGCTCAGCTCAGAGACCAGACACCTGGGTTCTACACCCAGCTCCCAGCAGAGGGAGGCAGTGAGACAGGGCCCAGGGCTGGGGAGGAGACTGGGCTGAAGTGGGGCAAGCTGGGGGAAATGAGAAACCCAGATGCTTGGGTTCTCTCCCCAGCATGTGGATGAGGGCAGAGCTGGGACGCCTGGGTCTCCAGGCAGAGGGAGCTCACCTGGGCCAGGCCAGAGTACATGCGGCCCATGGACTTGTAGTCGAGGCCCTCAGAGCAGTTGACCACAATGACGTACATGCCCAGCGCCTTGCCCAGGTCCTTCACCGTTTCCGTCTTCCCTGTTCCAGCTGGGCCCTTGGGGGAGCCGCCACGGTGCAGGTGCAGTGCCGTGGTCAGCGTGATATAGCACCTGAAGGGGGCAGATGCTCAGTCCCCACTCCCCCAGAACCCAGGTGTCTGGGCACACCCCCCCCGACCTACCAAAGACCATTTTCCCAGAGCCAGGGGGAGAACCCAGGTGTCCAGGCACTACTGGAGCCCACTCTCCTTGCAGAGCTGGGCAGAGATCCCAGACATCCGGGCACCCATTCCACTGACCTACTGGAGCCCATTTTCCTCCCAAGCTGGGCTGGGCTGGGAACCCAGGCGTCCGGGCACCCACGCCCAACCTAACAGAGAACACTCTCCTCCCAGAGCTGGGCAGGGAACCCAGTCCCCTGCACCCCTACCCCTGAGCTGGAAAAGAACCCAGGCATCTGGGGCACCTGTCAGTGAGGGGGGTGATGACGAGGCGGGGGGCAGTGCCCAGGTACTCATAGCCGTAGGGAAAGTGAGCATTGGTCTGGCGGAT
The DNA here is from genome assembly GCF_052110815.1 of Crocodylus siamensis. NCBI lineage: Eukaryota > Metazoa > Chordata > Crocodylia > Crocodylidae > Crocodylus > Crocodylus siamensis. Next base: position 20,138,529 of record NC_143400.1, on the reverse strand, counting down.
CACACAGTCGTCCATGTCCTGGGAGGCAAGGTCAGGGATCAAAGATCAGTGCCCCCAGCCCTGTGTCAATCACCCCCCAAACTGCCCATCTGTCCCCACCCCTGCAGCCAGGAGGGAGAGAACCCAGATGTTCCCGCCCACCCCAGGGACACTTCTTCCAGCACCCCCAGCAGGAACCCAAACACCTGGGTTCCACCAGGAGGGCGAAGTGGGACTCCCGGCTCATGCCAGGGCCCCGGACATTTGGGTTCCCAGCATGGTGCCCCCACCCGAACCTTGTCCCAGTAGAGGCGCAGCTGGCTTAGCCAGTCGAAGGCACTGGGCTCAGGCACAGGGCAGCGGTGGAGCCGGTCAATGACGTCTCGTGCATGCACCTCCACTGTCACCAGTGCCACCACCTTGAGACGCAGCAGCTTGGGCAGGCTCCCGCGCAGTGCCTCTGAGTAGCGGTGCAGCAGGGACACCTGCAGGGGGCCCAAATGCCTGAGTTCTCAAGGGGGGGGTGGGGGGGCAGGGAGCCTGGGCTCTGTCCCAGAGCAAGCCCAGACACCTAGGTTGTGAATGGGGAAGGGAGCGAAGAGAAGCTGAGCCCAGATGCCTGGGTTCTCAATGGGAGGGGGCAGGGAGAGGGGCTGGGAGCCTGGGCTCTATCCCAGCTTAAGCCCGGGTTCTCACTGGCTGGGGGCTAGGGGGTGAGAGCAGGAGGGACCTGGGAGCCTAGACTCCTGGGTTCTCACTGGCTCTGGGAATGGAGGAGGCCTGGGAGGTTGCGGGGGGCTGGGGCCTGAGAGCCCAGACACCTGGGTCCGCGCTGCCTGGAGGCCCTGCCGGAGGGGAGGGGAGGGGGGGTCTCACCTGTTTCTTTTTCATGACCTTGAGGAACTTCCTGTCCCCGCGTTCCTTGCAAGTCAGCAGGCATTTGGTGACATCGGCTGTCCACTGCATCTGGCTGGCCGCGATCACCAGCTGGGGGGCCCATAGGGTGGGTGGGGAGCACAGACCCAAGCCAGCCCCGGAGGTCAGGGGCATAGACCCCAGGGTGCCCAAAGGGGGAGAGGGGGATTCTTAACTGAGAGAGCAGGGAACCAACTCCACGTGGCCTGGCACCAGCTCCCAGTGACCTCCCCAACCAGACCACAGACCCCTAACTTGGCCTCCTTCCCGTGACCTCCCTGATTGTTGACCCTCAAACTCCTAAACACCTTCAACCCTGATCTGTGACCCCTACCTTCGCCCTTCCTGACCCCCATTGACCCCTCCCTTTCCCTTGACCCCAACTCCTTATGACACTCACCCCTGATCCTTGACTCCAGACACCCTACCTCCTCCCTTTCCCAACACAATGACCCCTCCCCTTCCCTTGACCACAATCCCTAATGACATTCACTCCTTCACCCTTGACCCGACCCCCAACAACCTTCCCCCATGATCCCTCCCTTCCCCTTGACCCCAGCCCCTAATGATACTCATCCCTTGACCCGTGATCCCAGACTCCCAACAACCTCCCCTTTTCCCAATCCCCCAATGACCCCTCCCCTCCCTTTGACCCCACCCCTAATGACACTCACCTTAATCCCCAACATCCCCCTTCCCAACCCACAATGGCCCCTTCCCTCCCCCGCTTGACCCCAACCCCTAAGAACATTCACCCCTGATCCTTGACCCCAGACCCCCAACAACCTCCCCACTTTCCCGAACTCTCAATGACCCCTTCCCTCCCCTTGACCCCAACCCCTAATCACACTCATGTCCTGACCCTTGACCCCCAACCTTCCTCCTGCCCAACTCCCAATAACCCCGACCCTGGAGCCCAACCTCTCCTTCCATTAAACCAACCCCAATGACCCCCCCTCACTCCCCTGAACCTTAACCCCCGACCCCAGCAAGCCTCCTCCATCCTCTGACCCCCTATCCATCCCCTTTCCTTGTCCTCTGCCCCGCCCTTGATTTCCTGCACCTCCCCCTCCCCTGCTGCTCAGCAGGTGGGGGTGGGCTAAGACTCCCCACCCAAACTCATTCTACATGTGACCTCTGCCAATGCAGCTGAACCACAGCTTGAGGGGACCTTGCTGGGATCTGTCCCAGCCTGGCGTTTACATGCCCCCCCCCCGCACCTACTTGCCCCACTCAGCACCCACCTGCCCGGCCCACTCCTTCACCCACTTATCACGCTTAGTGAGCATCTTCTTGAGTGCCAGGCGGCAGTTGCGCAGCAAGTCCCTCAGTGTCCAGCGCATGGTGCGCTCCACATCACACAGCCACTCCTGGGGGGGGTAGGGGGAGGGGGGCACAGTATATGGCTCAGAAGGGCAATTCCGAGGGGGGCTGGGCAAGGGGATGTGCCCCACCCCAGAGGCGGCTGCCTGTAAGCCAGAGATCATGGCTGAAAGCCCCACCCCAGAGGTGGCTGTATTGCAGGCCGAGACATGGAATGAGGGGTGGAAGCAGCATGGCAGGGGGGACACAGTGTGGCCTGGGCACCCAGGGAGGCTTCCTCTGGTGCAGCAATGGGGCCAGCTCTGTGGTGGAACAAGAGGACTGTACCCCTGGAGATGGAGCCAGCTCTGGGGTAAAGCAGGGCTATCACACTCACCTCCACAGGCCCCTCCAACAGCACAGGGTGGTTGAACTCCACATACTCCCCATCCAGCGAACACATGCCCACAGCCTCTGATCTGTTGCCCATGCCCACCTGGGGTGGAGCAGAGAGCAGCGCTAGCTCCTGGGTCTGGTCTCAATGGGGGCAGCCTTGCGGGAGCCCATGACATCAGCAAGGGACAGTTTGAAATAGGAAGTGAAGGGCTGGGGATGTTGAGGGGGGCGGGGAAACAGGCCCCCATGGTCAATGGGGCTGGATAGAGCAGGACCTCTAAGGTGGAGTGGGGCAGACCTAGAAGGGGTGGGGCCTATTCCCTGAGCTGGGGGAGGGGAATCTGGAAGAGTCGGTGCCAGTTCTGAAAGCAGCGGGACCAGGGCTGAAAAGGGCATGGCCAGAATGAGGGCCCCGGCCCTAGATGCCCCATGGGTATAAGAAGCCTGGGCAGGAGCCAGTCTAGGTCTGTGGGCGGGATGCAGGGCCTGTGGGGGTGATGCCCGGAGGCAGTGCCCAGCCAGGCCGGGCCGGGAGGGGGGAAGCACCTTCTGGACACGGAGGGCGCGCAGGCTATCAAAGCACTTCTTAAGGTGGGGTTGGACGGCGTCAGGGCTGCGGGCCTGGCCCAGCACCTCCAGCAGGTCATCGTTAGACAGGAAGTAGAAGCGGGGGAAGACGCGGCGCTTGGTCTCCAGGAACATGTCCAGCGACTTCTGGATGTCCTCCAGTGCCCCCGCCATCGCTGCCAGTGTGTCCAGCAAGCCTGGCATGGGGCGGGTGAGAGGGTAGCACCCTTTTGTGGCACCCCTTGGCCACTGCGAGCATCTAGTCTTGCCATGCGAAGCACCCTAGAAAGCAACCACGGGCATCCCCTGTGCCCTGGAGTTGCTGCCCACCCCGCCAGGCACCTGGGTAACGGGTGCCCCGCAGAGCATTGGCATCCCGGCTCAGGCGGTCCATGATGGCTTTCCAGCTGGCATTGATCTGGTCGAAGGAGGCTGACTCCTCAGGCAGCTGCTTCCGGATGTCCTCGCCCTGGAAGATGTTCTGGGGGGCAGGTAGGAGGTCATGGATGCCAGGCCCCAAGGGCTATGGCTGTGGGGGTTGGGTGCTCCCTTCCCCACCCCCACCCACTGCAACCCCTCAGGAGACGGGGTCCAGGCTCCCCCTTCCCCTCTGGGACATGGGGTCTGGGGTCTCCCTGCCTCCCAGGAGTTGGGGTCCGGGCTCCCCCAAGAGATGGGGTCCAGGCTCCCCTGTCCCCACAGGAGATGGGTCTGGGGTCCCCTTTCCCTCTCAGGAGATGGGGTCCAGACTCCCCCTTCCCCACCAAGACATGGGGTCTGGACTCTTCCTTCTCCCCCAGATGTGGGTCTGGGATCTCCCAGCCTCCCCATGAGATGGATCTGGGGTCTTCCAGCTCCCCCGGGAGATGGGGTCTGGACTGCCCCAGGACATGGGATCTGGGATCTCCCTACCCCTCCCAGGGGATGGGATCTGCCCCCCCACAGGATGTGGGTCTGGGGTCCCCCTACCTCCAGGTACATCCACTGCCGCTGCACAGTGAGCACCATCTCAATGCCCTCGAGCACCAGCGAGAGGCACCGCTCCCAGCCATCCACATCGCGCTCGAAGGGGCGCACAAAGCGCGAGGCCTTCATGGTGGCCAGCGCCACCTGGTTGTCCTCCAGCGCCTGGAACACCTCGTCTGTGCCCCTGCCCAGCACCCGCCTCAGTGCCCAAGCACCCCTGGGGACCCCCGCCCAGCCTGGCACCCCCCTGAGCAGTACCCTTGCTCCTCACTCCATTGCCACCCTGCATCCCCAGTATTGGCCAGCCCTGTGCCCCCACTCCCAGCGAGGCCCACTGGGCTCCCCCCTGCCATGCCCTGCCCACCTGCATCCTGTTTCCCTTGAGGGACCCCCTGCGCTCCAAGGTCACAGGGCGGTGGGGGCAAAGCAGAGGCCAGGATGCCTGGATTCTGAGGCAGGGATTCAGCAAGGGGGAGCAGGAGCCAGGTCACCTGGGTTCTCTGCGGGGCAGGAGGGTGGGCAGAGCCAGGACACCTGGGCTCTCTGGGGGATGGATGGAACCAGGACACCTGGGTTCTCTAGCAGGCCAGGGGTCAGCAGGGGCGGGCAGAGCCAGGACACCTGGGTTCTCTGGAGGTGGGCAGCGCCCAGACACCTGGGTTCCCCATGCCAGGCCCTACCGGAGGCGGTGGTGCCCCTTGTCCTTGTAGGGCACAATGTCCAGCTGCATCATGTCCCAGGTCTGCGCAATGCCCTGCAGGGCCTAGGGGAATGGGCACCTGGTGTTTCAGCGTGCCTGGATGCCTGGGTTCTCTTCCCAGCTGAGGGTGGTGGGTTGAGGGGTGGGACAGGGGAGGCCAGGAGCCCAGATGCCTGGGTCCTTCTCTCAGGTCTGGGATGGGCATAGGAAAGTCTGGGAGGTGGAAACTTAGAGCCCAGATGCCTGGGTTCTACTCCCACATGGAGGGAGGGATTGGGAGCTCGGACACCTGGGTTCTATTCCAGCATAAAGTGAGGAACTGGAAGCCCGGACACCTGGGTCCTATCCCCAGGTTCACAACTTGGAGCCGGACGTCTGGGTCCTATTCCCAGCTCTGACCACAGATACCTGGGTTCTATTCCCAGGTCTGGGGGCTGGGTGCCTGGATATCTGGATTCTCCTCAGCTCAAGCTAGGATGGGGCAGTACCTGCTCGATGGCCAGCTCCTTGGTGGCGGCAGCCGAGATCTCGGCCACCTGCTCGCCATGCCGGTCCAGCCCCAGCGCCACCACATCCTCCAGCTGGAAGTCATCAGCCTCCTGGTCGAAGGGGCACAGCACCATGTCTTTCACTTGCGCCCAGTGCCTGCAGGGGTGGGGGGCTGCATTAGCCTGGACACCTGGGTTCTCTTCCCACCTGCGTGGGACCCGGACGCTTGGGTTCTATGTCTACATGGCAGGGGGGAGGATATATAGGACCCAGACTCCTGGGTTCTCTTCCCATGGCTGGTGGGAGCACAGCAGGACGTTAGGAAACAGGGTCCCTGCCTCCTTCCCACACATACCACAGCAGCCAGCTGCAGGCAAGGTGCTGGGCTGTGAATCACCTTAGCAGGAGCTGAGTAATTAACACCTGATTAACAAGAGTAGAAGTGCCCCCCCACAAGGCTGGAGATCTGAGCAGGGGGGCCTGGGAGCCCGGATGCCTGGGTTCTCTCCATCCAGGCCCCAGGGGAATCAGGAGCCCGCATGCATCTGAGGGAGCTAAGGAGCCAAGGCTGGATCCCAGTGTCTGCGCCCAGTGCTCCCCAGCCCTACCGGTCCCTCATGGCCGGGTTCCGCAGGTCTGAGATGAGCGGCATCGTCCTCTGAAACTGCTCGATCTTGGCCTTGGACGTCTGGATGACCTCCCAGTTGCGGTCCTGTGTGGGGGGTGGGGATGAGCCCAGATGCCTGGGTTCCCTCCCCAGCTCTGGGAAGGAAGTTGGGTCAGAGGGGGTTGGACAGCAGGGGCTGGAAGCCCAGGCACCTGGGTTCTCTCCCCAGTGCCAGAAGGAAAGTGAGTTCTCTCCCTGAATGGGCACATGGACGCCTGGGTTCTCTGCCCCCACCTTAAGGTCACGGCTGAGCTTGTGCAGCTGGCGGAGGAGGCCACGGGCGACGCTCTCCATGGTCTCCGTCTGCAGTGTCCGGAAACTGCCCGTCTTCCACTCGCCCCAGTGCAGCTCCCACGCCTGCGCCAGTTCCCACACCTGCTGCAGGTAGTCCAGCTCCTGCGGGCACATGGGCCGCACCCCAGATGCCTGGGTTCAGGGCCCGCCAAAGAGCGGGGCAGAGACCTGGACACCTAGGTTCTGGCCCCATATGGGGTGGGGAAGGGATCCAGACACTTGGGATCTAGGCCCATATAGGAGGGGTGGGGGCAAGGACCTGGACACCTAGGTTTTGGGCCTATGCCAGGGGCAGGGATCTGGAGGCCTGGGTTATGAGCCTGGATGGGGGGAAGGGACCCAGATGCTTGGGTTCTGAGCACGGGGGTAGTAGGGACCCAGACACCTGAGTTCTGGACCCATATGGGGGCAGACCTGGATGCCTGGATTCTGGGCCCATACTGGGGGGTGGGGGCAGGGACCTGAAGGCCTGGGTTATGTGGGGGTGCCGGGGGCATGGCAGGGACCCAACCTCTGGGTTCAGCTCCCACCTTCTCCAACTTCTGCAGATCCTTGGAGGGCGGCTGCTCGATCTTGAAGAGGCCAAGGCTGGAGCGCAGGCCGCCTTCCTCGGCCTGCATGGCCGCCAGCACCTGACGTAGTGCCGCAATCTGCTCCAGCGCTGTGGCACATGGCACTGCACTGCTGAAGGGGCCTGTGGACAAAGTGGGGTATGGGTGGTTTCCCCTGTGCTGCCCCCGGAGCCCCCACAGGGGTGCCTGTCTCAACTCAACCCCTTCAAGCCCCACCCCCACTGTATTGCCTGACTGTGGTCCCCTAAGCCCCTCCCCCTTGGCCCTGCCCCCACCCAAGCCCCACCCCCTCAACTCCCACCCTATGGCTACACGACCCCCACAGGCACACCCATCTAAGCACTACCCCCTTCTCCCCACACTCACCTAGACCCCAGCTCTTGTCCCCACCCCCAATGACATGCCCATCTAAACCCCACCTCCACCCCTGTGCCATCAGCTCCTTTCCCCACAGTTGGACAGTGGTGGCGTCTACTGGACTGGAGTGGGAGAAACTCGGAACCTGGACTCCTGGCTTCCTCCCCAGCTCTGAGAGAGCCCAAGGCTCAACCAGGTCTACAAGCCAAGCCTGCCACCCTGACCAACTGGGGGCCCCAGCAGCCCCCCAACTCAGCTCCCATTGCCCACCTTTGGCACCAAAGTCCTGCAGGAGAACCTGGGCCTTCTTCTTGAAGTCATCAGCTGAGTGGATGAGGCCAGTCTTGAACTTTTCCTTATGGCGCTTGAGCATGACCTCACTGTCCAGCATACACTGCTGGAAGGCCAGCCACTCCCCGCCCAGGCTGCCTAGCAGCTGCAGCACCTGGGGCATGAGGTAGGTGTCAGGACAGGGGGCCAAGAGTGAAGCAGCAGATGGGGCAGGGAGTAGAGTGATGGATCGCGCAAGAAACAGAGGGTGGAGCATGGGCACAAGGCAGGGAGCAGAGAGCAGAGCAATGGATGGGACAAGTGGCACTGTATCCACCCTGTACACTTCACTAACCCCCTCCAGGACTGAGGGCAGAACCTAGGAGTCCAGGCTTCTCACCTGCCAGCTCAGACCTGCTGGACCCCACTCTCCTCTTAGCATGGGGATAGGACCCAGGTGTCCAGGCTCCCAACCCTCACAGCTCTAACCCACCAAACCCCATGGCCCTGGCTCCAGCTTGCTGTTAGCCAATCGGATCTACTGGCTTCAAATGGGAGGCAGCTGAAAGCACCTGTGTCCTATCCCCACTCTGGGAGGGGAGTGGGTTCTCCTAGGTCAGAGCAGGGAGGCTGGGAGCCCAGATGCCTGGGTTCTCCCCAGCTCTGGGGTTAAGACTGGGGCCAGTTGGGCCAGAGGTTGCAAAGAGGCTGAAAGTGAGAGGCAGGGAGCAACAGAAAGTGTCGGGGATGGGGGAGGGATGAGAGAGGGGAGGGCAAGGGCAGGGACAGGGGCAGGGCCTCACCTCCTCCTCCACGGGCACCTCGTACTTGTCCAGGATGGTGAACTGGTCATGGATGGGTGAGATCTGAGCCTCCAGCTGGGACAGCTCGGCCTGCAGGTTCTCCAGCAGCTGCAGGCTCTGGCCCAGCTCCTGCAAGGTCTGTGGGGGCCGGCTCACGCTGCAGGGAGGGGATGGCATCAGACTTCCAGCCCCCTCCCCACTCCCTCAACTTCCCTCCCAGAACTAGAAAGAACCCAGGTGTCCAGGCTGCCAGCCCCTCTTGCTCAGACCCACCAGCCTGAACTGCCACCCAGAGCTGGAGAGAACTCAGGGGAATGGTGGGGTCCAAGCAGGTGGTCAGGTGCAAGACTGAGCAGGTAGAGCCAAAGGGGCAGAACTGTGGGCTGAGGCTAAGGGGGCAGGGCCAAGACCAAGGTGGGGCACAAGAGGACAGAGCCTGCAGGATGGAGTCAAGGGTGGTTGGGGGCATGGCCAGGCTGAGGGAGTGGAGCCAGGGCTGAGAGGGTGGGGTGGGTCAATGGGGAACCAGAGGGCAGAGTCTGGGGGTGAAGGTCAAGGGCAGCTGGAGTCAGGGCTCGGGTGGGGCTATGGGGGACCAGAGGGCAGGACCTGAGGGTGGAGTCAAGGGAGGCTGGGGGTGGGGCCAGGCTAAGGGGGCGGGGCTGACCTGCGGGCGCTGTCCCGTAGGTGGGCATGCAGGTGGCGCAGGCGCCCACTGGCTGTCTCACGCAGCAGGGCCGTGAGCTTGCCCTGCCACTCAGTGCAGTGATGCACCACAGCACCCTTCAGCCGGGCACAGTCCAGCAGCACGAAGCCCAGGCTCAGCACCGTCTCCTCCTTCTGCACATTGTTGGCCACCTCCATGTACCTGTGGTGGGGAAGAGATGCAGGCATCAGGGGCCATTGGGCTCCGGAGCCCCTTGGCTTTTGCCAGAGGGGACAGAAGAGCAAAGTGCCAGGAAGCCCCTTGGAGGGGGCATGAAGACCAGGCCGAGATGGGTGGACGGAGCAGAACTGCCCCCCAAACAGAGAACAAGCCGAGACCCCACCGTGTCACGAAGCTTGTGGGGCTCCCAGGAAGGGTGACAGCTTTGGATGGAGTAATGGGCAAAGGCACGTGGCTGGTGGAGAGGGTCCAGATGCTCCCCGAGTCCTCCTCAGCGCCTGCTGATCCCGAGCCCATGTTCCCTGGCTTCATTCACTTCTCGAGTCATCAGAAGAGAGCGACTGGTCCTACCCCGCTCCACGAAACTGGGATGAGGGGGGCATCAGCCCCCACTCGATCCCCAGGCAGTGACTCCCTATGGGGCCAGGGCATCAGAGAAGCAGCCTGGAGGCTCCTGGAAGGGCCAGAAATTTAGGGGCAGGGGTGAGGGGCACTGGGACCCTGCCTCCAAAATCTAGGCACAGGGGCCCCACAACTGACACAGAACCAAACGGGGAGAAGCCCTGCAGCTGGGTGCGGCCCCAGAAGGGGGAGGTGTGGGGAGTCTGTACATTCTGGGACTGCAACTAACCCCACCATGCTTCAGACTGCACAGCCGGCAGGGAAGCAGAGGAGTGGGACCTCCAGGGGTCGCATTTAATTCAGCCCTCTGCCCAAGGCAGGATCAGCCCTGCCTAAACCATCCCAGACAAATCATAGAATCACTGAGTGGGAAGGGACCTAGACAGATCATCGAGTTCGACCCCCCGCCATGGGCAGGAAGGAGCACTGGGGGTGGGAAGGGTTATGAGACCCCAGCCAGGTGCCTAACCAGTCTCCTCTTGAAGATTTCCAGGGAAGGTGAGAGCACCACCTCTCTGGGAAGCCTATTCCAGGCTCTGGCCACCCTTACCGTGAAGTAGTTCTTCCTAGTATCTAACCTAAACCTCTCCTCCCTCAGCTCGTGGCCATTGTTACTGGTGACTCCAAGGGGGGCCCTGGCCAACAGACTTTCCCCGAGTCCCGGCTGCTGGCCCCTGATAAGGTTGTAGGCAGTCACAAGATCCCCCCTCAGTCTCCTCTTATAAAAAGACTGAAGAGATTCAGGTCCCTCAGCCTCTCCTCATAGGGCTGGCCACGGAGGCCCCCAGCCATACGAGTAGCCTCCTCTGGACCCTCTCCAGGTTCTCCACGTCCCTCTTGAAGTGCGGCGCCCAGAACTGGACACAGGACTCCAGCTGTGGCCGGACCAGCGCCACATAGAGGGGGAGCAAGACCTCTCTGGACCTGTTAGCGATGCCCCTGTTGATGCAGGACAGGGTGCGGTTGGCTCTGCCTTTTGCTTCGTCGCGTTGGCGACTCATATTCATCCTGGAGTCAATCCTGACTCCGAGATCCCTCTCTGCCTCTGTGCTGCCGAGAGGGTCAGCCCCTAACCTATAACCATAATGCTGGTTCCCTCTCCCCAAATGTAGCATTCTGCACTTGTCCTTGTTGAACCGCATCCTGTTCAGATCCGCCCACTTATCTAACCTATCCAGGTCTGCCTGGATGCGGTCCCTGCCTGCCAGTGTATTCACTTTACCCCACAGCTCGGTGTCATCAGCGAATTTGAACAGGGTGCTCTCCACACCCTCATCCAGGTCACTAATGAAGATGTTGAACAGCACCGGCCCAAGGACCGAGCCCTGGGGGACTCCGCTGCCCACACCCTCCCAGGTCAACATTGACCTGTCCACCACCACCCCCTGGGTGCGCCCCTGGAGCCAGTTTGCCACCCATGTGACTGCATTTGTCAATGCCGCAGTCCCTCAGCTTGCCCACCAGAATTGGGTGGGACACTATATCAAAGGCCTTCTGGAAGTCCAAGAAAATGACATCGACTTCCTCCTTCACATCTAAGCTTTTTGTTACCTGGTCATAGAAAGAGACCAGGTTAGTCAGGCAGGATCGGCCTGGCACAAACCCATATTGGTTACCCCTCAACATCACTTCCCCTGCAGGAATCCATCAACAAAATCCTGTAAAACCACTGTCTGTCCTGACATGACACATCGCAACCGAACCTGCCCCAGGGGAAGCTGAGGGACCCTGGCCACCAACATGGATCCTCCTGCTTCTGTCAAAGGTTGTAATCTACACTCGAGAGATCCCAGGCTCTTAACAGAGGAAGGCAGCCCCCACCGCAATCCGTACCAATCTGACCAGGGGGTCAAATTCCCTCCTGACCCCAATACCGGTGTCAATCCAGCCGAGTGGAGGGGCAAAACCCACTCTCTGGGACCCTCTGGGTTTGGTCCCAGCAGGAGCAGTCAAGATCATCTAATCCAGGCAGGATCCATCCTGATTCAACCACCCCAGCCATGTGCCCATCCATCCTGCTCTTCCAGGGATGGAGATGAAGATGATGATGATAAATAAGAACACAAGAACTGCCACTGATTGGGTCAGATTGTGTTGGTCCATCTGGCCCAATCTCTTGGGGCACATGGTGGCAGAGAGTGGACACTGAAAGGGCAATGACCTGGGTTTTTGCCCCTGTTCCTCTCTCCCTTGAGGCCTCCAGCACTAAGGATCTGATTCACAGGCCATGGCTCCATGCTCAGTAACTACCAATGCCCCTTTCCACCAAGAACGGATCCAGTCCCTTTTGCACGATGACAATGGAGATGATGGTGACGATGATGGATGCCCTCAGGAACCTCAGGAGGTTGTATCTCATCCAAGCCCCTCCTTTGAGCAGGGAGTTGGGCTAGATACAACCCCCTGATGTCCCGCTGCACCTAGATCCCAGGATGAGGTCCAGCTGCACCTGGATGGTCCCAGCCAAGGTTTTGTGGAGCCAGGCCTTAAAAAAACCCCAAGAATGGAGACTCCACCAACTCTCTTGGCAGCCTGTTTCAATGCTTCACCACTCTCCTAGTGAGAAGGTTTTTCCTAATATCCAACCTCAATATCCCTTGCTGCAGCCTGAGCCCATTGCTCCTTATTTTGTCATCTGAGAACTGTCCAGCTCCATGTTCTTTGGAGCCACCCTTCAGGGAGGTGACAGCTGATATCAAATCCCACCTTGGTCTTCTCTTCTGCAGATTCAGTAAGCCCATTTCCTTCAGCCTCACCTCATCCATCCTGTTCCCCAGCCCCTGAACCATTCTCATTGCCCTGTGCTGGACTCTGCAACATCCTTTCTGTAGTGGGAGGCCCACAGCTGGACATAGGACTCTAGATATGGCCTCCCCAGTGATGAATAGAGGGGAGGAATCACTTCCCCTCCATCTGCTGGCAGTGCTCCTACTCAAGCAGCCCAGGATGCCCTCAGCTTTCTTGGTGACAAGGGCACCCTGTTGGCTCCTACCCAGCTTATTGTCCACTGTCACCCCCAGGTCCTTTTCTGCAGAGCTGTTGCTGAGCCAGTTGGTCCCCAGCCTGTCCTGGGGCCTGGGATTGTTCCATCTCAAGTGCACGACTTTGCACTCGTCCTTATGGAACCTCATGAGATTTCTTGTGGCCCAATCCTCCAATTTGTCTAGCTGTCTCTGAATCCCAGCCTGACCCTCCAGTGTATCTACTACACCCCCCAGCATATCTACTACATTCCCCATAGCCAGGCTAGAAGAAAGATAAATGGCAGAGTGGACGCAGCCTACAATAAGCCCAGGCAGGGTGAGCTCTAATTAATTTCTACCACATTGCTGACCGGCACCAGCACAGAAAAGAAGCCGGAGCCCGCAGCCCGGGCGGTCCCAGCTCTCTATTGATACAGCTAACAAAGGACGGGGTGATGGGAGCAATGGGATTTTGCTGTAAGCCCTCCCCCCACAACCTGATCTTAATGCCTCCCTGGAGGCAAAGCCCATTTTCTGAGTCTCTGGAGCCAGGGAATTCTAGTTCACAGAGCTCTCCAGACACTGCCTGAGGGGAAGCTGGAATAACATCCTATTTACAAACCCTTTTTCTGCATTTCTCTCACCTTTTTTTTTCCTCTCCTTGAAGAGAAAAAACAACAACCCTCACTCGTGACATTTGCATGGAAACAGGAGGTTTGTTTCTTAGCGATTCATCTGCTCTGGCTGCTTCTACTCTGGATCCGAAACGAAGCCTTCTCCAGAGAGGGATGGGGCATGGTACCAGGGATGAGAGGGGAGAATGGGCTCCCAGTGGATCATGTGGCACAGGGCCGAGGTGAAGGCCCCATAAGAACATAAGAATTGCCATTTCCTGGGGCAGACCCTAGGTCCATCTTGCACACAGCAGCAGAGAGCAGAGGTTGAAAGGGAGAGTGACCTGGATGTGCCCAGGGTTTCCTTCCACTGTTCCTCTCTCCCCTGCAGCCTCCAGCATTTGAGGTCTACAAAGTTCTGATTCAGAAAAGAGCCACACATGGAAGAAGACCCATATATGGCCTGGGTATTTGCTTCACAGATGAGCTGCCCACTACATCCCTACCCTGCTCTTGGCCACCACAGATAGTGTGGAGGACACTGCTCACAGTGCCCCAACTCTCCAAAAGCAAAGGGTCCCCAAGCAGGTCACCCCCGGGACTCCACAGGATTAAGGGTTTCCTTGAGAACCTGGCATTTAAATATGAACAAGTGAATCCTGGTGAGATCTGGGAGTGAAGGACAAAGGGACAGCCACGTTGTGGGGGCCTTACCGAGCAGTGTCTGCATCGAAGGAGGACACCAGCGGGTTGAGGTGCCGGTAGCGGTTGATGAAGGAGTCCTTGTTGACTTCCCAGATCTCCCGGTAGACATCCCAGGTCTTCAGGTAGGCCTGGAGGTGGGTGGCATTGGCTAGCATGCCCCCGCTGATCAGAGCCTGGATCTTCTTGATGTCTTCATCACGCTCTGAGAAGTAACATGCAGCAGCTCAAAGATCCAGTCGTAGTATCTGAGATTCCCTTTGCCAAGCCCCGCCACCCCCCTGGGGGAATGGCTCTGATTCTTCTCATGTTAGATCAAGAGGAAACTGAGGCAGAGAAAATGATTTATCTAGGGCTAGCAGGCTACAAGCCACAACTTGTTCCTCACTCGATGCAGGTTATATTGAGGAACTTTCTGCCCAGACTTGCCGGGGATTTTTGAGAAGCAGCTTTGCCAGCTACCAAATGCAGCTGAGTGAAATAAATGAAGTGTTGATAGCAAGGAAATCAGGCAGGAGGAAATTACAGCCGAGTGATAGGAGGATCGACCAGCCATGGCTAGGAGAAGAGGTGCCCGCTGGGTTATCTCAGTGGGGCGTCTGCAGCCTGGAGGTTGGAGAGCCCAGGTCAATAAAGGACCTGGCTCTGGAGACACCTCCATGCTTTGGAAAGACACTCAAGGGGACTTGATGGAAAAGATCTCCTAACAACCAGGCTCTATCTTATTCGTAACTGAGAGGGCAGAATGATGGAATCAAGGACACCACAGGGGAGAGGTGCTGCTGGGAGGACGGAGATGAGGGACTGCCTTACCCACGAGGACAGAGATGGGGTCACGGAGAAACCTGCGCTTGGTGAGGACCTCGGGCAGGTGGCGGAAGATGGAGATGCAGGCGATGAGGTGGCCGCCAATGTCATTGACCATGCTGGCGAGCTGGGTCAGCGTGGGCGAGAACTCCACCTGGGAATGGCAAAGGAGGACTGGTACTGCACACAAAGAGCCAAGACCACCCTGCAAGCTCAAGCCGATTCAAATTTTCAGAGGTTCAACCCATGACCTTCATCTGAAGATCCTATCTCATCTCCACCAGGTTTGTACACCTCTGTTCCTCCCTGTCCACCCAATCAGCAGCTTTCCTCTCATGGGCTCCTACAAACACTGAATCCAGGCCTGGTCCCACTGCCTGGCGGCTGGTAAGGGGGGCACCTGCTGGTGCCTGCATGGAGCTGCATAAGGGATGTGGATGGGGATCAGTGAAGTTCTGGACACCAGAACCCAGCAATGGGATGAGGCCTTTCAGTGGTCTACAACCTCAAGGGACCTGCAGGGGCATAACGGTGACCTTGTCACATCCCCTTAATTCACAGTCATGCCCAAGGTGGATGTGAAACCATTTGTGAGTGAGTTGAGCTCATCCATGGCTCAGAGCAGGTGGAGAAGACCCAAAAGGAGCCAGTTCTATGGGCAGCACCATGGACCTTCAAGGAATCACCAATCCTGTCAAGGACAGAAGAACAAGAGGCACCAGGGACCTGGACAGAAAGTTGAATGCCTTGTGAAGGGACCAAGAACGGATCATATGGGCACAACTGAGGTTCCCTGGTGGGATCACAGCATGATAAACTAGGCTCGTCAGGGGAGGGGGAAGATGAGGGCGGAGGAGATGATGAACTACCAGGCCCAGCAACAGCCAGCGAGCCCAGACCAATGGTCAAAAGGGAGAAACAGGTAAGTGATGGGGGACGGGGCATTGCTGAGACTAGGGGGTCAGTGGGCACAACCGTTGGAGGCCTCAAATGCCTCAACACGAATGCTTGAAGTATGGGGAAGAAGCAGGAGGAACTCGCCCTCCTCCTAGCTGTCACCAGCCCTGACATAGTAGGGATCACAGAAACGTGGTGGGACTCATCGCATGACTGGGCGGTGAGTGTCAAGGGCTATAGGCTGTACAGGAGGGACAGGATAGGAAGGAAAGGTGGAGGAGTAGCACTCTACATCAAGGAGGAATATACTTCCTCGTTAATTAGCAAGGGGGTAGAGGGGGGGCACTCTGAGGTGCTCTGGGTTAGAGTAAAAGGCAGTCCAGGGGAGAGAGACTTAACGGTGGGAGTCTACTATAGACCTCCCAACCAGGGAGAAGAGCTCGACCAGGAATTCTTAGGTCAGCTCACAGAGGCAGTGAGGGCTAAGGATGTGGTCATCATGGGGGACCTGAACTTCCCAGACATCTGCTGGGAGGAGCAGTCAGCCAAGTCTGATCGCTCACGTCGGTTCTTAGCCAGAGTGCAGGACCTCCATCTAACCCAGGAGGTGCACAGTCCCACCAGGGGAGACGCCTTGTTGGACCTGGTGCTGGCCACAGGTGATGACCTGGTGAGGGGGCTGCGGGTGATGGGCCACCTGGGAGACAGTGATCATCGCTTGCTGGAATTCACCATCCAGCGTAAGGTGGCAAAGGGCTGCAGCAAGGCAACAGCCCTAGACTTTAGGAGGGCTGACTTCAACAAGCTAAGGAGGATCGTTGGGGAAGCGCTGAGGACCCAGAGGGGAAGGGAATCAGATGTCGAAGGTGAGTGGTTGCTCCTTAAGGAGACGATCCTCCATGCCCAAAGGGAGGTAATCCCAACAAGGGTCAAAGGGAGCAGGAGGGCACATAAACCCCCATGGCTCACTAAGAGCATCTGGGAATGTCTCCTTGCTAAAAGGGAGGCATATACCCAATGGAGAGATGGGGTCATCACCAAGAAGGACTATGTTACAGTCGCCCGAGGATGTAGGGGGGCAGTCAGGAGGGCCAAGGCAGAGATGGAGATAGGACTAGCTTCCCGGATTAAGGACAATAAGAAGTCCTTCTTCAAATACATAGGGGGTAAAAAGAGGGTCCCGGGTAATGTGGGGCCCCTGCAGGACACGATGGGCAACTTAGTCATCACGCCAGATGATAAAGCTAACATATTTAATGATTTCTTTGCCTCTGTCTTCCTAAGTAGGGACCAGTTCAGCCACCTCCCTGCTGGGCCCCCCTCGGGCCCCGGGAGAAACACGCCTGGGCCAGGGGTTAGCGAGGAGTTAGTTAGGGTACTTCTGGAGAGGCTGGACGTGTTCAAGTCCGCTGGTCCGGACGATCTTCACCCTAGGGTTCTACAGGAACTGGCCGAGGTCATTGCAGGACCCCTGGCGCGGCTCTATGAGCACTCGTGGTGCTCTGGCGAGGTGCCGGAGGACTGGAAGAGGGCCAATGTGGTCCCTATCTTCAAAAAGGGAAAAAAAGAGGACCCGGGAAATTACAGGCCAGTTAGTCTTACCTCAATCCCGGGTAAGCTCTTTGAAAAAATTATCCTGGCACACATCCAGGAGGGCCTTGCGGGGGAATGTATGCTCAGGGGCAACCAACATGGGTTCATCAGAGGCAGGTCTTGTCAGACCAACCTGGTGGCCTTTTACGATCAGGTCACCAAATCATTAGACGCAGGGGTTGCTGTGGATGTAGTCTTTCTGGACTTCCGGAAGGCTTTCGACACTGTCTCTCACCCTGTCCTCATCAAAAAGCTGGGAGACTGTGGTGTCGATGCCCACACGGTCAAATGGGTCGCCAACTGGTTGGAGGGCCGCACCCAGAGGGTGGTAGTGGATGGGTTCTTCTCGACCTGGAAGGACGTGGGCAGTGGGGTTCCACAGGGCTCGGTCCTCGGGCCCGCACTGTTCAACATCTTCATCAGTGACTTGGATGACGGGGTAGAAAGCACCCTGTTCAAGTTTGCTGATGACACTAAGATGTGGGGGGATGTGGGTGCACTAGAAGGGTGCAATAGGCTACAAGCTGACCTTGACAGGTTGCAACGGTGGGTGGATGAGAATAGGATGGGGTTTAACACTGATAAGTGCAAGGTGTTGCACATGGGGAGGAAGAACCGGCACCACACTTACAGGTTGGGGAACTCCCCTCTTGCCAGCACGGAGACGGAAAAGGATCTTGGAGTCGTCATTGACTCCACGATGAACATGGGCCGGCAGTGTGGGGAGGCAGTCAAGAAGGCCAACCGTATCCTGTCATGCATCCACAGATGCATCTCGAGCAGGTCCAGGGAGGTGATCCTCCCCCTCTATGCGGCACTGGTCAGGCCGCAGCTGGAGTACTGCGTCCAGTTCTGGGCGCCACACTTCAAGAGGGACGTGGACGATATGGAAAGAGTTCAGAGGAGGGCCACTCGTATGATCAAGGGTCAGCAGGGCAAGCCTTATGAGGAGAGGCTACGGGACCTGAACCTGTTTAGCCTCCACAAGAGAAGGTTAAGGGGGGACCTTGTGGCCTGCTACAAACTGGTCAGGGGGGATCAGCAGGTATTGGGGGAGTCCCTGTTCCCCCGTGCGCTGCCAGGAGTGACCAGGAATAACGGTCACAAGCTGGCGGAGGGTAAGTTTAGATTAGATATTAGGAGGCGCTACTTCACAGTCAGGGCGGCTAGGGCCTGGAACCAGCTTCCAGGGGAAGTGGTGCAGGCTCCTAGCCTGGGGATTTTTAAAAGGAAGTTAGATGAGCACCTTGCCGGAGTCATCTGACCCCGGTGCTCTTTCCTGCCAAGGCAGGGGGTCGGACTAGATGATCTACCTAGGTCCCTTCCGACTCTAGCTACTATGATACTATGATACTATGGTTTTGGGGGCAGTGAGCACTTAGGTCTCCTCCTTCACCTCTCATCCAAAGTCAAGGGGGTATAAGGCAGCATGGGGCTCACCTGTGAGGAAGCCGGGTAGTTGTCTTGAAGGATCACCTTGACCCTGAATAGGGGACTAGGCGTGGTCTTGCCATCCCCGTTAATGGCCTTGGAGAGCTCCACCAGGGACCACTTGACATTGAGGCGGAAAGCTTCCTCCATCATCCTGTCCATCTTGACCATGTAGGCCATCCAGTGCTGCTGCACCTGAGGGTGGGAAGTGGGCAGTGAAGACAGGTGCATGGGTCTCATCCACCTCAACAGGTGGTTGGAGCAGCCTGGATCTCCTGTAGCCCGAGCTCTGGAGAAGATGGGCCAGGTCAGTGGAAAGGAAAAAGTCAAGGGGGTGATGGGTGGAGTCATACATTGTTAGGATGGGCTGCCCTTCATTTCAGAGTCAAAAGAAACAATTGAAGCTGGTGGTACTCAGCCTCTTAGCCCCATATAGTGTAAGCCGAGTCTGGAGGATGGATCAAGCTCTGGAGCCCCGTATCACCCCCTCCTGCCCCGCCATGTGCTGGGATTGGGTCCCAGGGGGCTTGGCACTGCTCCCTCCCACCCTGGGATTGGTTGCCAGGAGCTCAGAGCTGCCCTCCCTGCCCCCCAACTCCGCAGGCCAGGACTGGCTTCTGGTGACCCAGGCACTGCCTCCCACATGTCGGGATTGGGGCCTGGGGGCCTGGCAATGCCCTCCTGCATACTGGGAATGGATACAGGGGCTTGGCCCTGCCCCCTCCCACCCTGGGCTTGGGTGCTGGTGGCCAGCATCCATGTTCCCAACAACTCCTGCTGTAACCCACCAGGCTCCTTTCCCCTGCCAGGGAACCCAGGCATCCAGGCTCCAAACATGCTTTTCTCTTACCCAACATGCTCCCCTCCCCTCCCCTCCCAGGGAATGCTCCCCTACCCCTGTCCCATTTCCTCACCTCAAGGCTATCCTGCTTGAAGACTTCATAGGTCTGCCTCAGGATGGCAGCGACCTCATTGTACAGGTCCAGCAGCCTCTGCTGCACCCAGGCCCGGTGCTGGCACTGGTCATCCTCAAACTCTAGGTCGTCGTAGACCCGCTTGCCCGTGAGGCGCACCAGCAGGGCCTCGCTGATCTGCTGGGCCCCATGGGCGATGGCCAGCGTGGCCACCTTGAACTCAGTCACGATGGCCTGCACCTGCCGGAGGGGGGCAGGAGCGGAGTCAGGGCGGGCCCAGGGCTGGCCTGACTCTGCCATGTCAAGGTCCCTGCCCACTAGCATGAGGTCACAGGGCCCTCACCTTGCTGGCATGCAGACGGCACTCACTGATGAAGCAGATGCTGGCACCTTTCAGGGACCAGTGGAGCTTCTTCAAGCCAGGCTGAATCTTCCGGTCCAGGTAGCGGATGCGCTCCTTGAACAAGGCTCTCTCTTCAGGCGACAGCATGTCGATGATTCTGAGGAGATGGCACAACTTAGCTGGGCACCTCTTCTGCCTGCCTACCCTCCTCCTGCCCACCCTGCTACAGATAAAAACCCAGATCTCTGGGTCCCAGATCCACTGCTCTAACCCACCAGGCCCCACTCTGCTCCCAGAGCTGGAGAAAACCCAGGTGTCCAAGCAACCAGCTCCCTCAGCTCTAACATACCAGAACCCATCCTCCTCCTAGAGAGGAGACAGAATCCAGACATCTGGGTTCCTACCCATCCCTTGCTCTATCCCACCATACCAGAGCTGGAGAGAACCTAGGTGCCCACATCCCAGGCTCCTGCACTGGGACTGGGGGATGAGAGAAATCTCTGAGGCTAGGGGACACGTTCAGCCTGGACTTGTCCACAGTGGAGTTATCTCCACAGATATTTGCCCAGCTGGATGGAGCTCTACCAGCTTCCAAACTGGCTCTGCTGGGATCATCTCCAGACCTAAGGCCTCTGGACCTTCCTTGTGAGGTCCTGGCCATGCTTTTCCCCCATGTCTCACGTGTCAAGCGCCTCTCACACATAGTCCCGTGAGGTCCCAGGACCTTCTGGTCAACCACCTCCCGGCTCTACCCAAGATCTTCATTGACCAGACCATTGGCCGGAGGAGAACCCAGCAATTTGGAGCTGGCTTCCTCTCCCTTACCCTTCCCAGCAGAGCTCTGGGAGGTTTGCCTACGGAAAAGTTCTTCCGTAGAACTCCACAAGCCCCCAGAGAGGCAGGACAGCTGGACAGTCTGGATTCCCATGGGGTCTATCTTATGAATTACATGGCGGTGTTACTGTGACACAGAACCCTTAGAAGGATCTCATAGCACCCTAGCTGTACAACAGGGGCATCAAATAGATGGCCTATGGGCTGGATCCAGCCTTCTGGGCTATTGGTGGGCCAAGGGGTTTAGGGGCATAGCCAGCAGTGGATGGGGGCCTGTTATGGAATCAGAGGCCCTAGGGCCACCTGATCTGCAGCTACTTGTCCCTTCCCATGCCCCTAACATAGTCACCACTGCCCCATGAGGAGCCACCTGCAATCTGGATCAGGCCCACCAGGCTATTGGTGAGCCAAGGGGTTTGGGGGCATGGCTAGAAGTGGGCAGGGCCTGATGTGGAATCCGGGAGCCACTTGCCCCCTACCACCACGGTGGCCAGACCGGGACTGGTCTGGATCTGGCTGGGAGTCGAGCAGAGAACTCACTACCCTTGCCATATAACAGATCCCAAGGGGGACAGGGGTCTTTGGAGGTGCCATCTGGATGCAGCTCAGTCTGACCTGGCATGCAAGCAGAGGGGAGCCAGCATGACGCACCCTTGACTGGCATTAAAAATACACCTGTGAAGCCACCACCGTGTTCTCAACAAAGAAACACCCCCACGTCACACTTATCCCCCCACCCTGGCTCAGGAAAGTTAGTCATGAGACAGCTCACGAGCTGAGGCTGGCTGCAGATCCAAAGCTGGGAGGCCTGAATCACTACAGACACCTGGAAAGAGCATGAACCCCAGCCCAAGCACCTCTCCCTGCTAAGGGGTCTCCGTAGTAGAGGGGACGTGGGGACCTGTGGCCACTGAGCTCAGAGCCCAGGTAGCCAGAATCAGTGGACTACCCATCCCCCATGCTGCTGCCTCCTGGCTTGGGGCTCCAGGCTGGATCACAGCTTCTAGCTCCTGACCCCTGGTTCGTGCCAGTGGTTCCCGCCCTCTCCTGCTCCCAAGTCTCCAGGGCAGGGGTAGCAAACCAACCCCTCGATTCTGTGCCAGGTCCCACCCCCAAGTTTCCTGGCCTACCAGGATCTGCATTTCCCCACCTGCCTGCCCCAAGCCTGATCCAGCCTATGACACCCCTGCTCTAGCATCAAGCCCAGCTGTCCGTGTCCCAGTTGCCCCAGTACCCAGGGATGTTAGGAAAAGGGAGAAGACACGTTTCCACCAGGGTCTTCCAGTTTTTGGCTCAGCACCAGAATCAACTGAGTCCCAAGCCCAGAGGGGGAGTCTGCCAGGGTGATGTGGTGTGTTAGGTGGGGCTCCCTACAGCTACATCCTGCATGGCTGGATGTCACTGGAGTGAAGATAAAGTTTTCCTAATATCCCCCAAATCATGATGCCTCCAGATTCTCAGATAGCATGGCGAGTTCAAGGCCTGGTGCATTAAAATGGACAGTGAAATGCTGCTGCCTCTGGGACATAAGAGGTGCCAGGCTCCATAGCCTAATCCCCCCTGCATGCCCACTGCCCAAGGTCTGGGAAGGAGGCTGGAGAGAGGCAGCCAAGAAAGGCCAGGCCAGCAAACCTATTATAATCCCGGGCCACCAGAAGCAGGTTCTCACGGAGGACCCGGAGATCCTCCCTCCTCTCGTAGACCTCCGCAACGTAGTGAGGGATCTCGAAGAGCAGCCGGTCCCAGTAGTGGATTTCCACAAAAAGCTTCAGCAGGTCTCTGCAGAGAAAAGGTGGATTCCATAACAGACCTGCGCTGCCTCCCAAAAGCCTCATCCCCACCAGCCCTGCCCCCCATCTTGGCACAGATCCCCCAAAGAAGGAACCCTAGCAGGATTACAGGCAGGCAACCAGAGGCAGCAACAGGAGCATGTGGCTTGTGTGAAGGGAGTTATGGGCTACAAAGCCCTGAGAGATCACTTCCTGCAGGGTGCTACCCTCCCCACGAAGTGCTGCTCTGCTTGGGCCCTCCTTCAATGCCTGCTTCCCAATTTCATTCCCAGGATGGAGCTTCAATCAAGCTCTAGATAGCTTAGGGTTTTGTTTTGGTTTTTGGCTTTTTTTTTTTTTTTAACAGATGGCTAATTTTTTTTACAGACTTAGAATCATAAAAAACGAGGGTGGGAAGGGACCTCAGGAGGTCACATCTTGTCCAACCCCCTGTTCAAAGCAGGACCAGCTCCAACTAGATCATCCCAGGCAGCGCTTTGTCAAGCCAGGCCTTAATGACCTCCACAGACGGAGACTCCACCACTTCTCTGGGTAACCTATTCCAGTTCTTTGCCACCCTCCTAGTGAGAATGTTTTTTTTAATATCTAACCTCATCTTGCCTTGCTGCAGCCTGAGCCCATTGCTCCTTGTTCTGCCCCCACTAAGAACACTCCAGCTCCATCCTCTTTGGAATCACCCTTCAGGTAGTTAAAGGATACTATTAAATCCCCGCCCCTAGTCTTCTCTTCTGCAGACTAAATAAGCCCAGTTCCCTCAGCCTCTCCTCATCTGTCATGTGCCCCAGCCCCCAACCATTTTTGTTGCCCTCCGCTGGCCTCTCTCCAACTTGTCCACATCCTTTCTACAGTGTGGGACACAAAACTGGACACAGGATTCCAGACATGGCCTCCTCAGTGCAGAACAGAGAGGAAGAATTACTTCCCTCAATCTGCTGACTTCACAGACAAGCATTTGTAGCTTGATTTTTTATGGTCTGTCCATAAATTCAGGACAGACAGTTGGCCACCCTGGCTGGGTCGGATTGGGCCCTCTGACCCCACTCTTGTCACTTACTTGTCAAAATTCACGTCCAGCATGCCATGCTTCTCAGCACTGAGGGCCAGCAGGGGGGTGTCCAGGCGTTTCAGGCTGTCTTTGTCCAGGGTTTGTGTCCATTCATGGAATGCCCGCCTCTCAATCTCATCCATGGCTTGGGTCAGCTGCTGGTAGTACTGGAAGCTCTCCTCGCCTCTGCCAATGTGGGGCATGAAGTGGGCCTTGGCAAGGCACTGAAAGGCAGAGAGACAAGGACAGCCGGCACTGATGCCTTGCCTGACACAGAGA
Source organism: Crocodylus siamensis (assembly GCF_052110815.1). Classification (NCBI taxonomy): domain Eukaryota; kingdom Metazoa; phylum Chordata; order Crocodylia; family Crocodylidae; genus Crocodylus; species Crocodylus siamensis. Next base: position 20,114,752 of record NC_143400.1, on the reverse strand, counting down.
TGGGGCGCTGGCAGGTACAAAAAGGAGGGCTGATTCTGTTACTCAGAGCAAGGCTGTCTTAATGGCAGCACATGTGGCCTGCAAAGGGTAAACCTGTGGCCTCTGGAGTTCTGGTGGGATCTCCAGACTCCCCCTCCAGCTTCCAGTTCCCGGCCCTGCCCCTGGAAACAAGGTGGGGTGGGCTGTAGGGCCCAGGGAACCCATGGCCTGGGGGCAGTCATGGGCACCGGCCACTTGGACATTGGCCAACTCTGACCCTAAGCATCTGCACCTCCATCCGCCTCACAACCCCTTGCTAGTCCAGCCCCAATCTGCTTGTCCCAGACCCACCTGCCCCATGCATGTGCCCCCGTGCCCAAGCCAGGGCCCCCACATCCAGCCAACAGCTCCCACATCTAGCCAACAGCTCCAGGTGAAACGTAACTATGTGGTTCTCCTTGGCACCTTGGCATTTAAGAAACAGAGCCAGGTACCACCCAACCCAACCACATGCAGAATAAAGCAAATGACTCGAGGGTGGCTCCTGGCTCTTCCCTCCCCCTCCCTGGTCCAAGATGAGCATGGAGCTCCCAGCCCCCAGGGGAAACCTGCAGAGGCCAACCACATAGACAGATAGGTGCCCCTCCTCAAATGATTTCTCTACACCATAGGCTGTGGTGAGCAGCACCTACCACCTGCTGCTGTAGTGAGCTGGGCTGTTCCACCCCAGAAATGGGCACATTTCAGCACCAGGTGAGGCACTGCTGCCAAGCTCCTGGCATGCCCCAGAACAGCATTCCAACAGATCTTAGCTGGCGTCTAGCTTGGGGAGGGGGGAGCACGCAAAATCCTAGCACGGAGGTGTTTGCACAGCTTGCCAAGGAGCTGACGCTACCTGCCCTCCCCCTGCTGTTGGCTACATGACAAATGTTGAAGCAGGAGAGGCATCAGGACTTTCCCAAGTTGTATGGGCAGGTGCAAAGAGCTCCTGAGGTCAGCTCCCAGCAGGTCAGGGGCCCCCAGGTCTGGTCCCGAACCACTTCCCTCTAAGCCACAACCCTGACATGGGCAACCCAAGGTAGCGGGCACACGTGGGGCTCAGGGACTGATGCTAGAAACCCCATTTTGTTTTCTACGTGACGTGTAATTAAACCTGTCAGAGGAGCTCGCCGACAGAGGATGTTATTGAAGCAAAGAGCTTTGGGAACAGGCACAAACAGAGGAGGGAGCCGGAGGGAGAAAAACAACATCTGTGGTGATGAGTGCCCGGGTGCAGATTTTGAGGGCTGGGTGTTGGCAAAGCCCACGCTGAGTGCGGGTGGGAGGAGTGGGGGTCAGGCAGGAGCCGCCCACAGAATATGCTGCGCTGAAGCACCCAGCCACACACAAGCAAAAGCTGCTGCTGGTGCTGCAGAGATTTGCCTGGGATCCGGCAACACAGGGGGCAGGGATCCATCTGGAGGAATTGATCCCATCAGCCTGCAGGGCTTGTAGTGGGCCACAGGATTTGGGGTGAAGCTTGTAGCCAAATCTGGGGCGGGGGCTCTGTCGGGCACGCCTATCAGCAGCATGGGGATAACACACAGGGAGAAGAGGCCACATAGACCCCCAGTTCAAGGAGAAGCTGGACAGCTACCAGTCAGGGATAATCTAGGTATAGCATGCCTACTGTGGGTATTTTGCAGGTGTTTCCCAGGCTTCTAGGCTTTGCTATTTCCCACGCCCCCGCAAATCCACTACATGTGTCAGGGTGTTTTTAAGCCTCCCTGGAATATATTGAGTAGCTCATAAATGCTCCTGCTGGGACCAAAGCCGGAAGGTCCTGGCTGGAAGGTCTTGCCCTGCCACTCAGGTTCAGACCAATGCCAGATTTGGGGCCAGGAAGGAATTTTCCCCCATGATCAGACTGGTATGGAGTGGGTGTGGTGGGGGGGAGGTTTGCCTTCCTCTGTAGTGGGGGCACAGCCTCTGTCTGGGATCTCGAGTATATACATATATTAACAATCTTTTATAGGAGCAGGGTCCTCCCCCCACTGCTTTCCCAACAGCAGGTTTGGGTGTGATACCTGGTGCTGTATCAGGTTTGACAGTCACCTTATGTAGAGTTTACATTATGGATTGTATGGGCTGGTTTGGATAGGGATGGCCCTGACTCAGGGAAGGGGATGGACTGGGTGACCTCTGGAGGTCCCTTCCAGCTGGACTTCTTTTGACGTAATTCAAATGTGAGGCAATGGGGAGAAGGGGCTGGACAGACCCTTGGGTCTGATCAGGGGTCTCTCCAACACCAACCTGCGCAGTCAACCCCACGCAATGGGGGAGGAGGAACCCACCCCATTCCCTGCCACCTACGATCATGGGTCGGTCGATGCGGCGGCGCAGTGCCCGGATCCAATGCGCCAGCCCTGAGTAGTGGCCCATGTAGGGCAGCAGGAAGGGCAGCTTCTTGCTCAATTCCTTGTTGACCAGGTTCAGCTCCCAGTTGAAGAGCATGTAGATGTCCACAGCTTTCTTGTCAAAGGTGCGTTTGATGGTCTGTGGGAGGGGAAAGACCAGATGAGCAGAGAGAGGGCTGATCCTGCCTGGAGCAGGGGGTTGGACTAGCTAGATGTGACCCCAGAAGGGCCAGCCTGGAACGGCTAATGGCTGCATTGGTACAAGCGTTGCCAGAAGATGGAGAGTAGTGATTCTTCCCCTCTATTCTGCACTGGTGAAGCCACATCTGGAGTCCTGTGTCCAGTTCTAAGCCCCCCACTATAGAAAGGATGTGGACAAGTTGGAGAGAGTCCAGCAGAGGTCAACCAAAATGGCTTGAGGGCTAGGGCACAGGACAGATGAGGAGAGACTGAGGGAACTGGGCTTGCTGAGTTTGGAGAAGAGAAGATTGAGGTGGGGATTTGATAGCAGCTGTCAACTCCCTGGAGGGTAGCTCCAAAGAGCATGGAGTTGAATTGTTCTCAGATAACAGAACAAGGAGCAATGGGCTCAGGCTTCAGCGAGGGAAATTGAGGTCAGATATTAGGAAAAACTTTCTCCCAAGGAGGGTAGTAAAGTACTGGAACAGGCTGCCCAGAGAGGTGGTGGAGTCTCTATCCTTAGAGGTTTCCAAGACATGGATAAACAAACCTTTGTCTGGGATGATTAGTTGGAGCAACAGGTTGGACTAGCTGTGACCTCCTGAGGTCCCTTCCAACACTCATTTTTTACGCTTCTATGAAAATCAGCAAACCCCAGTATCCAGGCACTGTCCCCAGGCACAGTCTACTTTAGCAGAAGCCCAGAAAGTGCTAAAATCCAGCCTCTTGCATAGGGAATTGAACTCAGATTCCCCCAGACTGAACCCAGTAACTAAAGCATTTCAGTCCTTAGGGGTCTGGAGCATCATATGCAACGAGGAGGAAAGCAGAGACTGCGGTACCACTCTTGTCCCAAGCCCCTGACATCAGATCCCAGCAGGAGATCAGTGCCCAATGGCGGGTAAACCTGGCCCCCACACACTCAGGCCCTGGCCTGGGAGATGATCTCTCCCCATTGGTGGTCCCGAGTGTGTAAGCTGGACACATCTGTCACCCACAAGAGGATTCTCCATCTTCCCTCAAGGGTCTCCTACTGCAGCCAATTTCTGTTGCTTCCGCTGTATCTAGTGAGCCAGGCACGGGGAGAAATACTCCATCCTCTTTGTTTGCTGCCCCCGACTCATAGCTACCCAGCCCTTGAAGCTGTTCCTCTTAAACCGATGGTTCTCAGCCAGCATGCCGCACCCTGGGGTGCCATGAATTTTTTTTTTAAGAGCACCACATCCCAGCCACCCTGCCCCTCTGGGGGTTGGCTGAGCTCTTTGCAACAGAAGCATCACTCTGGCATCTTTCTGTAGGCAAGAAATGAGAGAAAACAAAGAGCTGGCCCATTTGGAGAGCAGGGGGGGAGGCCTGGAGTCTAATGAGGGGAGCTTGAGTCTAATGAGGATCCCTTGATCTTGAAGTAACACCCTGCCCCTGAACATCCAGAAATTGCCTCTAGACCAGGCTGGAAGGACGACAGTGGCCCCTCTTTGGGTTGCAAAGGTGACTGCAACCTAGCGGTAGCAGCTGCTTCCAAAGTGTAGAGCCGGGGAAGGTAAGACTCCACTCCCCAGGTCAGCATAATCCTTCCCGGGCACTGAAGGGGCTTGCCAGGCCCCTGGCACCAGCTGGGGGTGCCGCCCACCTACCTCCCTCTCTGACAGGTGGTGGAAGATGTCCTGGATCTCCACACCGTGCTCCACATCCCGCACCGTCTCAAAGGCTGAGCTGATCAGGTTCTGGGTCATCACCTCCAGGTCTTTCATGCCTGCGCGGAACCTGAGGTGGAGATTTGCCTTCAAGGAACTGAGAAGCAGGAGAAGCAGGGACAAAAACTGGGACACCGGTGATGCCAGGAGATGGGAATCCCAAGTGCAACCCACAGCAAACCCTCTCCAACAGCTGACATGGCAGCCCTTGTGGGGATACACCCCCAATACTCTCCCCGCTTTAATGGGCCATGTCCATACTCTCCCATGATGCATATGCACACTCCACCCACACACTGTAGAGAGGCAACACCCCCCCTGCAAAGCTGGGGACTCCTCAACACCCCTCACTCCTTCTCTCTGGGCTGGGGGTGTCACTACTTCCCTCCTCCCAGTCCTTCTGATCCTAGAAGCAGTTCAGTCTGAATCACAACAATCAACAAGGCAGGTGGTGAGGGGTGGTTTCAAGAGATGCCCAGGCCAGGGATCACCCCTCAGGTGACCTCAGAAAAGAACAACAGGCGCAGGTCACGACTCAGTTTCCCTGCTCCACTGGCCAAAAGATTGGTGGGAACACAGACATATGGACCTGAACTGTATAAAACTCCTTGTGCACATAGGCAGAGGGGTGGGAGTCTGGGACATGCCTCAAGCCAAGAGGATGGATTAGGAGGATCCAGAGTCCTCACCCCACCAAGTCCTAAGGACTTGTATTCTCTGCTGTATGGAGCTGCTCTGCATCATGTTGCCTGACTGCGAATACCCCAATAAGCTCCTGTCTAGTTCAGGGCAACTTGCTTTGGCTCCTTCTTGTCCTTCAGAGTCAACTCCCAGAGTCCACCTGGGTGTAATAGCAATTGCGCCCCAAACAACAGCCGTCTCCTTCTTGCCGTCCTTCCCCATGCCCTGTTCTCAAAAGCCAGGTCCCACATATGATGGTTCAGAGGAGGCAAGCTTATGGCCCGAGTGCTGGATCCAACCCGCAGAGCCATGTCACATGGCTCAGGGGCTGGGCAAAGGGAAGAGGGGCCTGACATGTAAATCCCAGCCTCACTCATGACACTGGAGGTGGGCGTGAGTGATGGCTGGGCTAACTAACCCTTGTGGCTGAGATCTAGCCTGTGAGGAGACCCACAGGCTGGATCCGGCCCCTGACAGGGGGAGCTGGGGTGAGTTTGACACTCCTGTGATTGCCTGCCTCATCTGTCCCAAGACAAGGGGCTCACCTCGGGGGCAGGCGGAGAGCCAAGTGCATAGTCCACATCCTCATGGAGCTGGTCAAGAGCTACCAGGACCCTAGAAGGTGCTTCACCCCTAGGCCACAGGCCAAATGTGGCCTGCAGCATCACATCATCCAGCACATGGGGCTTGTTGGATGCCGTATCTCTGAATCCATGGGGATCCCCTGGCCCTGAGAGCTGGATCTACTGCCTGATCCCAGCATGTGGGGCCAGGCAGAAGCATTACAAGTCCCAGGGCCTGATCTGGCTGCAGATGGACTCCATTCCACTCATGTGGCTCATGGGCCCAAAAGGCTGAGCACCTCTGCCCTGGAGCCTTCCCCTCAGCTCCAGGCCCTTGGTCCTGGAGACCAGACAGAGCCCAGAGCCGTCCCGGGCACTGCCCATCTCCCCACCCCACCACTTGATGCTCTTGGCTGCCAGAGGGCATGGGGACCCCCTCACCGATTGAAATCCTCATGCCAGAAGGTGTTCTTTACATCCAGGATGTTCCCCTTCATGTTGCGCAGGACAAGAAGGTGCTTCTGGAAGGTTTCCTCTATCTCCACCAGGTTCCTCATCATCTGGGGCCCACGGTGACCAAAGAAGCAGGGCAGCGGTGTCTGCTTGCCATCCTCCCAGCGAGCAAAATGCTGCTGGCAGTCACACACCTAGTGGCAAAAGCAGGGTTCAGCTCTGGTCTCCCACAGCCCAGGATATATCCCAGGCCCACCAGCCTGGCATGTTGTAGACCATCTTGTGGGCATGATGCAATGTGATGATGTCACAGCAGCTGAGAAGGGGCAGCCATTCGCCCCATGTCTGTCACCACCCAGGTGGGTCACTCTCACTGGGGCAGTTATCCTCCACTTATAAATTTACCAACAGACCCTAAAAAATTGAGGCTACAAACATCTGTTTGTCAAGCCCATAAAAAATGGAGTTGTCCCAAAAAAACATTAAGCAACTGGAACTTGATTGAAGATCCCAGCTTTGAACAGGGCTACCTGGTGTTCAAAAGGGAGCAGAGGACCCTTAATGGAGTCTTCTTTCAGGGCTTTGTAGCCTGTAGGCCCCCACCAGCCATTTGCTGCTGCGGCATCCCTGCCTGTAACACTGCAGGGTTTCAGGCAGGTGGACCTTAGTTCTTTTACAGGGGCCCAGGCCAAAATGGGGAAGGGTGAAGCTGTGTTGTGTGTCAGTAAAAAAGTTCAGTTGTCCGTAAAGTACTTGCAGAATGGTAGTAAAAAAAATCCAAACAATTGCCTTGAAAAACCTGACCTGGGGTGGTGAGTAAGATAGGGCAGCTAGGGACTATGGGATACAGAATGCAACTTTCCCACTATCCTGTTTCTCCTGCATACAGCCTGGGATGGGACTGTGGGAAGCTTCCAGGTTAACTCTATTGTGCTGTGGGGAGGGGCAGATGCCAGGTGGCACTGCCAACTTGCAGAGCAATGTGAGGGATGTCCAGGGCCTGCAGGGACCACCCTCTCCCCCCAATCCCTTCCACATACCTCCAGGAGGTCTTTGCAGCGCTGGACAAAGGCGTCCACTTGGGCAAAGATACCGCTCTGATCCAGGACCCAACCCTTCCCGGAAAGCCTGCCAGCAGAAGCAGAGGTGACAGCCTCAGAGGGAGATGTTGACACAGGCATCAATCACCCACACTGCTGCTCAGAGCCGGTGGCTCTTTCATTGTCTGCCACCTCAGATTAGAAGGCAGCAGAGGTTTTGTGGCTCAGAGGCCTCAGGCTCTCTCAGAGACAGTGGCACAAATCCAATGCCTGAGTCCAAATTTTGTTGAGATTCAACCTCAAGCCATCAGGTCCCCTCACTACTCTCCATCCCAAAGAGGGGTCAAGTGCATCTCCAGGGTGAAAGAAGTGCTGGGCAAGACTCCCAGGTCTCTTCCCACTGATGGGGAAATCCAGGGCTGCTGGGAAACGCAGGGAAAAGATCCCATCATGAAACTCTGGGGGAGTTAAAGATCCCCAAAGGCGCAAAAGCTCAAGTACATAATCCCCACTTGCTTGCATTTCCCCAGCACCTCATTAATGCCTTGCCTTATCAAATATTGATCCAGCCCCTCCAATCTGAATGTGAAGCAGACAAGTAACACTTAGGCTTAATTGTCAAGGACCTGGCGCCTACTTAAACCTGACATCCCTAAGCATAATGATGGATAAGGGACTTTTCTTCTCAATTACAGCTCTAAGGAGGCACGGTGAGAAAAAATGGAGTCAGGCAGAGAGAATCAGCTCATTTAGGGGCAGGGAACAGGGGGGAGGGGCTCAGTGCCTCTCAGCTCTAGGTCATCAGTTTCATGCAGGACTTGGCTAGGTGATGAAATGCCGCTGGCTCCTGTGAGCAGCTAAGTGAAGGGGTTTTTTTTTCACCATCTTCAGCAGCATCAGTTGCTGGTTGCAATCCAGACTAGGGATCGCAATTGGGATTGGGCTATGCCACTGCTCCTGCTGGGCCTCTAATCTGGAGGGGCCTGGCTAGAGGGAGTCTTGCTCCTCCACTCAGGGCCAGCCTGATGCCTCAAGCTGGTATTTGACCCCCACTTCCCCAGCCAGATCAGCAAGGACTGAGGGGGTTGTATTCCCCTGCCTTGGATGTCTTGAATTTATGACTGTATTTACTCAATTCTAAGTTGAGGTCCCCATCCCCACCCCGCCTCTTAGGGCACTGGGGGGGGCAAGTGGCTGCTGTGGCTCAGGCTCCAAACCCTACCCAGGGTCAGGACTGTAGTCACAGCTGCTTCCTGCCCCCTTCCCCTCACACCGCCTCTGCATCCTGCCCATCTCCCCCTTGCAGCCTCTTCCCCACACCGTATCTCCCCCTCTACATGCAGCCTCTGCTCCCTTGACTACCTCTCTCCCTCCCTGTTTACCCAAGCTGCAGTCTGGGACACAGAGCACAGCCACAGCCTAGCCCATAGCAGCTGCATGCAGCCCACATGGCTGCTGCGGGGAAAGAGCTGGGGCCATGCTCAGTGCCCCAGGCTGCAGCATGGCTGGAGGTAAAGGTGGGAAGGGGTCAGGAGAGGCTGAAGCAGAAGGGGGAAAGGGGCTCCAAGGCTGTGGGGCAGGCACAGAAGTGGCATGTAGGCAGGCACAAGGAGGAAACAAAGCTGCTTGACATCCCCACATCATCTGTCCCCTCTGCGGTGATGGGGAGGGACTGAATTAAAGACAACCCCCCCAATAATATTCCATTAAAAATCAGAACAGACTTGTAAATTTTTCACATCTAGTATCTAATTAGTAGAGGGTTGTCTTAGATAGGAGTCAATACGGTAATCACTCCTTCCTGTCCTCACAGCAGTAGGATGCTGGCAGGAATCTTGCCCCCCAGCCCATTGAGCCATGTCATCCAGCTCATAGGGCTCCCAGAGGGGCCAGGAATTTGGGGGTGGGGCACATGGGGGCAGGACCCAGTGACATGCAAGGCCCAGAGCCCTGCGGGGGATACACATTGGCAGCCAGCATTCCCTCCCAGCAGGTCCCGGGACCCCACCTGTTGTGCATTTCGGCCGCTTGGTGGTACCTCTCCTTCCAGGAGGCCATACAGGAGATGCAGTCATGTAGGGAGCACCGGCTAGACTCCACATAGCCCTCGAAAATGTGGTCTAGCGAGATGCTCTGGCAGCACATCTTGATGATTTTGTTGCTCATCTAGCGAGGGGATGATTTCATTGCTCAGCATAAGTCAGAATACCAGGGGTGCTCAACGTCCGGCCCATGGACCAAACGTGACCCACAGACCTACAGCATCCATCCCACAGGGCTCCCCAGGGGTCAGGAAATCTGGCAGTGGGGGGGTCCCACCCTCCCACTCACCACTGGCTATGCCCCCAACAGGGCATGGCTGAAAGTGCTGCTGGACTGGGGGCAGACCATGCCCCTTTGTCCCCCTCCACCTTGGAACCATGTCAAGCCCCCTTCTCCCACTGGACTGCCCCACCCACATCTACACAGCCAGACAGGGCACCGTCGCAACCACCCCTGGTGCTGGATCTTGCTCCCTGCCCCACTCGCTGCTCTGCTCCCTACCCCATCCACTGCTCTGCTCTCTGCTCCCTGCCCTATCTGCTGCTCTGCTCTCTACCCCATCTGCCACTCTACTTCCTACCCAAACCAGCCCAGACAAATCCATCATCTAAACCCTTCATTAAACTATCATCTATCCTGACACAACTTCCAAGAGAAGTGGTGCTGGCTCCTACCCTGGGGGTCTTTAAGAGGAAGCTAGATGTACACCTTGCTGGGGTCGTTTGACCCCAGTACTCTTTCCTGCCATGGCAGGGGGTTGGACTCGATGATCTGCTCAGGTCCCTTCCGACCCTATACAAACTATGAAACGATGAAACTATGAAACACAGACCTCGCAACTGAACCTGCCACAAGGAAAGCAGGGGGACCCCAGCCACTAGCATCCTGCTTGTATAACAGGTTGCTCATTTACACTCAAGAGATCTCAGGCAGAGGCTGTGCCCCTGCCACAAAGGAAGACATTTCCCCCCTCCCCCCACCCCCGCAAGTCCATACCGTAGCAATCTGACCAGGGACTAAAATTCTTTTCTGACCCCAAATTTGACATCAGCCTGACTCTGAGTGAAAGGGTAGGACCCCCTAGCCAGGACCTTCCAGCTTTGCTTCTAGCAAAACCACTGGCGTAGTCCAGTCCCCATCCCCAGCTTGAGCTTCAGCCAACACTCAGTGCCTCTGGACCCTCACCAACATTTCCACATCCTTTTGGAAATATGGAGCCCAAAACTGCACACGATAATCTACAGGCCGGGTTGAACACCCCTGCCGAAAAGTCCAATTCAGCTGGGGAAAACCCAAGGCAGGGCAGTCGACACTAGGCGTACCTTGCGGAAGAGCGCTGTGATGCGCTCCCTGCTGTTGTAGTATGGGGAGTTGACCCATATGATGCGGACCAAGCTGATGAGGTGAGGCAGCTTCTCGGGAATGTCCTTGGGCTTCAGCATAGCCAGCTCCAGGAATGGCTCCTTCAGGATGGAGAGGAACCGGAGGTTGGACTGGGCCTGCTTGGATCCATCCTGTGAAGCAAAAAAGGGGGGCAAATTCAGAGATTAAAAAGGCTCTGGGATTATGGAGGAACACGGTGGCGTGGAGGCTGTTGGGATCAGACTAGGGTTGAGGTGGCAGGACTTGAGGCCTGTTGGGTTCCTGGACCTTCCATAGACTAAAGAAAGCATGGTCCCTGATCACAACCCACTGAGAGCCAATGGCAGTGCTCTCAGTGGGATGACAAGGGATCAAACATCATAGCTGAGGGGGTGCAGTAGATCTCTGCACAGAGCCCAGAGATCAGGAGGGCAAGCAGGGAAGAATGGATGCATGCCAATGGGGCCATGTCAGAGTGGTGATAGCCGTGGGCCAACATGCAGGAGCCCAGGTCTCCATATCAGGGGGTGATGTGCCACAGAAGAGCTGCATGCACAGGTGTACAAGCCCGAGGAAGGAAGCCTAGCTAGTTGGGACTGATGGTGGAGCTGGTCTGGACTGGAGCAGTGTGGGAGTGTCAAATTACACTGAGAGGGCTAGGAACTTCCTTCCTATGAGCCCTACAAGCCAGCTCTCACACCTTGTCTCCAGTCCCAGTACATTCCTCCCTGCCCACCTGGATTTGCTTGGCCAGCCTCTGGAAGGCAGCCACATAGGAGGACTTGGAGAGGAGCAGGATGGTCTCAATGTGCTTCACGCCCTGCTTGCTCAGCTGCTTGCTGATCTCCGACAGGTCAGCGCAGCGGTTCTTCCAGAAGGCGATCTCTTCCAGTGGCCCCGTGCTCTCCCGGCTCTCCACTGTCTCCTGGGCCCGCAGCACCTCCTTAATCTGACGAGTCCAATGGATCATGGATGCTGGGAGGAGAAGGAGGGAGATGACAAAGGGGTCAGCACCCGGGCTCGAGACATAAGCAAGGTTGCTGGCTTGTTGCTCTCCATTGGAGAGATGCGGGGCTGGATAACAGATGTCTATACAGAATCACAGAGAAGTGGGGCTGGAAAGGACCAGGACTTCCTAGACCTTCAATGCTGGAGGCTACAAGGGAGAGAGGAACGGGGGAAAACCCTTAGTCAGACCCAGGTCATTCTCTCTGTCAGCAACAACACAAAGGTGGGTCTATGGTGGGATCCAGTAAATGGCAGTTCTTATGGTCTTAAATAGAGTATCTTCTCACATATGACACATCCCCCACCCATAAATCAGCCCTCCAAAATCAGGGTGCGGGTATCAAGCTGATTTGTTCACTGGGATAGAAGCATCACAGAATCCTAGAGAAGCGGGAAGGGACCTCCCAAGTTCACATCCAGTCCAACCCTCTGCCCAAGGCAGGATCAGGCCTCTCCAAACCGTCCCAGCCAAATCCGTTATCTCAACTCATGGACAAGTTGGCCTAGAAGGTCCCTTACAAGATCATCTAATCCAGTGGTTCTCAACCTTTGGTACCTTACGTACCTCCTGCCGATCAATGTGGCAAAAGCGAAACCAAAAGTCCCACTGTGGCTGCAAGCCAAATCCCGCTTTTTCCACCATGGCCCAGGGCAAAGCAGCCTGCGTGGGGCCTCCCTCCCTATCCCTCAGCACACTGATGCGGGGGAGTGAAACTCCAGTGCACCAGATGCAGTGGGGGGCAGGGGCAGCAGCCGCAACTTCTGGCCCAAGCAAGCAAAAGCCAAAACGCAGCACCGGTGTAACCCCTGCCTGTGTTTCACATACCCCCAGGGGTACATGTTGCACGAGTTGAGAAATACTGATCTACTCCAACCCCTTGCTCAAGACAGGATCAGTCCCAACTAAACCCTCCCAGCCCCATGTCCATCCAACCTGCTCTTGGACGTTTCCAGGGACGGAGACTCCGCAGCCCCTCTCAGCCGCCTGCTCCAAGGTTAGACCACCCCACTAGTCAGAAAGCTCCTCCTCATCTCAAGCCTTAGTTTCCCCTGCAGCTTGAGACCACTGCTCCTAGTCCTGCTCCCTATGGCCACGGAGAAAAGCTTGTCTCTGTTCTCTCTGTTATCGCCTTTTGAGGATTTGAAGGCTGTGATCCAAATATGCGCTCACCCTTCTCTCCTCCAGACCAAACCACCCAAGCTCTTCCAGCCTGGCCTCAACAGTCCTGGTTCTCAGGCCTCAAGTCATTTTGGTCACCTGTGCTGGACTCTTTCCAATCTATTCACTTATTTCTTGAAGTGCAGGGCTCCCTTTCTGCTACATGTGTCACACCCAGAGGCATTGGGTATTAGCTACAACCCAGGCTGGGGATGTCAACTGGACTGTGCCAGTGTTCCTGCTGAGAGCAAACATGGAGGATCCTGGCTAGCAGGATCTTGCCCCTCTGCTCAGGCTCAGAGCGACACTTTATCTGGGGTCAGGAAGGAATTTTCCCCCATAGTCAGGCTGGTACAGACTGGGTGGGGAGGTTGCCTTCCTTTGTAGCAAGGGCACAGCCTCTATGTGGGATCTCTGGAGCATATATTAACAACCTTTTATAGAAACAGGGCTGTGGTCCCCCTGCATTCCCCATGGCAGGTTCAGGTGTGATGTCTGTGCTGTGTCAGGGTTGACAACCTTCTGCAGAGCTTTGATTCTGGATTTCTCTGGGATGGTTTGACAGGGAAGATCCTGCCCCAGGCAGGGGGGTTGGACCGGATGCGACCTCAGGAGGTCCCCTCCCAGCCCCAGTTCTCTACAGAAGTGTCCCAAACTGGGCGCAGGACTCCAGAGGAGGCCTCACCACCTGGAGACCGGAAAGGTAAAATGCTACATTGCCTTGTGTGGGTCAGACGTGATTCAGTGACACTTGGGGCTCAGAGTGGAGGCAGAAAATGAGGCAACATGCACCGGTCACACACGCATTCTCGAGCTGATCTGCCAGCCTGAAAGCTCCCCTCCGCAAGGCGCTGTACAATTTCCTCTTTGAATCCACTCTCAGATGCCAGATCCTGTATCTTCAGATGAGGCTGCAACAGCGAGGGGGCCTCTGGGGAACTAATCCAAATCAGCGACCGAATGGAAGCAGCAGGAGGGAGGGGGGGCGTTGATTTGAACTCCAATTAGCGAAGTTTGCTGCTTTCCTCCCGCTTCGTGAAATAGAAGAGGCTAATAGCTGCGACACAACCATCTCCAAGACGCAGTGTGAGCTGCTGTCCCCAAGCCAAATGATAGGGGGAAAACGAGCCTGCAGTCCCAGGGATTATAATAGCAGAGTGGTGCTATGTGCTTGTTAAGAGCCGAGATCTGGCCCAGAGAGGTGGCCAGTTGGGTGGTTTAACCCACATGTGCCTCGCACTGTGTAAAACCTGGTCCAGAGACGCCATGAATAGGCCCAGCAAAGGGCAGGCTGTGGAACGGATAGGCCTTTCATTAACAGGATGTTCGCAAATGTCAGTGACTTCCGTCTGGAAGTATGGGCTGGGAAAGGAGGGAGACGAAGAAAAGGTTGCATAAGATCTAATAGCAAGTTGTCTCCAAAGGGCTTCAGGCTCTTTCTGGCCACCCACACAAAGGATGTGGACATACTGAAGAGAGTCCAGCAGAGGGCAATGAAAATGGTTTGGGAGCTGGGGCGCAGGATGGGTGAGGAGAGGCTGAGGGAAATGGGCTAACTGAGCTGCAGAAGAGAAGACCAAGGGGGTGTTGCATAGAAGCCATCACCTCCCTGAAGGGTGACTCCAAAGAGCATGGAGCAATGGGCTCAGACTGCAGCAAGGGAAGTTGAGGTTGGATATCAGGAAGAACTTTTTCCTGAGGAGGGTAGTAAAGACCTGGAACAGACTCCCCAGACAGTTATCTCCATCCTGGCAGTTTGACGACCTGGCTAGACAAAGCCTTGGCTGGGATGAGATAGGTGGGGCTGGCTGCTTTGAGCAGGGGGCTAGACTAGATGACCTCCTGAGCTCCCTCCCAACCCTCATTTTCTATGATTCTATAAATATCCTCCCTGATTTGCCTTCCGCCCAGGCCAGCCAAGCCAAAAGGAGAGTCTCCTATAAACAGGTGACAATACATGGTCCATGGCATGCTGCAGGAGCAGGAGAGGGAGGAGCTAAAGGCAGCCCTGATGCCATCATGGAGGTGAAATAACTGTGATCTCCACTGCCCCTAGCCCAGCTTGGCCCTGGCAGCTGAGAGTGCAACAGGGTGCAGGTCTCAGTGAGCTGGGATATCTCCAGGCCAACGTCTGAGCACGGGGACTCGCAGGGCAGGAGCAGCAGGGCTCCATCACCAAGGGTCCAAGCCCTCAGCACACGGTATTATTTAGAGCAGTGAGGGCCAATCTTTTTGGCAGGCAGGCCAAAAACTGAGCCCCATCCTGTCCTCTCAATCCCCCTTCCCCTGCCTCATCTGTTGCTCTTCTCTCTGCCCCCTACTCCCTGCCCCATCTGCTGCTCTGTCTGCTTCCTATGGCCTAGCTAGGCCTAGATCACACCCATCCAATGCCTGCTTTACTTCTCCATGGGTGGAAAGTCCATAGCTCCCTGGTCGTTTATCCCACTGCCCCCCTGCTCTAACATTGAAGAAGTTTTCCCTGAGATCCATCCTAAACCTACTTGGCTGCACCTTCAAGTCATTGCCCCACGTCTTCCACTCTGCAGCAAGAGAGAAAAGTTCCTTTCCCTCTTCTCGATGGCAGCCCTTCAAGTATTTGAGGACTGCTGCCATGTCCCCCCTTCAGTGCCTTTTCCTCAAGCTCCTCCAGCCCCTCCTTTTCAAGCCCTTGAGCATCTTTGTCACCTGCCTCTGGACCCTCTGTAACTTCTCCACGTCCTTTTTCAAATGCGGAGCCCAAAAAACAGCATAGATGTCTCCAGATGCAGCCCTGGGGAAATCTTTTTCTTCATTCCAATGCAGATCTTATTTGAGGTGTGTGGTATGCAAGAAAACACAGTAATCCTCCACGCACATGCTCCTAGATGACAAAGCACATGCAGGAGAAGGGAAGACACCCACAGGCTGTTTGAAATAAGGGTAAAAATACAGGGGCTACGGACTGAATGCGACCGTGGCTGAGAAGGGAGATGAGAAGAGGCTCCTTGCTCTCCCTGGCTGTCGTCAGTGGTATCTGCAGTCTGGCAGCCCCGGCTGTGAGTTAGCAAAGGAAGAGACATGTGCATGGATTGGCTTTATATAGCAGCCACGCTGCCATAATTAATTTCAAGTTATTAATTACTGGGCAATTATTTATACAGCAACAGGTCTTGTGGGGCTTGATTTGGGATTGCAGGGTGCAGTTGACGAGCAGAAAGATCTCTGTCCCATGCAAGCTGTTTTTACTGTACCTGATGTTGGTTACCTGTGGAAGTACCTCTAAGCCCCTGGTGCTACACAGGTGAGTCAAGTGGCCAATATGGGGCTCTCAAACCTGCGTGCGAGAAACTTCTGTAGCTTCAGCTTCCGCAGTCTGGTGTAAAGGACCAGGGGGTAGGCAACTGGACTTAGTGAATTGCACTAGGTCAGAGGTTTACTGGAGTTAAAGGCAAGGCCATGGCGAGCATCAGGCCTAGTACAGGAGAACAAGCCAAGGGTCAAGATGAGGTTGTGGGCAATCTAGCCAGGAGGTCCAAGATGGGAACAGGAAGAAGGTGCTAAGCCAGAGATTCAGGGCACGGAGTCAAGTTATACAATCAGAGAGAAGTGGAGCTGGAAGCGGGGGGGGGGGGGGGTGTCACATCTAGTCCACATACACCCCCCTGCCCAAGGCAGGATCATCCTATCCAAACCACCCCAGACAATTCAGTATATAAACTCTACATAAGACAACCATTGATGCAACGCAGGACATCACACCCAAACCTGGGACTGCGGCCACCAACGTCCTGCTTCTATAAAAGGTTGTTAATATAAGCTCCAGAGATCCCATGTAGAGGACATGCCCCCCTACAACAGAGGAAGGCAAACTCCGCTCTCTCCCAAGCTATACAAATGGGGGAAAATTCTTTCCTGACCTTAAAGATGGTGTCGATCTGAGCCTGAGTGGAGGGGCAAGACCGGCCAGACAGGAACACCAGGTTTGGTCCCAGTGGGGCCATTGGTACATCCCAGTTGCCACTCCCAGCCTGGGCTGTAGCCAACACCCAATGCATCTGGTGTTGACTTAAAAACCCCCTGACACATGAAGCAGAAAGAAGGGGAGGGGGCAACCCCCAAAGCCCAGACACCTGGGAATTACCCACAATTTAGAAGCTCCAAGCAGGCTAGAGGCACTGGTCTCTTGCCCAGAGAGCTGGCCACTGTCTGGTCCTAGCTTATGTAGCCACAGTGGGCAGAGCCATGTTTCCAAAGGATCATTCAGCCTCATTATTTCCAGATGGTGCCTGAGCCTGGATCTGCCCTGCCTGGGCCTCAGCTCGTGACACCCTGGTATACAGCTAAACATGTGTGCGTGCTCAGACACAGCACCTCTTCCCTAGACCTCCGAGCCACCAGGGGCTCAGGCAATGTCCGCTGACACCATGGCCGGATCCAACCAAAGCTTATATTTGTCCAGGGCTGGTGCTTAATAAAAAACCACCATCATTATCACACCTTTACCCTTCTCGGTTACTTCTGCCTTTCCCTTAAGTTTCCAGGGCCCAGGTAGGAGACGGCTGACTCAGAATAGAGGTGCCCACTGGTCCCAGAAGAGGCATCCTTCCTCCTCAGACAACATGGGAAGCCAAAGCAATAACCCACCCCACTCTGCCCCCTCTCCCCATCAGCAGGTGCTCTGAGACTCCATGACTGGGAATGATGAATGCAGTTCACATGCTGCTGGAGGCTAATTCACTTAGGCTCTACTCATGGCTTTCCCAAGTTTAGGGTCCCATCCCCACCCCACAATGCCCTCCGTGTCAGCCCCACTCCCCACCAGTTGATCTGGTTTCTGCGCCCACCTTGGAGGTCCCCTGGGAACGAGACTGGGGAATTACTCACTTTCCAGTCTCTGAATCAGGGCTTTGTCCTTCACAACCGTCTCAGGCTTCATGAGCAGGGATTCGATCGGGATGTAGAGAACCGTGCGGCCCATCATTTTGGAGCGTGTGTCTGGGGGAGGGGAAAAGACGGAGGGAGGTGCTGGGACACAGCCCAGACAAACCAGACACGCACGCACCTGGGCTGGCACAGGGATGTGGTGACTTCTGCCCCTAGAGACCAGTTCCACGCTGGCCTCAGGGGGGTGGAAGGGCACTAGCTGGGGCAGGAGGGTTAAAAAATAGGGTCTGTGGGCCATGATTGGCCTGCAAAGCCCCCACTTCCATCCCCAGACTCCTTCTACCACTAGACCCCCCGCCCCCAACCCCCTCACCACCACTGGGCATGTCGACAGCGCTACAAGGGCATGCATGATGCTACTAATGTAACACATGTAATGTATACCCACCACCTGATTCTCAAGCAGAAAAGTAGCAGTGCAAATCCCACAGGCCCTTGCACCCTCTGCTGGGAGCACCAACCTGGCTTGGGAAAGGAGGAGCAGAGAGCAGGGGAAGAACCAGAGCAGGGACAAAGCTGTGAGGAGTGGCTGCAACTCTACCTGTGAGAGAGGTCATGAAGTGATAGACCTCTGAGAAGAATTCATTCTTGATGCTCTCGGGCCAGGCTGCATGGTGGAAGAGACGGGGCAGGTAGACTCCATTGAGGAGCCGCAGCAGACTGTTGATGTAAGGCCGGCGGAGCGTGCCAAACTGAACCGTCTGCTGGAAGTTCTCGGCCGTGATCTCTGCATTCTCATGGCGGATGAAGTAGGCCAGCAGCTTCTGCTCCTGAGAGTGGGGAATGGCACATGTGGTGGGTTAGTCAAAGGCAAAGCTGCCCCTGGCACCTCACCCTCTGGTCCCACCACCTTCACAAAGCTAGTAATCAAGCATGGACAAAAGGGGCCAGTCAAAAGCCAAACGAGGTATGACCTCATCAATCTGTGGTTTCCTGTAGATCCATCCATGGAGACAAATTGGGGATCCATCCATGTAGACCTAGCGGGGGTGCAGCGGGGAAGAGTCATAGATATGCTGGAGGGTAGGGCTAGGATTCAGAGAAACCTTGACAAATTGGAGGACTGGGCCAAAAGAACTCTCATGCAGTTCAGTAAGAACAAGTGCAAAGTCCTGCACTTAGGATGGAAAAATTCCAGGCACTGGGACAGGCTGAGCAGCAGCTCTGCAGGAAAGGACACGGGAGGATCAGAGGACAATAAGCTAAATATGAGCCAACAGGGTGCCCTGGCTGCCAAGGTGGCCAAGGGCATTCTGGAATGCATAAGCAGGAGCATTGCTAGCAGAAAATGAGGGTGGAAAGGGACCTCTGGATGTTACCTCTAGTCCAACCCCCTGCTCCAAGCAGGACCAGCCCCACTAAGGCTCTGACTAGCTAGACCTTCAAAACTTCCAAGGATGGAGACTCCACGCCCTCTCTGGGCAGCCTGTTCTAGTGCTTTACTACCTTTCTCGGGAGTTTGTCCTCATTTCTAACCTCAACTTCCCCTGCTGCCACTTGAGCCTATTGCTCCTTGTTCTGTCATCTGCCACCACTGAGAACAGTCCAGCTCCATCCTCTTGGAGCTACCCTGCAGGAAGTTGAAGGCTATCAAATCCCACCTCAGTCTTCTCTTCTGCAGACTCAGTAAGTCCAGTGCCCTCAGCCTCTTTTCATCTGTCCTGTGCCCCAGCCTCTGAACCATTTTCGTTACCCTCTGCTGGATTCTCTACAACTTCTCCACTTCTTTCTGTGTGGGGGGACCACAGCTGGACACAAGACTCCAGATGTGACCTCCTCAGTGCTGAATAGAGGGGAAGAATCACTGCCCTCCATCTGCTGGCAACACTCCTACCAATGCAGCCCAGGATGCCCCTAGCCTTCTTTTCAACAAGGGCACACTGTTGACTCCTATCCAGCTTACTGTTCACTGTAACCATAATCATACTGCCACCCCACCCCTGCTGCCAAACTCCCAAGTTCTGCGGGGCTGGATCAGGGGCCAAACCATGCCTCCTCCTCCCATTCTTCCCCATGCAGCCAAATCGGGGCCAAAGCCAGGGAGGGGCTGGGCCACTCCCCGACCTCCCCATGTAGCTGGATCAGCCCTGCCTCGCCACCCAGAACACCGAGTCTGACCCCCCAGCCAGATCCAGCCCATGGACAGGCTTGGCACCATCAATCTGGCCCAGGGAGGAAAAAGCCTAGGTATCATTGAGCTTGAGGTTTAGCTTTGTCACAGCCATTGCTGTTCTACTATGGGTATCTATGCCTTCCTCTGTAGCAGGGGCACAGCCTGTATCTGGGAGTTCTCCAGCATTCCCTGTGGCAGGTTCAGGTGTGACATCCTGTGTTGTGTCAGGCTCAATGGTCATCTGATGTAGAGTTCAGATTCTGCATTGTCTGGGACAGTCTGAACAGAGCTGATCCTGCCTCGGGCAGGGGGTTGGACTGGACGTGACCTCTGGAGGTCCCCTCCCACCCCGACTCCTCTACGATCGCTATGAAAGGGTGTTCTACACTTTTGAGGCGATCTTGCCCCAGCTGCTTCTTCATGGGCAGTGTTCACATTTGCAGAATTAAGCATGCGTGTCCCTGCCTGCCTTCGTTTCCTTCAAAGCCTCGTAAAGGACCTTGCCAAAGGCTGTTTGAAAGTCTAAATACATTTCCATATTTATCCCCTCTTTGGCTGAGATGCTTGGAGAATTGTAAGAGACAAGAGAGGCACAATTTTTCCCCATGCATGCCTGCTCCACGACTGAAATTCCCTCACTGCGACGGTGGCTCAGTCCCGTGGCCAGTGAGTAAGGACAAACATTGCCCTTAACGCATTTCCGAGTGAAACATATTTGAAGCTACTTAGAAAAGGAGCCGTTTCAGCCAGCCATGTGGCCCCAGAACCAGCTGCAGCTACCTGGGGCTCTTGTTGCCTTTTTACCCGCTTTGCTGGATTGGAAGCACCATCCAGCCCATGGTTGAACCGGGCACTTTATATTTGGTCCGTTGGGGAAAAAGCTTCAGCAGCACTGATCTAAAGATCGAAAAATACTGTCCACCTTGACACAATGCTAGACATCACATCCAAACCTGCTGCAGGTAGAGTAGGGGGACCACGTTCGATAATGTCCTGCTACTGGAAAAGGTTGTTAATACACACTCAAGAGACCCCAGGTAGAGGCCGTGCCCCCTGCTACAGAGGAAGGCAAAGCCCCCTCAGTCTGTACCAGTCTGATCATAGGGAAAAACTATTTCCTGACCCTACATACGGCATCAGGCTAACCCTGAGAAGAGAAGCAAGAGTCTCTAGCCAGGAACCTCCATTTTTAAGACCAAGCAGAAACATTGTCACAGCCCAGTCAAAACCCCAAGCCAACACCCAATGCCTCTGAGGGGGCTTAAAAAGACCCCTGAAGCATCACAAAGAAAGGGCAACGACCCTCAACTGGGATCAGGACCAGATAAACTCATAGGCAAACAAGGGACATGCTTAGGCCCCTAAGTGAAGAAGGTGTCCACAGTTGCACTTATTTTACATATTATAATTATTGACTGAAAAAAAGTAATATAAAAATGCCATCTTCAACTGGGGGCCCATGAGTTTATTTGCCTAGGGCCCACTAAAAAGTTAATCTGGCCCTGACTGGGATGCACCCTGGGGCACCAAGAGATCCTTTTAAGGGAAAATCCCAATGCTAGGTGCGCAAACGCCGTCACTAGATTCATAGAAAATGAGGGTTGAAGGGACCTCAGGAGGTCACATCTAGTCCAACCCCTTGCTCCAAGCAGGATCAGCCCCAACTATATCATCCCATCCTAGCTGAGTCTTCAAAACCTCCAAGGACGGAGACTCCATCATCTCTCCTGGCAGCCTATTCCAGGTCTTTACTACCCTCCTCATGAGAAAGTTCTTCCTAATATCCAACCTCAACTTCCCTTGCTGCAGCTTGAGCCCATTGCTCCTTGTTCTGTCACCTGAGAATAGTCCAGCTCCACTCTTCAGAGCTACCCTTCAGGGAGGTGACAGCTGTTATTCAGCCTCCTCTGTCTTATCTTCTCTGAACTCAATCAGCCCAGTTCTTGCAGCCTCTCTTCATTTGTCCTGTGCTCCAGCCCCCAAACCATTTTCATTGCCCTTCACTGGACTCTCTCCAATGTGTCCACATCCCTTCTGTAGAGGGGGCCTGCAACTGGACACAGGACTCCAGATGTGGCGTCCCCAGGGCTGAATAGAGGAGTCAATGCCCTCCATCTGCTGGCAGCACTCCTACCCATGCAGCCCAGGATGCTGTTACCTTCCTAGCAACAAGGCCATACTGTTGACTTATATCCAGTTTATTGTTCACTGTGATCCCCTTCAGGTCCCTTTTTTGCAGAGCTGTGGTTGAGCCAGCCGGTCACAAGCCTGTCCCCCACGGAGCCTGGGATTGTTCCATCCTAAGTGCAGGACTTTGCACTTCTCCTTATTGAACCTCATGAGATTTCTTTTGGTCTAATCCTCCAATTTGTCTAGGTGTTTCTGAATCCTAGCCCTACCCTCCAGCGTATCTACTGCTCCCCACAGCTTGGTGTCATCTGCAAGATAACATCATGAGATAACCTCAAAGATTTCTCATAGGAAACCAGGGCATCCAAAACTCTGTGCCCAGCCAGGGGCTGACTGAGTTCTTTGCAACAGGAAATTTGCTCTAGTACATCTCCACAGCCAAGAAACAAGGGAAAGTGAAGAGCTGGCATTTTCTGAGGGGGTCCTAGAGTCTTTGGGGGTCAGGGATCTGCAATCTATAGCCTGTGGGCCAGATCCAGCTGCTGAAGTCACTAGATCCAGCCCGTGGACATGGGGCTTTGGCTACAGGCACTCTCTCAATGCCACCATGGGGAGAAGCACCAGGTGCAGGCAAGTCCTAGCACCCACCTTGCCCACGACTACTTTAGGGAATCCAACTCAGTCCCACTGCTGGGCTTATAGCAGAGTGCACAGGGCATGAGGATCAGCAGCAGAGGGGTGAAGACACCCTGCTGGTGGGGTGACAGTCAAGCCCCAGATGGCTGAGATCCAAAGGGATCCCTTCACCTCACAGGTCTCCTTGTGGCCTCCCAGAAGCAAACAAACCTGGTAGGGCATGGCATGTTCCACCTTCAGCCTGGCAAATTCGTCTACATAGACAACCAGCAGTTGCTTGGTGGGGTCCTTCAGGAACACGTCCATGGCTGCCTTGTGCTCTTCTGTCCACATGTCATCCTGGACCCCGCTCAGGCCCAGCCTGCTTCGGATACAGGGTTTCTGGGGACAGAGGGTAGATGGGAAACAGCATTAGGGAAGCCACAGAGATGGAGAATGGAGACAGAGACAAGAAGAAGTGTAACGGAGCATTCCTCAGAGCCAGCCCTGGAGAATAAAGCATCCCTCAGAAGCCCGGGAGAGACTGATGGGATAACAGATGCCAACATCCTTCATATAGGGGGCAGCAAGTGGGCATCAGAGGGGTCACAGACACTGCTCTCAGAGCAAAAAAAATCTCCTGGCATCATTATACATTCTGCTAGCCAATCACTGTCCCCAGGGGCTCCTCAGGCCTGTGAAGAGGAGCTTCATTTGTCAACCTGATTGAAAGACAATTGCGCAGGAGAGTGTCAGGGGCTGGGCAACACCATTCTAAAAGAGAAGGGAGAGGAGACAATTAAGGGGGGAAGGAATGGAGAGGAATGAAAGGAGCCAATTTGGAGCTGAGTGGTAGCAGCTGTGTGGGCTTGGATTTGGGGGGATGGTGGGGGGAAGAAAACCATTAAGCCTTCTCTCCTTGTTTGGGTCCCAGGGGTGTGGAAAGAAAACCTGGGAAATTAGGATCAAATTAAGTTAACATCTGGCAGAAAACTTTCCAAGCAGATATGACCTGCTGTAATGGAGCAAAACCCTATTCTCTGCCACATGGACAAGTGCCTTAGAATCACAGAACAGGAGGGTGGGAGGGGACCTCAGGAGGTCACATCTAGTCCAACCCCTGGGTCAAAGCAGGACCATCCCCAATTAGATCATGCCAGCCAAGGCTTTGTTGAGCCGGGTCTTCAAAACCTTCAAGGATGGAGACTCCACCACCTCTCCAGGTAACCCGTTCCAGTGCTTCACCACACTCCTAGGACGCCTGTACACAAGATTAAAAATTGCCTTTTTTTGCAATTTAACTCAGTTACAATTTTCATGTTGAGGTTGTTCTGGCAATTTAAATGAAAATGTTTTTCCTAAAACGTTAGGAACATTTTTCCTAAATTTCCCTTGCTGCAACTTCATACTGTTGCTTCTTGATCCATCATCTGCCCCCACTGAGAACAGTCCTCCATGTTCTTTGGAGCCACCTTTCAGGGAGTTAAAGGCTGCTATCAAATCCCCCCTCAGTCTTCTCTTCTGCAAACTAAGAAGAAGCAGAACTCTTTTGTTCTGCCCCCTCCCCCCTGTATTTGCCCACTCCAGCAGGTCAACTAATGCACAAATTGGAAAGGCGATCTGGGCCCCTGCTGAACAAGTTCTCCAAAAGTGGGGATGCGGTTTAACACTCACTGCCAGTAACAACAGCTAATAGGGCCCTCAGACACATAAGAGCTTCACAGCCTGGAACGCGGGGAGATGAGACACTTCACTGGGGCACTGGAACCAGGCTGAAGTGGAGCAATTACCCCAAATTGCAGGACTGTGAATAAAGGCGGGTCCCACATCAAAGAGAAACGTGGCAGGGAGGAAAGGAAGGCAAGGAGGCCAAACAGAGTTGGACGCTGAGATCCCAAGGGATCCCAAGTGTTTTTGTGGGGTGAGAGGGTCTCATGGGATCCACCACAGTGTGAAGTCTTGAGAATGTCTCCCCTATACCAACTCCGGCGTGGCCAGGCAAAACAAAGGCATATTCCCTGCCTGGGTGAATGGGGATGGAGATTGCTGCCCAAAATGCTGGGCCCTATGTGAGCCCAGCCAACCAAAGTAGCTCTGACCCAGCACCGGGGTGACCAGACCCAGGGAGATGGAACAAAGGGATTATCCCGCCCAGCATTTTCAGCCCTGTGCAGGGACCAGGCATCTCTGAGAGAAATCCAAGGGCACAGCCACCTCTGTGTTACCCTGCCCTTCTGCAATGGGATAGAAAGGCAGTGTCAAACCCCTGTAGATGTCCAAGTGCTGGAGAACCTACCAAATCCACTTCTTTCTCCTCCAAAGAGAGGCATGCCTCTTCTTCAGCTTCGGCCTCCTCCTGGGCCTTCGCTACCCCCACGCCAGGTCCTGGAGAGCTAACAGCTGAAAGGAGACAGAAGTTGCTCACGTAAAAATCAGCTGCATTTCTCTGACCACCCCGTCACACTTTTTCACCAGTTTATTTCCTAGCATGCTCAGCGCTGGAAGAAAGTACCAGCTCAGCAGCCCCCTAGGGAACGAATCTGTCTCTGGATCCCCAGAGCTCCAGGCGCACCCAGTCACATATGCAAGAACGTACCCCCTCCCTGGAAGGCTTCCCCTCTGGAGATCTCCAATGAGGATTGTGCTGGCTGCAATCACTGCGCCCCCCTCCCCCAATCTAGACGCTCATTCCAACCAGGAGACCAACTGTGCTCCCCGCCACCCAAACCCCAATCCTTCCTCACAGAAGAGGAGCTGCCTCGTGGTAACAACTTTCAGTCACTTCCAGAACTGAAAGCTTCCAGTCCCCCACTCACCAGAACCTGCCCATCCATCAGCGCTTGAGGCAACCTCGTTACAACAGGTTCTCTGTACTATGCCAGCCAGTGTGGGCCCCCCACATAGTCCCTCTATCTCCACACTCCCCCGCCCACTGCAGGTCAAATTGGAATGGGGCCCCAAAGGATCATAGAAAATGAGGGTGGGAAGGGTCCTCAGGAGGTCACATCTAATCCAACCCTCAGCCCCAACTACATCATCCCAGCCATGGCTTTGTCTAGTCGGGTCTTCAAAATCCTCCTCCAGAATGGAGACTCCACCACCTTTCTGGGCAGCCTTTTCCTGTGCTTCACTACCCTCCTCCAGAGAAAGTTTTTCCTAATATCCAACCTCAACTTCCCTTGCTGCAGCTTGAGACCATTGCTTCTTGTTTTGTCATCTAAGAAAAGTCCAGCTCCATGTTCTTTGGAGCCACCCTTCAGGGAGTCAAAGGGTGCTATTCAATCCCCCCTCAGCCTTCTCTTCTCCAGACTCAAGAAGCTCATTGCCCTCAGCCTCTCCTCATCCATCATGTGCCCCAGTCCCCAGACAATTCTTGTTGCCCTCCGCTGGACTCTCTCCAACATCCTCTTTGTAGTGGGAGGCCCACAACTGGACCCAGGACTTCAGCCAGATGTGGTCTCCCCAGTGCCAAAGGGGAAAAATCACTTCCCTCCATCTGCTGGCAATGCTACCAATGCAGCCCAGGATGCCCTCAGCCTTCTTGGGAACAAGGGTACCCTGCTGGCTCTTGCTCAGCTTATTACCCCATCACCCCCAGGTCCTATTCTGCAGAGCTGCTGCCCAGCCAGTCGGCCCCCAGCCTGTCCCAGGGCCTGGGATTGTTTCATGCCTATCTTCAAGAAATGAAGGAAGGGAGATCCAGGGAGCTACAGGCCAATCTGTTTGACTTCAATCCCTGGAAAGATCTTGGAAAAAAATCAAAGAAACCATCAACAACAGGCTAATGGAAAGCTATGTTCTGAGAGACAGCCAACATGGCTTTGTTGCTGGTAGGTAGGGGTGATGTGTAGGGGGTGCACACGGGTGCACATGCACGCTGAATGTGGCAGTACATCCCTTAGAAAATGTACTGCCAACAGTCGGCAGCACCTGCGGGCAGTCACTGCTCGCCACCCTGCCGCAGACACTGCCTGCAGCATCTGCAGGTGGTCACCTGCCGCAGACGCTGCCTCCCTGCTGCCAACAGCGCCAGTGACATCTGTGGGAGCTCCCCACTCACCACCACCATGCTCCCACCACTGCCGTGCCCCCCCAGCCGCCAGGGGCACAGGTCGTTCATGCCAATAGGTCTTGCCTGACCAATCTCATTTCCTCATATGACCAGGACAAAGGACAAGAAATTGATGTCATATATTTAGATTTCAAAAAAGCCTTTGAATTGGTCTCTCATGATGTCCTCATGGTAAAATTGGGGACCTGTGACCCCTGCTGATTTCCTGCCCTTTGGGCAGGAGGCAGAACCCAATGATCTCGTGGGGTCCCCTCCACCCCTAATGTCTATGAAATCTATGAAGTCCTAAATGCAGGACTTTGCAGTTGTCCTTGCTGAACCTCATAAGATCTCTTTTGGTCCCAATCCTCCAATTTGTCTAGGTCACTCTGAATCCTACTTACACCCTCCAGCATGTCTGCTTCTCCCCCAGCTTGGTGTCATCCATAAACTTGCTGAGGGTACACTCTGTGCCATGTTCCAGGTCATTAATTGACTTGATACCAGCTACCAACTCAGCATCAAGCCATTGACTATTACCACCCTTAGAGCCTGATGATCCAGGCAGTTTTCTGTCCAACTTACAGTCCATTCATCCAACCTGTACTTCCTTAGCTTGCCTGAGAGAATGTTGTGAGAGACTGTGTCAAAAGCCTTGCTAAAATCAAGGTACACCACATCCACTGGTCTCCCCGCATCCACAGAGCCAGTCATCTCATCATTCTCCCGCCTCAGACCAAATTGAAATGGGCACCCAAAGGATGAGCGTCTAGCTCTGTTATATTCCACCCCCCCCACTAACAACCGCCAAACCCTGGGCGCAATCAAAGGGCTTCATTAGCTCCAAATGAACCCATTGCCACCGTGCGAGAGACAAGACTTTAAGAAGAGCCGGAGCTGGTAGATTTGAGAGCACTTGCTAATGTGGGCTCCTCCAGAGCAGTCAGTCTCTCTTGATCGGAGTGACAGGGCTGCCTCCTGAGCCTCTCCAACATGTTAGGATACAGAAGCGTGACATGTGGCTAAATGTTTCTGTTCCTGATTGTCGGGCCTATGAATGCAACGCCCTGTAAATCCAGCAGAAAGGGACCGCAGGGACACTGATGCCGGTGCTGCGGCGAAGTGTGACAAATGAAACAATCAAGACCAAACTGAGATGCTCTGATATCCGCTCTTTAAAATTAAATATCTCCCCCACCCCCTGACTCCCCACACAAAATGCCCAGGACTCCAGCTCTGTTTGCAAACAGAGGAGCGTAGGGTTGGATATTCCTAGTATAACTTTGGTTGAGATGTGAAACTCTTGCCAAGCCAAGCAAAGGGCTTACAGGAGATGCCAGGTGGGCAAGCTCTGGTCACAGAGCACATCGTAGAATCACAGAGCCCCAAAGGACCTGCAGATCACACTGAGTCCAGGACCAGCCCTGTCCAAAGCAGCCCAGACAAACCCAGCATCCAAACTCACTGTTGGCCCTGACACAGCACCAGGCATTGTACCCAAATGTGCCACACGGAAAGCAGGGCGACCACAGCCACCAATGCCCTGCTGCCATGAAAGGTTGTTAATATACGCTCCAGAGATGCTAAGTGGAGGCCATGTGCCTTCTACAGAGGAAGGTAAGCACCTACCCCCAGTCTGTTCAAATCTGACCAGGGGAAAACCTCCTGACCCCATACATGGTGCTGGTTTGACCTTGAGCAGAGGGACAAGACCCTAGCCAGGACCTCCCAGCAGAAGCACTCCCATCCCCAACCCAGGCTGCAGCCAACACCCAGCGCCTCTGGGGGAGGCTTAGAAATGCCTGAAGAAAGGTACTTGTACCCAAAAGCTTGCAAAGAACAATTTTTCCAACTATTTAGTTGGTCTAATAACAAATATTGCATCTACCCAAAGAACCTTGTCTACTTATGTCCTTAAAAACCTTAAAATCCCCCTGACACATGTAGGGGAAAAAGGGGGAAGTGGGTAACCAGCAAAGCCCAGACCCCTGAGAAATCCCCGTAGCAGAACACAGGTGTCACTACACCTAGATTACCCCCAACTAGTAGCTGTCCAACACCCCTCCAGTTATGGAGTGTCCACAAATCCCCTGGGCGTCTATCCCACTGTCTCACTGCTCTAACAGTGAAGGAGGTTTTCTTGACACCCAGGCCAAACCTGCCTTGGCCTTGGTCTGCCTCCTAGTCTCCTGTCCCCAAAGAGATATGGCCTGGGCAGAAGCAGGTAGTCATGTGTGTCCGTCCCGTCCTGCCCCCCCCCAAAACATAGACAGTCCCATCTGTGCACCCCACTTTTGACTTCTAGGAGAAAAAGGGCAGTGCTGGGGGCTGCTGAAGGGTCCCAGAGGGCTGCGCAGGGGTCCCAGGCTGGTGAGAGGGGGTGTTGGGGGTGCCCAGGGCAGTCAGGTCTGTGTTAGGAGGTCCTGGGGGCTATGCAAGGGTGCCAGGCCAGTGTTGATGGTATGGAAGGTCCCAGGGGACTGTGTTGGGTGTTCCAGATCAGTGCTAGGGGTACTAGGGAGTCATGGGGGGCTGTGTGGGGGCCCCAGGTCACTGCAGGGGTGTTGGAGGGTCCAGGTGGTTGTATGAGGGTCTCAAATCAGTGCAGGAGGGTATTGGTGGGGGGCTCATGGGGCTGTGTGGGGGTTGCAGGTCAGTACAGGGGGGTGCTGGGGAGTCCAGGGGTCCCAGGTCAGTGCTGGGCGTGTGGGAGGTCCCAGGAAGCTGTGTGGGAGTCCTAGGTCAGTGCTAGGGGTACTGGGGGGGTCAGAGGGTGCTGTGTGGTTCTCAGATCAATGCTGGTTAGGAGTGTTAGGAGGCCCCACAGGGCTGTGTAGGGGACCCAGATCAGTGCAGGGGGTGTTGGGAGGGTCCAGGGGGCTGTATGTGGGTCCCAGATCAGTGCAGGGGGCTATTGGGGGGACCCATGGGGCTGTGTGGGGGTTGCAGGTCAGTACAGAGGGGGTGCTGCAGAGTCCCAGGAGCTATGTGGCAGTAGCAGGTCAGTGGGGGGCTGTTGGGGGGTCCCAGAGAGCTGTGTGGGGGTGCCAGGTCAGGGCATGGGGGTGCTGGAGGGTCCAAGAGGGTTGTATGGAGGATCCCTGGTCAGTGCAGGGGATACTGGGGAGCGTCTTAGAGGGGCTGTGTGGAGGTCCCAGGTCAGTGCTAGAAAGTCCAGAGGGCTGTACAAGGCTGCCAGGTCAGTGCAGGGAGGTGTTGGGAGACCTTCACAAAGCCCATGGGACCTCAGGTCAGTGTAGGGGGGTATTGGGAGGTCCTAAGGGGCTGTGCAGCGGTCCCTGGGTACCACATCAGTTCTGGGGATGTCTTAAAGCACAACCACCTCCATCCTAGTCCACAGTTTGTCTAACCCAGGGCTGGCCTAAGCCGGAAGAGGGAGGGAGACCCCGGAGACCCCAGCTGTGAGCAAAGTGGGGCAGGGGGCAGTGTCTGGGCCCATTTTGCTTTCACAGCTGTGGGTGGCAAAGCCGGTTAGAACAGCTTGTGGTGACCATCATATAATGGAGCCAGATGTGCCAAGCAGCTAAGGCTCAGCAGGGCTGATGCCTCCTAAATCCAACCCCAGCAGAGGCAATGGGATCCTTCTGTCTCCCAAAGCCCTTGTGAGGTCTGCTCTGCTCTGCTCACTGCACCGGAGAGTCCAAATTGACTCTAGTGCCCTCACCAGATGTCTCCCTCCTTCCCCAGATTGATCTGTTCTTTTCCACCCCAGAAGCAGCTGCATTTAAGTGAAGTTCAAGGCAACTGAATAACATCACCCCCATGCCTTAGAGTTCCAAACATGGGGCCAAGGCCTTGAATGCTACCAGCTGGCAAGATCCCAGGCATGTTCTTACCTAGCATATCCCTCCCGAGATCATGTGCTACCAAAACCCTCCCCATGTGCAAAGCCAAGGCTGATCCTCAAAGGAAAAGAAAGGTTTTCCCACCTTCCTCCCAAAGACAGGTATTGTTGAGAAGGGAAGAATCATAGAAAATGAGGGTTGGAAGGGATTTCAGGAGGTTCATTCAATGGCAGGATGAGACCTGATCCCTGATCCCAACTATCATGCCTCCTGCTAAGCCCTTGCAGGCCTGGGGGTGAGATCACTCAAATGCCTAGTGCCCACAGGGTTGGCTAACAATGAGCTGATTTGTCACTGTGGCAGGATACTTGCTGCCTCTCTTGGTGACCCCAGAGAAGATCCAGAAACCTCCTGAGCAGCTGAGAGTGTGCAACTACGAGAAAGAGTCCAGAAACCCCAGAGGAGGGGCTAAGTGGAAAACAACATCAATGAAGATGCCATCTGCAAGGCATGGGACATAATGTAGGGATGGGACGGAGCCATGCAATTAAATTACCCCATAAGGCAGTGACCACGGGCATCTGGTGGTCATTTGAGAGAGCAAATCTGGAAGCACTGGGGCTGCCTCCCTCATCATAAAAGACATCAAGGGGTGGCGGACTGCCCACAAGGTGAGGGCTGAAGGGGCTCCAAGGCTTCACAGCCACCCCTGAAAGAACACAGTGTCACAGTTGCTCCCAAGACTACACCAGGGAATCAAACACGCCTCAGTGCCATCTGGGGCAAGGACTGACAAAGGGGCGACAGCCCAGGCTTGAGGCAGAAGCCAGGTTTCTGGCTCAGTGCTCTCTTCTGCTGGAGAGAAGTGAGGCTAAAAGGCGTGTCTATAGACTCAGAAAAGCAGAACTGGAAGGGACCCCAACTTCATCCCCATCCAAATCCATCATCTAAACCAGTGGTTTTCAACCTGCAGACCCCTGGGTCTGCAGACTATATCTAAGGGGTCCACAACCAGTCAAGGGTAGGTGAATACCCCCCCTTACAATTCAAAGGGGCACTGTGCTCCCACCAACATTTTTCCATGCCTGAAACAAGGCTGAAAAAACACTAATCTAAAACAACCCTGACACATGAGGCACCTCACCTGAACCTGCCACCAGACCTGCAGCTGCCATTGTCCTGCCTCTAGAAAACGTTAATATACTTTCAAGAGATCCCAAATAAAGGCTGAATCCGCCCCGTGCTGGCACAGAGGAAGGCAAACCCACCCCCTCTGTCCATACCAATCTAACGACAGGGTAAAATTCCTTCCTGACCCCATGGTCTGAGTTGCATTTAAGGCACCAGATGAACTGGCCAGAAAAACATCCTCCACTATAGGGGGACGTTTCTATAGCTTGTTTGCATTTAACCCAGAAGCAAGTGCAATAAATGCATTTGTCATGGCATAAATGTAACATGTAGAGGGGGGCCAGGGCAAGATGGGAAAGAGACGGGAGACTGCACAGCCAACACGACCAGAGTGGCCAGGGCAGCCACGCGGGGCAGAAAGCTCTGTGCACATGTCACTAAAGGCTTCTTGGGCACTGCCGGCACCCCGTGATGGGTGGCAGAAAGAAGGTGGGATGGTGGCAACATGGACAAGCCAGAGTTCCTCCTCCTCCTTTCCTCCCCTCCTCTTCTGCCACCCGCTGGCCAGTTCAGAGCTGGAACACAACAGGCAGCTCCCCCTTCCCAATCACCTAGTTGCTGCCACAGCTCATTAGCGCACAATGATAGGATTGAGCCATCAAAGGCAAACGAGTAGAGGACAGGCAATTGTGGATTCTGGAAGGCACCCCACCTGGACAACCCAGAAATTTTCCACCATGCTGCCTGACCCCCGCACTGCAGGGCATGGAGGAAGAGTCTCCTTCAGGCACAGAGCCTAGCCTGGAGGGACAGGGGTATTTTTACCCCAGGAGGGGCAATTTAGAGTAAGCACGGCGTCTCAATACTTGATCCCTTAGGGTCATAGGAGAGTGGGGCTGGAAGGGCCCTCACGAGATCATCCCGTGATGATATGAGTCTATGAATCCCATCCAGCCCCCTGCTTAAGGCAGAATCAGTCCCAACTAAACCCTCCTGGCCCCATGTTCATGCAGGAATGGAGTCTCCACAACCCCTCCAAGGCTGGACATCAGCCTCACCCTCATCACAAAGTTCCTCAGCTCCAGCCTCAGTTTCTCCTGCTGCAGCTCAAGCCCACTGCTCCTAGAAATAAAGCCCATCTCCATCCCCTGCCATTGCCCTTCAGGGATTTGAAGGCCATGATCCAATCCCCCTCCAAGATTCAGTCTCCCTCTTCCAGCCTGACCTCATTGCTTCTGCCTGCCAGGCCCCACACGAGTGTCTTTGTCACCCTGCGCTGGGCTCTTCCCAACCCTTCCACCTCCTCTGGGAAATGGAGGGCCCAGACCTGGACAGGGGGAGGCCTCTCCAGTGCCCCACAGACTCGAAAAACTTCACTGCCCCGGGTTTTGCAGATGCCTGCCCTGCTTGTACAGGAGAGGCCATGGGCTTGCACCCTACTGCCTCCTACTGAGCTGAGGGGTCACGGGCACCCCTGGGCCCTTCTCAGCCCTGCCGGACCTTCCGCACTGCCTGGATTTGGTCTTGTGATGTTCTTCCATCCCAAAAGCAGGGTTTTGGGGCTGGGGACCAGAGATGCACCAAGGATTAAAGCTCTCATCAGCTCCATCTGCATCCACACCCACCAGATGTCTCAGGACCAGGACCCCTGGAAAAAACCCATGACATCCAGAAAGCGAATGGATTCAGCAGGGGAGAAAGGAGAGAAGCCACCCTGCATGAGAGGTCTAAAGCGAAGGTGCCAAGGGAGGGCAGAAGAAGCAGTTCCTGGCTAAATCCAGCCCTCCCACAGCCCCCCAGACCACACACCATGGGGCAGGGGGAGGAACACTTCCCAATTCATCCAGCGTGCGGCCACCTGACAAGGAGCTGTCATTTCACTGCCTGTCGCGGCAGATTGGATTGGAGTGGAAGGTCTGAGAAGAGCCAGCTTTGCGCACGTTACATTAGGCACCGATGATCACTAGAACAGAAGAGCGCCGGGCGGGTTACTGTGGTAACACGCCGGAGGGAAGCAATTTGGGGGGAGGAGGGCTGGAGGGGGGCCTCATGGCCCTGCTTTAGATAAACAGCTCCAGCAGGGCGGTGGGAAGGCACTGGTTGCAGCTGAAAGCAAGACTGGCTGGAAGGCAGCAGAGGGCAAGGTCCAGGCAGGACCTCTAGGGTTTGGAAGCTGGCTGGGTCAAGGCAGGGGAAGGAAATGGCATGTGGGAGGCTGGGGGTTGGAGGTTAAGCACAGGCTGGGCCACGGGGAGGTGGGGGGCAAGCTCTTTTGCCAGGCAGGACATGGGGTCCACCCAATGCCCTCTGTGAGTGGCCCCTGGAGCCCCATGGCCTGCCCCTATCCACCTCTCTGCTCCCTGCCCTGGGCTCCCTGCCCCACCCACTGCTCTGCTCTGCTCTCTCCTCCCTGCCCCATTTGCTGTTCTACCTCCTGCCCGGTCTGCCCTGGGCCGACCTCCCCATCCAACCCAAGTTCCAGGAGTCCCAGCCAGCATCACCTCCAGACCACAGGCCAGAAGCTACAGGACCAGGCTAAGCCCCAAGAGTGCCAGATGGCCTGCTTGGCTCTGCAATTAAGCTACCACAGGAGCCTCAGTCAAGTCATCAACCCTCTGTCCCTACAGTGAATCTTTCTTCGTCTCTCTCCCCCCACAACCACACAGCCTACAGGCCACACCTGACCCAGGGAGCAGTCTGACCCAGCCATGGGGCTCCCAGAGAGACCAGGACCATGAGGCCTGCTTCCATACCACCAGGGAGTCCCACAAGGAGAGCAGAGGATGAGGCAGGAAACAGAGAGCAGGGGGCAAAGTCAGCATTTCACCCCCACACACTGAAGCTGCTTGCCCAACAATGACCCCCCTCCACCTCCCTGCCCCTGCCTTGTGCAACTGCAGAAAAAACCCCGATTACATTCCACTTCCTCTCCCTTTCAGCCTCCACTCTCTGCTACCCCAGGACATGGGCCTGTTACACTCGGGGGATATTGGAGGCCATCAAGTAAAACTACAAACTTCCTTTAAACAGGGAGAACTGAGAAGCTAGCAACAAATTCCAACAGGGATGGGAGCAAGATCACAGGCTAATAATGGATCCGGAAGGGGGCATGGAGCAGATCTAGAGTCTGTGGCCCCAAGTCGGGGATGCTGAGCAGCGAAACTGAGTTCCAGCCCAGCCACAGATGCATTCCCGCTTGGGTAGATGCCCAGAGACAGGATGATGTTGACCACGAGGTCCCAGGGCCACAGAGGGGAAGTGTATTAGAGCAGGTTGGCAGAAGGAGCAAGTGTCGGGGACACCTGTGAAGCACACCCATGACAACGGCTCCACAGTGCAGCAGCCAGCTGAGGTCCCCGATGGCTTGGGGGATATGGATTTGCCAACCAGGGACCCTCAGCTCTGTCCTCGCCTAGGCCGTCTCACCACTTGGTGAACGGGTGGGACTGTGTGGAGCACGAGCACAGTGGCAGGCTAGGGGATACTGGCAGGCACTGCCCTCATGCAGGGCTGGGTGGATGTAGGCGAGGGCAGCCCCCTGGGTGCAAAGAGTGGCTGGCAGACAGATATCTGTGGGCCCCCTCCCACCCCTGGCACAACCCAGCAAAGGGCATGGCAATACCAGCATCCTCCAGAGCAGGCGGCAGTGGCGGTGGGAGTGGTGGCGGGCCGGTGTCCAAGACCACGGAGGACCCGCGCCCAGAGCTCTTGCGCAGTTTCTTGTCCCCAGGGGGGCCGCGGCGGCGCACGCTCATCGTGAGCTGCTGGGGAAACAAGAGCGGGCACATGAGGACTGGGCCAAGACGCCTGGGTCTCCCAGGCCCCAAAGGGAAGGCCCCTTTCACCTCTCCCCTCCAGCCCCAGAACTGCCCTATCAAGCTCCCCACAACTGCCCCCTCCACGTACACCAGCCCCCAACTGCCCTTCACCTCCTTCCTGCCCTACCACCCACACCTACCCCAGCCACTGCCCACACTTACAACCCCTAGTCCCACAACTGCCCCCACCTACCCCCCAGCCCCCAACTGCTGTTCACACCTGCCACCAACCCCACAACAGCCCCCAAACCTCCCCATGCCTGTCCCCAACCTCCAAGTGCTGCCCACAACTGCCCCCAAACCTACCACCACCACCCCAACTGCCAACCCTGCCCCATCTCTCCCACATCTGCCCCATCTCCTACATCTGCGCCCAACCCCCCACACCTGCCACCAGCCCCACCTGCCCCAACTCCACAATTGGCCCATCTCCCCCACAACTGCCTCCAACCCCCCACCCCAACATTTGCTCCATCCTCTGTCTGCCCTATCTCCCCTACATCTGCCCCCCAACTCCCCACACCTGCCCCTACCCCAACTCCCCCATATGTGCCCCAACCCCCTACATCTGCCTCCTAACCCCCGCACCTGCCCCCAGCCCCAACTACCCCCACAACTGCCCTGCCTCGCACACGTTGGGCTCTCCTCGCCCTCAGGCCAGGCCCCCCCGCGCACTGTTTCCCAGGGCAACGGACGCTGCAGGGGCGGGGCGCGCGCCGGACAAGGAGCCAATGGGAGGTGGGACGCGCGCGGGTAAGAACCAATGAGAGGCAAGGAAGGGGACGGGGCGGGGCAGGGCGGGATGGACTGTTGGAAACAGTTGGGGAGGGTGGGGGAAGGAGCGTGCGACGGTTGGGGGGCGGGGAAGGGGAGGGAGCCGTGGTGTCAATCAGACGCGGAGAGGCGTCTGATTGGATCAGCTGGAGGAAAAGAGGCGGGAAAGGTCTGCTAATCTTACCCAGGAGTTCCCGACATATAGTAGGGCTTAGCATGAGTCCCAACGTGCCTTGCTCCTGCCTGGTGAAAGCCGAGCTCCCAGCATGCACTGCTCTGCCCCTGAGGAAAACCAGGTTCCTGCCATGCACTGCTCTGCCCTGCCCCTGAAGTGAGCTGAGCTTCCAGCGTGCACCACTCGGCCCCAGAGATAGCAAAGCTCCCAGCATGCACTGCTCAGCTCCTATGTTAGCAAAGGTCCCACAATGCACTGCTCTGCTTGAGGAGAGCCACACTCCCACAATGCACTGCTCTGCCCCTGACATGAGCCAGGTTCCCAGCATGCACCGCTCTGCCACTAAGGTGAGTCGAATTCCCACAGTGCACCTCTGCCTGAGCTGATCTTGGCTCCACCACGATCCGCTGGCTGGGAAATTGGCTCCATGGTTGGACCCAGAGGGTTGTAATTGATGGCAGTCACTCATCATGGTGCCCTGACACCCGTGGGGTCTCCCATCATCCGTGGGGTCCCCCAAGGCTCTGTCCTTGGACCCATATTGTTGAACAACTTCATTAATGATGGGGACATTGGAGTCAGGAGCAGACTGGCCAAGTTAGCTGATGACACCGAACTTTGGGGCAAAGCATCCACGCCAGATGAAAGGCAGGTGATCCAGGCTGACCTGGACAGGCTCAGCAAATGGGCGGACAAGAACCTGATGGTGTTTAACACCGAAAAATGCAAGGCTCTCCACCTTGGGAAGAAAAACCTGCAGCATCCTTATAAGCTTGGCAGTGCTACGCTGGCTAACACTATGGAAGAAAGAGACTTGGGGGGTCATCACTGACCACAAGATGAACATGAGCCTGCAATGCGATGCTGCGGCTAGTAAAGTGACCAAAACGCTGGCTTGCATCCATAGATGCTTCTCAAGCAAATCCCGGGACGTCATTTTCCCCTTGTACTAGGCCTTGGTGAGGCCACAGATGGAGTACTGTGTCCAGTTTTGGGCTCCACAGTTCAAAAAAGATGTGGAGAAGCTTGAGAGAGTCCAGAGAAGAGCCACACACATGATGAGAGGTCAGGAAAACAGACCTTATGATGACAGGCTGAGAGCCGTGGGGCTCTTTAGCCTGGAAAAGCGCAGGCTCGGGGGTGATCTGATGGGCTACTTATAAGTTTATCGGGGTGACCACCAGGATCTGGGGGAACATCTGTTCACCAGAGAGCCCCAAGGGATGATGAGGTCGAATGGTCATGAACTACTGCGAGACCGTTTCAGGCTGGACATAAGGAAGAATTTCTTTACTGTCCGAGCCCCCGAGGTCTGGAACAGTCTGCCAGCGGAGGTGGTTCAAGCACCTACTCTGAATACCTTCAAGAGCAAATTGGATCCTATGACCCCAGCTGACTTCCTGCCCTTTGGGTGGGGGCCTGGACTCAGTGTTCTTCTGAGGTCCCTTCCACCCCTGATGTCTATGAAATCTATGAAAGCCCAGCTCCCAGCATGCCCCAGAGCAAGCAGAGCTCCCAGCATGCACCGCTCATGGGCCCAGCCCCCAAGCAGGAGCTGCACCAGACTCCGCAGCCGGAGGGAGTCCCAGTGTCCGAGCTCCCAGCACCCCTTGCTCCAATCCCCCAGACCCCTCCTGGAACGTGAAGAGACCCCAAACCCATCCCCATCCCTGACCCACTGCAGGGGCTGCAGGTCAGGAGTGAGGGGCACCGTCAGGGCTGGGTGCCTCTCCAGGAGTACAGGGTTCATGGGGGGCCACGGGGCCCTGATTACATTTCCATTTCCAGCCCCTAATGACACTTCCCGCGGCGTCAGCTCCGCTAATTGCAGCCTTTTCGTCAGGGATACCCAAGAGTGGGGGAGGGGACAGTGTGTGGGGGGCTAGCAGAGCCCCACCTCTACCCAGTCCTGGCTTCACAAAAGGACTTAGGACCCCTGTCCCTGCCTCCCAGGCCCAAACCCAGATGGGAGCAGGCACCTGAAGGTCATCCCCCCACCACCCCTTTCCAGCCAGGCCCAACTATCCACTGGCAACCAGGTGTCCATCCCCCCACCACATCACCTCCTCTCACCCACCAGCCTCAACCCTCACAAAAAGTCAGAGACCTGAGTTAAGGGGATGGAGGCCTCCATGATGCCCCCCCTGTGCTGGGTTGGGGGGGGTGCCAGGCCTGTAGCCACGGCAACAAGCCAGGGCTTTGACTGGGGGAGCTAGGGCAGCCCTTGAGGCAGCGGGGGTCTGGGAACAGCCTGGCCCCCAGGTTTCACATTTATGGAGGGGGAAAGGTCAGGGTGGGGAAGGCGTGCCCAGCTGGGGGAAACCGAGGCAACGGGACTGGGCCTGGGCTGGAAGCCAGGCTGAGGGGGTGGGAATGGGGCCGCGGGGATCCGGCGTGAGGGGTACAGCGTCTGTGCTGCTCCTCACTCGTAACCCGCAGCCTCCTGCCCCCCCCACAATCCTGCCAGTGCCTCTCACTCCTGACCTTTACCCCGCCATGCTGTCCCAGATCCCCGTCACAAGGCAGAGATCCACCCCAGTTGAGGACTCAGGACCTGGCCACACCAGCAGCTCTTGGGGCTGGGCTGGGGGATGGGTCAGTTTGCCCCTGCAAAGCCGGATGGAACCCAGGTGTCCAGGCATCATCCCCCTGCTCCGAGCCATTAGGCTCCACTCCCCTGCCTGAGCCAGGTGAGAACCCAGGCATCTACCTACCACCCTACTGCTCTAACCCATGCCCAAGTGTGAGGAACCCAGGCGTCTTAGTCTCAAGGCCTAGCTCCTGTTGCAGAGGGAACCCAGGTGTTCAGAGGTGTTTCCTAGGAAGATGGCACTTTTGGGATGCAGAAGTTGGGGGAGAATCCAGGCTCCCGGTGCCCCCCATCCCCTGTGCCCCTCCTAAAGCAGGCAAGGAACCCAGGCGTCCTGGCTCGTGGCCCGTGTATGTTGTTGCTGAGGCTTGATCTCATCTGATTCATTGCGGGTTTAATGAGCAGATTCCAGCCCTGCGCCCACGTCTCCTGGGATGGTGCCGGGGGGGGGGGACTCGGCTCCCATCCCCCTCACCCCCCCCCCAGCTGTACCACATTCCCACAAAGATTTCCATGCCTGCCTGTACCCCTCACTCCGAATGCACAGCCCCTGGCCCCCCAGCCCTGCTGGTGCCCCTCACTCTCGACCCACAGTCTGTACCCCCCTCAATCCTGTCAGTGCCCCTCACTCCCAACCCGCAGCCTCCTGCCCCACCATCTCCTCACTCCCAACCCACAGCCCCCTCCTGCCCGGCCAGGACAGGCACCCCTCACACAGGCCCGGAAAGGCCTGGATCCTGCCCCTGAGAGGCAAGACAACTTCTCTGGGTCTCAGCCCTGACAAAGGGAGGTAGGGGGGTGGGAGGCCAATTCCCAGCCCCTCATTGCCTCACCCTGGCTCCAGGGGTGTGGGAACGTGGGGACCCCCCCCCCCCAACTCCATGATTGATGTCGTTTAAATTAAACGTCCAGCTCATAAATGCCGCCCCCCCCCCCGCCCCTCCATATTGCCCTCCCACCAGATCCTGGCACTGCCTATGGCCTGTTTGCTGAGCACATAGAGACAAGACGTGACCCCCCCCGGGCCAAGCGGGGGTGCAGGCTGCAGTGCCAGCTGTTGCCATGGTCCAGTGCCCCCGTGCACCCACACTGACTCATCCTGGGCCCATTGCCCACCTCAGAGCTGGCTGCATCTTGGAGTTGGTGCCCCTCGCTCCCTACTTGCAGCCCCTGCCGCCCCCCCAGTCCTCCTGATGCCCCTCACTTCTAACATGCAGCCACCTGCCTACCAACCCAGCCAGTGCCCCTCACTCTCAACCTGCAGTCCCATGACCCTTCAACTCTGCTGGTGCCCCTCACTCCCAACCTCCAGCCCCCTGCACCCCCCAGGGGTTCCTGATTCACCCCACATCCCCACCCCCACCAGTGTTATACTCAGCTGTTCTCCAGCTACTACACCCCAGAGCCCACTGCATCCTGCTCTTCCAAGCTCCCTTTCTGGGGGTCTTGATCAGGGGGTGGGGGCAACCAGCACCCTGGATCAGGCCTGGATTGTAGCCACTGTGATGTGGGGGCTGTGTCTCTCCTGGTTGCAAGGACAACATGCCCCCTGCAGCACTGAGAAGTGCTAGCACCTCAGCCTGGTCCACTGGGGGACAGGAACGTGGAGACAACCCGGGCATCTGGGCTCCCACCCCCAGGCCCCATGGCCCCCCACCCCTTAGGTGAGATGGGGCCCAGGCATCCAGGTCACGGGCTGTGGGGGAGGGGCTGATGAATGCCCCCCCACCACCACCACAACCCCTCTTGCCTTGGACCCAGGCACCTTCCCTGGTGCTGTGTGGCCGTTGCCAGGTACCAGGTTGCCATAGTTACTGTTGTCAAGTCCCCAGGACTGGTTGCCAAGGTGGGAGACAAGGGGGCAGCAGCTGTGCTGGACCCCCAAACTCCAGACCTGGCATCTGGGTCTCCTAATCCAGCTGGGCTCCAACCCCCTCCCATAGACCCCAATCCCTTCCCAGGGAACCAGTCATCCAGGCTCCCCCCTCTGACCTGGCCTGGCCTGGGGGAGGGGCCAGGTGACTTGTAACCCCAGGGGTCACACTCCCCATCACTCAGGGCCCCCCCGCAGCTGGGCAGGGGGACTGGGGGAGGGGCAGCCTTAAAGGGGCAGCATCCAGGCCTGGGACTCCACCCAACTGCCCTGGCAGTTAGAGAACCCAGGTATCTGGGTGCCCAGCTGGGGGCAGGGTTAGGGCAGGGGCAAGCTATTATTTTGGGTGGAGGGCCACTTACTGAGTTTTGGCAAGCCATCGAGGGCTGCATGACAGGTTGCCAGGGACAGATATTTATTTTCCAAATTTTTTAGGGGCCCTGCATGCTGGATAGAATGGCGTGGCGGGCCACATCCAGTCCACAGGCCACATTTTGCCCACCCCTGAATTAAGGTGACCTCGTTGCTCTGCCCCAGATCCTCCCCCTCCATGTGCAAGTCCCCCTGTTAACTCATGAGTACTCGTGCAAAAGAATCACGGAGCCAGGTCAGGTTCACAAGAACGTCTATAATGAACCATTTGGACAGGAAAGGCCGGCACAGTGGGAATGGCCAAGGCAACAGGAAATCCCGGCTCCCAACGGTGTCCAAAACAGGAAGTACCGGCTTCTTTTGGTACCTAGAACAGGAAGTCCCAGTCTCCAGTATCCAGAACAGGAAGTCCCGGCTTCTTTCACGGCAGAGAACAGGAAGTCCCAACCCCCATAAGTGTCCAAAGCAGGAAGTCTCAGCTCTTGCCAGTGCCCAA
The DNA here is from genome assembly GCF_052110815.1 of Crocodylus siamensis. Classification (NCBI taxonomy): domain Eukaryota; kingdom Metazoa; phylum Chordata; order Crocodylia; family Crocodylidae; genus Crocodylus; species Crocodylus siamensis. The sequence goes on along the minus strand of NC_143400.1, from coordinate 20,073,327 downwards.
AGCAGGAAGTCCTGGTGCCCAATGGCACCTCAAACAGAAAGTCCCAGCCCCCATTGGTATCCAAAACAAGAAGTTCCAGCCATTGCCAGTGCCCAAAGCAGGAAGTCCCGGCTCCCATCAGTGTCCAAAACAAAAAGTCCTGGCTCTTGCCAGTGCCCAAAGCAGGAAGTCCTGACCCCCACCGGTGTCCAAAAATAGGAAGACCCAGCCCTCGTTGGTGTCCAAAACAGGAAGTCCTGACCCCCATAAGCACCCAAACCAGGAAGTCCAGGTCCCTGCCTTCCCCAGCCAAAATAGGAAGTCCCACCCTAGTTGGATGCCTTTACTCCTCACTTCCTGTCAGGTGGTGTCACTTCCTGTCTTAGTTTCCTCCAGAGCTGGGGGAGAATAGAGTCCCTCCCCCCAGGCCTGGTTCTGCCTCCCATTTGCTGGAGGGGGACAGTGGTCATCTTGGTCTGGTTGTTTCCAGCCCCGCCCACACCATCCCCACCCAACCAATTGGGATAAGACAGGCTCCACCCCCTTGAGGCCACACAGCCAGCCTTATGTGCTGGGGGGGCAAGGGGGGGAGAGATTCTCATTAACCCTATCACTTCCAGACTCCCCTATGGAGCCAGCAGGGGGAGGGTCCTGGTGTCTGGGGGGGCAGAGCTAGTGGGGAGCCATAAATCCTTGCCTCAGAGGGGTGAGAGCCATCCCCCTTAACCCCATCAGTGGTACCCCCCCCATCCATCCCCGTTAATCCTGTAACTGTTGGGAGGGGCTGGATCTCATTAACCCAATGAGTCCTAGAGGGGACAGGATCAATCTCCATTAACTCCATCGGTGCTGGGGGGACTGGATCTCGTTAACCCTGTCACTGTGGGGAGCGGTGGGGGAGAGGCTGGATCTTTCTCTGTTAACCCACTCAGTGTTGGGGGGATTGGCTCCACCTCCACTGACCCCATCAGTGCTGGGGGGGTGGGCTGGATCCATCTTCATTAACCCTGTCAGTGCCAAGGGGGGGGGCTGGATCTATTTCTCTTAACCCCCCTCAATGCTGGGGGGTGGTGTCTGGAGCTCGTTAACCCTGTCAGTGCTGGAGGGGCTGGATCTACCTCCGTTAGCCCCATCAGTGCTAGGGAGCTGGATCCATCTACATTAACCCTGTCAGTGCTGGGGGGCCTGGATCTGTCTATGTTAATCCCGTCAGTCCTGGGAAGGACCGGATCTGTCTCCGTTAACCCCGTCAGTCCTGAACGGGCTGGATCTGTCTATGTTAACCCCATCGGTGCTCGGGGTGAGGCGGGCTTGATCTGTCTGTTAACCCTGTCAGTGCAAGGAGGGGCCGGATCCATCTCCGTTCACCCCTCAAGCGCTGGGGGAGCAGGGCCAAGCCACTGGAGGGGCAAGGCCACAGGGCAGGGAGAAGTCAGCTCCCCGCCCCTCATACCTTGTAATAGATGTTGGCAGGGCTCTGGGGGGGCATCTCCTGGACAATGTAGACGGGGTGCCCATAGTCACCGCTCACCTTCTCGTAGTGGGGGCAGAAGGCGCCATCAGCTGCCCGCAGTGGGATGATGATGTCGCTGGGCTCTGAGCCATTGTTGTTGCCACCACTGCCAGCCCCCCCACCCCCACCGCCCCCACCACCTCCCCCACGCTTGCTAGGGCTGCCCAAGGCACCAAGCGACAGGGGCGGGTGGTGGGTGTCGCTGTGCTTTCCCCGCCGGCGCCGCCAGCACACGGTGCCCGTCACACCAGCTGCCAATAGTGCCACCACAGCTGCACCCCCTGCTGCCCCTGCCACGGCTGGCACATTAGACTGGGTCAGGGGGCCATCCACCCCCCCTGCACGCCCCGTCCCATTCCCGGAGCCTGCAGAGTGGGGGAAAAGAGAGAGAAATAAGGGGTCAGGGGAGGGGTTCCAGGCATCTGGGGCCCCAGACCCCACTCCCATCCCAGAGCTGGGGAGACAACCCAAGCATCTGGGCCCTGCTGTACCTGGGCTGCTATCCTTGCTGGGGTCAGCCCCTCCCAGGGTGCCTTGGTCCTTCACTGCTGGCGCCTCCGACCTGGACTTGGGGGAGACAGAGCCAGGATCTGGTGGGGCAGAGGGGCATGGGGGTCAGTGGAGCCCCCCAGCTCTGATGGTGCCCCTCACTCCTGACCCACAGCTCCCTGCAGCCCTGCTGGTGCCCTTCAATCCCAACCCACAGCCCCCTGCCCCCCCAGCCCTGCTGGTGCCCCTCACTCCCAACTTGCAGCCCCCTGCCCCCCCCCAGCCTGGGTCAATCAGTGCATTTACAGCTGTTTTTAGCACCTGCCAATCACAGAGCTGCCCCCCCCATGGCTGCCCCCTCCAATCACGAATGTCACTAATTATCTCATTTCAGGGACTCAGCAGGAATCAGCAAAATCAACTCATACAGGAGGAAAAAGGGGGGTGGGTGGCAGCACTTGGAGGCAGGAGAGAACTCAGGCATCCAGGCACCCAGCTCCCCTGCTCTGACCCACACAGACCCCCTCCCCTCACAGAGCTGGGCAGGGAACCCAGGCATCCGGGCCCTCGACTCACTCTGCCCCACTTTGAGGACGACCTTCATGCCCCGGCTCAGGCAGGCGCCGCCTTTCATGTTCTCCAGCCCCTCCTTGGTGCCGTCTGATGTGGCTGTGGGGGGACAGCATCAGGGGGCTGTGGGTCAGGAGTGAGGGGCACCAGCAAGGCCGAGGGACCAGTGGGGGGTCTAGCAGGGAGTGCCAGGCAGGGTGGGATGTGGGTTGGGACCCCACGTGCCTAGGTTCTCTTTTGCTGGGGGCAGGGGCTGCTGCGTAGGAGCAGAGAGGGGTTCCCTGCTAGGAATCAGCCCTTGCCCTGTCCTGCTGCCATGGCAAGCAGCAGGGACATCATCACAGGGGGAACCTAGGTGTCTCACACACACATTCACTGCTCCACTGTTCTCAGCAAATCCAGCCCCAGTGATGGATGGACCCGCAGGGAACCCAGGTGTCAGGGTGCCCAGCCCTCTCTCCCTGACCAAGCCCTGCTCCCCTCCCTGCCGGTGCCCCTCACTCCCAGATGCCTGGGTTCCCTGGGAGGGCAAGGGCCTGGTGGGACAAGGCCTGGGCCTGGGCCCCGCAGTGGGGGCGAGGTGTGGGCAGGTGCCGGGGGCACCCGCCATGCTCATGCAGGTGCTTTCACCAGGCAGGGGGGGCCTTTAAAGGGCCAGCACCTGCCTGCTGAGAACGCAGGAGTCTGGGACAGGCCTCACACACACCCCCTCCCCCCAGAGCCGGGAGAGTACCAGGATGTCCCGGATCCCGCTCCCCAGCCCTCACGCCCCTCCCAGAGCTAAAGAACCCAGGTGTCCGGCACCCAGCCCCCCCCAGGGGACCCTGGGACACCCTCCGATGATGTCACAGCCCCCAGGTGACACTGGGGCACTCTGTGATGATGTCACAGCCCCCAGGGGACCCCAGGACACCCAGTGATGATGTCACACACACCCCAGCCCCAAAGGGAAGCCTGGGGCACTCCACGAGGATGTCACAGCCCCCCTGGGGCCCCCACACCACGGTCACTCACTGATGATGTAATAGTCCTGGCGGGCACGGAACTCATGGCCCCAGAGGTTGGGGCTAAACTCCTGGAACTTGATGGTGAAGCGCACGTCGCGCTCAGGCCGGTCACAGGTGAGCAGCAGGGCAGGCGCAGGGCCGGATGGTGCAGGGCCGGGTGCGGGGCCGGGCGTAGGGGGCAGCTCACAGCGCGCCGCGGCTGTGCCACCCACCAGGTACAACTTGTACCACTCGTAGGCCTCACCCGGCAGCCCTGCACGCCCACCCTGCACCCCCGGACAGATCAGGTCCAGCCGGTCACCAATCTGTGGGTACAGCACGTAGCCGCCTGCACCTGCAAACCTGCAGGGACATGGCGCTGCTGTCAGGCCCACCTGGGCGCCTGGGTTCTCGCGGGCCGAGAGCTCAGACACCTGGGATCCCTATGGTGCTAGAAGTCCACACATGTGCACACACACAGAGACACACAGGTATCGGAGACACACACATGCACACAACCCAGGTGTCTGACACACACAACCCAGGCATCTGGGATACGCACATAGCACAAGAGTGAAGCCACTGCTCTGTGCACCACACACCACAACCCCCAGCCCAGCAGCACAACACAACCACACAAGCCTGTAACACAACACAACACAACACAGCCACCCCCACCCAGAGCATAATGGTCACCCCCCTGGCCTTTCCGCATGCAACCACATGCACACCATGGGCCTGTGACAGCACGCAAACGTGTGATACAACTGCACTCAGCCAGGGCCCAGATGCTGTATGTGCCACACAGCTGTACAGTACAATGCAATAAACACCACACAACCACCTGTAACACAAAGCAACACCACAACCACCACCCCATAACAGCGCAACAATGTAACCCCTACACCCTTGTAACTCAACAGAACAACACAACCCACCCTCCTGTAACAGTAGGCAACAATGAAACTCACCCCATCACCTAACGTAACACAACCCCTCCCTCCTATAACTCAACACAACCCCACACCCCCATAACACAAGCCAACGATGCAACCCCACAGCCCCCATAACACAACGCAACCCCCCTGACACAACCACACAAGCCTGTGACAGCAGACCACAACCATAGCCACCCAGGGCACAGCCACGGGGTGTGTGCAGTGCAACCCAGACACACAACACAACCACCTGCACTGGTGACACACCCCAACACAACAACCCAGTGGTACTGTAACACAACCACACCAAATCTGGGCACAAATAGTTGCTACGCAGTGCTGCCATGCAACCACACAACCCTACCATCATGTAACACAATGCAACTACACCCCTGCAGGGCACAGCAGCACCATAACTGCCATGCCAACTGCACAACCGCCCCCGACACAGTCCAGCCAGGCAACACCAGGCCCTACAACATGCAGGCCCCTAACACAAGCTGGCAACTACACACACACGTGTGAGTGTGTGTGTGTTCCCAGCTCAATCCCACAGACCCATGAGACTGCATGCACACCCCCCATGCTCCTGCAAAAGGACAGAGGCCCCCTCCCGCCCTCCCCTCCCCTCCCCGACCCAGGAGTCCTGAACAAGCCCCACCCCCTGGCTCCGTGGAAGGCGTCTGGGGGGCCCGGACACCTGGGATCCTCTTGCCTCTCCTCTCAAGTCATAAGGCAGAGGCCTCTGGGACCCAGAACCAGTTCACATGCCCAGTCAGACTGGGACAATGGTGGGGGGGCAGGGGGCTGCGGGTCAGGAGTGAGGGGCACTGGCAGGACTGAGGGGGGCAGGGGGGTGCAGGTCAGGAGTGAGGAGTACCTCCCTCTTTACAACACAGGAGAAAAAGGCCAGATTTGGGTCGCCGAGGATTTTTATTTTTTCACCCCCCGCAACCATGCCTACAAGGTTTTTTATTGTCCCAGTAAAACCCATGTTTTTTGGGTGATTTGGGGGCAAAAAGCTGCAAAGACTGAGGGAGGGGGATGGGGTTTGGCAGTGGAAAAGGGGATTTCCTGCATTTCACAAAAACTGGTGTTTTCGAGGAGGTGCTGAGGATGGAATTGGGGTTTTTGGGGGGATTTTGCCCCAAAGGGTCATGGAGCACCAGAGCTAGGGGGGGAGGGGGAGGCACAGGCCCAGAACCTAGGTGTCCAGGACACATGCACACACACACACTCACACAAACCATAGCAACACACAGCCAAACTGGAAACACAGACTCAGGCAGAGCTGTGAGCACATGGACAGGTGCACACACACATATCCTTGTCCCCAGGCTCTTGTTACATACACAGAGCGCAACTTCTCTTAAAGGCTACAAAAGTACAAACTCCTCATCCCTGATACACAAATTTCAAGAATTCACTGGTATAAACATACACCTACACAAAGAACCCAGGTGTCATCCCCCCCAGGGTTTTCCACAACCACACAAAACAGATACACACAGAACCCAGGTGTCTCACACATACACACAAACCAAGTGTCCCCTCGCACACACACACAGGACCCTGGTGTGCTGCCTCCCCCACACAGAGAATCCAGGTGTCACACACTCTATACTTACCCAACACACAGGAAGCCCCTCACACACCACACAGACAACACAGCTACACACACACACACCACTCAGCTGTACACACACACACCCCGAGGTAACTAAAAGGAGCCAGTTGGGAGAAATCCACACCTATCCACACAGCAAACACACATCCACACACACACAACCCCCCTCCTGACCACCATACACAGAGGTGAGTGTATAAAGCCATCAGTAAAAGATGTGTACACACACCTGGAAGAAGTTGTGAGTATCTAACACCACCCCCTCCACACACACAGAGTGCGACTAATTTCAAAAGATACACACACAGAACAACAAAAGTAAGGGCCATGGACACACATACACACACACGCTTTTTGTCCTCCATCTCCCAACACATACAACCCAGGTGTCTGGCACACCCTAACACACACACTTTTTGTTCCTTCCCACCCCACACAACCCGTGTGTCTGGCACATGCGCGCACACACACACTTTTTGTCTTGTTCCCAACCCCTCCCCCTACACACACACAGCACTCATGCTTCTGGCACACATGCTTACTTTTTGCCCCCCTGCACACGCGCGCGCGCACACACACACACACACACACACAACCCAAGTGTCAGGCACACCCATATCCTCCAACACACTTTTTGTCATCCTCCCATACATCCTCTCCAACACACTTATTTTTAGTTCCCCCAGCCTGTGCACACATGCACCTCCCCCCCAGGTGTCTGGCACACCTACACCCTCCCAACAAACACTTACTTTTTGTCCCCCTTCCCTCCTGCACACAGCCCCAGCACACTTGCCCCCTCCCTGCACATGCACGTGCATGCACACGCACACAACCAAAGCACACACCCCCAACACACACTTACTTTTTGCCCCCCCAACCCAACTGTCTGGCACACCCACACCCCAAAAAAACCCCTACACAGCCCAAGTTTCTCATACACCCACCCCAGCATGCACTTACTTTTTGTCACATACCTCTTTGCACACACACACACAACCCAAGTGTCTGGCAGTCCCCCAACAGACACTTATTTTTTCTCCTCCTCTCACGCAACCCAACTGTCTGACACACCCACACCCCCAATACCCCCCCCACAACCCAAGTGTCTCGCACACCCACCCCAACACACTTTTTGTCCCCCTCCCCCCTGCACACCTCCCTGCGCACACATTTTGTTTCCCCACCCTGCGCATACACACACACACACACACACACACACACACACACATACAGACACTACCCCCCAGTGTTTGGGCCATACCCCCCCCAACACATTTTTTGTTCCCCTTCCCCCCTGCACATTTCCCCAGTACACTTACTTTTTGTTTCCCTACCCTGTGTGCGCACACACACACACACCCTGTCTCACACACCTCAACACACACTTTCTGTCACCCCCATATACACAAAACCCAAGTGTCTGGCACACCCCCAACACCCCCTCCACACAACCCAAGTGTCTGGCCCATACACCCCCCCCAACACACAGTTACTTGTTGTCTGCCCCGCTGCTACCCCCCCCCCCACAGTGTCTGACACACCTATACCCCCAACATTCCCTGACACACACAACCAAAATGTCTGGCGCACCAACACCCCCACAACCCAAGTGTCAGACCCATACACCCCCCGCAACACACACTTACTTCTTGTCCCCCCGCTACACCCTCCCAAGTGTCTGGTGCACCCACAACCCCAACACACACTTTGTCCTCTGACACACACAACCCAAGTGTCTCATCCCCCCAAAACACAACCTGTGTGGCACACTCACACCCCAACATACTTTTTGTCTCTCCCACACACAACCCAAGTGTCTCGCACACCCACACACACACTTTTTGTCATCCTGCCTACACACACACAACCTAAGTGTCTGGCACACACACACTCCCAACACGCACTTATTTTTTGTCCCCCCCCGCCAAAACCCAAGTGTCTTGCAAACCCATAGCACCCCCCCAAAACATACAACCTAAGTGTCTGCCACCCCCCCAACACACTTACTTTTTGTCCCCCCCCATACCTGTCTTGCACACCTGCCCCCCAGCACAAACTCACTTTTTGTTCGCTGTGTTCCAGTACACTGGCTCCAGGCTCACAGCGGCTGCAACCCACGCCTCCAGCGCCGACACCAGCAGCCCCGCACACCACAGCCACGGGCCCATGACACCTCCAGGGGGACACGAAAAGCCGTGAGTGTTGCACAAATCCTGCCCCTCCCCCCCAATTTCTCCTGCCTCTTGAGTGTGTGTGGGTTCCCCCCCTCCCAATCCAGGGGTAACACAAGGCACAGGTAACACAGCACTGTGGGGTGGTCAAGCAGAGGCCTACACAAACTTCACACAACAGGGATGTGTTTTTTGGAGGGGGGCAGTGAAGGACCCCATGAAGGGGTGGTAGAGACCCCCCATATCTATGGGGTGGAGAGGGGTGCAGGAGGCAGGTCCTGGAAGGGAGGGGGGGTGGGGGGGGTGTGTGTGTGTGTGTGTGTGTGTGTGTGTGTGTGTGTGTGTGTGTGTGTGTGTGTGTGTGTGTGTGTGTGTGTGTGTGTGTGTGTGTGTGTGTGAGAGAGAGAGAGAGACAGACAGACAGAAACAGAGAGAGAGCGAGAGAGAAGGGAAGCAGCGGGAAGGGGCAAATGGGAAAAAGCGGAGAAAGGAGGAGGGACGAGGCGGGAGGAGAGAAGGAAGACACGGAGGTGGGAACAGAGCAGGGAATGGGCACGTATGCGTGCACAGGGACCCAGGCGTCTAGGGCGCGTGCACACGCACACACGCGCACGCACACACACACACAGACACGATCCAGGCATGTGAGTTCCATAGAGCCATAGATACACACAGGACCCAGGTGTCTGGGGGACACACACATGCACACGCGCACCTACACAACCCAGGTATCTCACAAACATGCAGATACACACACACACACACACACAGAGACAGGATACAGGCATCTGACACATGCACACAGGACCCAGGCATCTGGGACACAGAAATGGACACACATACCCCCCCCCCACCCCCCCCCAAGGATCCAGGCATCTGACATGCATAGACTCACACAGACACACACACATGATCCAGGCATCTAACACACACATACAGGACCCAGCATACACCCATCCCATGCATCTTGAGGATACACAACCCAGGTATCTGGGATGGATGGACACACACACACACAGGCACAACGCAGGTATGTCTCACACACATGCACACACCCAGGTGTCTGGGACACACATAGAGAATCCAGGCATCCCCCCCACCACACATACGCACACACAGTCTAGGTGTCTCTCTCACCCCCCACCCCCTGAGGATCCAGGCATCTGACACGCATACAGACACGCAGGATCCAGACATCTGGGACACACACAAACACAGGTAAGACATCTCATGCACACATGAGCCAGGACACACACACATGCAGGCACAACCCAGGCACGTCACACACCCGCACACACAGCCCAGTCATCCAGGGACACAACCCAGGCATCTCTCACACACACACAAAACCCAGGCGTCTGGGACACACAGCCCAGGTGGCTCTCACACATACACATGCACACACTCACCTCCCCAGGTGTCCAACACACACAAGACACACACAGAGGACCTCATTGTTTAACACACAGAAACACGCAGAGGACTCAGGTGTCCCACACACAACCCAGGCATTCCCACCCCCTCCTTCAACACACACACTGCAGGTGACCCAAACAGACACACAGATGCACACAACCCAGGCTTGGACACACCCCTTCCCTACCCCACCACACGTTGGCCGCTGAAGTGGGCACCAGTGATTCCCATCCACAGCACCTAGCTGGGGGCCAGGATGCCTGGGTTCCCCCCAGCTCTGGCGGGGGGGGGGGTGTCTAGTGCGCTCTAGCGAGGGGGAGCCTGGGCCACCCCAGCTCTGTCCCTGGGCCCTCCTGGTTCTCCCCCCAGCAAGGTGAGAACCCAGGTGTCTGGGACTGGTGGGGGGGAGGACTGGCAGTGCCCAGGATAACTACAGGTCACTGGCACCACCTGGTGGCTGAATAGGGAAGTGGAGTGTGTGTGCGCGCACATGCATGTGTTGGAGGGCACTACACACACAGGACCCAGGTGTCCATGTGTGTGCATGTGCACGTTGTGGGGGAGGGTGTTATCGCACACACAGAACCCAGGTGTCTAGTGTGTGTTGGGGGGTGTTACTACACACACACACACACAACGCAGGCATCCAAGTGTGTTTGCGTGTGTGTGTGTATGCGCTGCCAGCCCCACCTGCTCTAACCTCCCCTCCCCAAGAACCCAGGCATGCTGGGGCAGAGTCCCCTTTAAGGATCCCCTGCCTGTCCTCCCAGGTCACCCTGGTCCCTGCTTTGTGACATCACCACAGTTGCCACAGCAACGACGATGCTCTTGGAAACCAGCAACACAGGTGGGGACAGGGGGTGCCAAGCAACGGGGCCAGGTGGGATCTTAAAGGGGCCACGACCAGACATGAGGACCCCTGCCCTGGGTGTCCTGCCCTCGAGATGCAGCCAGCTCTGGGGTGGGTCCCAGCTGCATAGAACTGGGACCCAGTGCTGAGGTGCAGCCAGCTCTGGGGTGGATCACAGTTGGATATAACAGGGACCTGGTTACTGAGATGCAGCCAGCTGTAGGGTGGGCCCTGGCTGCATATAACAGGGACCCTCATTTGGCTATGAAATGCAGCCAGCTCTGCAGCAAGTCATGACTGCATATAACAAAGAGCCTGTCACTTGGCACTGAGGTGCAGAGCCAGCTCTGGGATGCGTCACAGCCGCATATAACAGAGACCTAGTTGCTGAGATGCAGCCGGCTCTGGGGTATGTCATGGCCACATATAACAGGGACCTGGTTACTGAAATGCAGCCAGTTCTGGGGTGTATCAGCTGCATATAACAAGGACCTGTCACTTGGCACTGAGATGCAGCCAGCTCTGGGGTGAATCAAGTCCATGTATAATAGAGCCTAATCACCCAGGACTGAGATGCAGCCAGCTCCAGGGTGTGTCACAGCCACATATAACAGGGACCTGATTGCTGAGATGCAGCCAGCTCTGGCGCTAGTCCTAGCTGGATATAACAGACACCTCAACAGGTGCTGAGATGCAGCCACTTCTGGGGTGTCATGGCCAGGTATAACAGGGACCTGGTTGCTGAGATGCAGCCAGCTCTAAGACAGAACAGCTCCCCGTAACCCCCTCCAGGGCTCAAATGCAGCCAACTCTGGGGTGCAGTGGCTGTTTCCACAGCCCCTCCCCCTCCCCCACTAGAAAAAGAACCCAGGCATCTAGCCTCCCCAGCCCAGATACCCTTCCACAGCTGTCCTCCGCACCTGTCCCTACCTCAGAGTCTCACCAATGGGATACTGGGAGAACTGGGAGCCCCAGTGCCATTGCTTGGGAGGGGGGTGCCTGGGTTCTCTCCCAGCTCTGGGAGCAGGGTCTGCTGAGTTGGTGGGGGTTGGGAGCCCAGATGCCCAGGTTCCCTGCAGGGATGATTCCACCTGTTTTGGGGCTGGGGAAGTGACACTGGCTGCCTCCCAAAGGGAACATGACACAGCACGGCACCCCCCCCCCCCGCCACTGGGAACCCAAAATCTGGACCCCCCACAAGAAAGGAGGCTGAGCCGGGGTCCAAAATCCATGTAATATAAATCAAATACAAAAAAAATACGGAGGTGGGGGGGGGGCGCACACACACCCCTACCCACACACACAAAAGTATGGATAATGCTTAAATGTGTGTGCATGAAATACATCAACTTGTGAACACACCCCCCCCAGATGAAGTGGGATACACCCCCCCTTCAACTGAGGGGTTGTGTTACAGCCCCACCACATATGTATAGGTGCAAGCATCACTTTATTCAGTGTGTGTATGTGCCTATGACACGAACACACCCCCATGTGTGCACACACCAGGATGACTAACATGTTATACTGTGTTTGTGTGTTACACCCCCCCATGCCTATAGGTGCAGACATCACTTAGTTCAGTACACGTATGGGCGCATGACATCCACACACCCGTGTACAGTTAACACGCTATACCATGCGTGCGCACATGCTTGTGTTACACACACCCATGTGTATACATACAGGCATCACTTTATTCAATGTGTGTGTCTGTCACGCACACATCTGTGCACACACACACACACACACGGATGGCTAACATGTTACACTGTGTGAGTATGTTACACATTGCACACCCATGCTGTAATGGATGTTGTATGCCACACACATACACACACAGTTATCACTGAATATAACCTCTGCATGCACACACGCATCTCAATGATCCCTGGCTTGCTCACACACGCACACGTGTGAGGATGGCATGCACACACACAATCCCTTCCAGCCATCCTCCATGAGTGCACAGCTCCCTGCCCTGACAAATACACCTATTTACATCTCCCCCTAACCCCCTACACACACACACACCCCCACACCCCCCCCCCAATGAATGCCAGTTGGGGGTACACACACTCAGAATCCAGGTGTCTGGAAAACACACACACACACACACACACCTCCCCCCCAGTTAACACTAGTGGGGGGTGGGAGGTTCTGGACTTGGGCACACGCAGAACCCAAGTGTTAAACACACATGCACGCACACAGAGAACCCAGGCATCTGTGGGGGAGCACCCACATTGCCGCCAACCTTAGCAGTGAGACCCCGCATCACATCCAAGCCTGGAGGGTGGGCAGGTCACAGATCAGGCTAGGCCTCCTGCCCCCTCATGCCACCACAGCTGCAAAGCACTGTGGGAGCAGGGGGCAGGGAGCCCCCATCCTCCTCGTCGCTGTTGTCCCACAGTGCTATGAAGACCCCTCACATCCAAGCCTGGGAGGGTGAGGGGCAGGTCACAGGTCAGGCTAGGCCTCCTGTCCCCTGCCTGGGATGGCACACCACCACAGCTGCAAGGCACTGTGGGAGCGGGAGGGCAGGGAACCCCCTTCCTCCTCATCACTGCTGTCCCACGGTGCCGCGAAGACCCTTTGCCCCGAGGCGCTGGCCAGCAGTGGCAGGCTGGGGTGCAGGCTGGGGTGGGGGGTGGCAGGGCATCAGAGAGTAGGACCCAGGTGTCTAGGCTCTGCCACCCCCAGAGCTGGAGGGAACCCAGACATCCTCCCCCACCCTGTACCTGATACCGTTGACACAGTCGGGTACAGCCTGGAAGGCGAGGGCCGGCTCCAGCACGGGCTCAGGAGTCCCAGGGGGGGGCTGTGCCATGTCCCAGGCACAGATCAGCCCCCCTGTGTCACCACTCACCAGGTACCGCCCACTCCTGGGAGGGGCAGAGTGACCTGGGGAGGGTGCTTGGGCACCCCCAGCCTTGGAGGGGAATGACCATTAGGAGGTTTAGGGTAGGCCCGGGGTTGGGGACTGGGAGATGGACAGCCCAGTGAAACCAAGAGAACCCAGGCATGGGGGGGCAGGGGTCACTCACGGGTCAAGGTCGAAGTAAAGGCGCTGGTTGGTGGCTGCGCGGCGCCGCAGTGACACCAGGACCTGGCCCGGCTGCCGCAGGTCCCACACCCGCACCTCGGGGTCCTGGGGGCAGGACCGTCAGCCTCCGCCCCTGGGCCTGAACCCCAAGACCCAGGCCCCACCCCAGACCACACCCACAATTCTCTAGCCATACCCCCAAGCCCCCAACCCTAAGCCCCGCCTGGTCCTACCCCCACCCCCAGAGCCAACCCACAAGACTCTAGCCCCTCCCTCAAAGCTAACCCTGAAGGCCCTAGCCATGCTCAACTCCTAGCCTCACCCCAGACCCCACCCACAAAGCTCTAGCCCTGCCCCCAAATACCTAGCCCCACCCCCAGCCCTGCCCCCAAACTCCTAGCCCACTCCTGGAGTCCAAGCCCCACCCCTTGGCCTTGCCCCAGAACCCTTCCACAAGGCACTAGTCCCACCCCAAATCCCTAGGCCCACCCCCAGACCCCACCTACAACTCGAGCCCCACTCCCAGACCCCACCCCCCACCCAAAACCTGCCCCCAGTCCTAGCTCCGACCTCAGACCCCGCTCCAGACCCCACCTACACAGGTCTAGCCCCACCCAGAGAAGCTACCCTCAAGGTCCCAGCCATGCCCACCTTGCGGGCACCAGTGAAGAGGCGCTGGCCATCAGGCGCAAAGAGCAGATGGGTAATGCCGCCACAGTGGCCGCGCAGCAGCGCCAGGGGGGTACCGTCGGCCCGGGCATAGAGTGCTGCTGTGCGTGCGTATGAGGCGGCCGCATAGATGGGCTGCGCTGGGCTGAAGGCAATGCATGACACGATGCCGCTTTGGCCCTGCCGCTTCGCTGCTCAGGGAGGAAACAAGCTGGTGTTAATCCTGGAGCCTACTGAAGGTGTTCACTCTGGAGCCTACTGAGGGCAGCCCACAACCTGCTTTTTTGCTGCACGGGGCTGGGAATAACATGCCATTCACCCTGGAGCCTACTGATGCCCCCATTTAGCAAACAAACAGGTTGTGGGTTGGCATGGGGAGAGGCTGCCATTAAGCCTGATATACCCCAAGACCAACCGCTCTTCTCAACACTTCCACCCTCGCAAAGTGTCACTACTGCATTCACTCCAAAACCTAACAGTGGGAGAAAAAAGCCAAACCAAGAGGCTATCTTATCCCAACTCTCTCAGCAGGCATGAAATCCAGGCGTCCCAGGGATCCCCCTCCCCCCAGCAGCAGGGAGGGGTGGGGGAGTGTCTCACCAAAGGTGGGTCGCACCTCGCAGGTCCGGCCTGGGCGCTCCGTGTCAAAGACCCTCACAGTCTTGTCAGAGCCGCAAAAGAGCTGGGCCCCATCAGGGGTGAAGCAGAGCGAGTGGGCAGCTGTCAGCTCGTCCTGGGGGGAGGGGGGGCATCAGGGCACCTGGGTTCTCTCCCTGGCACTGCCAGGGGATGGAGGAGTGAAAGAAGGGGGGGTTGGGGGCCTGGATTCTCACCCCAGCGCCACGCCAGGGGGTGGAGGTGGTGGTAGAGGCAGCCCGGACATCTTTGCTCTCAGCAGGGAAGTAAGATCTGGCGAGGCCAAGGCATAGGGAGCTGGAAGCCCAGACGCCCGGGTCTGCAAACACTCACCAGGTGGTTGTAGCAGCGGTATGTGGCCCGCAGCTCCCCACTGAAAGCATCCCACACGTGGATCGGGTTGTCCCGGCTGCTGCTGGCCACGCTGTGTGGGGGAAACAGACATGAGGGGAGGGGCAGAACCAGCCACTGCCCCACCCCTGGGGGAGGAACCTAAACCCCCCAAGATGCAACCAGCGGCAGACAGAGCAGCCAAACGTAACCAGGCTCAAGGACAGGCAGGAGGGGGGCAAGAAGGCAACAGCCAGGCCCAACGCCCCAGCTAGGCAGGATCCAGCCCTGGGCAGGGCAGGATGACTCACAGGCAGGTGGACGGCTTGGCCGAGCTCATCAGCGGGAACCAGCAATAGTCATAGATGGTGTCTCCCTCAGCCATGCGCAGCACTGGGCTCTGGGGGGGAAGGGGGCAGCTCAGACACCTGGGTTCCCTCTGGCTCTGAGAAGGGAGTGGGGGCTGGGAGCCCAGACACCTGGGTTCCATGTGCCCTGGGAAAGGAGCAGGGACTCAGATCCCTGGGTTCCCTGTGCCTTCCCGGGGAGGGCAATGAACAGGCTGGAGAAGGGGGGGATGGGAGCCCGGATGCCTGGGTTCCCCCCGCTCCCAGGCCCCACCATCTCAGCAGCAGACCCCCCCATGGGGCCGTACAGTTCGGGGGGCAGGTCATAGATGCGCAGGGTGTTGTCAGCACTGTTGCTCAGCAGGCAGGAGCCGTCCGGGGCCCTGTGAGGGATGCATGTGCCTACCTCAGTTTCTCTTTCTTTGTCTCCCAGCTGCCCCCCTGGAATGATGGGGGGGTTTTGGGGTGCTGCCCCCTGCAAGTCAGGGCCTCCCTCTGACGCCAGCGCTGGGCCCACCCCGCCCCAAACCCCCTCCCCTTTTCCTCTGTTTGGGAGGTCTCACCACTTGCAGCCCTTGAGGAAGTTCTCGGGGACGCGGCCGTACTCAGCCCAGGCGCCCGTCAGCAGCACAGGGGAGCACCCAAATTCATAGGCCGGCAGGCTGGGGGGAGGCGGGGTGTCAGAAGGACCCTGGTGTCCAGACCCCCCCTGCTTCAACCCCCCCCGAACCTGAGCAGAACCCAGATGTCCAGACCGCCCCTCATACTCACTAATACACCTCTTCTCTGGGCCCCTCCCCTGGCTCCGGCCCCTCCCCTGCATCCCCCAAGTGGGGGCTGTAAGGAGGTTCCAGGGGGGCAGGGTCCCCCATGGCTCCAGAGTCTGGGAGCACTTCTTCCATGGCACTGGGGGTGTCAGATCCAGGGTGGGGGCTTGGGGTAGGCATGCCTGCCAGGGGAGGGTGCTGGAGGAGAGAGGCAGGGGATTACGGAGGGCGGCGGGACATCCAAACTTCTCTCCCACCCCCATTCACACCTGCTGGGGGGTGTGGATAGTCCCATTGGCAGGGGGGAGTTAAGGTGTGGGGGGCTTGGACTGTCCCATTACCTTAGGTTGGGGGTCAGGCTGGGGGGATGGACTGCCCATTGCTCTGGGGGATCAGGTTGGGGCGGTGGGCTGTCCTCTTGCCCTGGGCCGGCCAGAGAAGGGGGTGCTGGACCGTCCCACCACCTGCCCGGGCCTCCCGCAGAGACACGCGCTGCTCAGCGCCTGGAAGCCGCCATGACACTCAACTCTCACGAGAACTCGCAGACTCCGGTTCAAACCTCCCGTTCCCGCGTGAACTCAACGTCACATCTCGCGAGAGCCTCGCGCCAGCCCTGACCTGTTGCGAGCGCTCCTTTTGGAAGCTCTCGCGAGAATTTCGACGGGGGAGGTGCCGCGGCCGCCAAATCCTGCGGTCTTCCGGCCCAGGCGTCGCGCGACTTCCGCTCCACCTCATACCGCGCGAAATTTCGCGCTGCCCTGGCCATCCTCCCTGAAAATCCCACGAGACGTGGACCTAAGTCTCACGAGATCTCGGCGGCTTGGCTGCACTTAAACCCTTCGTACGCCCCACCAAGAGCCTCAGGCCGGCCCGGCCCGGCGAGTACCCCTCACTCAGGACTCGCAGCCTAAGGGCTTGTGGGACCCTGGGCTCTCGCCTTCCCCCGCCAGCCGAGATGGATCCCAGGCGTCCGGACCCACCCCCGTTGCTACGGCGACAAGGAGCCTCAGGCCTCACGGAGATTTCGGGAGTGACGCCCTTGTTGCTACGAGCGGGAATCGGTGTTAGTTGGCGGGCCCGGGTAGTCGCAACGCCTGCTGAGCCCCCCGCCCCGGGCGTCTGGGTCCTTTTCCCCACGTGTCCATGCGGCGTCCCGGGCGCCTAGGGCGTTCCCCGTCTCGGCGCCGCCGCCCGTACGCCTGGGTCCCTTCGCGCTGGTGGCGGCCGGCTCCGGACGCCTGGATCCTGCCGTCTCTCTCGGTCGCGCCTGGACGCCTGGGCTCCCTTTTGCGGGGCGCTGTCCGGGTACCTCTAGAGCCGCACCAGGCCCAGGAAGGTGCCGTGGGGGGTGAGGTCCAGGGAGGCGTTGGCCCGTGGTACGGCAAGGCGCAGCCCCTCCCCCCGCTGCAGATGGAAAGCACCTATGGGGGCGAGAAGGGACAGAGCCTCAGGGTGGGTCCCGGACGCCTCCCGAGCACCTGGAAGGTGCCCCCGCCCCACCCCCCTTCTGGAGGCCCCACCCCCTCCCGGCCAGGCCCCGCCCACCTCCGCTGTAGCAGCTGTTGTAGGCCTGCTCTCGCTGCCCGGGCATGCTCTGGACGCAGCGCAGCAGGATCTGTCCCGGGCCCCGGCCCCCGGGGGGCAAACGCCAGAGCACCTGCCCCATGGTGAACGTGGGGTCGTGGAACAGCACCTGGCCGGGGGGGGAGATGGTGAAGGGGGGCGGAGGCGTGCGCGGGGGGGGGGCGCGCGGGGTTGGGGCCCTACCTGGCTGTAGACGAGGTAGAGGCCCGCCTGGCGCACAGTGACGATGGAGCCGCTCAGCTCCAGGCCATGGCCCTGCCTCAGCGCCGGCGCCCACCACAGCTCTGTGACGTCGCCCGCGGCTGCGGGGACTGCGCTCAGCCCCGGCGTCCAGGGGCCCCGCGCTCCTGTCCCCGCCCAGAGCCCACGTCCTTGGCCCCCTGGGGACCCAGGCATCCGGTCCCCCCATATCCCACTTGCCCCCCCAGATGACCCAGGTGTCTGAGCGCCTGTACCCCCATACGCTCCTGGAGAATCGGGTGTCTGGGCCTCCGATCCCTTGAATAGAAAACCCAGATGTCTGCCTCCCCCGCCATGCCGCATTGAAGCCCCCGTCCGCTCCCAGAGAACCCAGGCATTGGGGCACCCAGCCGCCCCTGCTCCCACCCCATGCTAGGGAGCGCTCGGGCACTCACCATTGGTGGAACAGTGGCTGGGGACCAGGTGCAGGGCTGTGCGTTGGCCTGGGGGGGGGGGGGACAGAGACCCCCTGAGGTCATGACCCACCCAACTCCCTCCCCCCCCAGGATCAGGCCTGGGTCGGAGCCGCACTCACGGTGCTGGTGCCGCAGGTCAGGGGAGGGTGACGGCCTTTCAAGCTGCCTCCTGCTGCGGGATGACACCTGGTGCGGACAGGAAGGGGTTAATGCCCCTTTGCAGCCCCCCACACCCCGGCCCCCAGAGCCCCGCACTGACCTCCCCAACCCCCACTAGCTGGGCCCCAGCAATGTGCATGTCTGTGTGTCCAGATCACCTGGGTTGTGCACGTGTGTGTGTGTGTATATCCTGGATACCTGGGGGGGCATCTGTCCCAAACACCAGGGCAGTGTGGGTGTGTCCTGGGGGTGCTCATCTGTGTACGTGTGCATGCTCTGGACGCCTGGGTCCCGTGCAGGGTCCTGTGTTCCCAGGGCTGGGGGGGTCCGGAGGCCTCGGTTCCCTCCAGCTTGGGAGGGCTTTAGGCAGAGCCAGGACACCTGGGTTTCCTGGCTGGCCCCCAGCCCCCTGCCCCCGCCCCCGCCGGGTGCTTTCCCCAGCTGCTGCTTCCTGCTCCCTGGTTCCTCCTGGCCCCAGGCCAGGCCCTAGGGGGGAGGTTAATGATTAACCCCCTGGAGATCTCTCCTCAGGGACAGGCTATGTGCATCTAAACCCCCTGGACCCCCTCCCATGCCAGCTCCCGGCATACATGAGGGACCAGGTAAGAGCCCACTGGGACCCCCCCCTGAGCTGGAGAAGGCCCAGGCACCATCACCTCCCCCAGCCTTGGTGTTGGCAGAGGCCCTGGGCGTCTGGGCACCCAGCACCCTCCCAGAGCAGGGAGAGGACCCCCAGCCCCCTTCCTAGATCAGGGGGAGAACTCAGGCATCAGGGCTCCCTGCAGCACCCCCCCTCGGGCTGGGAGAGGACCCAGGTGTCTGGGCCCTCAGGGCTCCCTACTTTCACCCCCCTGACCCCACTTCCCCCCTCCCAGAGCAGAGACCCAAGTGCCGGGGGGGAGGCTCCTGGGCTCCCTGCAGCCCCCCTGCCCGGGCTAGGAGAGAACCCAGACATCGGGCTGGGGGGGGTCTCACCTGCGGGGGTCCGGGGGTCTTGGCCTCCAGCCGTTCCCGGAGCTGCTCCAGCTGGGCCCGCAGGGTGCCCACCTGCCTCTGCTGCACCCCCAGGGCTGCCAGGCAGGCCAGGACCCCCAGCACCGCCCCCCCTGCCAGCCATGGCGCCAGGGGGGGCCTCTCCGACCCCCGCCCAGGGGCCCCACTCATGAGGAGAGCCCCCCTGAAAGGACCCAGTTGTCTGGGCCAGCCAGGTATCCCTGCACCCTCCCCTTTTTTAGAGCCCAGAGAGGACCCAGGCATCCAGGGCTCCCTGCTGGAGGACCCAGGCGTCCAGGGCTCCGTGGCCAGCGGGTGCAGGCTGTGGCCACCAAGTTGCAGGCGCCGGAGGCTCTTGCGCAAGGGGGGGCGGGCAGGAAGCCAGGCTGGTGGCCAACAGCATGCAGCGCCCAGCGTGGGTGGCTGCCCCCACTACAAACCGGGAGAGAACCCAAGTGTCTGGGGTGCCAGCAGGGTGGGAGAGGCTGGGGAGAGATGCAGCTGGCTCTGGGGTGAGTTGTGGATGGGTGTACGGGAACTCCTTGTCCAGCATTGAGAGGTAGCTAACTCTAGGGTGGGTCCTGGCTGAGCGTCTGCATAGAACAGCGTTGGCACTGAAATGCAGGCAGCTCTGGGGGTGGGTCATGGCTGGGTGTAACAGGGACCCCTTGTCTAGCACTGAGACACAACCGCTTCTGGGGTGCATCACGACTGTGTGTAACAGGGAACCCTAGGAAGGAACTGCAGCCAGCTCTGGTGTGCATCCTGGCTGCATAGAACAGACCCCTAAATTGACACTGAGATGCAGCCAGCTCCGGGGTGTGTTATGGCTGAGTGTAACAGACCCACAGGATAGCGCTGAGATGCAGCCAGCTCTGGGGTGGGCCTGGGTACAATGAGATCAGGCCTCGTTAGGTACCTGGGAGGCTGAGGCCCCTACGCCGGACCCCAGCAGGGGGAGAACGCAGGTGTCCGGGGCTTCCCAGCTCCTCTCCCTCCCCACTCCCTTCCCCAAGCAGGAGGGGAGCCAGGTGTCCGGGCACCCAGTCTGCGGCCAAGCCCGTCACTGGTTCCACTGGTTTTATTTCTATTACAATAAATTTCTGTGTATGAAATTATGTCAGGCCCCTCTTCCACCCTGGCCCCACCCCATCAGGCGAGGCCACCCCCCCACCCCTGTGGGAGGTGCTCATTGGCTCCCAGCAGGGCTCTGACCCGCCTTGCTTGGCTCAGCAAATGTAGCTGCTGCCACTCTGACTTCCTATTGGCTGAGACAACCTGACCCTGACTTAGGGGAACTGAGACGCCCAACCTGGGGGAGCCCAGGCATTCTGGGACACCCTGACCTGGGGGAACCCGGGCATCCGGGTCCTGAGGGACCCCAGCCTGAGGGAACCCAGGTATCCAGGCTCGGAGATGCTCGCCCTGGGGGGGACCCAGGCGTCTTGGCCCTGTGGGACCCAGGCTTCTGGGCTTGGGGAGGCCCAGCCTGGGCAAACCCAGGTGCCTGGGCTCCAACTAGCGGAGCTGAAAGAGGCCCAGGTGGGTGAGGGAGGCATCGGGCTTGAGACGCACGCGGGGCACAGTGCCCAGGCGCAAGGTGGCACCAGAGGGCAGGCGCAGCAGCCCGGCCACGCGGCACCCGCGCAGCTGCGGCTCAGGGGGGCCTGCGCTGGGGGGGGGCAGCTGGTGCAGGCAGCGCAGTGCCGGTGCCGCCCCCAACGCCAGCTCCAGCTTCACGTACACCCAGGCTGCCTCGTCGAAGTGCGCCTGCGGGGGGAGCAGGCATCAGAGGGACCCAGGCGTCCGGGCCCCCAGCATGGAGGGACCCCGGGAATCCAGGTCCCCGCACTGGAGGGAACCCCAGCATCCGGCGCACCTGGGCGTAGACATAGTAGAGGCCACCGTGGGTGACAGTGAAGACGCCGCGTGCCTCGTCATAGCGCAGGGGGCTACTCGCATTCAGCCGCGACTCAGCCCAGCCCCGGATGGTCCCGTCTGGCCCCGCTACGGGGGAGGGGGAGGGCGGCATAGGGTAAGGGGGGGCACAGGAACTGCCCCCCCTTTCCCACCCCAGGGGGCCCCAAGGGGCTGCCCGAGCTGGGAGAGAACCCAGGTGTCTGGGCTCCCCTGGCTGCCCACCCCATCCCAGTTACCCGTGTAGATCCCAGTCTGCCCATCAGCTGGTTGCACTGGAACAGAGAAACAAAGGGGGTCAGACAGAGCTTGGGGGGGTCGGGTGGGCTGGGAGCCCAGAGGCCTAGGCTCCTCAATCAAGAAGCACCCCCCTCACCTTCATAGTGGGCTGCATACAGGGGCGTTGGTGCGGACTTGCGGGGACGCAGCCTCTTGCCCTTGGTCGCTGTGGGGAGCGGGGAGACGTGAGCAGGGACTCCCCTGGCCTGGAGAGAACCCAGGGGTCCGGGCTCCCAGGCCCCCCCCCGAGCCGGGGGCACTAGACTCACCAGTCCGGCGGTGCCGCCTGGCTCCAGCCTGCTCCATGGGAGGGGGATGAGGTTCACGGGGGCTGCGGGGCTGGGGGGGAGCCTGGTTGGGGGGCAGAGCAGCAGGGATGGGGTTCATGGCCCCAGTGGTATAGGCACACCTCTGCACTGGTGAACACACACACACACACACACACACACACACACACACACACACACACACACACACACACACACACACACACACACACACACACACACACACACCCCCCGCCAAGGACATGGACATACACATGCATGCACCATGGCTGGATACAACCATGCACACACACACTCACACATGCACCACAACTGGCTATAACCACATACACCCACATGCACACACTACAGCTAGATACAACCACATGTGCACATACACACAGAGCTTTATGTGCACTTAGCCCAGGGGCGGGCAATTATTTCGGACGGAGGGCTGTTTACTGAGTTTTGGCAAGCAGTCGAGGGCTGCATGCCAGGCAAGTGGGGCAGATAAGTATTAGTTTTCTAAATTTCTTAGGGGCCCCGCGGGCTGGATAGAATGGCCTGGTGGGCTGCATTTTGCCCACCCCTGACTTAGCCTAATGCGCACCCCACTGCTGGACACACAACTGTGCACTTAGATCATGGCTTGCCACACTCCCCCCACAGCCGGACAGCCCACCAGCACAGCGGGACCCCCACACTGCCCCCGGACAGGGGAGAGGGGGCGACCCGGGAAGAGAAAAGAAAGAGAGAACAAGAGGGAGAGAGAGGAGCAATGCAGAGAGCAGAGGAAGGGAGGAACGGTGGAGGGAAGAAGAGAGACGAGAAAGAGAGGGAGAAAAAGTGGAGAAAGAGCAGAGAAGTGGAGAGCGGGTGGAGGAGGAGAGAGGTGAGAAAGGAGGAGGGGAGAGAGCAAAGAGGAAAAAGGAGGAAGAAAAAAGACCAGCTGAGGGAAAAGAGAAAAGAAAAAACAGGGAAACATGAGAGAGAGAGGAGAAAAAAGAAGTAAGAACAAAAAGGGGAAATAGTGGAGGGGAAAGAAAAGAAAAGGTTGAAAAAGAGGGGAAATATCTGAGGGCAAAGAGAATACAAGAGGAAAAAGAGGTGAGGGAAGACAGAAAAAGCGAAGAAAAATGAGGGGGGAGAGAGAAAACAAAAAGAAAAATGAGAGAAAATAGAGACTGAAATGGAAGAATAAAAGGGAAAACAGCTGAGGGAAAAGACAAGGAAAAATAGGTGGAAAATATACAAGGGAAGTGAGAAAAAAGAAGAAAAAAAATGCAAAATATCTGAGGGAAAGAGCTGGAGACCTATGGTGGAGAAAGAAAACAAGGCGCTCACGCGGACGGAGGTAGCAGGCGGGAAAAGGCAGGAAAACAAGGTGGGAAGAGGAGCCCCCCCTCCCCCCCCGGGGCCGCGAGGAAACCAGAAAGGCCCCAAAGAACGGGGGGGGGGCGCTGTACCAGCTCCAGGGAGGGGTCGTCCGGGGTCTCATCAGGCAGCTCCTGGGGGAGGAGACACAGAGGGGTCACCCCAACCTGCAGCCCCCCCAGTGCCCCTCACTCCCGACCTGCAGCCCCCACCTCCTGACTGCCTCATTTCTTCTCCTAGGTGTGACCCCAGGTGTCTGCGCCACTCCCCAGCCCCCTCTGCAAACAGAAGCGGCGCCGGGGCACTCCCCCTGGCAGCGAGTGCACATGGGAAAACTGAGGCATGGGCACAGATTCCACCCCCCAACATGAGCATGGAGAATGGGGGGGCAACACCAACAACCAGGGACACAGTGATGGAGTTTGTACATGTGCAAGTGAATGTGGACGCATAAGTGTGTGCATGTGCAAGTGTGAGTGCACATGCATGCATGTGTGTGTGTGTATGCATGAGTGTGTATACGAGTGTATGCACAACTGCTCGTCGGCAAGTGAGCATGCATGCACATCTATACACAAGTGCACATGCAAGCCACTGCATACACAAGTGTATACATGTGAGCACATATGCACAAGGGCACAGATAAATGGGTGTGCATGAGTGTGTGCACATGTGCATGAATGAGTGGGCACAAGTGTGCATGCACAAGTGCATGCACAAGCGAGCATGGATGCATGAGTGCAAATGCATATGCACAACTCTGCACATGAAAGTAAACACATGCGCACACACATATGTGTGAGTATGTATGCACGTGTATACACAAGCATGTGCATGGAGTGTGTATGCACAAGTGCATATGTGCAAATGGGTATGTACAAGTGTGTGCACACAAGCTGTGTACACACATAAGCATGTGTGAACTGTGCATGTGTGCTTGCACGTGTGCACAAGAGCCTGTGTGCACAATGGAGCATATGTCAATGAGTGAGTGTGTGTGTGCAAGTGCACGTGCACAAGCACATGTACAAGTAACCACATGGCCTGTACACGTGGGGACACGTAAGCTGGTTTGTGCCTGACCCTTGATCCCCTCCCCTCCCGAGCACTGTGGTACATATGTGTTCGCATGGGGAGAGGTGTACATATACTTGCTGGTATGGTGCTCAGTCAGCGTGTGTGTAAACGTGTGTACATGTGCATATACATATATGTACATAAAAGTACATGTATGCAAGTGTGTGTATGTGTGTATGTAGTTACGTGTATATGTGTGAAAATGAGTGCACATACACATGTACCTGTGTGTGTACTGGTGTATATATGTGTACATCTGTGTGTATGGGCTGTATGTGTGCAAATGCACATGCACAGAATCACTGAGTGGGAAGGGACCTAGACAGATCATCGAGTCCGACCCCCGCCATGGGCAGGAAGGAGCACTGGGGGTGGGAGGGGTTATGAGACCCCAGCCAGGTGCCTAACCAGTCTCCTCTTGAAGATTTCCAGGGAAGGTGAGAGCACCACCTCTCTGGGAAGCCTATTCCAGGCTCTGGCCACCCTTACCATGAAGTAGTTCTTCCTAGTATCTAACCTAAACCTCTCCTCAATCTAAACCTCTCCTCCCTCAGCTTGTGGCCATTGTTCCTGGTGACTCCAAGGGGGGCCCTGGCAAACAGACTTTCCCCGAGTCCCGGCTGCTGGCCCCTGATAAGGTTGTAGGCAGTCACAAGATCCCCCCTCAGTCTCCTCTTGCAGAGACTGAAGAGATTCAGGTCCCTCAGCCTCTCCTCATAGGGCTGGCCACGGAGGCCCCCAGCCATACAAGTGGCCTCCTCTGGACCCTCTCCATGTTCCCCACGTCTCTCCTGAAGTGTGGCGCCCAGAACTGGACACAGGACTCCAGCTGTGGCCTGACCAGCGCCGCATAGAGGGGGAGCAAGACCTCTCTGGACCTGTTAGCGATGCCCCTGTTGATGCAGGACAGGGTGCGGTTGGCTCTGCCTTTTGCTTCATCGTGTCATATTCATCCTGGAGTCAATCCTGACTCCAAGATCCCTCTCTGCCTCTGTGCTGTCGAGAGGGGCAGCCCCTAACCTATAACCATAATGCTGGTTCCCTCTCCCCAGGTGCAGCACCCTGCACTTGTCCTTGCTGAACCGTATCCTGTTCAGATCCGCCCACTTCTCCAACCTATCCAGGTCTGCCTGGATGCGGTCCCTGCCTGCCAGTGTATTCACTTTACCCCACAGCTCGGTGTCATCAGCGCACTTGAGCAAGGTGCTCTCCACACCCTCGTTCAGGTCGCTAATGAAGATGTTGAACAGCACTGGCCCAAGGACCAAGCCCTGGGGGACTCCACTGCCCACACCCTCCCAGGTCAACATTGATTGAATGATTGTGTACAGGTATGTGTGTGTAGATGTGTCTGTGCATCAATGTGTACACATGCATGTATACATGTGCACACATGTACACCTGTACACGTCTGGGAAAATATGTACACACATATGGGTATACAGATGTGCACATGTGGATACATGTGCACATGCATGTATGCATGTGTGTAGATGCCTAGATGGGCCACACACCCACGTGCACAGGTGCATATAGAGGCATGCTTGTCACATGGGCGTCAGTGCATGGGTACACATAGGTGTACATCAAGCTCTACAAGCACCAGTGCATCCCCACGGGCACACATGTGCACCCAGGCATGGGATGCAGTTGTCTGCATGTGTGTGCAAGAGCATGTGTGTGTGGGCCTTAATGCTCAGGGTCCTTGGGGGGGGGGTTTGTGCAAAATACCCCTCCCTCCCTTGCCCTGCACTGCACCCCCTTGCATGGCACCCATATTAGACTGCAAACTCCCCCCCACACACTGCACCATACCACCATGGCATTGCACCCCACCCCTCATTGCACTCCCTCCCAACTGCACAATTTTTTCTACCCCTCACATTGCAGTATACCCCTGGCACTGCATAGCACAGCCCCCCCACCTTGCACTACACTGCACCCCCTATTGCATTCCACGGCACCCCCACATTGCATCACCCTGTGCCCCTATTGGACTGCAACCCCCATTGCACCCCGTGTGCACTGTGCTGGCCTCCCACCCCCTTGCATTACACTGCACCCCCAACGGTGTACACTGTGCCTCCTATCGCTTTGCATCTGCCTGGAATGCATGGCACCCAAATGCACCGCACTGCACCTCCCCACTGCAAAGCACTGTGCCCCCTATTGCACTTCACCCCTCTTGCATTGCACAGCACCCCCATTGCACTCCACTGCACCCATGCACGCCTCTTGCATTGCACCGAACCCACACTGCACTGCAGCCCCTGCACTGCACCCCGCACTGCACTCCGCTTTGCAATGCTGCAACCGCCCCCGCACTCACCCTTGGCCCCCGCGCGCAGACCACGGCCAGGGCCAGGGTCAAGGCCAAGGCCAGCGCCGCCAGCCCCAGCGCGACCCCCGCCAGGGCCCCGCCGCCTCCCGCCGCCCCGCGCCGCCGCCGCCGCATCCCCGGGCCCAGCCTGGGCGGGGGACACGGGACAGGAAGCGCGGGGGGGGGGGCAGGAAACAGCAGGGGGGGCTGCACGTGTGCGTGTGTTTGTGCACGAGACAGGAAGCTGCCCTGGGGGAAGCGGGAGGGGGAGAGCGCCTGCCGGGCCTGGGGCTGCCGGGGGAGGTGCAGTACGTGTGCAAGGGGGCACGGGCCATGCTCCCGCTCCAGGCCTCGTCCCTGCTGCCCTCTGGGGTGTGGGGGCAGTCTGTGCAACTGCCAATGTGGCCCTCCCCAGTGGGGGTGCAAGCCCCTGGGACTCGGGCCCGTCCCTACCTCAGACCCAGAGAGATCCCAGGTGTGCCCCCCATCTTGTCACAGCGGGGCTGGGGGCCGTGATGCAGGTTGAAGGGATCTCACAAATATTACTTGGTACTCCTAATTATCCCCTTTCTGCCCCCGGCCCCTCGGCGCCCAGGCGCAGCCAGAAACACGTCCCAACAAGGAGCTGAGCAAGGAGGGCAGGGTCCCTGGGGGGTGGGTACCCACCCCTGCTCCTTCTCCACAGGGCCCTCCAACGAAATGTTGTTCCCCTGCTTCCAGCCACCCCCACATGTGCCCACGGAGGGAGCTGCACTGACCAATGCTCTGATGGCCAGGGTAAGTCATTAGTGCGACATCCCCTTAATGCTATTATTACTATGTGCACACGCACACACGCACACACACATACTGCTCTATATTAATAAAAACACTAATTGTAATCTATTACAGAATAATAGAGACTAGAACAGACACTCTTCTTTGCGCTCCCGCATGTAGCGTGTACGCACAGGTGTCCACTGGCATCTGTATTATTTTATGTGTATCACGCAGGCAACAGATCTACAGTATATTGCAGTCACTATCATCAACCCTGCATATCCTATAGACGCTAGTTTATGCATAACTTGTAGACATGTATGTAGACATATAGATGCTAGCATCTGTATAACACGGCCAATGCTGCTTATTACATCACATATACATTTCTGTGCACAGTGTATAGCTCGACCCTGTATAGGATGTGGTGTAGATAACAGTCTACATCATCTATATACACTGTGTATATAGTTGCGTCTGTGATGTAGAGAATAATGTTCCATGTGTAAGATAATAGCAGCTCTAGTATGCAGTGTAGATAAGCGGACAAAAATATACAGTGTTGATAGATATATAGTGGCCTATGTGGTGCAAACAGTAGTATCTATGTTACACATATAACAGTGTCTGTGATGTTGCAGGCCTAACGTTATAGCTGCAGCTGCTATTCGCTGCGTCAGGCATTACTCTGAACACGGCGTAGAGCTTGACGCTGTAGAGGATGTGCGCTACATAGCGGAGAATAGTCTAGAATATACGTAGTGCACGTCCTCTACAGCGTTGAGCTCTATGCCACCTTGGGAGTAATGCCTGCAGTCAGAGAACAGAGTCTATAATGTCATACATGTATGATGGCACCCAGGGAGCAAATTGTACATCGACTCTTGGGATGGGGGGGAGGGGGCAGGTGTTGACACTAAGTTCAACTGGTTTACTGATTCACACATCCACTCCGAGATAACCCCCCGGTTATGATTTTCAAATCTTACAGGGAGGCTCTTGTGTCATGGGGGCTCAGCCCCCCAAAATTCAGACCCTTGTAGCATCTATAGTACACGTAGTGTAGATAATAGTGTACATAATGTGAAGCATAGAGCTATACACCTTGTGGTACAGAGATTAGTGTCTATAGTGTTACACATTCCAGGTAGTAGCATGTATACTATACATGCTACACTATAGACACTATTCTCTACACTACCTTTAAGATAATAGTGTCTATAGTGTTACACATAAGTGCCTATAGTATAGGTAGTGTAGATAAGTGTCTATAATGTCACACACCTAAGGTAAATGTCTATAATACAGCTGTGTAGATAATAGCGTACATACTAGAGATGCTATTATCTTAGATGTGTAACATTATAGACCCCATTTCCTTACACTAACATCAACACTATTCTCTGCACCCCAGACACTACCAGGTACCTGGTGTATAGATCAATGCTGTATATTATTTACACTTATCTATACTACATATGCTATGGACACTAGTATCTTGCACTATTCCCTGCACCACATATGGTGTCAGTCTATACTCCCCATGTGTTATGGAGCCTGGGGTGCAGAGAAGAGTGCCTGTAACCAACTGGAGTGGGCAATCATTTCAGCTAGGGGTTTAGACCAGAAGTCTTGCCCCCTACCCTTTGCCACCGGGATTACTCCTTTTGGGAATGGGGTTTGTCATCTTGGAACTGGAACCCCCCTATGACTGCTGTACTCCAAATCCCACATCCACAATTACAGTATTTTATTTCTAAAAAATTATTTTTGTCTGTTTGTGAGTTTGTGTTGTGTGGATAGAGATGATTGCATCGGAGCTCAAAATGAAGTCTTACCTTTGTATACTGGGGAGGGGAGGGGAGGGGTGTGTATGAGGTGTGGATGTGGGTGTCTGAATATGGGGGGTTTATGGTGGGCTGCATTATGCAAATATGTGGGTGGGTGGGGATGGGGGTATGTGTGTGGGGCTGTAGGAGTATATATGGGGTTTCTGGGGCTGCGGTTTGTGGTGGGGTGTGGGGGTATGTATGAATGTGAGCAGGTATGGGGTGCTTGTGGGGATGTGTGGGTGCACATGTAAGTGTGGGGGGTGTGCACAGCCCCAGCTGCAATGGCTCCTTCCAGCAAGGATCCACACACACATAGTCCCACCGGCACCCCACACGCGCTTCAGTACTGCCCACCCAAGCTAAACCACAGCAGTTGTTGGGCACAAACTGTTGCTTGGGTTGGGGGGGAGGAAATGGCTCCTCCCTTCACCACGGTGTCACCCCACATCTCCACCCCCACCGAATCCAGTCTGCAAGCCGCATGTTGTCCACCCCTGGTCTATCACATGAAAATGTTAAAAATAGCATGTGATGTTACACATACACTGGAGATGATTACTACAGTGTTATACACACAGTGCACATGCATACCCATTGTGTATACTATTATAGCTAGTGTTATATGCAGTGTGTATGCACACGCTGTGTATATTGTGTGTACTATTATCTATACACTGTATTACATTAAGGCTACCATATATAGCAGCATACATCATACTATTATCTATCATATAAACCATTATATACACTGTATGCATCTAAGCTGCACATATTACAGACACTGCATTATGTACACCACCTATTATATAGTGTAAAATGTCCCACACACACCCAAATGCTGTTATCTACACTGCATGCATTTACAGATGCTACAATGCTGTAGCTAACACAGTGTAGACAGTGTAAGTAGCATCTATTACACTTTGTGTACATACACTCACAAACATGCACACACGCACAATAACCACACTACACCCACAGATTACATTATACATTATCTACGCTATATTACATCTAATATATGATAGCATATCAGATGCTATTGTCTAGACACTTGTATACAGTAGATGTACACACTACACCCACACCCAGCCCGTTATACACTATCTATACCAGTGCTTCTCAAACCACCTGATGTGGTAGACCGGCAATTTTTTTTTCCAGTGGGCCAGGGACCAGTGCCTGGTTCAACTGGTGGCAGCAACTGCATGCAACAGCACTACACAAATGCGCAACCATCCGTTTCTTTCTCTTTCCTCACCTCGCACAACGTGACGTCACCTGCAGTGCTGGAATGTACAAACTATGGCACTATGACATACCAATGTTATGCTTCTGAAAATATCTTTCTTTCCTGGCAACTCACTGCAGACCAGCGACCAGTGGCTCGTGGACCGGCACCGGTCTGTGGACCACCACTTTGCGAAGCACTAATCTACACTATACGTTACGCCTAGTAAATTATAGCATATCCATTGCTATTGTCCACATAATTGCATATAGTGCATGTATACACCACACACATGCACATTATACACGGTTAACTGTACTATACATCACATTTTATATATATAATAGCATAATCAGACACTGTCTACACAATTACATACAGTGCATATGCACGCTACACATGCATACACACATTGCAGCAACCAAGGGGGTGCTCCCTGGCTCTATGCTGGGTCCAGCCCAGTTCACCCCTCTTGTTCATTGCAGTGCAGATGATGAGAACCGGTGCATCCTTTGCTAACTTTGCAGACATCCCTGGCCTGGTGTGGCAGCACACAGGGCATGGCTGGGATTCAGCAGGCCTGGGATCCACTGCATGGGCGAGTCCAGACATAAGCATGGGTGCAAAACTCTGCCCTCTGGGTATGATAAAACACAAAATCCCAAGGTGAAATCCAGCTGGGGGAAGGCCTGAAGATGCTGGGGGTCTCAGAGGCAGAAGGTAGGAAGCCAAACTGTTCAAGTGCATCTACATGTGCGCTTTAATGCACATTAGCCTATTTTAATGCACTTTAAAGCATCACTAAAAAATCTGCGGTTTTTAATGGGCACTAAGATAGGCCAACATGCATTTTCGTAGTCCCTCAATGCACAGACTAGATTTAAACTAAAGTGCATTAATGCATGTGTAGACACACCCCAAGAGAGGAACTGAGTCTAGAGAAGACACGCGCACACCACCTCCCCCCATGTAAAAAAAAAAACAAAACAAAAAACCAAAAATAAAACCAAACAGTACTAAGCCACCTGGACTTCTGGGTTCTCCCCGCAAGCACTTCACAAAGCAGCAGGAATTAACCCATTTGTTCCCCCTGGGCTTGGCAGCCCAGATGCCTGGGTCCGGCAGCCCAGATGCCTGGGTCCCATCCTGTACCCTCGCTTGTCAAGAAAAACAGCCAGCCTACGACAGCAGCTCAAAATTTGTAAAATTTTTTAATTACCCCAAAAAACAAAACAAAAAAACAGTACAACCATTGTCTCCCATGGAGACCAGACAGGCTGTGCCCCCCAACAAACCTTAATTACCCCCCCCATCATTACCCCTTGATTAAAACAGACAATGCAACCCCCCACCGAGAGGGGGGAATCTAACCATTACTATATAATCCCCCTCCCCTAGAAAATTAACTTGCCCCCCCCACCTTGAATAAAGTTCCCGGCATAGAAATACCCCAGCCTGGGGCAAAAAGGGCAGGGGAGAGGGCTATCTTGGGTGGGGGGGGCTGTCCACCCCCAAGAGAAACAGGAGAGGGGTGTCCCAGAATGGGACAGGGAGCAATTACTGTGTTCAATTGCCCCCAACCCCCCAGGGCACAACCCTACTGGTACAGTAGTCTTAAGTGCTATGTACAATTGGATCCTAAACCAGTTGAAACCCACCCCCTCCCCCTAACACTTACCCCCACCCCATCAATTTACCCCCCGTCCCCAGTGCCTCCCGCTGGTCTCAGTTGTCATCATCACTGTCATCAGGGCTGATGGCCGGGCTGGTGAGGCTGTAGGTCGGTGATGTAGGGCTGTAGCCAGGTGACGTGGGGCTGTAGGTGGAGCCCTTGGGGCTGGTGGGGCTGTAGGTAGGGGAGGTAGGGCTGTACTTTGGGCTGGTGGGGCTATAAGTTGGGGAGGTAGGGCTGTACTTGGGTGAGGTTGGGGTATAGACGGGCGATGTTGGGCTGTAGGTCGGGGAAGTAGGGCTGTACTTGGGAGTGGTGGGGCTATAGGTAGGGGAGGTGGGGCTGTACTTGGGTGAGGTGGGGCTATACTTGGGTGAGGTGGGGCTATACTTGGGTGAGGTGGGCGTATACTCGGGTGAGCTGGGGCTGTAGCTGGGGCTGGTCGGGGTGTATTTGGGGCTAGTAGGGCTGTAGCTGGGGCTGCTCGGGCTGTAGCTGGGCGAGCTGGGGGTATAGGTGGGTGACTGTGGGGTGTAGCGGGGGCTGGAAGGTGAGTAGCTGGGTGATGTTGGGCTGTAGCTCGGGCTGGTTGGGCTATAGCTGGGGGATGTGGGGCTGTAGTTGGGTGAGGTGGGGGTGTAGTTAGGTGAGGTTGGGCTGTAGCTGGGCGATGTTGGGCTGTAGCTGGGAGAAGTGGGGGTGTAGTTGGGTGACGTCGGGCTGTAGTTGGGGCTGGTAGGGCTATAGCTGGGTGACGTTGGGCTGTAGCTCGGAGAAGTCGGGCTGTAGCTGGGGCTGGTGGGGCTGTAGCTGGGGCTGGTGGGGCTGTAGCTGGGGCTGGTGGGGCTGTAGCTGGGGCTGGTGGGGCTATAGCTGGGGCTGGTGGGGCTATAGCTGGGGCTGGTGGGGCTGTAGCTGGGGCTGGTGGGGCTATAGCTGGGGCTGGTGGGGCTATAGCTGGGGCTAGTGGGGCTATAGCTGGGGCTAGTGGGGCTATAGCTGGGGCTAGTGGGGCTATAGCTGGGGCTGGTAGGGCTATAGCTGGGGCTGGTAGGGCTGTAGTTGGGGCTGGTAGGGCTGTAGCTGGGCGAGGTGGGGCTGTAGCTGGGCGAGGTGGGGCTGTAGCTGGGGCTCTGTGGGGTGTAGCCCCCAGGCGAGCGCGGCTCATAGGCGGGTGAGGTCGGCGAGTAACTGGGCGACATGGCACCACCTGCAGGGGCAGAAGACATGAGGTGGTAAGACAGAGGGACAGAAGGGGACACCCTGAGGTGGGGGGGGCAGGGATAGGCACTCACCAGGAGAGGGGATGTAGGGGCTGGAGGGGCCAGGTGAGCCAGGCGAGCCGGGTGTGGGCGACCAGGCTGGCGAGTAGCCAGGGCTGAAGCCACTGGCATCTGAGGCAGCACTAGGGGAGAAGCCGGCGGCACCAGGAGTCATGCCGCTTCCTGCGGGGAGCAAGAGGTTAACAACAGGAGGCTTCTCCCACCCCTGAATCCTTCCTGCACCCTGCCAGGCCCTGCTCTGAAAACTTAGCCCCAGCCCCGCTGCACGCACCCACGCTGGGGGACCAGGCACCGTAGGCAGGGGTGGCCCCCTGGTTCCAGGGCGTCATGGCTGGCGACATCCCCCCCATGGGGCTTGGTGCTGACCCGAAGAACATGCCTGTGGCTGCAGGAGGAAAAAAAGGGGGGGGGGTTGGGAGGGCTCCCAGACACCTGGGTCCTCTCCTATTTCTGGCTTCCCTCGCATGGGAGGCAGTTGATGTCCAACCTCCTCCACCCCCCAACCCAGGGCAAGACCCAGGCTCCCACCCCGCCAGGCAGAGGGGACCCAGGCACATCCACACTCCCACCACCGAAACAGGGGGAACCCAGGCATCTAGACTCTTATGCCTACAAGAGACTAGACCAAGGTGCCCGGATTCTCACCCCCACAACAGAGCACCCAGGTGACCCAGCTCCCACCCCCATGACAGAGGGGACCCAGGCATGCGGGCAGCACGGGAACTCACGGCCAGCACCGCCCAGGCCGGGCAGGTTGGTGGGGATCTCCATGCCGAATTTGCACTTCTCAGCATCCAACAACAGGTCAAAGCAGCCAGTGCCAGCAGGCGCCAGCTGCCCCAGCATGATGTTCTCCGACACCCCCTTCATGGGGTCACTCTCACCATGTGCCGCTGCCTCCATCAGCACGTCCACCTGAAGGGGGTGCCTGGCTCAACTCTTGTGCCACCCACCGCAGCACCCCCCAGCTCCTGGCACACTGCCCAGCACAGGCCCCCATGCAGCTCCCAGTGTGCTGCCCAGCACAGGCCCCCATGGCTCCCGTCATGCCACCCAGCCCTGGCACTCACTGTCTCCTCAAAGGAACACTTCATCAGGGGCCCGGTGTCCTGGCGGTTGACGCCATGGCGTGTGATGGCCATGAGATGCCCACGTGAGGTCATGGTGTCACACAACAGTGCAAGATGCCGGTAGTTGACGTAGGAGCCATCAAAGGAGATGACGTGGTAGAGCTCCCGCTCCAGTGCCTTGCGCACTGCCTCGATGCCCAGTACCTGCCAGACCCAGGGTGGGGGGGGCAGAGGTCAGTACTGGGTGTGGACCCAGACATCCGGGCTCCCAGCCACCACCTCTAACCACTGGACCCCATTGCCCTCCCAGAGCTGTGGGGTCCACACCAGCCCCCAGCCCACCCCCAAGGCAACTCACAGTGAAGATCTCGACGATGTCATTGGAGGTGGTGCGCACGGGGTCCACGTCCTTCTCGCTCAGCACCCGCATAAGGCTCACACCATCCGTCTCCAGGATCCACTCCTGCAGCGCCTTGAACTCCCCGTCCTCGGTGATGATGATCTTCTTCTTGTTGTCCGTCTGCGGCAGGTGCATGTACACCTGTGGCGGGGGCGGGGGGGGCGGCATCACTCACCTATCCAGCATGCTCTGGGGCCTCCTGGGTCCAGGACACGCCCAGAGTAGTCCCTCTGTACTGCCCCTCTATGGGGCCTGGTCACCCTGACACTCACAGGCAACCATGTTATGCCCTCCATGCCCAACAGCCCCCACCCCCTTACCCACAACGCACCAGGGTTCCTATGCACCACCCAGCACCTTCATTACCCATAATACCCAAGGCTCCTATATCCTGACCCTCTCCCCAATTACTCATAATGCCCCAGAAACTCCTATAAGCCCCCAACACCCATTACCCACAATGCCTCAGGATTCCTATACCCACATTACCCACAATGTCTCAGGCAGTCCTCACCCCATTACCAGCAATGCCTCCCAGCCCCTATACCCTCCTAACCCCCTCAAATACCCCACAATGCCCCAGGAGTCCAATGTCTCCTTAACACTCTGAATTACGCACAATGCCTTGCCCTCCCATTACCCACAAGGCCCCAGGGCTCCCATACCGCAATGACCCACAATGCCCCCATACCCCCAGCCCACCCCAACACCTCCAGTTTCCCACAGTGACTTGCCGTCCCCCCACTACCCACAAGGCCCTGGGGCATCACCTTGCTGATCTGCTCGATGCCCTGCAGCGTCATGTCAGTCAGCATGTTAGACTCGATGCAGCGCAGGAAGACGTCGTCGTCCATCTTGTCCACCACCTCCTCCTCCTGCGCACAGTGGCAGAGACAAAGGGAGATGACCGGGTTCAGAGCCCAGCCTTGCCGCCAACCCCCCACTCCACAAACCTGTCCCACAACCCCCCAGGCACCTCCTGCATCTTGTTCTCATCGCTGTTCATGATGCGGATGCGCAGCACGAGCTTCTCCGCATTGTCGTCATTAAAGATGCAGTTCAGGTCGTCCCCAAATCCTGCGGGGGATTGAAACGGATAGGCTAGGGCTGTGCACCCATCCTGTGCCCCCCCCCACCCCCAAGCGCCCAGCCCCGCAGCTACCAGCATTGATCTTCTCAGCTATCTGCTCCATGGTGAGCTTGCGGTCAGTCATGTGCTTGCGGTCCAGCTCCACGCGCAACAGCCAGGGCGAGATGCGGCTGACGTCAAAGTCGGGCATCTCGTAGTAGACGTTGACCCATTCCTGGTCCTCGGCTACCACCGTGCTCTGCGGGCTTGGGTCATAGTAGATGGCCGTGTTGGCTGTCACCTTGCGCAGTGTTGTGTGTTCCAGGCGGCACAGGATGTCCTGGGGGGAAGGGGGGAGGGGGTGAGTAGCTGGGGGAGCCCGCTGCCAGGTCTGCTGCCCTGAGTGACCGACCCGAGACACCTCCATGGACATGGTACCCCAGCCCCAATCCCCCAGAGACCCCCCCCAGACCCCCAACCCAAGACACCAAACCTAACCCCCTAGAGATCCCCACCGAAACGAACTCCACAAAACCCCAACCCCCAGACACCAACCCAAACCCCCTGGAAACAACCCCATGGACCACCCCCTCACCTGACCATAACCCCATAGATGCCAGCCCTAACCCCCAGAGACCCAAGTTCCCAGCTCTAATCCCCCAGAGACACCCTCACAGACCCCACTAACCTTAACACCCACAGACCCCAATCCTAACCCTCCAGAAACACCCCTGCAGACGTGAGACTGCAACCCTAAACCCCCAGCAACCACCACAGACCCCCACTGTAACCCGCCAGGCTCCCATCCCCCGGAGACATCAACCACAAAACCCCAGAGACTGAAGACACCAACCCTACCCCCAGACACTCCCACAGACCTGAGACCACAACCGTAACCCCAACCCCCTAGAGACACCCCGCCACAGACCTTACTGACCTGACCCCCCCCCCCCCCCGACACCCTCACAAACCCCAACTGCAACCCCCCAGAGGCACCACCCAAGACTGGAGAGCCCAATCTCCCAGAGACCCCAGACCCCAACCCTAAACCCCTGCCCCACCCACTTTGATCCCAGTACCTATGGACCCTGCCCCCCCCCCCCAAGCCCTGCGCACCCCCCACACCCCCTTGTGGACTCCCATTTCACACAGACCAAACCCCACTCCCCACCTGGCACTCCGGCCCCAGAGGCCCCCACCTTGGCACGCTCTCGGCATCACGGGCGCTCTGGCCCAACAGGAAGACAGTGAGCGAGGGAGTCTTGGGCTTCTTGGAGATGTTGATGAGCTCCTTGAGGCGTGGGACACCCAGCGTCACATTCTTGGCCGACACACCGGCGTAGTGGAAGGTGTTTGAGGGTCATCTGCGTGGCTGGCTCGCCCAACGACCTGCGCCGCCAGAGCCCCCACCATCTCCCCGGGGTGCGCCTGCCATGCGAGGCAACAGGTCACCAACTTGCCCTCAGCCCTGTAGGACTAGGCAGAAGTCCCACCCCCGAGTCCTACAAGCTGTGCCTCTTGAAGCCCCCGCCCTCCAACTCTACAGGCCCTGCCCCTCTTGGGAGCCCCACCCCCAATTCCTATAGGCACTGTTGCCAGCCCTGCAAACCACACCCTTGAAGCCCCAGTCCTGGAAGCCCTGCCTCTAATGCTAATGACCCCAGTCCCTGGGTGTCTCAGCCCCTGGAAATCCCACCCCCAATCTTACAGGCCCTGCCACCTTGAGAGTCCCACCCCCAATCCTACAGGCCCCATCCCCTGAGAACCCTACCCCCTGCTTCCAATCCTACCAATCCTACAGGCCCCACCCCCCTGGGAGACCACCTCTAATCATACAAGCCCTACCCCTTGAAGCTGCACCCCAACCCTACTCACCACACCCCCTGGAAGCCCCCTCCACACTTTACCAGGGTTGCCCTACAGACCCCACCCCCAACCCTACAACAGGCCACCCCCACGACTCACTATGGCCTGGTTGAACTTGGACTCGATCTCACCCAGCAGCCAGTCGAAGGCCTGGGCGCTGAGCCGGAACTCCTCGATCATGCGGCGGGCGCAGAGCGTGGAGCGCAGATGGATGTTGAAGAGCAGCGTGGCGTTCTCCTGCGCCTGCCGGCTCAGCGGGTCATCCCCGTTCACGATCACCAGCTTCTTGCTCAGCTCCTTCACCCCTGCGCCCACCCCCAACAGGGATCAGGACTGGGTCCCCCTAAGCCCCATCCCCAGCCCAATCAGACCCCATCTCAAGTCCAAACCCCACCCCCAGATCAACCACTCACCCACCCTCATCCATCCAGGCCTCCCCCCAACCAGTTCCCATTGCTCCAGCCCCAAATCAGACCCCACCCCACCCAGCACTCCCACCCTGCTCCAAGCTCTGCCCTCAGTCCAATCAGACCCCATTTCCCTAGGACAAGCCCCACTCGAGTACCACCCCCTAGCCCAATGTCCTGGGGAGATGGAGTCTAACTGGACAAACCATGCCCTCAGATTAAACCCACAACCACCCCCACAGCCCACCAAAGCCCTGGCCAATCCGATGCCATCTCTGATCAGATCCCCACCCCCTCCAGCCATCCAAGCCCTGCCCCCAAGTCCCCTACTCCAATCAGACCTCATCTCCCCAAGACAAACCCTGCCCCGCTCCCCCCCAGCACACAGAAACCCTGGCCAATCAGATGCCACCTCCAGAGGGACCCCAGATCAGAGCCCCACAACCATCCAAGCCCTGCCCCCAAATTCCCTAGTCCAATCAGATCCCACGTCCCCAGGACAAACCCTGACTCTGGATCAAACCCCACTGCCTAGTCCAATCGGACCCCATCAACTCAACTCCCAGATCAGACCCAACCCCCCCATGACACATCCCAGCCCCACTCCAATCAGACCCTGCCCAAGCCCTGCCCCCTCACTTTATCTAAGCTCCCCCAATCAGACGCTACTGTCCCAGCATGCCCCCTGGGCTCACCTTCCACCACCTTGATGGGGTGCAGGTCGGAGGGCAGGCGCGCGTTGACATGGAAGATCTTCTGCGCGTTCCAGATCATGCGCAGCAGGTTGCAGGGCAGCACCACCTGGGGGCGGGGCCAGGAGGGGGTGTAGTCAGGCCAGGAAAAGGGGTGGGGTCAGTCCCCCCTCCAGCCCAGGTAGGCAGCTGTCAGATGCGACCATGTCTGGGGAAGAATGGGAAAGGGGCAGCAGTGTGGAATGAGGAGAAGTTCATCCCCCTAGCTCAGGATGTCTGGGTTCTCTGAGGCTCTGAAGGGAGAGCAAAACCTTATGGGTTAAAGTAAGGGGGAGTTTTAACCCAAAAAGGGAGTGGGGCAGGGACAGCCCTGAAGCCAGGGTCCCTGGGCGCACCTTGCTGTCACCAGTGGGGAAGATGACCCTCAGCACCTCGCGATCCTCGCGCATCTTCTCAAACTCACGCTCCAGCTCATTCTGGATGTGGGCATTGCTCAGTATGTCCTTCACCATCTCCTCCTGCAGGGTGCGCCGCAATGCCCGCTCATTGGCGTAGTCGAACTTGAACCTGAGGGGGCAAAGGGTGGGGGGGAGGGGTGGTCAAGGCCTGGTTCTGGGGTCTCCCCTGCCCCCCCCAGCAAAAAAAAGCACCAAAATGCAGCCATTTCTGGGGAGGAACAACTGAAATGCACCCAGGTCTGGGGAGCGGGCTGCTTGGTGGATGGGTATAAATCACACCCCAAGATGTGCCCAGCTCTGGGATGCAACTGGCTCTCTAGTAGGGCCAAAATGCAGCCAACTCTGAAGCTATGTAGGCTTGTAATGGGTTTTGCTAGCACCAAGATGCGCCCAGTTCTGGGGTGTGATATGCCAAGGCTGCGTAGATAAGGCCCCAAGATGTGTGCAGTTTCTGAGGGGTGGGGTGCAGGACATGCTGGGACCTCGATATAACGTGTCTTGAGATGCAACCAGGTCTGGTAGCTGGATGCACCCAGCTCTGGGGAGGGGTAAGCTGACAGCTAAGTATTACAGCCAGCTCTGGGGCTGAACAGGCTGGTAACTGGTTATACAGAGAACAAGATGTGCCTAGCTCTGGCAGGAACATATTGGTAGCTGTGTGTACCAGGTCCCGAAATGCACCTAGCTCTGGGGAGAGCCTACTGGTGGGCCGGATATATCAAGCTTCAAAATGCACCCAGTGTTGGTGGGAAGCAGGCTAGGTCTATTGAGCCCGAGATGCTCTCAGCTCTCAGGAAAGCCTATTAGTGGCTGAGTGTACCAAACCCCAAGATGCACCCAGCTCTGGGGTACAGCAGGCTGTCAGCTAGGCGAGATGCACCCAGCTTCTGGGACAGCCTACTACTGGCTAGATATACCAAGCCCCAAAATGCACCCAGATCTGGGGAGGAGAGGGGGGGAACCAGCTGCCAGCTGAGTGTATCAGGTTCCAAGATGCACCCAGCTCTAAGGAGAGCCTTCTAGGAGCTGGGTGTATAAAGCCCCAAGATGTGCCTAGTTCTGGGGGAGAGCAGGCTGCCAGCTGGGTGTATTGAGCCCAAGATGCACCCAGCTCTGGGGAGAGCCTGGTAGTGGCTAGATATACCAAGCCCCAAAATACACCCAGTGCCGGGGGGGGCGGGGAAGCAGGCTGCCAGCTGGATGCATCAAGCCCAAGATGTGCCCAGCTCTGGGGGGCTGCTCACTTCTTCTCGAAGGCCTTGTTGGAGGGCTTGAGGGTGGCAAGGTTCTGGAACTCGACGCTCTCGCCTGCCAGCCCGTCCTCGCCGTAGCGCAGCTGCACCACCTGGTTGATAGAGTTGCGCACTGTGGCATCGTACTTCACCATCACCGACTCCATGGACTTGATCAGGCGCCGCTGGATGTAGCCTGGGACAGGGGGAGAGAGTGCGACTAGTTCTGGGGTGGGTCATGGCTGAGTATAACAGGGACACAGTGCCAAAATGCAGCCAGCTCTGGGGTGGGAAACAGCAGATCTTTATAACAGCCCCTTTGCCAAACAGACACATAACCACCTCTGGAGCAGGGGCAGGTGGTTATACTGGGGCCTCCCCATCTCACTCTGCAGAGATGCAGCCAGCTCTGGGGTGGATCACGGTTGTGCATAACAGGGACACCTCATACAGCGCCAAAATGCAGCCAGCTATGGGGTGGAATGCAGCTGCCCAATATACCAACCACTTTACCTAGCACAAAATGTGACCACTTCTAGGGTGGGTCACAGCTGGGTGTAACAAGCACCCCTCACACTCAGTGCTAAGATGCACTCAGCTCTGGGGTGGGTTCTGGCTGTGTACAACAAGCACTCCTCACTCGATGTTAAGATGCAGCCACCTCTAGGGTGCATCTCAGCTGTATAACAAGCAGCCCTCAATGCCAAGATGCCTCCCCCTCACCTGTCTCAGCAGTCTTGACAGCCGTGTCGATAAGCCCCTCACGCCCGCCCATGGCGTGGAAGAAGAACTCAGTGGGCGTGAGACCAGCCAGGTACGAGTTCTCCACAAAGCCGCGGCTCTCAGGGCCATAGTCATCCTTGATGAAGTGGGGCAGGGTGCGGTGCTTGAACCCAAACGGGATGCGCTTACCCTCCACGTTCTGCTGCCCCACCACCGCGATAACCTGGGGAGGAGGGAAAGAGGGTGGGGGGGTGTTACCTGCCAGACATGCCTTAACCTCTATCTTTCACCAGATATGTGCCCACTAATGGGACACAACAATCAGGGTCTCCAGACTGGCACTGAAATACAGCCACCTCTGGGGTGGGGGGCATTTATCTTTTCCCCCTTGGACAGTGATGCGCCCACCTCTGGGGTGGAACAATCGGGGGGCTCCAGGCTGGCAATGAAATGCAGTGCGCCTCTGGGGTGGGAGCAGCTATCCCATGTGCTATGGGTGGGTGGGGCCATCCAGAAGCCCTTTCTTGCCTAAAATGGCCCTCCCCCCTCCCCTTTCTATTCAGGGGCAGGGCTAGTAGACACCCCATCCTGTCCCTGTGTGGGGGCAGGACTAGTCTCACCTTATTTCTCTCTCTAGGAATAGACCCCTCCCCCAGTCCTGCCAGACCAGGAAGTCAGGTGGCAATATGGGCAGGGCTAAAATGAGGCCCTGCCCACTTCAGGTACCAGATCAGGGTGGGGTGTCTGCTAGGGGAAGAGCTAGCAGGCCCCACCCCCATCACACCCAGAAGCCTGGCAGCTGTGAGGGCAGGGCTAACTAGACTCAACCCACTGGGCTTCTGAACCAGGAAATATGGCAGCAATTTGAGGATGGAAACTGTAGGCTCCACCCCACTGCCAGACCAGGAAGTCATGGGGCACAGGCCACACCCCCAAGTTTTCAGAGAGAGAAGTTACATAGCAATATTAGTACATGGAATTGGCATAGGCCATCCTCCCATTTCAACTGGGAAGTGACACAGCAAAACAAGGGCATGGCTACAAACAGGCCCCGCCCCCCAGTACCAGAGAAGGAAGCAGGGGGCAGGGCTGGGGGTGTTGAGCCTGGCCTTACCTGGGAGATGTTGATCTTGGAGCCCTTGGCGCCCGACACCACCATCGACTTGAAGTTGTTGTACTCAGACAGGGACTTCTGGGCCGAGGAGCCCGTCTTGTCACGGGCGTCGTTGAGGATGCGGTTCACCTGGTTCTCAAAGGTCTGGCGCAGCGTGTTGCCTGGCGTCGGCTCCAGCTCATTGTTGTGGGCCTTCTCGATCACCTGCAGGGGATGGGTGGGGGGCAGGAGTCAGGGACACCCCCGTGTACAACAGGACCCCAAGATGAGACCAGCTGTGGAGTCAGCTGTATAGGTGTCTGGGTATAACAGGACCGGAGATGCGCCTGGCTCTGGGGGTGGACCGTGTTTGAGGCTGGGTGTAACAGGACTCCTGAGATGTGCCCAGCTCTGGGATGAGCCATGCTGGCAGCTGGGTATATAATAGGACCTGAGATGCACACAGGTGTATCTTGGGGTGGGCCATGTTTGAGGCTGGGCATAACAGGACCTTGAGATGCAATCAGCTCTGGGGTTGGCAGCTGGGAATAATGAACCCGGGACCTTGAACCATAGGGAGATGCACCCAGCTCAGGGGGGTGGCTGGGTGTATCGAGCCCCTGAACGCCATCACGCAGCCCCTCCAGATGCCTAACTCCCCCCCATCCAACATGCATGATCAGAGGTCAGGAAAACAGACCTTACGACAACAGGCTGAGAGCCATTGGGCTCTTTAGCCTTGAAAAGTGCAGGCTCAGGGGTGATCTGGTGGCCACCTATAAGTTGATCAGGGGTGACCACCAGGATCTGGGGGAATATCTGTTCATCAGAGCACCCCAAGGGATGACGAGGTTGAACGGTCATAAACTACTGCAAGACCATTTCAGGCTGGACGTAAAGAAGAAT
The DNA here is from genome assembly GCF_052110815.1 of Crocodylus siamensis. Classification (NCBI taxonomy): domain Eukaryota; kingdom Metazoa; phylum Chordata; order Crocodylia; family Crocodylidae; genus Crocodylus; species Crocodylus siamensis. The sequence goes on along the minus strand of NC_143400.1, from coordinate 20,029,672 downwards.
TTCTTTACTGTCCGAGCCCCCAAGGTTTGGAACAGCGTGCCATCAGAGGTGGTTCAACCACCTACACTGAACACCTTTGAGAGCAAATTGGATGCTTATCTTGCTGGGATCCTATGACCCCAGCTGACTTCCTCCCCTTTGGGTGGGGGGCTGGATTTGATGATCTTCCGAGGTCCCTTCCAGCCCTAATGTCTATGAAATCAAAACTAGCCCTAGCTCCACAGCAGCACCCACCTACCTGCCCCCCAGCACATCTCTAAAGTCCCTTAAACTCCCCTCCAGCCCCCAAAGACCTCCCCTAAATTACAAAGCCCCACCCCCCGCACCTCGATGACATCCTGCTTGGCTTTCTTGATGGTGTTCTGGATGTCTTGGTAGGTCTTGGCGTCAGCGATGGAGTCTCCAATGCCAATGGTGTGACCTGGGGCAGATGTGGAGGAGATATTTAGCACTGGGGGGGCGAAGGGGCCTGGAGGGGTGGGTTCAAAACACCAGCAACTCCCAGCCCTGGGATATAAAGGAGTCCTGGGCTTTTACTCGTCACCAGCTGGTTCCTGGGAGTGGAGAGGAGACCCTGTGGCTAGGTTCCAGCCTTTGAGGGCACCCGAATACCTGGGTTAGCTGCTTCTCCAGCACCCAGTACTTCACCTACTCAAACTGGGAGGATGCTGGGAATGGTGTGGGGAACAAGGGGTCTCCTATACCCCCAGCTGGGGTGGAAAAGGCTGCGCCCAGGGGTCTGGGGGACATAGCTGGAGTGGGTGTCAGCTGGAATAAGGGATGCACAGGCAACCCCAAGGGTGGGGCTAAGAAAAGGCCCCATCCTCCCACTACCAGACCCACTAACCAATCAGTGAGACAGAGGCTGCATTCTCTACTAGCCCCTGCCCCATCCCTAGTATAGGGGCAGGGCCTGACATAGGTTCCACCCCTTCTGCTACTGGACCAGGAAGCCAGCTGGCAGTGTGGGGCAGAGCTAATAACCCCCACCCCTTGTGCTGCTGGACCAGGAAGTGATTTGGCCACATGGGGCAGGGCTAGGAATAGACCCCACCCCCTCCTTCAGACCAGGAAGTGAGGAGCTAATTGGGGCGGGGGAGGGGGGCAGGCAGGAAGAGAGAGGTGCTAATAGAGGGGAGGCCACAGGACTGACCCTCAATGAGCAGCCAGTTGTTGATGACTGTCTGGATGTTGCTGTAGAAAAGACGGGTGACGTCGTGGCCCATCTCCAGGTACGAGATGTGCACCAGGGAGCCCGCCGAGGTGCCCAGCGACTTCTTGCACAGGATGCCCATGATCAACTCCCCATTCTCCACAATCACCTGCCAGAGGAGGAGAACAACGACAAGTGAGGGGGACAGAGACATGCCTGGGGGCAAACCCCCCCCCCCCACACACACACACACAAGAAGTGGCTGTGGGGAGGGGTACCTTGGTGTCACCAGGGGAGATGTGCTTGTAGGGCCCGCTGTCCTCATCATCAGGGTGGGTGCTGTGGGTGCGCACACAGTTGATGTGCCCAGGGATGATGAGGGAGAACACCTGCTTGCCCGTCCAGAGCGGGCGTGGCTTGAGGATGGCCGGCTGTGGCACCTTGCCGTCCCAGGTGGACAGGAACATCAGCAGGTTCATCACCTCCCCCTGCAGGGTAGCATGGGATTAGGGGCATCACTAAACCCAGTGATGCCCATAGTCTGCCCAATGCTGCCCACTCCTTCCAGCAACTGCTATGCCCCAACCCCAAGACCTTCTACTGTCCCCCAAAAGACCGTCTTCCAAGCCAGTGATGCCCATAATCTGACCAGTGCCTCCAACCCCCCCATAACCACTTTACCCCAACACTGAGACCTTCCACTGGCCCCCCAAAACACCCCCAAACCAGTGATGCCCATAGACACTGCAGGGCAATTTCCCCCCCACCCCATAACTGCTGTACCCCAACCCTACCTTCCAGTGCCCCCAGAAGACCACCCTCCCCAAACCCAGTGATGCCCATAATCTCCCCAGTGCTGCCTAGCCCCCACATAAACTGAACCTTGAGGCCCACCACCATCTCTTAAAATCTGCCCCATCTCCTCTGGATCCCAAATCCCACCCCCTCATAACCCCAGCAGCCCCCATGTCTCATTGCCTTCCCCCCTCCAATCACCCTCCTTAGGAGGAAAGGTGTTAACTAGTGGGGGAAGGGGGTGCCAATTTCCACCCCCCACCCAGGGAGGTCCCCAGCCCGGCACAGCACGGACCCGCTCCAGGAAGACATCGCGCTTGGTGAACTTGCGGACAGCCGTGAGCGTATCCTGCACAATGCCCATGACGGGCCGGTTGGACTGGGGGGTGACGATCATGCGGGGCACCATGGCCAGCTCCTGAATCTCCGCCCGTGTCTCCAGCGACTGTGGCAGGTGCAGGTTCATTTCGTCCCCATCAAAGTCAGCGTTGTAGGGGGTCGTCACGCTGGAAAGAGGGCAGGAGCGGGCAGCCGCATGAGGGCGAGGCGGTGAGAAGGCTGCAGGCCAGCCAGGTCTCGCCTGCACCCCAACCCATAGGTGTTAGCAACCCTCACACTTCAGAGAACAAGGGCAAGGCAGGTTTCTAAACACACTAGGCCTCACCCGTGGCTCTGAGGGGCACCTCATAGGTATGAGATATCTCTTCAAAGAGCAATGAGCACGGTAGGCTTCTAAACCTGCTAGGCTAACCCTCCGAGGGGCGCCTATGGGTCTAGGTGGGGTGCAAGGTAACTTCTCAGCGCACAAGGGCAAGGCTAAACCCACTAAACCTCGCCCAATGCAATGAGGGGCACCTCATGGGTGTGAAGTACCCTCACCTCAGAGGACCATGACAAGACAGGCTTCTAAACCTGCTAGGCCTCACCACCCCACAGTAGGCATGGGGACACCTGACAGCCCAGCTTGCAAATAAAGGCCCAGGTTTTGGGGGAAATCTCGCCCTTTTTGTATCTGATGTTTCCAAAACAATTTGTCTGAGCAGTTTTCCAGGGGGAGCGGGGTCTCTGAGAAGAGAACTTGGATTCAGATGAATGTCCTATGTTAAAAATAAATGTCAGCAACCTGACAAGCAGTCCTGTGACCTTCTGGGAGGCACGGGGGGCTGGGATGCTGGCAACTGGGTATAATTGGATGGGAAATATGACCAGCTCTGGAGTGGGCAGTCTTGGCAGCTGGGTATACTGGAACCTGAGATGCACCCAGCTCTGGGGCGGGCCATGTTTGAGGCTGGATATCCCAGACCCCCAAGCTGTCTCCACAGCACCTAAGTGAGGCAGAGCCAGGAGGAGAGTGCCGTGCCCCCGTGGTACCTGAGGTTGAGGCGGAAGGTGGACCAGGGCAGGATACGGACCCGGTGGCCCATCATGGACATCTTGTGCAGCGTGGGCTGCCGGTTGAAGATAACAATGTCCCCATCGCACATGTGGCGCTCCACCTGCCCAACAAGGGAGTGGTGAGCTTCACCCCATACCAGACACATCCCCCCAATGCACTGGGGACACCCCTCAGCTCCCCACCCAGATGGGACAAGCCCCCTCCCTACCTTGTAGCCTATCTGGAGGTGCAGGTCACTGGGCTTGGGGTGGAAGCGCAGGTCAATGCGGTCACCGTTGTCCCGGATGATGTACTTGGCCCCAGGGTACTGGCTGTTGCCCCGGCGCACCAGCTCCTGCAGTCTGGTGCGGGGGGGAGAGCACACAGGAAAGGGGCCATCAGCCTCCTCCCCACACCATCCAGCACCCCAGCAGTCTCATACCAGCCCCATTGCCCTGGGGTCTGCCGCCCTCATCCATACCCCCCAGGGTGCCCCCCATTCCCCTACCCCCACCAACACCCTGGACTCCCACCTCCCTGCCCCTCGTACCCCATCCCAGCCCCCCCTTCTCACCCCCTCTCCCAGCTACCAGGGACCTCCCCCAGCTTGACCCCCACCTTTTCCACCTCCCCTCCCAGCCCTTAGAGACCCACCCCCCTTCACCTTTCACATCCCCTATGGATCCCTCCCTTCATCCTTTACCACCCCCTTCACTATCACAGATACTGAGGACCCCTCCTTCACCCTACTATCCCTTAAACCCAGCGCCCAGGGACCCAAACCCTGGCTTCAGACCTATCCCCCCCAGCCCCCAGGGACTCCATTTTACCTCAGGACCTCCCTAGCCCCCAGGCACCCCCTACTTCCCCACAACAGCCCCTTCTCAGCACCCCAAGCCCCCAGGTATCACCCCCACTCCCCTTCAGCACCTCCCCAACAGGGTACCCCATTTCCCCTTGGCACGCTCCCATTTCTCCTCAGCACCCCCTGCAACCCCCAGGGACACCCTCCCCATTACCCCTTATAACTGTGCCCAGCCCCCAGGGACCCCACACATTTCTCCTCAGCACCAATACAGCCTCCAGGTACCTGCCCCCTCCCCTCACATTGTCCATCCACTTTCTCTCTCCACTGCCAGCCTCCAAGAACCCTCTCCCAGGCACAGGAGACCCCTCCCATCCTCCCCTCCCCTTCCCACCTCCCCAGCTCCAGACCTGTCAATGTTGAACGGGGTGACAATTTCAGCGAAGGTCATGTTGGCAGCGATGGAGCGGGGAACGCCCACCTGGTCAATGCTTAGGTTGGGGTCGGGCGTGATGACAGTGCGGGCCGAGAAGTCCACACGCTTGCCCATGAGGTTCCCACGCACGCGGCCCTCCTTCCCTTTCAGCCTCTGCTTCAGGGACTTCAGGGGCCGCCCCGACTTCTGCATGGCCTGAGGGGGGTGCGGTGAGGAGAGGGTTAACACAGCCTTCTGGCAGGGAGCAGATCCCAGCATGCAATGCAGCACAGCCCCCCTTGCATGCAGTGCAGCTGCAGACTTATCACAGCATTCAATGCAGCACCTTAGTGCAGTAGGGGGCCTCCCCCTGCAGGCCCCACTGCCCACTGGGGCTGGGGAGCGCTATATCCCAGCATATTTTGTCCACAGGAGAAGGGCTGGGGGCCCCTTTCACATTCCCAGGGGCTCCTATCCCCCCCAACCCTCAGAGCCTCTATCCCAGCATGCCTTGGCCCCCACAGGGTGCATCCCAGTAGCCCTTATCCCAGCATGCTTCATCCTGCCCCAGCAATCCCCACCCCAGCATGCCCTGCCTCACCCCACAGCCCCTATGCCAGCATGCCTGGTGCCCCAGCTCACCCGGGGCAGGCCAGGCAGCTCATTGTCCACCATGGTGGCCACATGGAACTGCAGCAGCTTGACATCCTCAGCGATAACATGGGCAGCCGCCCCATTCTGCTCATTGCGCCGAAGCTGGTTGTTGATCTTCACGATGTCAGCCAGCTTGTGGGTCAGGTCGTCCTGGCAGGGGGTGTTGGTTGGTGCCGAACTGGAACCCATGTGTCTGGGCTCCACCCCCACCAGACCCGTGCCCCCCTCCCAGAGCAGGGGAAAAACCCAGGCATCCAGGATCTCAAGTCCCTGTGTGCAAACTCACTGCCCCTGTCTGGTTCTCACCTGGTTGCGGGCTGAGCCTTGCATGACGACAGCAGGCCGCACAGAGAGCGGGGGCACAGGCAACACAGTGCACACCATCCACTCAGGCCGGGCAAACTTGGGGTCCATGCCCAGCACCAGGCACTCGTCATCTGCAATACGCTTGAAGATCTCATGCACCCGCTCAGGGCTCAGTAGGATCTTCTTCTCCTGTGAGTCCTCATTCACATGCTTCCACTCAGCGTACAGCTCCAGCCCCACACGCCGGATGCGTGGCTGGTAGCGCCCGCACCCACCATGGCCCTGTTGGAGGGGAAGCGGAGGGTGTATCAGACCTAGCTGGGCACTGCACCGGGTCCCACCTTTGCAGGAAAGGGGTAGGGGGCACAGGTCAGATGGGCCCCCACAAGCCCTGCACTCCCCCTCATTTGCAACCCCAGGTAGGCAGCCCTCCTCTTTGCCCACCACCCTCACTAGGCTTTCCACCCATGCCTTGCTGGCACCCCCCACACCCATAAGCAGCCCCAGCCTCACCCCCTTACCCATGCATGAGCACCCCAGCCAAATTCTGCCCCCACCTTCACATGGGCACCCCCACCCCAAACACTCCCACACCCACACATGGGCACCCCCTACTAGGCCCCCCCACCTGAGGCAAACCCCACCACATAGGAACCTCTCACTCAGGCCCTGCCCTCCCCCCAGGCCCCTCCCCCCATCTACACCTGGGCACCCCCTGCTAGGCCCACACCCCCTCACCTGCACTTTGGCAGCCCCCCACTACCCCCCTATCCCAGGCACCCCATCCCATATGAACACCCCCAACCTAGGCACCTACCCACATGGACACCCCCAGTTAGGCCCCACCCCAGGCACCCCCACCCACACATGGGCACCCCCTATCCTCCACCCTCTCACTCCACTAAGCTCTGCCCCCTGCTGGGTACTCCCTTGCACCAGGTAGACTTAGCAGTTTATAGTGCATTGTGCCTCAGGATAATTCAACATGGACCAACTGGTCCAGTCCATCTTACTCCTCCCTAGACGGAGACCCCAGGGCGCAGTGTGTGTGTGTGTGTGTGTGTGTATGTATGTGTGTGTGGGGGGGGGACGACAGACCCCCACAACAAGGGGGTGATACAGGGTGCCCCCTCCCCCCAGCTCACCTTCTCCTTGGTCAGGTCCTCGTCGCCCTCGGTCTGCTCCACCCCGAACTTGTTGTCCATCTCCTCACCCCCCTCACAGATGTTCTTGCCCTTACACAGGTCATAGACATGGGTCAAGCGCTTTTTGGGCTGCCCCTTGGACTTGCCCAGGATGTCTTTGATCTTGGGGTTATTCTAGGAGAAAAAGGGGGCATGGAATCTTTGAAACATCCTTAGATACCACCAACCCCAGCAACCCATTAGAGGGGGGGCTGTGGCAGCACCCACAAGGGCCACTTTAAGGGCCTCAGCAGGCTGCAAGGCAGCCTGCAGAGCAAAATCAGGCAGTTGCATGATAGCCAGCAGGCCACCCAATTGGAGCACGGCTGTATACACGCAGCCTCCAACATGCATCCAGCTGGGGTGGGCCATCTCAGGTCCCATTATACCCAGCTGCCAACGCAGCACACCCCAGAACCTGTTGCATCTCAGGGTCCTGTTATACCCAGCCTTAAACACAGCCCACCCGTGAGCTGGTCACATCTTGGGGTCCTGTTACACCCAGCCTCAAATGCAGCTAGAGAAAGAGGAGGTTCCTAGAGACCCTGGGGGGGGGCGGGTCCTAAGCCACAGGGAGATGGCTTGGCCTAGGGAGAATCATAGAAGTCGGGTCAGAAGGGACCTTTTGGATCTTCAAGTCTGACCCCCTGCCTGGGCGGGAGAAAAACTGGACTCAAATGACTCCAGCCAGGTAGGCATCAAGCCTCTTCTTAAAGATCCCCAGGGTAGGAGCCAGCACCACTTCCCTTGGAAGTTGGTTCCAGCTCCCAGCCGCCCTGACTGTAAAGTAGTTCTTGCAGATGTCTAATCTAAACCTACTCTTCAATAATGTGTGTCCATTGTTCCTTGTCATGCCAGGGGGCGCTAGGGGAAACAGCATCTCCCCCAAACCCTTCTGGTCCCCCCTAGTGAGTTTCACCAGGTCCCCCCTCAGCCTTCTCTTGCAGAGGCCGAATAGGTTTAGGTCCCGCAGTCTTTCATTGTAGGGTCTGCCCTGTTGTCCCCGGATTATGCAGGTGGCCCTCCTCTGGACCCTTTCAATGTTGTCCACATCCCTCCTGAAGTGGGGCGCACAGGACTGGATGCAGTACTCCAGCTGCGGCCTGACCAGTGTCACATAGAGGGGGAGGATCACCTCCTTGGCTCTACCCAAGATGCACCTGTGGATGCACAACAAGGTGCGGTTAGCCCTGCCAACCGTGACCTCGCATTGTCGGCCCATGTTCATCTTGGAGTAAATAATGACTCCAAGATCCCTTTCTGCCTCCGTGCTCTCAAAAAGGGAGTTTCCCATTCTGTAAGTGTGCTGCTGGTTTCTACTGCCTAAGTGCAGCACCCTGCGCTTGTCAGTATTGAAACACATCCTGTTTATGTTAGCCCACCCCTGCAACCTATCCAGATCTTCCTGCAATCTTTCCCTACCTACTAGCATGCTCACCTCACCCCAAATTTTGGTATCATCAGCAAATTTAAACAGGTTGCTTTTCACCCCGTCATCCAAATCACTGATGAAGAAATTGAATGGCGCAGGCCCAAGGACCGAGCCCTGGGGGACTCTTGCTGCCCACTTCCCCCAGGTCGAATATGACCCGTCCACCACCACTCTCTGAGTACGACCCTTGAGCCAATCTGCAATCCATCTGACTGTGTAGGCATCAATGCCACAGTTGCCTAGTTTTTTTAATGAAGATGGGGTGGGAGACGGTGTCAAAGGCCTTGCTGAAGTCTAGAAAGACTACGTCCACAGCGACACCTGCATCCATTGCGTTTGTGACCTGATCATAGAAGGCAATCAGGTTGGTCTGACATGACCTGCCCCTAACAAAACCCTGCTGGTTACCCTTGAGCATCATCCCTAAAGCCAGCCCATCACAGATGTGCTCCTTGAGGATCTTCTCAAAGAGTTTCCCTAGGATTGAGGTAAGACTGACAAGTCTATAGTTGCCCGGGTCCTCTCTAGTCCCTTTTTTGAAGATGGGGACCACATTAGCTATCTTCCAATCATCTGTCACCTGGTCCGAGCACCAAGAGCGCTCGTAAAGCCATGCCAAGGGCCTTGCAATAATCCCAGCTAGCTCCCTCAACACCCTGGGGTGGAGAGCATCTGGAGAGCGAGGCCAGCCCAGGACAGATGAGAACTGGCAGTGACAGGCCAGGAGATGAGCCCAGCTGAGTGAGGGGCTGCCTAAAATAAGATCCTGGAGGTACAGATCAGCCCAGTAAGAGACAGCTGTCTATAGTGGGACCCAGTAGGGATAAGTAGGAAACCAGTTACTGCTACACTGACACCACGGAATCCCAACTGGTCAAAACAAGCAGGGCCAGAGCCAGAAACAGGCTGAAGGTCCCTCCAATGGGGCACCGGAGAACATCACTGTCAGACAAAAAGGCAGGCTTGCTGAAATGATGAAGGCTGAAACCCAGGGGAGGTATCCTACAAGGGACCTGCCGGGGAAGGGGGGTGGTGGGGGCTGCCAGTGGCAGGGCAGCCCTCCAGAAAGGCCACATCAGTGCCTCCCTAGTGAACGGCAAGGATGACACACTGGGAAAGCTTCAGCCTGGATGGAGGCGTTCTGGTGGAGGGGAAAGGCTAGGGGAGCACCCCCGGAGAGAAATGCACCAGGCTTGGGCAGCAACACAGAGGCTGAGAGGGCCTGAGGCCCAAAGCTTGGGAGAAAGAGGCTTGGGCGAGATCATGGAGGCCAGGAGGGCCCGAGGCCAAAATCAAAGTGAGGCCTAGTGGGCCATAGGCCAAGAGTGAGGCCCACACATATCGACAGTCACCTGAGGCCCGTGGGGTGTAGGGCCCCGTAGCCCCAGTGAGGAGGCTGAGCAAGAAGGGCTAGAAGCCAAATGAGAGGCAAGAAGCCCAGGATGTGTATGCAGGTTGAAACCCCAGTAAGGGGGCAACATGGTCAAAGCAGGGACACCCGAGGCCAAGTTTGAGCCAGAGGCCAAGCATGGCCCAGCAACAGGGCCAGGGGAGTTAGGAGCTATTACAGACGCCATCTGCAAGGCATGGGAGATGGTAAAAGGAGGTTGGAGCCATGTACAATGTCCTCAGCATCAGGACATTAAGAGGACAGCCTCCTGGCATTTTTCCACCTGGTTCAGGTGCATTGGGGTAAGGCAGGGCAGACAGCCCCAGACAGGTGGGGCAGGGGATGGTCCCGTCACAGGGTCTCAAACATGGAGAGTGGGGAGGAATTGGGACCTGAAGCCTCCTTAGATACCACCACAGTGACCAGTTCGGGGTTTCTGGGCAGGTCTTGAAGATAGAGAAGAAAAGGAGATGAAGGTGGGGAGAGAAAGGACCTGGATAAGGCCAAAGCCTCCTTAGATACCACCAGAGCCAACGTCTTGGGGGTGCAAAAGGGGTCTTCTGTGTCAGATCCATTCTTTCCCCACCTTCATATGCAACTTTGAGAAGAGCCATTTTGGTAGGATGCACAGAAATCCTGCAGAGAGGAAGGCCTGGAGGGGTGACTTGGGCCAGGCTGGGAGAGGAGCAAGGGGAAGGGGGCTCACCGAGTCAACCAGGAGTTTGGAGCAGAAGAAGCAGACACAACGGAGGATCTTCATGGTCTTGCCCAGGAAGCCGACATGGAAGACAGGCTTGGCCAGCTCAATGTGGCCGAAGTGGCCTGGGCACTCTGTCATGTTTCCTGCAGGAGTGGGGAAGGAGGGTGAGCAGAGGGTCCCCTGGCTGGCTGTGAGGGTGGGGAGATGAGCCAGGGGCCTGTCCCTTCTGGGGGAAGAGCCTGGATTGGGCTCATCTAGGCTCAATCCAAGGGCTCTGGGTAGCTCAGGGAAGGGGGGAGAGGGGTACGCTGACTGGCTACATGGGCAAGGGAGGGGGCATCTAGTGGGGTCCTGACTGGATAGGGGGTGGGGAGATGGACCTGGGTCCTGTCCTCTCTGGGGGGAGGGGGCTGGATTGGATATGGAGTCCCATCTGGGCCCAATCCAGGGGCTCTGAGTAGCTGGGGGGGGGGAGGGAGGGAGCGGGGTGTCCCAACCAGCTAGATTGGCAGGGGAGGGGACATCTAGGGTGGTCCTGACTAACTGGGGACAGGAAGGGGACCCCAATCCTGTGGGGGTGGGGTCAGGGGCCCATGCTGGATGCACTGTGAATTTTGCATGCAATTAATATGCACATGTTGCTATGCCATTTACCCTTTCAGAACCTCACCCCGCCCCACCTTCAAATCCAGAGGGGCAACAGCCACCTGAATATGTCTCGCCACCAGAGTTGGGCACATGAATGAGGCAAAGCAATGAGAGCATGATGTGGTGGGGAGGCTGGTACCTCTTGACCCCCTACCCCACACCCATAGCTGGCCCCTGGCTCACCTGCACATGTCTGGCAGCGCCCAGTCCTCTCAATCACCCCCTGGCGGGGGTCCATCAGCCCCCCAAGCTTGGGGCGCCCGCCCTCTGTTGTCTCGGGGTACTTGATGCCCCCCTCCGTCACCGACATGCGTTTCTGGGGAAAGAGAAAGATGTGGATATTGAGCATGGGAGGGCAGAAGCAGACCAAGCTGGGAAACTGAGGCAGGAGAGCCAACCCCCCCAACCACAAGGCTCTAGGTATCCTGAGCTGCATGGGAAGGAGCGGTGCCAGCAGATGGGGAGGAGGAGAACAGCCCAAGGGGGGAGCTTGTTGCTACAGGTAGCAGCAGTGGGGACTCAAGGTTTTTGGAGGAAAGGGGCAGGAGGCATGACTGGTTCCTGAGTCTTAGGGGCTGGAGGCCACAAGGAGAAGAGGCATGGCAGGGAAAAGACCCCGTCAGTGCCTGCTCTCTACTGGGGACAGAAGGCACCGCAAGTCAGATCAATACCAATCCTTAGTCTTCTTAGCCTCCAGGAGAAATGCCAGTTGAAGTCTCCCCTGGGTTTTTCAAGACAAAATACTAGGAGCATGGGAAGGCACCTGCCTGCTCCCAGGGTGAGAAAGGCACCTAGTGCCCTCCTTGGATTGGCTACGTACAGCCAAGGGGGTTTAAGGTACTGCTGCCTCGGGGGGGGGGGGGGCTGAAAACTGGCCCCCCACTACAGCAAGACCTGGTCTCCTGGCTCTCCCCAGTGCATCCCCCCCACAGAGCCCTATGCCCACCCCCTCCAGTTTGCCTCTGTCCTTTCCAAGGCAGGTGCCTCCAGGTCTCCCAGCCCAGCCCCCAGGCACTGCACCCCCCCCATAGCTGCCCCCTAGCCCCAAAAACATCCCCTCTCCCACACTGCAATCCCCCTTCACCCCACTCCAGCCCCCTCACCACCACAACCACTTCAACCTGGTGCCCTATACCCCACCCCCCAGCACTGTATTGGTCTCCCCTTCTATTGCAGCCACCCTCTTACCCCAATGCACCCCCCACAGGGCCCCCTACTGCACTGCCCCCCTCACCTTGCACCTGTTCACCCTACCACAGCTGCCCTCATCTCAAAGCATATCCCTATCTCACCTCTTCGGCACCGTCTTGGCCTCCCTTTCTACTGCAGCCCTTCCCTCACCCCCAAGCACCCTGTTGCTTCCCACCCCCCACCACAGCTCTCCTTCAACCCCACGCACCCCACTACAGTGCTCCCTGCTGCACTGTACCCCCTCCCCTTGCCCCCATCCACCTCCCACAGTGCCCCAGCTACATTGCACCCCACTTCCCTCCCACCCCAGCCCCCCGTCACCCCATCCTCTGACCCCAACCCCCCACTCCATGCACCCCCTGCTGCACTGCACTGCCTCTTCCCCACTTCACGTTCCCCTTCTCCCACCCCATGCAGCACTGCACTCCCTTCCCCACATAGAGCAGTACACCCCTTCCCCATTCCATGCACCCCCTACAAGTATTGCACCCCCCAGCCAACTGCAACCCTATAACACCCCTTCCCCACCACCCCTACAGCACTGCTGCACCCGCCGCCCCCTCCTGCAGCGCCCCCTGCTGCATTGCACCCCCCCTTGCATTGCATGCCCCTCCCCCTCATTGCAAGCCCCCTCCCCCAGCCGAGGGACCCTCACCATCTCATCGGGGCTGAGGATGCCGAACTGCACGCGCTTGATGGTGCGCAGGGGGCAGGCGCTGTCCCCGGAGGGCGCGCCTCCATGCATGGCGCCGGCTCACGTGACGCTTCCTCCGCTCGGGGTGGGAAAAAAGCCTCCAAAGAGGCGGGAAAGCCCACCCCCCCAGGGGCACCGAGACCCCCTGGAGAAACAACAGCAGGGCGAACCCCCAGATACCCCGCAACGTCACCCAACTGTACCTCCCTCCCTTCCAACCACCCCCTCCGCGCTCCCCGGCGCGACTAAACGCGCCGTCTCTCGGCACCGCCCTATATAGCTTCGCCCGCCGCTCCGGGGGCGCTAGAGCAGGCGGGCAGGGGCGGGCGCAACCACGCCGGGCAACAGGGGGGAAGCGAAGCCGGTGGACGTAAACAAGTACCCGGCCAGTACAGGGGTGGCCCCTCCCAGCTTCCCCGCCCTGCCTGGAATTCTTTGGATTCACCCTTGCCTTGATTTTCCTTTGGGAAGCAAAAACAGCGGGCGGCTGAGCGCGAAGAGGGGTTTGGAGGTCTCCCCCCTCTCCCCCGCGCTACATGGTACCGCTAGCCTAAGGATTGTTTTTCTGGTTTGGCGTTTGTTGCGTCATGCATATTCATAAGTCCCACTCCCGAAAGTGGCCGGAGATGGCCGAAAATGGCTGAAAAAGGAGTTTTCGCGCAGGCGCTCTTGCGCTGTCGAACGTTCCGGCTGCGGCCTGTGCCACCGGGGTTTCGCGTGGGCCCTGAGCCCGCCTGGAGGCGCCTGAGCCCGGCCACACCGCCTAGGAATGGCCGCGGCTTGGGCCTACTTCTGGAGCGGAAGCTGGGGGGTATCGCAGGATCCCGGGAAGCGCCCTGCTACTGGAGGGCAGCGATCTGTGATGGGGCTGGGGACCCCCCCGATTTCGGGGGAGCTGTGGGGGAGGGAAGAGACGGGTTGGAGGTCCCTTTAAGGATGGGCAAAATTGGGGGCTTCTGGGGTAGAACGGGGGCTAGGGCAGGTGGAGGGATCTTGGGGCAAGGTGGGGCAGAAGGGGCAAGATGCGGGTGTTGGGGGTCGGGGGACAGGGCAGGCTGGGGCAGGAGCGGGGGCTCGGGGTAGGAGAGGAGGGGGTCTGGGGTAAAACTGGTGAGTGGGGGGCAGGATGGGTGCTGCAGAAAGCAGGGGGATCCGTGGGGGGCAGAATTAGGCCCCTAGGGCAGGATGGGAGCTCACCAAAGGCTTTGGGGGCAGGTCCCAGTTGGGGGGGGGCATGATGGAGGCATTGGGGGAATGGGAGGCCCCAGCCTGAGGAGCAGGTGAAGGTGGGTTGGGGAGATTGGGGGGGGGGGCTCCAGATGGGGGAGGAAGGTGGGGGGGAGTGTGGGTTTAAGGAGGGGGGGCAACTGGGATGGGGGGCAGAAGATCCAAGCTGGGCTCCTGGGAGGGGGGTCAGGGTCAGACACCTAGGGTCACTGCTGGGGGGTTGGGGATGGGAGGGGGGTGGCCATGGAGCTTGGGGCACCCTGGGGAATGTGGGTAGGGGGAGGACCTGGGCAGTAGGTGCAGCTCCCCTATGTAAGCACTAGGTGGTGCCAGTGCACATGAAACGCCACCCCCCCAACCCCCCCCCCCCCATGGCTGCAGGGTCTGGGGTCCACCCCTTTCCCTCCCAGAGCCAGAGATCCCAGGTGTCCTGGCTCTGACTCGTCTGCCCCCGCCCCGAACCCAGGTGTCCTGGTGCCCCCAGCCCCCCAGTGTGTGGGTAGTGACCCAGCTCTATGGGGGTGTGAGTTGGGCAAATCATACCCCCCATCTGTTGCTAGGCAGCCTTCAGCAATTGTGACCTCAACACATGCCTGTCTGTGACATCACCACTGCAGCAGGTGATGTCATAGGACTCGCTAGTCCTGACAGGGCAGTTGGGATGCCTGGGTTTTCTCTCACCCTGCTCTGGGAAGGGAGTGGAGTCTGGGGGACAGTGTGTGTATGTGTGTGTGTGTGGGCATGTGCACGTGCATTATCTAGGCCTATAGCCTGTGTACAGCTTAAGCCTCTGTGCGCGTGTCTGTGTGTGTGTATGCAAGAGTTATGTGGGCTGACTTTGTGTGCAATCTAAGCCTGTGTGTCTGGTATGGTCTGTGCTTGTACGACTTAAGCCTGCATGCATGCATGCATGCATGAGTGTGTGTGAGTCATGTGGACCGACTGTGCGATCTAAGCCAGTGGTGTATGTGATGTCTCTGAAATCTATGAAAGGCCTACATTAGGACTTTGTGCATGAGTGTGTGTGTGTGTGTGTGTGTGTGTGTGCGTGCATGTGGTCTAGGCTTGGGGGGGGTGTCTGTGTGCGCACAATCAAAGGCTGTGTGGGGTGTGTGTGTGCTCCCAGCATGTGGTGCATGTGTGCATTCAGCCCCTGTGTTAGTGTGTGAATTGGGCCTCTGGTGTGTAGTTTGTGCTAAGCAGGCCTGTTGTTACAGGGGGAGGGGTGTGTATGAGTACATGCAAGCTCTGGACCTATGGGGGGGGGCCATGCATGTGAATATTTGGGTTATCTAGGCTGGGGGGGTGGTGCATGTTTATAATTTAGGTTTATTGTCCATGTATGTATGTGAGCACACGTATGTGTAATCTAGGTCTATGGTCTATGTGTCGATCTTCTGGGCCTCTAGCTCTGTGTGTGATTTGTGTGCATATGATCCAGGCCTGAATGTTATCTAGGGGGTGCGTGTGCATATTTGGGTTATCTAGGCCAGTGGTCTCCAAAGTGGGGTGCGTGCACCCCAGAGGATGCGCAAGGCGATCCATTGGGGTGCAGGAAGAAAATATTAGAACTTCTATTTAGATGTATATTTGTATAAATATACATATATTGGGGGCGCGTGCTCAAATTTTTTACTGATGGGGTGCACAATCAAAAAAGTTTGGAGATCACTGATCTAGGCTGCTTGCGCAAGTCACACGTGCATGCAGTCTAGGTCTATGGTCTGTGCTTATAGTCTAGCATTGTGTGTATGTGTGTGGGTGTGCAGTCTAGGTCTACGGTTTGTGTGTATGTGAGTGAGAGAGAGAGAGATCTAGGCCAGTGGTCTGTGTGCATAGTCTAGGCCTGTATGTATGCACAAGAACGTGATCAGCTAGAAGTGTGTGTGTGTAAAAGAGACGGAGAAATCATGAGATTCAGGTATGTATGTATATTTTATCCATAGGTGGGGTGTGGGTTGTGTGTGAGACAGAGTCTGAGTTCTATGTCTGTCTGTATATGTTTAATCTAGGCCTGTGCATATGTGTTAGAGGCATGTACATGCATGTTTGTTATCTAGACCTTAGTGGGGGGCATGTGTATGTGATCTAGGTGTGTGGGTGTGTGTGTGTGTGTGGCATGTACATGCATGTTTGAGTTATCTAGATCTTGGGGGAGGGTGTTGAGAGAAACTGAGAAGTCTAGGCTTTTGTGTGTGCACATGTCTGTCTAATGTGTAGGCCTGTGCATGTGTTGTATGTATGAGAGACTGAGTGATCCTCTGTATGCATATGTGATTGTGTGAGTTCTAGGTCTCTATGTATATGCCACGTGTGTGCTTCTGCACATGTGATCTGTGAGTCTGTGTGAGCTATGTTTGTGTAAAGCATCTATGTCTGTGTCTATGAGTGAGATCTTGGCATGTGTGTACTCAGTTTGTGCATTTGTGTGTGTGATCTATTTGAGTACATGATCTGGTCTTCTGCGTGTGTGTGTATTTGTGAGATGTGTGTGACATCTAGGCTTGAGTGTACATGTGTGGAAGATCTCTGTCTACACAACTTGGGGGTAAGATTTGGAGCTGTGTATGCAGACGCACAAACGTGTGTGACCTAGGTGTTTGTGAGAGTGGGTGATTCAAATGCTTGTGTGTGTTACGTGTGCTTGTGTGAGGTCTGTGTGTTCACATGCAGGGTGTTTGTGTGTGGATGCTTGTGTGTGATCTGGTTGTGTGTGTGTATGAGTCTCAGTGCCTTTTTCGCATGTGTCTGTGTGCTCTGGGCAATTGTGGCAGTATTTGTGTATACCACAGTGCATTTGTGTGTGCACATGCATGTGACGGGTGTGTACTTGTGTGTGTGGTCTGTGCAATCTGTGTTTGCATACCTGTTGGTGTGATGTGTGTGTGTGGGAGCAATGTGTTTGTGGGACTGGTGTGCATTTGTGTATGTGGAGGGGGTCTGAGTGTGTATGTGCATGGATCTGTGTATGTGGGTTGTCTGTGATTTTTTTTTTTCATGCTTGTGCACCCATTTGATCTTGCAAGTGATATGTGTGTAGGTGTGACTGGTGTGCACACAGTGATCCTCCTGTGTGTGGTGTAGATGCGTGTATGATTGTGTGCTCACAGTTGTGCCTTGGGGGTGTGATTGTGTGTATGAGCAGCTTGTGTATGTATGGGCAGCCTTGTATGCGACGTATGTGCACAGCCTTTGTGTGTTTGTGTGTGATCTGTGAGTGCGTACACAAGAGCTGCACATGGGTTAGTGTACACACATACCACCCTTGTGTGACACCTGTATGTGTGTAATTGTGCACGCACACTTGTGATCCTTGGGGTGGGGGGGTGCAATTCTCACATGTGTGATTCATGCCTACAGGGTGTGGTGTGTTGGTGCAATCCCCCCTCCCCCCAGTAGACTCCATGTCATCCTGTTAGACCCCAGACCTCGCTGTTAGATCCCAGGACCCCCCCATTCCCAGACCCCCCTTACACTTCAGGAGCCCCCTTGTTAGACCTCAGATCCCCTCATGTTAGAATCCAGACCCCCATTAGACCCTGAGACCTGCTTGTTAGACTCCACTGCCCCATTATGCTCCATACTCCTGTTAGACTCCAGGACCCTTCCCCCCCATTAGACTCAGGACCCGCTTGTTAAACTCCAGGACTACCCCATGTCAGACTCCAAACCCCCAACCCCCTTGTTAGACCTTAGGGTGTAAGGGGGGATCCTAATACCTCCCTGTTAGATTCCAGGACTCCCCATTACACTCCAGACTCCATTAGATCCTGTACCTCCTTGGTAGACTCCAGGACTCCCCTGTTAGACCCTGCAGTACCTTGTTAGACCCCAGACCCCCCATTAGACACCCCTTTACACACTCACATGTGTGCACATCCCCACCCGTGTGCAAACACCCCCTTATATCTCCAGCGTGTGCACACACACTCTTGGGGCATTTGCAGTCAGACACGTGTGTACAAACCGCTTGCACTCTCAGGCCTGTGCACAGATAGACACACTTGCACATGTGTGTGGCTATGTGCAAACACTCCTTTGCACTCTCAGGCATGTGCATGCCCTCCACCTGTGTGCAAACACCCCCTTATACTTTTGGGCCTGTCTGTATGTACACGCATACAGATGCATGTTCAACTCCCTCTCCCCTCCACTCTCAGGTGTGTGCATGCACCCCACCTGTGTGCAAATAAATCCTTGCATTCTTGGACATGCACACACACATGTGAAAGCACCCCCTTGCACTCCCTGGAGTATGCAACTCCCCCTGTATGTACAAGCCCCCCTTGTACTCTGGCAGGCACACATACACACGAGTAACCCCCTGCACTCTTAGGCATGTGCACACACACAGAGAAGTGTGCAAAAACCCTCTTCTACTTGGGCATGCCCACATACACACAAAGGTGTGCAAGCACCCTCTTGTACTCCAGCAGGCAAACATATGCAAACACCCCTTTGTACTTGGGTATGTGCATGTCCACACACGTGTGTAACCCCCTTGCACTCTCGGGCATGTGCACGTGCACGCACGCAGGTGTGCAAACACCCTCTTGCACTCTCAGGCAGGCACATACACCTGTGCACCCCTCTTGCACTCCTGGGCATGCACACGTGTGCTACCCCCACCCTTGCAGTCTCAGGGAGCGCGCCCCCCCTCCCTCCCCCCGCGTGTCCCCGCCTTGCACACGCGCGTGCGCCCCCGGCCTCGCGCCGCCCGGGCGATGATGTCAGCGGGCGCTGAGGCCGAGCGCGAGGAGCCGGAGCTGGAGCATGAGCCGCCGCCTGCAGCCCCCAGGTGGGACCCCCCCACCCCCCAGCAAGCCCCGCCCCCAGGCCCTCGGGCCTGTGATCCCCCCCCCCCCCCAGGCTCCTTCTCCCATTTGATTGATAGCGCCCCCCCGGCCTGGAAGCCCAGCCCCCTGACCCCCCCTATTGCCAGGGGACGCCTGATTGGCAGCCCCCTGCTCTAAAAGCCTTGCCCCCAGCCTTCTGACCCCCCCATCTGCCTGGGAACCCCTAATTAGCAGACCCCCTACAAGCCCCGCCCCCTGGCCCCCCTCCCCATTTGCAGGGGATCCCCTTTTGCCAGGACCCCCCTAGATTGACAAGTCCCGCCCCCTGCCCACCTCCTATGTACAGGGGGGCAAACCCCCTTCAAGCCCTGCCCCCTGCCCCCGCATTTGCAGGGGGACTCTTCCAGGTCAGCAAGCCCCACCCCCAGCTTTTTTACAGCCCCCCCTTCAGGGGAACCCCTGATTAGCAGACTTCCCCTATAAGCCCCACCCCCTGCCCCCCTGCCCATTTGCAGCCGACCCCTGACTGCCAAGACCCCCCCCTAGATTGACAAGCCCCGCCCCCTGCCCCTCTCCCATGTGCAGGGGACCCTGTGATTGGCAGCCCCCCCTGCAAGCCCTGCCCCCTGATCCCCCATTAGCAGGGGGGACTCTCCCAGGTCTGCAAGCCCCACCCCCAGCTTTTTGATCCCCCTCATCTGCAGGGGACCTCCTGATTGGCAGGACCCCCTGAGATCCACAAGCTCTGGTCCCCTGCCCCACATCCTTTGCAGGGGACCCCCTGATTGGCAGGGTCCCCTAGGTCCACAAGCCCCGCCCCCTGAGCCCCCCTCTCCATTTGCAGGGGACCCCCTGATTGACAGCCCCCTCAGATCTACAAGCTCCAGGTCTCAGATCCCCCCATTTGCATGCTCCCCTAATTGCCAGGGGACCCACCCGGGATGTCTAAGCCCTGTTCCCCAGTTCTCAGACCCCTCATCAGCAGGGACTCCCCACATCTGCAAGCCCTTCCCCCAGGTCCCTTCCCCCCCATCTGAAGCTCCCCCATCAGCAGGGGATCTGCCAACCCCTCCCCCTGCCCCCAAAGGGTTAAATCTGCAGTAGGTGCCCCCTCTTATTTTCCCCCTGACCCACACAGCTACACCGCCTGCCCCCTCCACCCCTCGTGTGCACACCCTTACACGCTGTTACTGCCTGCCCTGCACCCCTCTTGCACCCTCTACAGCCTTCGCTTGCTGTCACCCCCCCTTGCATGGACCCCTACCCCTGCACCCCAGACACCCCTCTCTTCACACACCCACTCACACGCCTATCCTGCCCCAGGCACCCCTCACCTTTACACCCGCACCCTCTTGCACATGCCTGTCACAGCCCCCACTCTGTGCCCTGCACACCCTCTTGCTCATTCCATACACACCTCACACATCTACACACCTCGCACAGCCCCTACATCCCTTCTACACCTGCTTGCTCATCCCATACACCTCTCACACACCCCTTCCTGTCAACCCATACACCCCTCGCTCTTCCCATACACCCCTCATACACACCCTCACTCACCCAATGTGTCCCTCACACACCCCCTACATCCCTCACTCACTGTCACTCCCTGTCACTCCCATATACCCCCTGTACATACCCTGGCCCAGTCAGTCACCCCTATACACCCCTCACCACCCCACACCCCCTGCATCCCTGATGCACACCCTGCATGCTTGCCTGTACCCCTCCGTATACCCTATGGCCTCCTCCCCCATCCCCTGTGACCCCTTGGGTACTATCGCACCCTCTCACATCTTTCACCCAACCCTGACGTCCGTCCTCCACGCCTCCCCATCACACCCCCATACCACCCAGAGCTCACAGCTCCCCCTCTCTTTCCCACTGGTACACACCCCTTACCCCGCCCTCCCCCCCCACCCCCAGGCAAGCAGGCTGTTGTTGGAGGCCGGTTGTTGTTGAAGGCCCTCGAGGGGCAGGTACAGGGGTGCGTGGGGCTTGGGGGCGGCTGTTTGTGACCCCGTGCCCGAGTTGTGGGGTCATTTGGGGGGTTAATTAACAGTAGGCCTCTGCAGTTGTGTGTGCAAGAAAGAGAGAGGAAAAAAGGGTGCGCACACTCGCTCAGTCCAGCTCCAAGGGCTTGTGTCGATGTTGGGCCCGCGGGGGTTTGGCTGGCGTGAGCATGTCAGGCTGGCGTACTTGTGTGTGTATGTGTATGCATGTGTGTGCTGCTTAGCTGTATGTGTCAGTGTGTTGAATATGTGCATATGTGCACTGCTTTAGTTGTGTAGTGGGGGGGTGAGCTGCTCGTGGTGTTGTATGTATGTGTATGTTGTGGGATTGTGTGTGCATGCATGTATGGGTGCTGCATGTGTGCGTGCGCATGTGCTGCTGTGAGTGTGTGGTGCAGAGGGGGTATGTCCATCACTCTGGTTGTGTGTGTGTGTGTGTGTGTGTGTATATGTCTTCATGCTGCTCTGGTGACGTGTGTGTGTGTGTGTGTCCTCTGGTTGTGTGTGTAGAGGTGGCGTGTGTGTGCGTGCATTGCTATGATTGCAGGTGCATGTCACTGCCTGTGTCATTCTGGTTGCGTGGCATGCATATGTATTGCTGGGTGTGCGTGCGTGTCACTGGGTCTGTGTGTGCGCGCAATGCCACGATGATGACGTGAGCGTGTGTCTGGCCGTGTGCGTGGCGCTGTTGTGCGTCTGTGTGTGCGGTGGTTATCTCCAGGATCTTCAGGGTGCTGTAGGCTCATGCATAGTGATGGGGTATGTCTGTGTGTGCGTGTGGCTGTGTGTGGAGTTGTGTTGTTGTGATCTGAGCATGGCAGCTGTGTGTGGAGGTGTTGTGGTGCGTGGCGTTGTGTTGGGCTGTGTGCATGGCATTTTGTGTGCATGGAGGGACTCTGCACATGTGGTATTGCAGGAGGATTGTGCATGTGTGGTGTGGGGGGCTGTGTATGGAGGGGTACTTGTGCACATGGGGTATTGGGGGGACTGTGAGTGTGGTGTTGCGTGTGGGACTTGTGTATGGTTGTGTGTGTGTGTGCATGCTGTTGTGTGCAGGCCTCTGTGTTCACCACACTGTTCATGAGGGCATGGTGTTGTGTGGACCACATTTGTGGTGGTGTGTGGCACTGCGTTTGCTGTGTTGTGGGGGAGCCTGGGAAGGGGGGTTGTTGCTGGGGGGGATGTTGTGAGTGGATGGGTGTTGTGTGTTTGGTTGTTGCTGTGCTGGGGGGGGTGCAGGCAGGGGTGTGTGATTGTGTTTGCATTTGAGGGGCCCAGGCCTAGGGGGGCAGAGAGAGGCTGGGGTATGCATGGGGGGGGTGCATGCATGCATGCACATGTGAGAGAGAGAGAGAAACACCCTAACCACTCTACAGCAGGGTTGTGGGTGGGGTGGGGGTGTCTCTGGCATGTTGTGCTGTCTGTGTGTGTATCTCCTAGCACGGGGTGTGTGTGTGTGTGTGTTAGCATGGGAGGGGTCTATTTGTCCCTTAGTTTGGGGGGGGTGTCTCTTAGCATGGGGGGTGTCTCCTAGCATGGGGTGCTATGTCTGTGTGTGTGTGTGTGTGTGTGTGTTTGCTTCTCTGTGTGTTTGTGTTTCTTAGCTCAGGCCGCTGCGTGGGTGGGTGTGTAAATCTTGGCATGCTTGCTCTATGTGCGTGTGTTTCCCAGGGCAGGATGTGTGTGTTTTCTATCACAGGCTGTTGAGTGTGTGTGTGTGTGTGTGTGTTTTCCATCACAGGCAGTTGCGTGCGTGTGTGTATGTGTGTTTTCCATCACGGGTATTTTAGTGTGTATGTGCACGCATGTGTACATGCTGGTGCACAGGGAGAGCCCCAGGCAAGGGGGCCCTGTTCTACCCAGCCCAGCCCTACCCCAGAGGTGGCTGCATCACCAGATGGTTGCATCCCCCCCAGCTGTGTGTGTGTGAGTGTGAGACTCAGACCTGTGTCATGGAGCCCAGTGGGCCCGAGAGGTAGGAGCCTTCACCACAGGCGTAATTACTCCACAACACAGGCCAAGATGCAGCCAGCTCTCTCTAGGGTGAGTCACGGCTGTGTATAACAGACCCCTCTGCCCCAGGGCCGAGATGCAGCTAGCTCTGGGGTGGGTCCTGGCTGTGTATAACAAGTACCCCTCAATGCTGAGATGCAGCCAGGTCTGGGGTGAGTCATGGCTGTGTATAACAGCCCCCTCTCCCCCAGGCTGTGTCGTGCCGTGGCGGCTGGTCCCGGGGGCGAGGGGAAGTGGCCCCAGGCCAGGCGCGCGCCTAAGACGTTCCAGATGTCCTGGCAGTGACGCGTGGAGGAGGCTTGTTCGCTTCAGGCTTGACACACAGCCCGGCCTGCAGCCCAGGCCTTCCTTGCCATCAAGCCGGGGCTGCCTGAGGACGTGTGCATTGCGCGTGCGAAGGGGTGGGGGCCTGTGGGGACACGTGCCGTGCGTGTGAGGACATGTGACCTCATGTGCGGGGGGGGTACTTGGCTGTGGGGACATGTGTGCCATGCACGTGAGGGCATGTACCCTGTGTGTGTGTGTGTGTGTGCGCTCATGTGCCGGGGGGGGGGGGGTACTTGGCTGTGGGGACATGTGTGCCATGCACGTGAGGGCATGTACCCTGTGTGTGTGTGTGTGTGTGCGCTCATGTGCCGGGGGGGGTGGCTGTGGGGACACATGCATTGTGTGTGAGGATGTGTGCCCTGTGCATGTGCTTGTGTTTAGGGGGGTGGCTGTGGGGACACATGTGCTGTCCATGTGAGGGGGTGTGTGTGTGTGCGCGCGCACGCGCGCATTTGTCTGCTTGTGTGCAGTGGGTATGGTTCTGTGGGGACACATGCGCTGTGCTTGTGAGGACATGTCTCTTTGTGTGTAAGGGGGTGTGTTTGCCTGTGGGGACACATGCATTGTGTGTGTGAGGATGTGTGTATGTGTGCTTGGGTGCAGGGGGTGTGGGTGCCTGTGGGAACACATGCATTGTGTTTGTGAGGACGTGTGCACACAGTGTGCATGTCAGAGGAGGTATGGCTGTATGTGGGGATGTGTGTGCTGCGTGTGTAAGGACGTGCACTGTGTGGGGGGATGCGCAGGGTTGTGGATGCATGTGAGGACACATGCCCTGTGTGTGTAAGGATGT
The DNA here is from genome assembly GCF_052110815.1 of Crocodylus siamensis. Taxonomy (NCBI): domain Eukaryota; kingdom Metazoa; phylum Chordata; order Crocodylia; family Crocodylidae; genus Crocodylus; species Crocodylus siamensis. The sequence continues at coordinate 20,005,762 of NC_143400.1, read as the reverse complement.
GTGCAGTGGGTGTGGGTATGTGCCGGGAGTGTGGGTGTGTGTAAGGACATGCCCGCTCTGTGTGTGAGGGTGTGCACACTCTTTGTGTGTGCCCAGGGGATATGGCTGCATGTGAGGATGCATGCACTGCAGGCAGATGAGTGTGTACAGGGGTGAGTGTGGGCAGGTGAGTGTGTATGGGGGTTGTTAGTGTGTGGGGGTGTGTGTGAATGTGTGTGCAGGAGGTGTGGACATGTGGGGGGGTGAGGACACGTGCAAGCACCAGGTGTAGGCCTGTGATTGTGCACTTGTGTATCTGGGTCTATTAATGAGTGTGCACATAGATGTGTACTGCACAGGTACACAATTGTGTGCATCTGTGTCTGTCTTTCTGTCTGTCCCAGACTTCTGGGTTCTGTGTTGTGTGTGTGTGTGTGTGTGTGGAGGGGTGCACGTGTAAGTGTATTGGGTGTGTACAAAACAGGCCTGTGATCATGTACATGTGTGTCAGTAGGATTGTGTGCCTTGTTTGTACAGGAGTAACTGTATTTGTGTATCTGGGTGTGTGGGCGAATGTGCAAACATCAGATGTGTACCACACCAGTCCATGATGGTGCATTTGTGAATGTAAGTGTGGATGTGTGTGTTGGTAGGGCTGTGTGCATTGGGGGAGGGTTGGTGTCCGGGTATGTACTGCACAGGCCCATGATTCTGTGCTGGTGAATGAGAGCGTGTACAAGTGTGCATGTACCAGGCATGTGCAGTACAGGTCTGTGGTTGTGTGTTGGTAGAGCTGTGTGTGTACAGTGTATACCTCCATGATTGTGTGCTTGTGAATTTGTGTTTATAGGGGTACCATTGAGGGTGTTCGCTGTCCAGGCCCATGACTGTGAGCTTGTGATGCATGTGTGTATGTCATTGAGAGTGTGTGTGTGTGTTTGCATGTGCATTGTGCATCCTTGATGCCTGGGTTGTGTGTGTGTGTACAGCCATCTGTCCCAGATGCCTCAGTTCTGTATGTGTGTATGTGTCTGCATATGTACATCTGTCATGGGTGCCTGTGTAAGAGAGAGGGAGGGGAGGGGGGTGCGCATCTGCATGGATGCCTGGGTTCTGTGTATGTTCATTCATCATAGATGCCTGGGTTTTTTGAGTGTGTGTGAGTATGAGTTTGTGTCTGTCCTGGTTGTCTGGGTTCTAGCTCTGTGTGTGTGTGTGTGTGTGTGTGTCTCTGTCCGTCTGTCTGTCTGTCCAGGATGCCTAGGCGCCTCATGTATGTGTGTGTGTCTGTCTCGGGCACCTGGGTTCTTTGTGTGTGTGTCTGCCCCAGATACTTGCATTCTATTTGGTGCAGGGGGGTGTTTGTTCCTGACACCTGGGTTCTCTGTGTCTTTGTATGTATCCACCACAGATGCCTGGGTTCTGCTTGTGTGTGTTTGTGCCTGTACTGGACGCCTGGGTTTGGGGGTGTGGGGGTGTGTATGTGTGTCCTCATCCTGGACGCCTGGGTCTTAGGTATGTGTGTCTATCCCAGATTTCTAGATTGTGTGTGTGTGTACCTGTGTGTTCCTCCTGGATACCTGTGTTCTGTATGTTTGTGTGTGTGTATGTATGCATGCTTGTGTTCGTCTGGGATACCTGGGATGTGTTTGTATGGGGGGGCGTGCTTGTGTCCTTCTTGAATGCCTGGGTTGTGTGTGTGTGTGTGTGTGTGTGAGTGAGTGCATGCATGCATGCATGCACATCCTGGGTACCTCTGTGTGTGTGTGTGCATATGTGTGTGTGTCCTGGGCGCCTGTGTTGTGTGTGTATATGCATCTATCCCAGATGCCTGGGTTCTGTGTGTATGTGTCTCCTGGATGCCTGTGTTGTGTGTGTGGTGTGTGTGTGTCCATCCCGGACACTTGGGTTCTGTGTGGGTGTGTATATGTGGGCGTGTGTGTGCGCACAGTCCCTCCAGGCCTTCTCAAGGGGGCTGTTTCTTTAACTCTCATCACAGGGCTGACATAGGAAGGGGCCTTATGACATCACTGCCAGCTCAGCCAATGGTCACCCAGGTGAGCCTGATGCATTCATTCCCTGCCCCCTGATTGGCTTGGGCAGAGCATGACACAGGGTAGGCGGTCCCCCCAAGCTCCTAAATATTTGAGGGTGGAAGATAACCTTTCCCAGTCAGGTGTTAGTATTTCCCCTTCCAGGACCTGAGGGTTTCCCTGGCAACTGGGGGGGTGAGGTCCTGTCTCCAGAGGGGGTGGTTTCTTGTGCTGCTAGACAAGCCATTAGCTGTTGCTGTGGGGACAGTTGGACCCAGGTCCTGGGTCCTGGCAGGCTAGCATGCTTTGCTGGTGGGGCGGGTGGCAGGGGGGTGTTCCATAGTGGCATCCTTTTGTTTGTCTGTGGGTGTTGCAGGTAGCGAGTGTGGGGCTCAGAGTTCAGACACCTGGGTTTCCTCCCTGTCCTGGGACGTTCACTGTCAGGTGGGAGTGCTGTAACCTCCAACTGACAGCACAGCTACAACCGATACCCTCAAATCCCTGTCCTGGGATGTTTGGGGGTACTGTAGCCTCCGATTGACAATGTGGCTACAACCAACATCCCTGAATCCCTGGTCAGGCAGAAGTATTGTAGTGCCCCCATTGACATTTGGCTGTACATGTCATAGGCACTCATGCTGTACATGTTACATGCACCCCTCTGGTGCTGTCTGGTTGTACCTGTGATGTGACAAAATGGGTGTACACGATAGGTATGGCGTGACAGAGATGAGGGGAGGTGAACCCATCCACACACCCATAAAATGCACAACACAGCATGCCACACAGCTACACACACAACCTTCCTCCCTTTCACAAGCGTGTGATCACAGACCAGTACGGTACACGCACAGCCCTACTGACACACCTGCCTGTGTATGCCAGACTGCTCATCACATATGCCCCTCCTGTTTCATCATGCTGTATGCATCACACCCCAGTGATGTCACACTGTGCGCATTGCGTTCATCCCCCATTTCCATCACGCTGTACCTGTCACGTACACCCTTTTAGTCAGGCTGTACCTGTCATGGGCACTCCCCAGTAATGCCAGACTATACGTGTCCAATACCCCCCACCTGTTACATCACACTGTATGCATCACACCCTCCAGTTATATCTCACTGTGTCATCTAAGCCCTTCTGGTTACATCACACTGTACACATGACACCTCCATCACAGACCCTTTCTAGTTACATTGTACCCCATATATTACATGCTTTCCAGTTACATGTCACCTACTCCACTCCTGTGACATCATTGTACATGCTTTTATTCATGTCAGGCAGTTGTACACCCCAAGTTATGTTACAATGTGCCAGTTACATACCCCCCACAGTTACAGCATACTGCGCGCATCATATTTCCAGGTACATCGAAAGTGTATGTCAGTATACACATCACATACACTCCTGTGTATGAGCCGTGTGTCCGACTGTATCCATCACATACCTCCCAGTGATGTCACACTGTGCCAATCGCATACCGTGCTCCTGTACCTATGACACACATCACTGTTTTATATCACAGTGTTAACATGACCTGACATGCACTTCCCCACCTTCATGACATCCGATTGTACCTCTCTCATACAAACCTGTATATGAAGCCACACACCTAGGTTTATGACTATCTGGGTGTATCGCACACACTCCTGTTGGGGAGCCCCCATCAGACAGCCCCCTCCTCCCCCATGTCCTACACTTCAGTGATGTCAGACTGTGTCACACCATGTGGTGTATGTCTCAAGTACCCCTTCCTATATCACCTGACACGTACACCCCTAGTTATAACAGAGTGTACCTGATCTTATGAGTCACGTACCTCATTGGTGCAACCCCAGTATGTCATACTTTAACTGATGTCAGACAACCTCACTAATACAACCTCACTGCAGAGAACCCAGGTGTCCTGGCCCTGCTGTCCTATATCAGAGCCATGGTACAAAAACAGTCTCATTGTACTTCATTGTGATACACCTTGCCTGATCTCTGATTGACGTGGACTGTACCTGGGGCACACGGACATAACAACATAGCTGTGATGCACCTTTCTGCTCATCCCTGCTGGCCTCCAGCTGTACCTGGGACACAAAACACACCAGTGACATGAGTGGTGTGCTGTGAGCCATCTTCCCCTGTTTCCTGTATCTTTGACTGTACCAATGACAAACACACCTCAGTTACAGCTGAGTAGCTGTACCACGGTACCCCCCTTCCCCCATGCACATATCTGATACCTTCCTGGGATACTGCAGTTACATTACAGCAGGGGTGGGCAATTATTTCAGGCTGAGGGACGCTTACTAAGTTTTCACAAGCCATTGAGGGCCGCGTAACAGGCAGCCAGGGGCAGATAAATATTAATTTTCTGAATTTTTTAGGGGCCCTGTGGGCCAGATAAAATGGCCTGGCTGGCCACATCCGGCTCATGGGCTGCATTTTGCCCACCTCTGTATTACAGTATAATTAGGATACACCTTCCTTTAAGTCAGAGGTTTTCAAATTGTGGTCCGCAAGCTCCATTCAGGTGGTCCGCAGAAAGGTTGTGGACCAAATGAGAACATCTGTACTTGGCCCTGCACTTGATTTATTTTTTCTGACGATGGAGACTAAGTGGTCTGCCGAGACCTTCAGCAATTTTCAAGTGGTCCATGAAAAAAGAAGTTTGAGAACCACTGCTCTAATTAGGTCTTACCACTTCTGCCTCTAGCTGAAACACAGTGCATGCCCCAGGTGCATCGAGGTGTAGCTTCAATATACCACCTCAGATGACCTCTGACTACATTTGGAACGTACACCCCCCCAGATCAATTGGAGTGTGGCTGGGATATACTGTCCACCTCATCTGGCTACAATGTGCCCCAGACACATCTGAATGTAATTGTGATACACTGTCAACCCTGTTAGACTGTACTTGGGAAACTTAGCACACCCCAGATACATCAGTGTAGCTGTGGTACACCATTCTCTTCCCATCCCATCTGATTGTATGTTGAGCATCTCTCTCCCCCTGACATGTCAGAGTATAGCTGTGATGTCCTATCCACCCTGTCTGGTTGTATCTGGAGCACACTGTGTACCCCAGACACAGAGCGTGGCTGTATTATACTGATCCCATTCAACTGTTCTAGACCTCCAGGGGGTCTAGAACAGCTCTGGGAACACAACCCATGTGCTAGATGCATCCATGTGTGGCTGTGAGACACCACCCACCCTATCTAACTACCTGGGACACACCTCATACACCACACGCATATAAGAACAAGGATGTGATATACTGATCACTTTTGATTGTTCTAGACCTCCAGCGGGGTCTAAAACAGTTCTGGGAACCCAGTCCATGTCCCAGATGCATCCACATGTTGTTGAGACATCACTCACCACATCTGACTGTACCTGGGGCACACCATGTACCCCAGACACATTAGAGCGTGGCTGTGATATACTGATCACCTCTGGCTCCTCTAGACCTCCAGGGCATCTAGAACAGCTCTGGGAGCACACCTCTTACCCCAGACACATCTGAGCATGGCCACAATGCACCGTCCACCCTGCCTGACTGTACTTGTGATACAAGTTGTCTCCTGGATCCATCTGCCAGTCCTCGTACAACCCCCTCCCCACCATGGGCAAAAGCGTTTCTGGTATCCTGACACAGATACCCCAGTGACCTCAACCTGTCCCCATGACCTGCCTGCCCCAATCTGTCATGCCATGAGGGTGACGTTACCCCGTTATGGGCTGTCAGTCGCAGTGGCCCAGGGCTGAAATTTCATTCCTGGCTATGTTGTTATGTGGGTTTGTTTTTTTTTTTGCTGCACCTCTTGCCGCTAATCTAGCTGACATCACAGCCTCTCCGGAAACACACGGTGGGGGGAGGGGGGGGTTGGAAATCACGCTGACTACAGCGTGAGCTCGGCTGACGCAGTGAATTTTGCAGGCTGGGGGCCTGATCCCGCTCCCTACAGTCAGGGGGAGGAGGGCTGAGAGCAGAGGCACCGAAACAGTGACACGTGATCCTCACCGTATGGCTCTGGTACAGGACGGGGCGTGGATGGGGGCCAAGACACCTGGGTTCTTTTCCCCTGACTCTGGGAGGGGAGTGGGGTCTAGTGGGAGGGTTAGAGCCGTTGGGGCTGGGAGGCTGGATGCCTGGGTTCTTTCCCTGACTCTAGCAAGGGAGGTCTTAGGGGACAAGCAAGGGTGGGGGCCAGGACACCTGGGTTCTTTCCCTGATGCTGGGAAGGGGAGTGGGGACTTGGGGTTTAGGACTGGGAGCTAGGACTCCTGTGTTCTCTGCCTTGGTTTACCCAGAAGCTCCCCTGCCTCAGTTTCCCTGCCAGGACCCTCCCCTTGGAGCACAGGCTAGCATGTGGGAGTTGCAGGTGTCTGCCCCTCCCCTAGCTTTGGGGTCTTCCTCCAACTGTTGGTGGAGGCTTGTACAATGGGGGCTGGGTGACAAGTACCCCCCAACCCCGGGGTCCTCCCAGAACACACAAATGAGGTTTTTGTTACCATTGTGATGGGCGGGAGCCATCCCCCAGCCCCCAACTTCCTGAACTCTTGGGTTTTTAGCCCTGGCTTTGCTGTCCTCCATGAGCCTCACTTCACCCTGCCTCAGTTTCCCCAATGGTGAGTGAGGACCTAGATTGTGGGAAGTGCCCCCCCCCCGTGATCTAGTCCCCTCCCAAAGCAGGGAGAGATCCCAGGTGTCTCGGCTCTCCCCCCTTTGCCCCCAACGGGGACAGGACCCTGGCATCCAGAGCGGTGACTGACTCTTGGCATCTCTCTGCAGCGCATTGTGTCGGGGTTGCAGCCGCAGCGTCGCGACCACGTGGCCCATGAGGTCTCCTCTTCCAGGTAAGGGGAACCACCCAGGCACCATAACAATGCAACACCCTGCCCTTTCTCAGTTTCCATGACAACACCGGGTCTGGGGTTAGAACAGCTAATGTGTCTCCCTGCCCCACCCCCCCCAGCCACTTCCCCAGGCCTTCTGGAACCTTCTCTTTAGATCCCCATGGGAACACCGGCCAGATCCAACATGGCTCCCGTACCTTTCTAGAACCTTCTGTTGAGGGTTGAGTCTGGAATAACCTTCTAGAACTTTCCCTGGGTCTCCGTGGTGACATCAGTTGGGCCTAACCCCATCCCAGGCCCTTCTAGAACTTTCCCTGTGGGGCTCCATGGTGACAGTGGCCAGGTGTTGAGCCACCCATGGGCCTTTCCGAACCTTTTGGTCCCATTGCCATGTGGGTGCCAGGCCAGGCCCACACTGCCCCGAGGGTGTTCTAGAGCCTGTCCCATGGGTTTCCACGGCAATACTGGGCCAGGCCTAGAATGGCCCTTAGGTCCTTCCAGAACCTTCTGTCCTGTGTCTGTGGCAACCCTAGTCCCCTCAACAGCCTGACCCCCCATCCCTCATGTCTCCATGGTAATGCAGGCTGGGGCCCCTCCCGCTGGTCTCCATGATGACCCCAGTCCGTCCCACATCCTCCCCCCACCACTGTCTCTCCTGGAGAGGGCAGCAATGGGGGAAGGCAATTAGCTCCCCACAATGTGGCTGAGACCCCACAAACTTGCTTTCCCATCCAGGTGGCACCGGGGCCGATCTTGGGGATCCTGGCGGGGGGGAGGAGAGGGGGGCATGGGACATCTGAGGGGAACCCCAAAATTGGAGGAGGGGCTTGGATATGCCCCCCACCTCAAATCCTCATGTACCCCTTCAGGATCCTGGGGGGTAGTTGATCCTAATAGATCCCTTTGGAGCTCCCCACCCAGTGCCTACAGCCCGCCCCCCCCAGTGTTGCCATCAGAGCGATTGCTGTAGCAACCCCTCCTTCTGCTTGTTTGCCTACAGTTGCCCCGCCCCCCCTCTTCAAATGCCACCCCCCATGCCCCCCCATTTTGGCGGGGATGTTTTGCCCCCTGCTCCCCCATCCTAACCAGGAAGGGGTGAATGCAACAGGATGAGCATGGGGTGGGGGGACCCAACATTTTTGAGCCCCCACATTTTTGAGCCTTCCCCTACAGTATTACCCCCCCCAGACACAATACCCATATACCCCCCCTCTCTCCATGCCAAGCTGCTTGTGGGGGGAGCTGGGCCTATCTCCCCTCCCCCCCATTACCCTCCCCAGGCTCAAGAGGCAAACGGCACCCTCTGGGGGGGCATGGGCGCGGGAGCGGTGCGGGGAGCGGTGCAACCGTGCTAATCCCGGCTGGCACGGGCCTCAACTTCCTTCAGCCATTTTAGCTGCCAGCCGGGAACACCCACTTGCAAAATGGCTCCCAGACGGAGCTGGGGGTGGGGGAGGGGAGGGGGGGGGAAGCGGGGTGTCATTTCTCCCCCCCCATACACACATCCAGCCCCGGGGGTCTCGGGGATAGCAGGACTCACGCCAACTCTGCCCCCCCCCTCCAACAATTAACCCCTTAGAGTGCCCAAGCGGCTGTGCCGCCAATACCCAGTATGCGGTATGCACGTGTGTTTCTACAGGTGCATGTGTGTGTCCCTGTCCCTGTGCACAACCCCATCAGGGCTCTCGGCTGGGTCTGACTGACACCCCCGGGCCTCATGACGATAACCCTTTAGGGTCCAACTGACAGGGACAATCGTCAGTGCTGTGATGCTCCTGGAAACGTGGCCTCCAGCTCTGATACCCCGAGTTATGTTGAACCCTAGACAGCCATGGGGGTAGGTTGGGACAGCTGAGACCCTCCCCCTGTGCCTGGCCGATGTGGACTGTAGCCCCCAGACCCTGGGGTCTGGCTCCCAACCACTCGCCCCGTGGTCTTGGCCTATGTGGCAGTAATCATGACCCCTGGTCTCTGCCCTCCGTGGCAGTGAAGACAACCCCGACCCCCACGGGCCTGATCTGACTGACTGTCCCAGATTTGGGGTACAACCCAGTCCCCCGTCCCCCCCCCAAAAAAAAAAAAAGAATAGAACCCAGGCATGCAGGTTTCCAGCCTCTAATATACCAGATCCCAGCTTCTTCCCCCCAGACCTGGGATAGGACCCAGTGTCCAGGAATCAGCTCTTGTCCCTTCCACCCTAGTCTCACTCTCCAGAGCCCCCCTCCCAGAGTTGTGATGGGACCCAGGCATCCAGGCTCCCCCCAACCCCAACCTCTGAGCCCACGAACGGGGATGAACCCAGGCATCTGGGCTCCCCCCATTAACCTCCCAGCCCATGAGCGGGGATGAACCCAGGCATTCAGGCTCTGCGCCCTCACCCCTGTTCCCCTCGCCTCCCCTCCACAGCTCTGTGGCATCACCATGGCTCCCATCGTGGAGGTCGCGGACGCCAGGCACCCCAGTTCCCTGCTGGTGCAGCTGAACGAGCAGCGCCTGCGTGGCCAGTTCTGTGACGTCACCATCATTGCCGAGGACACCAAGTTCAAGGCTCACAAGAACGTCTTGGCCGCCTCCAGCCCCTACTTTAAGGAGGTGCTGAGTGAGGAGCCAGCTGGGCACCAACTGGGCCAGGTCCTGGAGCTCCCCAACGTCCAGGCCGGCATCTTCTCTGACGTCCTCAACTTCATCTACAACTCCCGCCTCTCCGTGCCCAGCCCCGCGGCTGCCAAGGAGATTGGGGCCGTGGGCCGCCGCCTGGGCATCTCCTGCCTGGAGGACCTGGACCCCCCGCGGGACATGAGTGGGGCCGGCTGCAGCCCCGACGGCACTGGTGCCGGCTCTGTGTCTTCCACCCGCTCCTGCTCCTCCCCCGTGGACCTGACATGCCCATCCCGCTTAGCTGAGCCCCCCGAGGGTGACACCGAGACAGCCAAGATCCTCTACGCCCTCAGCACAGGACCACCCGAGCCGACCGGAGCCCTGCTGCCAGCTGTCTGGGAGCCCCCGAGTGGGGTGGCTTTGGACCCGCCGCCTGCCCCGGCCTCCCCGGCACCACGCGGGGCCTACCCTTGTGGGCTCTGCAGCCGGTCCTTCACCACCTCAGCCGCCCTGGGGCTCCACGCCAAGCTGCACCGGGCCCGGCGGTCCCTCTCCTGCCGCCACTGTGGGAAGAGCTTCATCCACGTCAAGCGCCTGCAGACACATGAGGTCCTCTGCAAGGAAGCAGCTGAGGAAGATGAGCAGGAGCCTGAGGAAGCCGCTGCCGAGCCAGTGCCTCCAGCGCCGCCGCCACCGCCACCTTCCTCCCCGAAGCCGGCGTCTTCCAAGAAAAGCCTCCTCTTCCGGTCCCGGGGTCTGGCCCGGTTGGACTACGACCAGGACCACTTCGTGAAGGTGGTGGATGGGCACCTCATCTACTTCTGCACCGTGTGTGAGAGGTCCTACATGACCCTGTCCAGCCTCAAGCGTCACTCCAACGTCCACTCGTGGCGGCGGAAGTACCCCTGCCGCTACTGCGACAAGGTCTTCGCCCTGGCCGAGTACCGCACTAAGCATGAGGTGTGGCACACTGGCGAGCGCCGCTACCAGTGCATCTTCTGCTGGGAGACGTTTGTCACTTACTACAACCTGAAGACCCACCAGAAGGCCTTCCATGGCATCAACCCGGGGCTCATCTCCTCCGAGAAGACCCCCAACGGCGGCTACAAGCCCAAGCTCAATGCCCTCAAGCTCTACCGCCTGCTGCCCATGCGGTCCCAGAAGCGGCCCTACAAGACCTACAGCCAGGGGCTGGTGTCAGACGCCCTCCTGCTGCCCTCCCGGCCCCTGCCTTTGGGGCTGGCCGAGAATCAGGCTGATGTGTTCGGCGGCACTGAAGTCACTGAAGCTGAGCGGTTCCTGCTCCCACCAGCTGCTGAGCAAGCCGGGCCGCCAGAAGACACCCCGCTGGTGCCCGAGGACATGCAGCGAGGCCCAGAGGTCCCCAGCGTCATTGCCTACGGGCACCCGGCACCCTCCGTCATTGTGCACAGCACATCGGTGGCTCCGGCTGGCAGCGGCCAGGCCCCGTCTGTCATCACCTACAACAGCAAGCCACCGGAGCCGGCCTTCCCGCCTGAGCCAGCCCCAGCTCCGGCCGCGGTGAAGCCCATCAAGAAGCAGGTGCTGAGGGACTACATCCAGGCCCAGAAGGCAGCCGAGGAAGCCAGGGAAGAGGCGGAAGAGCAGCGCAAGGCACGGGGCTCTGGCCCCCGGCCCGGCAGGACCATGACATATATGGCCAAGCCAGCCTATGTGGGGGCAGCCTCAGAGAGCCGCGCTGCGCCACTGTGCCAGATCACGGTGCGCATTGGGGAGGAAGCCATTGTCAAGCGGCGCATCTCAGAGACTGACCTCCGGCTGGACAAAGCCCCCCGCACTGCCGCCCGCTTGGAGGCGCCGACCCGCAGCTATGCCAACGAGAGTGGAGAGGAGGACAGCGATCGGGATGCCGAAGACCAGCTATGGCGGCCCTATTACAGCTACAAGCCCAAACGCAAAGGGGGCAGCGGGGGTGGCGCTGGCGTCCCCAAAGTGAAGAAGTCATCACGGTGGCGCCGCAAGCTGCGCTCGCTACGGTGGATGAAGCGGGGGGAGCCTGAGGTGGGTGAGGAAGAGGAAGAGGCAGCAGCTGAGGACCCCAAGATGGCCACCAAGATGGCTGCCGTGCCTCACAAGGCAGGGCGGGGGGGCGGCGGCGAGTGGAAGCACGCGTGTGGGGCTTGCGGCAAGCGCTTCTCAGCCCTCAAGAAGCTGCGGAAGCACGAGCGGGTCCACGGACGCCCCCCCGGCAGTGGGGACAAGGACGCCCCCACACCCACCCTGGCCCCGGCTCCCCGCGTGGGCCGCAAGCCCTCGGTCAAGTTCACATGCGGGCACTGTGCCAAGGTGTGCAAGACGGCGGCTGCCCTCAGTCGCCACATGAAGCGGCATGAGGGCGAGCCCCGCGACCCTGTGCCACCTGCCCCAGCCTCCGTCATTGCCTACTCCAAAAAGCCCGAGCCGCTGGTGCCAGCACCACCCCCTCCGGCACCGGCACCACCAGCCGATATCAAGGAGGAGACCACCCAGGAGATGCAGGTGTCGTCGTCCAGCGGGGAACCGGGACCCACAGGCCCCCCAGCCCTGGGCTTGGTCCCCGCACCCACTGCACCGCCCACCCCGGAGCCGCCAGCGTCGGCCGTACCGCCTGACCCGGAGCCACCAGCCAGCACTAGCCGGGCCGCATCCCTCCAGGACCCCGTCATCTCCCACACTGGGCCGGCGCCCAAGCTGGCAGAGGAGGACGAGGAGGAGGAGGACGAAGATCGGTACCCTGCGCAAGAGGCCCCGCTCCCACTGCTGGCTCGGGGCCGGGAGGACAAGGCTGCCTACGTGGCCTACCCCAGCGCCATCCAATTCGGGGCTGGGGGCAAAGCCGGGGGGGGTGACAGAGTCCCTGCGGGCACCGGGGGGGAGGGCAAGGTGAGCTTCTATCCCGAGCCGTACCCACTCATGTATGGGCACCCCTTGCTGGCCGCCTACCCCTACAACTTCACCTTGCCCGTGGCCTTGAACATGGTCCTGCCTGATGACAAGCGCCCGGCCCTGCCCTTCCTCCCTGGCGTCTTCGGCTACGCCTCTGTCAACCCCTGCCGCGGTGGGAGCGAGGACGCGGGGGCACCCGGCACTGGGGGCACTGGGGCGGGAGGGGGCAGTGCTGCGGCTGGAGCCCCCCGAGGCGCCCGGGGGGATCCCCCTGCCCCCGAGCGCTTGAAAAAGGGGAATGTCCTGTGATCTGGTGGAGGTGGGAGGGAAGAAGGTGGCAGGGGATCCCCTCCACTGCCCCAGAGCAGAAAGCTGAGGGTGCAGGGGGTGAATCTGAGATCTAGGGGGTCCCAAGAGGGTGGATCTGAGATCTAGGGGGTCCCAGGGTGTAGAGGTGAGATCTAGGGTCGGGGGGTGGATTTGAAATCTAGGGGTATCCACAGGGCCAAATCTGAGATCTGGGGGGTCCTGTAGGGGTGTAGGTGAGATCTAGAGGGGATCCAGGGGGGAAGATCTGAGATCTAGGGAGTCCCAGGGGGGTGGAAGTGAGATCTAGGTGGTCCAGGGGGACCCCGGGATCAGACCAGAGGATACCAGGGCTTGGGGCTGATCTCTAGGGGTACAGGAGGGGGGTGGAGCTGAGATGGGGGGGACCCCGGGAGCAAATGAGGATAGGATGAGGGGACCCCCCCAAGAGCCCCTCCGCCTGGCTGTGATTGACAGCTGCCAGCCCCACTCCCATCATGCCACCCCCACCCCAAGACAGAGACACCCCCCCCCACCAAGAGGGACCAAGCCGGGGTAAGGAGGGGGCAGGCTGTACTTGAGCTCCCAGTTTGCACTACAGATTCCCAGTATGGCCCAGTTGCCCCTCCCCCCATACCCCAAGCCCACAGTGGTGCCCCACCACTGCTGCAGTGTAGTGAGGTGCCTGCCCATTGTCGCAGTGCACTGCAATATATTGTGTGCACGCACCGACACCCACACACCCCGGCTGCAGTTTGGAGCACCTCTTGGCTGTTGTGTTGCTGTGGACTACCCCCATTACAGTGCCACACAGCAGTGTGTCCTGTCCCTGCCCCCCCCAGCACCCATCACCGCAGCACCCCTTGCTGGGCTTCTGTTGGCTCCTTGCAGTGTGTGCTGGGGTGCAGTCAGCTGCAGTGTGCCTCGCCGCGCGCACGCACGCACACACACACACACACACTCTCTCTCTCTCTCTCTCTCTCTCTCTCTCTCTCTCTCTCTCTGCAGGGAGCTGCAGTGTGTTGTGGTGACTGCCCAGTGCAGTACCATCACTGCAGCAAGCAGGGGGTGAGGTGGTGCATTGCCCCTCCTTCCAGTGTGTGTGTGGGGTGTCCGTGTCCCTGCAGTGAGGCATGGCACCCCTGCAGTGTTGCGGTCCCACCCTTGCAATACATTTGATTGCAGCCTGTCCTGTGGCTGTAGTGGGCTCCTGGCACTGCAACACGGACACCTCCCCTTACTGTGTTTGCAGTGTATAACCCCCCTCTCACCTGCAATGGCACTCTGTGCCTACAGTGATGCCCCTTCCCATTGCAGTGTGCCAGTCTGCAATGTTGAATTGCGGTGTGTGTCATCCTCCTCCCGCAGCACACCATGCACATGGGTCCAGGACCCCCCTCTCCCCTGCCCAGCAGTGCAGTGCAGTTTCCAGTGTTCACAACACTGCATTGTGGATCCGCTTGGCATGTTTGCAGTGGACATTCCACATCCACCCCCCACCTTGCAATGTGAACCCTGGGTGCAGCTGCAGCCTTATCTGCCCATCTTCTGAGCTGGGGTCCAGGGGCCTTGCAGTGCACTACAGGACCCAAGGTTCCCATAGACTGCATCGGAACACACACACCCCTGCACACGCGCACACGCACCTGCTAGCCTGCCCTGCAAGGGCTAATCTCCCCATGCACTGCAGGGCCTGCTGCAACCCCCTCCCCCCAGCCCCCTCATGCCAAACACTGCAATGGAAGCCCCCCCACACACACTGCTTTGCAGTGTCCCCAGGCCTCCCTCACTGCAGCAACACTCTCCCCCAAATGCAACATTGCATTGCAGCCTCATCTCCATCCACTGCAATGGAACCCCCCACACATACCCTGTATTGCAGCAGCACTTTGCACTGTGGCCTCCCTCCCCCGGTGCATCATCGCACTGCAGCTTCCAGAAGGGCCCTACAGTGCTGGCCCCAGGCTCCATGCAGTGCAGTAGCAGCCCCTCCCCTCCGCACTGCAGCACCCATGCAACCCCATCCCTTCCCATGTGGCTTTTCAATGGACATTCCAAGCCCCCCCACTTCCATGTTTCAGCAACCCTTGCTGGGAGGGAGGGGGCTCATCTCTGGAGGCTGAGATGCAACCACCTCTGGGGTGGGACACACCTGGGGTGTAACAGGGATGTACCCCCCTCCCCCTTCCACTACAAGATGCAGCCACCTCTAGGGTAGGGGGCATGGCAGCATATAACAGGGGACCTGCCCCCCCCCATCCAGCACCGAGATGCAGCCAGTTCTGGGGTAGGACACAGCTGCATATAACATACCCTCCTTCATACATACCCAGTGCCCAGAGCAGCTGCCTCTGGGGTAAGACTGGCTGCAAAAAACAGGACCACCTTCCTTAGCTAGGTGTAGGGACCCTCCCCACCCCAGGTACTGAGATGTAGCCACTTCTGAGGTAGCAAATTGCATATAACAGACTCCCCTATACCCAGATAGAGCCAGCTCTGGGGTGGGCCACAGCTAACTATAACATACCTGCCAGTAGTGCAATGCAGCCAGCTCTAGGGTGGCTCCTGGCTGCATAGAACATCCCCCCCCCACCTTTGCACTCAGATGCAGCCACCTCTGGGGTAGGACACAGCTGCATAGAACATGCCCCCCACCCTCTCTTGCTCAGTACCCAGATTTGCCCAGCTCTGGGGTAGCACATAACTGCATATAACAACCCCCTTCAGCACCTAGATGCACCCAGCTCTGGGGTAGCTCATGGCTGCATATAACCCCTTTCCCACCATCCAGATGCGCCCAGCTGTGGGGTAGCACATGGCTACATATAACAACCCCCTACCAAGCTGCCACCAGCTCTGGAGTGGGCCCTGGCTGCATATAACATACCCCTCCTGAACACCCAGATGCCCCAGCTCTGGGGTAGCTCACAGTGGCATATAACAACCTCCCCCCCACACCCAGCAGCCAGCTCTGGGGCAGGCTTTGGCTGCATATAACCCTGCTCCCACCATCCAGATGTTCCCAACTCTGGGGTAGCACATGGCTGCACATAACAACCCCCGCCACCAACATACACACACACACACCACCTAAATGCGCCCAGCTCTGGGGTAGCACATGGCTGCATATAACGGAGGCCCAACACCCATCTGACAAGGGTGGGGATGTTTGCAGAGAGCACCAAAGGCATTCAGAGGAGGTTGCTGGCCCCACTCTTCACCCCGGGGGGGTGGTCCAGCTTTTTGGGGTGGGGTGTCCTGACGATGTACATAGCTGTAAGGACTTTTGCACTTTGGCACTGACTTCTCAGTGGGCGCTCAGCTACTGAATGTATCGCGTCCCCCCCCCCGGCCCCAATCCCCCCCTGCACCTCCGGTCTAGAGCACTTTAGTGATGTCAGGAAAATGGGGTGAAAAAAGCCAAAACCGGGCAAAAAAAAGAAAAAAAAAAACCCACCCTTTTCCCCATCTGTCCAAGCCGCTTTTTTCGGTCTCTTTGTTCTCAGTGTGTGGATAAAAAAAATACCAGAGGAACCCGCCCCCCCCCTTCTTGTTGCCCTGTAGAGAAAATACAGTATTTATCTTTCGGCAGCAGTGTGTGTAGTGTGTGAGTCTTGGGGGAGGAGGGGTGTAATGGGAGGTGGATGCAGCTGGGTCTGGGGCGGGTCATGTGTGGGTATAACAAGAGGTAGATGAGGCTGAATCTGTGGGGGTCGTGGGTGGGTGTAATGAGATAGATGCAGCTGAGTTGGGAGGTCATGGGTGTGTGTAACATGAGAAAACCTCTCTCCTGCTCCCTATCCTCTCCCGCCCCATCTCACCCCTCAGTAACCTCCACTTCCACAGTGACCCTCCCAGATCCCCAAGTGACCCCCCAGCCCTCATCTACCCCCTGCCCCCTACTTCCAGGCCATCCTGGGGCAGACACTGGACTTTCGCCTCCCTTCCCCCATGTCTTCGACCTCTGCCCCATCTGGGGGCACTGACCCCCCCTGGCCTTGGTCTGTGTCCTAGTGGCACCGGCCTGACACCCTGCCCCACCCCCAGGCCCTGTGGGGGTGGGGAGTAGATGCCGTGGGGTGGGGAGAAGCTGGGCTTTGCAATGGTTATTCCCCAGTGTGGGCAGGTCCTGGCCTGGCCCAGTATGACCCAGTGTGTCTCATGTGTCTTCATAGCCCCCAGTATAGCCCTGCATGACCCAGCATGGCCCTGTATGCCCTGATATGGCTCTGCAGCCCCAGTATGGCTTGGTACTGCCCCATATGTCCCAGTATGGCCCAGTACAGCCCCATATGCCCCAGTATGGCTCTGCAGCCCCAGTATGGCCCAGTATTCCCCAGGATGGCCCCATATGCCTCAATATGGCCCTGTGTGGCCCAGTATGACATAATATGCCTCAGCACAACCAGTACACCCCAATATGCCCCAGTGTGGCCCAGTATAGCCCAATGTGGCCCAGGAACTTCCAGCACAGCCTAATATGCACACAATGTACGTGTATGTGTGTGCACGCATGCATGCATGTGTCTGGGAATATCTGCACATGTGCATGTGTCTGGCTCTGTGTGTGTGTGGATGCATGCATGCACGTGTGCAGGGTGCTGGGTGTCACCACATGTGCACATGTCTGTCTGCACCAGCCTGTTTCACACGTATGCAGTTATGGGGCTCTGGGTTATGCTGAGTTTGCACGTGTGTGTGCATGCTCATGCGTGGGCAGCTGTGGGGCCCTGCGCATTTCTGGGCACATGGGCATGTCAGGACACACACCTGGATGTGTTGTCGCATGTGTCCACATGTGAGGGCACCCGTGTGTGTCTGTCTCCGTGCCCCCCCACACCCCCTACCAGCCAGGGCCAACGGCCTCTCATTCCCCGCTTACCACCACCCTTGACCTTTAACCCCCTGGCCAAAGTCAATGATCCCGCCTCCCTGTGCCCCCTTGTGAGCGCACGAGTGTGCGAGGGGCTCGCACAGGGACCATGGCCCTGCCTGCCACCCTCCTGCTGTTGATTCTGCCCCTCCCTGTTGGGGGGGACCCTTCCCAGGTGAGCGGGGGTGGGGCAGAGAGGGGAAAGAGGGAGCAGATGGGCCTATATGCCCCAGGGAGCAAAATGAATTGCCCCCCCAATTCCTTGATGAGGGGGTGGGGGTAGATGGGGGGTGCAGGGGGAGTTAGAGCCCCCCCAGGGGTACTAAGGTGGTGGGGCAGGCCTAGCTACCTCAAGGGATGGGGGGGCAGGGGGGATAATTTCCCTCACCCACTGCTTTCTGCCCCCCAAAGAGTCAATGTGGGCCCTACTCTAGGGCTAGTCTTGGCCTAGCTACAGGCCCTGGGGGCATGGGGGGGGGTCCTTAATGCCCCTGGGGGGTGCATGTGTTTCTGGAGTGCAAAGGGGGGTTGTGAGCAGCTGTTGGTGCTGGGGGGACGACACCTATGTTCTTTGTGTGTGTGAAGAGGGTGTGAGCAGGTGTGGGTGCAGCTGTGTGTGTGTATAGGTGAGTATGTATGGGAAAGGGGTGGTCTGTGTGTGTGCGCATGGAGGGGGATGAGTGTTGGCATATAGCTCTGTGTGTGTGTGTTCTTACATCCTTGTGTCTAGTTGTGGGGGGGGGGGTGTCCGTCTGGTCGGAAGAGAGGTCCCACTGTGATGTTTGTGTGTGTGTGTGTCCAACTGTGATCTGTGTGTGTTTGTGTGCATGTGTGTGTGAAGGGAGTGTGAGAATATTGGTGTAGCTCTGTGTGTCTAGTTGTGTGTCGTGTGTGTGTGTGTGTGTGAATGACGGTATGAGTGAATGTTGGTGCAGCACTGTGTTTCTGTATCCATCTGGTTGTATGTTTCACTGTGTGTGTGTGTGTGTGTGAAGAGGGGCTTGTGAGTGAGTGTTGGTGTAGCCTCCTGTGTGTGTGTCCCACTCTGGGGGGGCGGGTGTGAAGGGAGTGTGAGTGGCTGTGGCTACAGTTGTGTCTGGGTGTGAGTGTGTACAGGAGGTGGTGTGACTGTGTGTGCTTGGCTGCGATTTGTGTGAAGCAAGTGTGAGCGAGTGACTGCTGCTGTAGCTCTGTCTGTGTCTGTCTGGTTGTGGGGGGGAGTATTTCCCCCTGTGGGTGTACATCCCACTGTGATGTGTGTGTGTGAAGGGGGATCTGTATGTGTGCATGCATAGGTGAGCATGTACATATGTGTGTGTGTGTGTAGGTGAGTGTGTATATCAGTGTGTGTGTGTACGTACAAGTAGATGGGCATGTATATGTGTGTGTTCACATGCATACACATGTAGGTGAGTGTGTGTGAGTGTGTGTATACAAGCGACATGTATACCCCCTACAGAGCAGCAGTGACCCCCAGTGGCCACTCAGGGCACTGCACCCAGACACCTGGGTTCACACTTGCCCCCCTTCCCTCCCGGCCCCCAGGACGCCCGGCTCTTCCAGGTGCCGCAGGGAGACCCCGAGGCCGTGAACTTGGGTGTCCACTGGGGCAGCCTCACCCCTACGGGGGTCATCCACATCAACCTGAGCACCGTCACCAGGTGCGCCCAGGCACCAGGGTCCCGTTCAGGTCTGGGGGTGGGCTGGGAGCCCGCACACACGCCTGGGTCCCCCAGCTCTGGCAGGGGTCTGGGGGGGTCGGACCGGGGGGGCTGGAGCCCACATGCCTGGGTCCCCCCAGCTCTGGGAGGGGCCTGGGGGGGTCAGACCGGGGGTCTAGGATCTCGGATGCCCGGGTCCATCCCCGCACCTCTCCAGTGCCATGTCGTCGTTCGAGTTCCGCACGCGGGATGCCGAGGGCCCCATCTTCTCTGGCGACACCGGCAGTGGCGACTGGTTCGTGCTGGGCCTGCGGCGTGGGCGGCTTGAGGTGCAGCTGCAGAACAGCGTTGCCAACCTCAGCGCAACCGCTGGGCCCCGGCTGGACGATGGCCACTGGCACCGGGTACGTTCGGGCACCTGCAGTCCTTCCCCCAGGGGGCCTGGACCCTTCTGGGGTGACTGGGCTGACCCCTGGTCCCCATGGCAACCAGTCTCCCCCCCAGTATGGCCCTGGGGTCCATGGTCTTTGGGGTGACCAGGCCAGGACCTCCTGTCTCCCTAGCAATCTGGCCCTTGGCCCTGGGGGCCTCCATCTCTTGGGTGACCAGCCCCTCAGTCTCTGTGGCAACCAGTCGTATGCCCCCAATTTGGTGACTAGGTTGAGACCCTCTGTCTCCATGGCAACCAGGCCCATGGGTCTCCTGTCTCTTGGGTGACCAGACCAAGACCCTCGGTCTGCACAGCAGCCATGGAGCCTTGGGGTGGGGGGTCTGTGGGGTGACTAGCCTGGACCACCCCGCCCCATGGTGCCTGGACACCAGGGTCCTGTGGCAGTGACACTCCCCACCCATGCCCCGCCAGCTGTCAGTGAGCAGTGAGGGCCACGCCGTGCTGCTGGAGCTGGACGGGGCCCCCGCACTCACCCTGCGCCACGTGGCTGCCCCCTTGGCCCACCACCCCCTGCCCACCATGCGCATCGCCCCAGGGGGGCTACTGTGGTCCCCCATCCGTCTGCTTGACCCGGTGAGCCCGGGGCCCTGGACACATGGTTTCTGGGGAAATGGGGGGTCTGGACACCTGGGAGCTGGGGAGATGGGGGTCCGGATACCTGGGAGGTTGGGGAGAGGGGGGTCCAGACACCTGGGTTTCCTCCAGCTCTGGGCAGGGGTTTTGGGGATGGATTCCTGGTTGGGGGGGTGGTATCAGGGTCCAGCCTCACCCCTTTTGCATCCCCCGCACCCCCCAGCTGGACCTCGCCATGGATGGTTGCATGCGGCGCTGGGATTGGCTAAACCAGACAGTGGCCTGGGGTCAGGGGTCAGCCGGGGGTCCCCCCAAGCCCTGCTTCCGCACCCTGCTCCCCGGCAGCTTCTTCGCAGGAGGAGGGGCCATCTTCACCACTGCAGGTAGGTGTGGGACTCAGGTGTCTGGGACCCCCCTCCCCGCCCCAGTGCAGCAGGAACCTTCCCTCCTCCAGACTGGGCTGGGAGTCCTGGACACCTGGGTTTTATCCCATGGACCCCCCAGCAACAGCTCTGACCCCCCCCAGATCTAGTGGCCGAACCCCCGGCCCCCGAGGGGGGCTGGGAGCTGGTGGTGGAGCTGGGGGTCCGAGCCCCCCCCCCAGACCGGCCTCATCCTGGCCGTCACAGATGCCAACGCCAGCCTGGTGCTCAGTCTCTCCCTGGCGCCCACTGTGAGTGCATGTGCAAGCGGCCTCTCACCCTCCGGTCACGTGAGCAATTGGGGTGGGCCCTTTTTTTAGGGATCATCTTGGGGCACAAGCACCTGGCAGGGGCACTGCTGTGGGGGAGGGGAGGGGAATTGTGAGAGGGACCCCTCACCATGGGGTGCCTCACTAGGGAGCAATTGTGCGAGGCACAGGCTCACCAGGAAGCACTTGTCCAAGGAACCCCCACCCACAGGGGGCAGTTGTGTGAGGCACCCACTCACCATGGGGCACTCATGCAAAAGGCAGGCTCCCCAGGAGGTGCTAGTGAGAGGGATCTACTTACCAGGGAGCACTTGTGCAAGGGCCATGCTCCCCATGGAGGTCCTAGTGCAAGGCCCCGCTCACCCGAGGTCACTTGTGTGAGGGGCCTGCTCACTATGGAGCACTCATACGAGGGATCTGCTCACCAAGGGACACTTGTATGAGGGGCCTGTTCACTAGGGGGTGCTTGTGCTTGGGTCATGCTTACCCTGAGGGCCCTAGGAGTAGGCTCAGGTGTCTCTTGACTCCCTTCTTCTGTCCCCCAGGCCCTGTCATTGCACCTGGGCCAGGGGGTGCAGCTGAGCCTGCCTCTGCCCCCAGGCTGTCTCTGCCCCGTGGATGCTGTGGGGCTGCACGTGGGGCCGGCCAGCCTCAGCCTGCACCTCGGGGCCCAGCATGCCTGCACCCCCCTTGCTGCACCCCCCCTGCACCTCCACACTGCCTGGACCAGCCCCCACGGCCGCCTGCACCTTGGAGCCCTGCCAGGTACTTGCTTGGGACCCCCTGGAATGCTCAGCCCCTCCCTGTCCCCCCTGGGACCTTACCCCACCCCATTGGGACCCCCAGGGACCCCAACTGCCCCTGGAACCCTCAGCCCCTTCTTGCACCCCTGAGACCTCCGTGGGACCCCCAACCCCATTGTCATTGGGACTCCCCCACACCTCTGTGCTACCACAGGACTCCCTGGGACCCCACTCCTCAGGACCCCCCAGGCCCTCACTACCCCCCGGGACCCTCAGCCCCTCCAGGACCCTCCCTGGGACCATAGCCTCTCCAGGACCCAGTCCCTCCCTGCCCCCCTGGGACCCCCTCCGGGACCCCAACTCCCCCTGTGACCCCTCACCCCCCCGCTTCCCCAGCCCCTCCCTGCCCCCCTGATACCCTCAAAGTCCTCAGGACCTGCCTGCCCCCTCTGTGACCTCTCAAGGCCCCCCCATGTCCCCAGGACCCCCAGCTCACCCTACCCCTGAGATCCCCCTGAGATCTCTCAGACCCCCCTCCAACTGCCCTGACCTCCCCCAGCCCCTCTTCACTTCCTCCTGAGACCCCCATCCCTCTCTGTCCCCCTCTGGGACCCTCCTCAGCCCCTCTATGCCCCCCCCTCCTTGGGACCTGCAAGCCCACCCAGTGACCCCCCAAATCTCATTGGAGGGACTATGGGGGAGGGGCTATGAGGGTGGGGGAGGGGCATAATGGGTGGGGTGGGGCTATGCAGCTGGGGGAGGGGCATAAGGAGCGGGGGGTCTATGGGATTGGGGGAGGGGCATAAGAGATGGAGGTGGGACTAGGGGGAAGGCGGGGCTATGGGGAGTGAGGGCAGGCCCATGGGGTTGGGGAGGAACAGCCAGTGGTACTGGGGAAGGGGCTAGGCTATGGGTGTGGGGCTTGTGGGGGAGGGGCAGGAGCCCAGGATTCAGGGGTCCCCCATCCATGACCTCTGACCCCTGACTCCCCCCTCACCCCAGAGGCAGCAGAAGGGCCGGGCCCTTTCCAGGGCTGCCTGCATGGCCTGCGGGTGCAGGGCCAGGAGCTCGACCTTGATGCTGCCCTGGCCAAGAGCAATGCCATCTGGGCCCACAGCTGTCCTGGCAATGGAGGCCACAGGGTTGGTTGTACCTGCCCCTAATAAAGGTCTCCTGGCAACTGCGCCTGACTCCTGTGCGACTGTGTGTCTGGCTGTAGCTGGAGTGGGGCAGACTGTGTCTGGCTGTATTTGGGGAGAGGTGGACTTTGTGTCCATCTGTAGCTGGGGCTCCTCCAACCATGCATCCAGTGGTAGCTGACCCCCCACAACTGTGTATCCAGCTGTAGCTGGGGCTCCCCCAACCATGTGTCTGGTTGTAGCTGATTCTCCTCACACCCTGACTGTGCATCTGACTGTAGCTGGGGGTGGGGGGTCTGACTGTGTATTCAGCTGTAGCTGCATGGGGGGCCTGCAACTGTGTCTGGCTGTACCTGGGAGGGGGATGTTGTGTGTCTGGCTGTTACCGAGAGCTATTATGACTGCATCTACTTGTAGCTGGGCCCAACTCTGGTTGTACCTGGGGGTGACTGATTATAACTGTGTCCAGCTGTTGCTGGGGATGACCCCAACTGTAGCTGGGGGTGACTGTGTGTCTGGCTGTGTTCTGGCACAGTTTTACATTAGGCTGCAACTGTCTCTCAGGGGTGTATCTGGGGGTGACTGTGACTAGGCATCTGACTGTGACCAAAAGTTGTGATTGTATATCTAGCTGTTTCCAGGGGTGAGTCTCACTGTGCATCTGGCTGTGTCCTAGAATGGTTGTACATTAGGCTGTGACTGTCTCTCAGGGTGTATCTGGGTGTGACTGACTGTGTGTGTGTCTTGAATGACTGTTACCATGGGTTTGTCAGTGCCTTGGAGCGGTTGTGACCAGAAACAGTTGCGAACGTTAGGTAATGGCTGTATCTGGGAGTGTTTGTGACTGTGGGTCAGGCTGTACCTGGGGGGGACTGACTGTATGTCAAGCTGTGTCCTGGAACAGTTGTGATTACACGTCCAGTTGTGATGGGGGGGCACTTGTAACGGTGTCAGGTCATGCCTGTGTTTCACGCTGTACCTGTGCATGACTGTGTCTGTGTCTCAGGCTGACCTGGGGTAGTTTTGACTGTCACAGGCTGTAACCAGGAGTGGTTATGACTGTGTCTCAGGCTGTATCTGGAAGGCACTGTGTGTTGGGCTGTGGTCTGGAGCAGTTGTGAATGTGTTAGTCTGTGACTATCTCAGGCTGTACCTAGGGTTGGTTGTAACTGTGCATTTGATTGTGACTACATGTGACTGGGAGTGGTTGTGACCACTGTGGTTGTGCATTGCAGGAGCAGCTGCAATGGTTTTAGCTGTGCTTGTGTCTCAGGCTGTAGCTGGGAATGACAGTGTCTTGCACCAGTTGTAGCTGTAACTGGGGGGTGGTTCTGACTGTGCATCCAGATGTAGTTGGGGGTGGCTGTGAAAAGGAGTAGTTGCAGTTCCATGTGGCTGTAGCTGAGGATGGCTCTGACTGCACATCTGGTTGTAATGGGATGTGGCTGTGTGTCTGGCTGCGTCTGGGAGGGGTTGTTATTGTGTCTGGCTGTAGCTGGGGGTGAGACTGGGTGTCCAGTTGTGTCTTGGAGCATTGTGACTGTGCATCATATTGTGATCGGCTGAGGTTGTAGCTGCATCTAAGAGTGACTCCTGCTGTGTCCTATTGTCATGTACTCATTTATGGTCACAGCCGCTCCAAGAGACATCCACCTGTGAGAGGCTGAGAGCTGATGTAATAATGAACAACTATTATACCAGCTCTCAGCAACTGCCTTTGGGAGGGGCCATGACTGGCGACTGTAACTGTATGGGCCTACAGCCAGACAGTGGCAACTGTGAGCAACCCTGGTGGTGTGTGCAACTGTAGCATGTGGCAGACCAAGACAGCATCATCGTGAGTGATTGTAGCTATGGGTATATCAACAAGCCTGTGATAGTGCAATTACGACTGTAGCTGCAAGTATATTCACAAGCCACGTGATGGGCAGTTGTAGCTCTCAACAGCTGCAAGTGTGACTCAAACACTCGGGACACTGGGCCTGTCTCACCCCCCACCCAACACCTCCCCAAGGGACGAGCTACAGGCAGAGGAAATAACAGCTGGAGGCGACAGCAGTGATCACAGCCCAATTGTATTCTTTTATATAAAATTGCCTACGGCTTTGTGGGTGATGGGGAGCTGAGCTACAGCACAACTGGGGTACCCCCAGAGGGAGAGGTAGGGCAGACAGGGGATCAGGACGCCTGGGTTCTATTCTGGTCCCTGAGGGTCCAGGGTCTCCCTGGGCAGGTGCTGGGAAGGGAAGGGGTGGAGTTAAGGGGTGTAAAGTGCTGGTAAGTTGTTTGACTTCTGACAAGTAAATAGGATGAACATGGCCTAGAGCTGGGAGCCTCTGCCTCACCCACCCCGGGGGTAGGACCCTGATGTCCGGGCCCCCACTCCAAATGCCCCCTGTTAGAGTTATGGGGAAAGAACCCCAGCACCTGGGATCCCAGCAACCCCTGCTATAACCCACCAGCGCCCCCAGACAAGGAAAGGACCCAAGAGTCCCCTGCTATAAGCCTCCTCCATCCTCCTCCACAGCCAGGGAGAGGACCCAGGTGTCTGGGCTCCCAGCTCCAGGAGGGGAGTTGGGGCTGGGGTTCAGAGCAGGGGGTGATGGGAGCCTGGAAGCCTGGGTTCTCTCCTCTCCTTGGGGACGGGGTGTGGGCTCTGCAGGGTGGGAGCCGGAAAACCTGGGTTCCTTCCCTGCTCTGGGAAGGGCAGATGTGGGGGCTGTCCCCCCACTCTGGGGAGAAAACCCAGACACCTGGGTTCTGCGGAGATGGATGGGGAGGAGGGTTGGGGGTGTGTAGAGCCCAGATACCTAGGTTCCCTCCCCATCTCTCTAGGCCTTCCTGAGAAGGTGGGGGGAGGGGGGAGGGGGGGCTCAGAGAAGGCGGCAGGCCCCTGACTTGGCAGACCCGGCATCAGGGCTAACATTGTGGTCCAGGTCAGGAGGCAGGGTGCCGGGGGGACCCCAGACGTTAAGCTCGCCGAAGACGCCTGTCTCGAGCATCTCCTCCTGCCACGGCACGGGCACAGTGCCTGAGGCGAAGTCCTCGTAGAAGACCCGGTCGGTCTCATCCAACACCACGCCCTTCACAGTGGAAAAGGCGCCCACATCGTCGATGTCCTTGGCGTAGACCATGCGGGGGTCGGGCACAAACGGGGGTGCCAACAGGCCTGCAGGGGGTGCCAGGCAGTGTCTGGGGCACAGCTGGGGTGGGGCAGGGGGGTGGGGCTTGGCTTGGTGTCACCATGGTTGGGTGTCACCATGGCAACCAGCGAGGCCTACTCCATGGTGCGGTATCATCATGGTGACCAGTGGGGCCTAGCCCATTGCCTGGCCTCACCATAGCAACCAAGGGGGCCTACTCCATGGCCTGGCATCACCATGGCAATCAGGGGAGCCTGGCCAAAGGCCTGTTGTCCCCATGTCTTGATGTCCATGGTGATGAGGGGGGTCTGGTGTTGCCATGGCAACCATGGGGCTTAGCTTGGCTGGACATCACCATTGTGACTGGGGGGGTGGTCTCCCCCATGGCCTGGTGTCACTATAGTAACCACATGGGCCACTCCATGATCTTGCATCCCCGTGGTGACCAGGGGGGCCTCCCCCATTGCTTGGTGTCACCATGGTGACCACATGGACCAACTCCATGGATCAGCATTGCCATAGCAACCCTGTGAGACCCACCGGCATGGGGCGAGGGGGCTGTTACCTGCTGCCAGACGCTCCCAGTTGACGGTGTGGAAGAGGGGCTGGGCCTTGAGCTCAGCGCAGCTGTTGTCCCTGAAGCCGAGGCGCCCAGTGGGGTCCTTCACCAGCAGCCCCTCACAGGCTGCCTGGCACTCAGGGCTGAACTTCTCCGAGTAGCTCACAGGGTCATTCAGGATGCGCCGCGTCACCTCCTTGTTCTCCACCTGCCGCGGGCAGCACCATCAGAGGCATTGCTGCAGTGACCAGGTGGGCCCAGGCCCTGGCCTGGTGCTGCATGTCAACCTGCCCTGGCTTGGTGTCACCATGGTGACCACGTGGGGTGTAGGCTCTGATTTGGCATCACCACAACAACCAGGTGGACATAGGCCCTGGTCCTG
Organism: Crocodylus siamensis; assembly: GCF_052110815.1. Taxonomy (NCBI): domain Eukaryota; kingdom Metazoa; phylum Chordata; order Crocodylia; family Crocodylidae; genus Crocodylus; species Crocodylus siamensis. The sequence continues at coordinate 19,978,861 of NC_143400.1, read as the reverse complement.
TGTCACCATGGCAACCTAGCACTGTGCAGACCCTGGCTTGATGTTGCCATGGTGACCAGGCAGGGCCAAGGCCCTAGCCCAGCATCACCATGGCAACTGGGTGAGTTGAGACTCTGGTGTGGCATCACCATGGCAACAAGGGGGATATAGGCCCTGGTTTGATGTCACCATGGCAACCAGGTAAGTCTGGAGCCTTCATGGTGCCCACATAGGCTAAGCCTGCCATGCTGTTGCCAGGGCAACCACATGAGCCAAGGCTACCTAGCCTCACCATAGTAACTAGCTGATCCTGGTGTTGGGCTGGGATGGTATCTAAGTAGTAC